>NC_140960.1:92844839-93444839 GCF_014529385.1 Adiantum capillus-veneris
AGAGTATAGATTGTACACATAGGCAAAATCACTTGATTGTTAGACTTTGTAAATGTAATAGTTACAAACCATTGTCATTATTAAAAAAATATACATGGTTTTCAAAAAGACGTATAAAAGTCGTCTCATGATACATAAGCTATGACAAAAAGAAACTAATGCTATCTAGCTATGGTTAAACTGACGTCGTCTAATCAGACATCTCATCGCGTCCAAGCGGCGTATCTATCAATTCTGCACAAAAAAAAAGGTAGCTTTTTGTAAGTATAAACATCTAGCGATGTTTATAAAACAATACAACAAATAGAAAAGAATAAACCCTAATACTAACCATGCCTCCGCGAGAACTCAGAATGTCCATAAGGACGTTTAAGACCTTCCTGTCTGCGTACTCACACTCGTACGGTGTGGGATCACGTCCTGTAAACGACCGCTGTCAAAACATACAAAGAGTCCATTATGTTAGAATTTAAAAACCCATAAACCCTAAACTATCAAACATAGAGAGCAATACAAAAACACTTACAAAATTGGCCTCAAATGATGCCCACCCGTCGCTTCCCAAGTGGTGCGAGCTCCCTGCCTCTACTCGCGCTCTGGCTGCCTCCTTTTGTTGCTTCCACTTGTTGGGATTCTCGCACGTATCTTTCTTCTCATTCTTACAATCTTCTTTGGCCAGCCAATCTGATCTGTTCCACCCATGCTTGATTGCTTTTTGCACTTCGGAACGCTTGTGCTTGCAGTATTCGTGCATTCGAACCTTCATCACGTCTTCATTGAAGCGGTCATCCCGTGTTGGAACAAGAAACTCGTCATGAAGCATGCTGATGACTTTGTCTTTTAAATCATTCGGTACTTCACTCCAGGTGTTTAGTATGTAGTGTCCAAACACCTGAGAGCAAAGACCGCGCATGCGCAAAATCACCTTCTTGCCTTCATCATCCAAGATGATGCTGTCGCTGAAGTTGACGGAGTAAGGCAAGCCCTCTCTCCTCTGACGCGTGAACCTGGGTGTCCTGACAGGGGTCTCTAGCGACGTGTCAACGGGGGTACGGACGTCATGTGTCTCCACTGGAGTCTGAGCCCCGAAGCGAGGAGTGTCCACTGGAGTGACTCTTGGAGGAGTAGCTAGTGGTGTGTAGCTACGGGGAACGGCAGTCAGCCGCGCAAAACTTGGTGTCGATGGCTATACCGTGGCTGGCGTCGGGACGGGCAAAGAAGGGGAGGGTAAAGAGCCTCGTCGAACATGAGGCGGCATCGAAGCATCGGTGGCGGCATCCCCACAAAAACTGCCACCGCCACCACTAGAGCGCCGGTGCTTAGACGAGTGTGAAGATTGTCTCGTCGACACCAAAGCTTCGAAGCGCGCTGAATGCTCCGAAATAGAGAGAGATGCAGATGGAGTAGGAATATGCGATGGTGCACCAGAGCGATGACGCTCCAGGTACCACTCTGCTGGGGTGAGAAAGAAGAAAGAAACTCCTCATCATCCATACCTGCACTAAACACACGAACATTTAAACTTAATATTGAATGAATGGAGTAGAAAACATGGACCAGTAGATAGAGAGAGAAAGAGAGATAGAGAGAGAGAGAGAGGAGGAGGAGGTGCTCGTCGTCTCTGCTTGTAAGAACATACCTAGAGCATACGTACCTGGAGTGGACGCAAAGACCATTAAATACAATGACGCAATGACGCATATAAATACAATGACACGTTCTTCTTGTATTCAACTTGAGTGATGGAAGAGTCAAGTCGATAACTCATAATTTTCAATCGAAAGAGAGAGAGAGAGAGAGAGAGAGAGAGAGAGAGAGACAGCGCACACAATCAAATCTTGCGTGTCAAAAACCAAGTGGTGGAGCTGCATGTGGCCATGGATTGCCTAGGATGTGAGTGCAAAATCAAAAGAGTGTTATACAACATGGAAGGTACTTAGAGAGCCAGAGTTTTTATAAAACGGAGCAAAATTGTTCAAAATGGAGAATAGTACAAGAACTTGAAGATACTTATAGCTTTGGAATGTTCAAAGGCTAGCAGCAACACAAAGCGTTCTTCTTCTATTCAACTTGAGTGATGGAAGAGGCAAGTCGATAACTCAGAATTTTCAATCAAAAGAGAGAGAGAGAGAGAGAGAGAGAGAGAGAGAGAGAGAGAGAGAGAGAGAGAGAGAGAGAGAGAGAGAGAGAGTGCGCACAATCAAATCTTGCAGTCGAAAAACCAGGTGGTGGAGTTTCATGTGGCCATGGATTGCCCAGGATGTGAGCGCAAAATCAAAAGAGCGTTATACAACATGGAAGGTATTTAGAGATCTAGAGTTTTTACAAAATGGAGCAAAATTGTTCAAATACAATATTTATGGCTTTAAGAGATCTCTCTCTCATCCTCGCATAGCTCAACATAACTTCTTATATCTATATAGAGCTCTCCGTTTAAACAGATGTCCTCCATTCATTTTGTAGATCCTCTGCATGCACCCCATAGAGAGTAGCAGCTTGATGCTCGTCTGGCACCACCTCAGCGACTTCTGACTGAGCATCTTCTCCGATCTCCTCCATTGATGCCGTTGTGATTGGCACATGGTAGCCTTCAGACGTCCATGCACTACGAGGGGCTACCTCTATGACGTACCACCAGTTTGATGCAGACTTTGTAGGATGAAATATCACCTGCCAGAGCCACATAACTTACATCAGAGCTTCCAAGCACATAAATTCTAAAATGGGGTGTTAACTATTTACATACTTACTTATTCATAATGCTCAGGTAGTACGAAAGTGTCTCTTAGGTCAGTCCATTTCTTAGTTGAATCCACCTCAAGAAAACC
The DNA here is from genome assembly GCF_014529385.1 of Adiantum capillus-veneris. Classification (NCBI taxonomy): domain Eukaryota; kingdom Viridiplantae; phylum Streptophyta; class Polypodiopsida; order Polypodiales; family Pteridaceae; genus Adiantum; species Adiantum capillus-veneris. The sequence continues at coordinate 92,847,668 of NC_140960.1, forward strand.
AGACTCTCCTCTTCTGACAGTAGCGTTGCGAACCTCCATGATTATCTTGAACCATTGCACGTCGAACAAGTCGACAAAAAATCCTCTATAATCGATCCTCAAAATCTCTTGTAGCGTGACGAAGTAAGTGAGTTCCGCCACCACACGATCTGCATCAGAGGACCGTCGTCGACTAGAATGTTCAAATTTTGCCATGATTTCACAATCTTGAGTAAAACGCTTTTTGTCGATCCGTTCCACCCTAAAATGTCGACCTTTACACCATGTTGTTGTGTATGACTTATACTACAACCAACAAATATTATGAGTGGCCGTTCAAACATCTAGAAAGTCACTAGTCGTACATTGCAAACTTACCCTGGTCGCGCAACCCCGAGAGTACTTCCACTCTTCCTCAATCACTTCTTCACCTCACTGTTGTGTGCTTTTCAATTGGTTGTGCAACCATCTTAAGCTCATGAATGTTGGTAGGCTCTCCAGACCCATCGGATAGTGCATCGATGGTCGTCTTCCTCGTCTCCGCTCGTTGCGTGCCCTTTGTCTCTCTTGCTTTGCATCCTCGTATTGTGAAATTCACTTTTGCATCACTGGATTGTGAAGCATGAAAAATCGGTTGATTTTTGCCACTAAATCTTCCATCATCTTCTTCTCAACACCAAGATTGCACATGAAAATCCCAGATATGCGCTCATCATCTATGGTTCGCCATAGCCTGTCCCGGGCTTTATCAAATCCGTCTAGCCACTCTCCAATGTACACTAGGGACTCTGATACCACCCAACCTTCTGCCATGCTATCCTCCAGACGTGCCTTCTGACGCACATATCCCGTGAGCGTTTTTATGAAACGTTCTAAAAAGAACATCCATCTAGAATGTACTTTGCCAGCCATCAACTATGTGAACAAGAAGATGCACCTGAATGGTTAGCATGGTAGTAGGAAAATGTTTCTCAAACATGCACACAACCTCCGCAGCGTTTAGTTTGGCGAATGGTATGGAGTCTACGTTGATATCCTTTTGTGAGATCCATTGCACCAACTTCGCAAGTTTGTAGATTATGTTATGGACGTCAAGAGACAAACATCCCTCAATGGCAACCGGTAAAATAAACTGCAAAACACGTGCATCAATGATATTAAAGTCCACACACGCATTTGTTACACAATTCCCACTATTATATATTCCACTATGAGCATACTTGACACATTTTATGCCAGTCGTGTGACTTCAAACCGGTAAGCTTTCCTTCTTTAGTAAAACACATTCGGAGCGAGTGCATTACGCCAGTGGGGGTCCGCAGAGATCTAATGGTTTCTTTTACTTTGCGTTCTTGGGCTCCTGTGAAAATCCATGGTGCTTTAGGGAGTTTTATCGATCCATCGGACGTTGTTTGCGGCCAATATTGCTCCATACGATCCACATTTCTAAGGTCAACTCTAGCTCCCAAAGTATCTTTCTTGTCGGTCAGATGGTCTCATAGTAGATTACCCACAGTCTTGAATATGTGCATTGGATCGAGCAAGTGATTGATCATGAGTCGGGGCCAGTATGGTAACTCGTACCATAGAGATGGTCTCTTCATCCCTGGGGGCAATCCGTCATCCTCACATCTCTTTTTTCTCTAACCATGCTTGTGCAGACATCCTCGGTGGCTCTCTTCCCAAAAAGCCGTCGCGTAACACATGATTCTCTGGAAGATACGCTTGATGACCTTCGTAGATTTGCTTCTTCAATGAGGGCGCTCTACGTGCATTCAGTTTAGGTCCACATGTGACGCATGCTTTGTATCCGCTTGTTTGAAGCCCTGCATGTATACACATGATAATAGATCAGCTTGAGAAAAACCAAGATTTACAGTGTCTGAGTGAGGAGTGTAAATAGATCACCTGAGCATTCTATTAGTCCGGAATAGTCATGCATGGTCCACATTAGAATGCCTCTGACCAAAGAATTCCGTGGACCTGTGTGTCGGCTCATATCCACCACTTCTATGCCAATCCACAATTGTTGTAGCTCTTCCAATAGTGGACGAAGATACACATCCATATTCTTCACTTTATATCACCCCAGCACAATCAAGCTTAGCCATAGGTGCCCCTTCTTTGTAGTCAACCATGGGGGAATGTTGTAGTTGAAGATGACAACGAGCCATACACTGTAAGATTTTGATCTTTGACAAAATGGATTTACGCCATCCATAGCCAGGCCTAAGCATAAATTTCAAGCTTCCCTGGCAAAATCCGACCATGTTCCATCTATATGTTTTCATGCTGCACAATCTGCAGGAATCCGTAGCACACCATCCGAAGATTTATTCTCCTCATGTCATGATGCTAGGGCGGCCATGGACTTACATTTGAATAAATGCTTGATGCGAGGAAGCAGAGAAAAATGTCGCAAAACCTTTTGCGGAATTTTTGTTCCGTGGAGATCTACTCGATATCTCTCGCAATCACATTTCGAACACTTCTTCATGTCTATGTATTCCCCTCTGAAAAGAATGCAGTCATTAGGACAAGCGTGGATCGAATTGTAATCTAATTTTCTATCATAGTCTCTTGTCTAGGTTTATGAATCAAGCAGTCTGACTAAGCTAGTTTGACCAAGTTAGGCGTTAGAGATCTTCTCTTAATACCATGGGAAATGCCTTGCTAATTGTCAATGGCTACTTTAGGTTCTTAATCCAATTTAGGCAGCATTGTGTGCAATGTACTAGTTCTTTCTAGTGGGATTAATCCCTCTTGACCTTTAGTTTAAGTATTATAAAGGGAGTTTACTATTGTGATGAGCCTGGGGAGGGTAACAGTGTCAATATGACCCCCAAAGTTACAAATTGCAAGGCAATGAAAAACAAACAAACCAAAGTGCCAAGAATATAAAATCTTAATTTGGTACTTCACTCACATGTATTGCCTATGGTACTAGAGCCCTAGAGGTTCCCACAGTGTAGGTGCTTTTCTTTGAAAAGCAAAAAGCCCAAGGCATACAAAATAAGCACACACGTCAAAAATTGAATCAATGTGAAAACACTTGAGGGGTCAACAAAGGGAATAATTAAGGCGATGATTTCATAAGCAATTCTTTTTATCGTAGCTTAACTAGAAGTTCTTGTAGGTATAGTCTCAAGTCAGTCCTAGAACATGAAATACTTTGCTCTTGCAATTAAACAGTTTAATTGACCAGAGAGAATTGAGAAGCTTGCCCATGGTATTAATAGTTGACCTTTAGTGCCTCTCGACCATTAAATTAGCGACCCCAAACTTGTTTATTTTTTTACCTTTACAACTACTTATACGTTTGATTATATTACAGTTAAATGTTTACTGCTGACAAATTGTTTAATATTATGTTACCAATTAATTTGTGTGTCTACTCACTGCATATGATTTTTAATTTTATATGGGATGCAATTATTGTGCCATTTTTGGTTGATTTGCAATGTTTGAAGAAAGCTCAAGACTACAAACTCAGCTGCTCTTCCACCTCGACGAACGGGCTTCATCTCACTAGCTTCGGATGATGGAATCTACATCAGGAAGGGGGACATGTTAACCCTTAAGGATACGCTATCACCTTCGGCAGACACCTTATCATTATTTGATTGAGTCATGGACCGGGCTTGTCAGTCCAATAGGTGTGTAGGTGATCGCCAATGAGAGGTGATTCCATTTTTACATGATTATTACTATGACCGGCCACTGTAGGCATCTATGTGTGAATGGGTCAGACTCTTACAAAAGGTCCATTTGACCTAAAATCCTTATTCTTTGAGGTGCATGCTAAGAAGTGCTCTTGCTCTACCTCTATCTTCTTCTCCTTCGTGTACTCAAGGGTGTGTATGTGTGTGTATGCTTGAGAGAGAGAGAGAGAGAGAGAGAGAGAGAGAGAGTGATCGAGCATTGCGACGGTATCGATGGCGGCGACGCAGTTGACTGCAGTGGCGGCGACGGCTCCTTCTTCTTTGCGGCACAGGATCCTTCACGATGGAAGGCATTGAGCGGTGAGTGACACACCATTGCCCCTTTGAGCTTGCTAGGATGGTCTAGTTGTGTGCTTGCAGCCATTCGTGGCTCGCACATGGTGTTGGGAAAATACCCAGCCTCCGACACATGCGGCAAAGCGCACAGCGTGAAATTAAATTCACAAATTACTTAAATTTCTCCCATCCCAACCCACCTTTGTAACTACCTGCCCCCGACCTCAGCATTGTCTCCCGACTCCTCTCTCGTCCTCACCTCCATCACTTTCTCACAACACCTGCTCCCTGCCTCCATCTTGCATCCTCTACTACACCATAGCTGCTCGCATAGGAGAGATAGATAGAAACTCAAAAATCTGACCTGCATGCCTCATTGACAGAGAGGGCGTGGTCAGAGAGAGAGAGAGAGAGAGAGAGAGAGAGAGAGAGAGAGAGAGAGAACAGTCGGGCCATGGCCTCCCCTGTCTTCTTTACCTCACCGCGGGGAGAGAGAGAGAGAGAGAGAGAGAGAGAGAGAGAGAGAGAGAATCTTCACAGTGAAATTTCTTGATTTTCCCTTTTCTTACTACAGTGTAGGCATAATTGCAGTGTTATTTAAATCGTTCCAGTTGAAGCCTTATTTAAATCGTGCCACATGGTGGCCTCTGCATGCAAATAGCACAAAAAGAGCCTTTGGCTTACCAAGTAATGAATGGAGCCAGTATAAGTAACACTTGAAAGAGACAATAAATATTGGAACTAGGGCAACATCAATAATACATAAAAAACTTTTGGATGCCTGCAAAACGTATAAAGGGTTAACAAAATGTTATCTTTTTGGGTTGCCCAAAGGGAAGAGGCTATACACATGCCTTCTCTTTTGGCTGACTAAAATAGAAAAAAGATTGAGTTGTATTTTCAAGCATTTTTTGATAGGTCAAAATGTTGATTGGTTGAAATAAAATAGGGGGCACTCATTTAAATGAAGAGTGTTTAAATCTAATGATGGACATGTCTTGAGTTTTGAAATATGAAGTGAATACTCATTTACCAAGGAAAAGATTTGGGATGCCTCTCCATGAAACATTGAAAGCCTTGATAAAGTCTTAGCATAATGGGTGGCTCCAAAAATCCCAAGAGTCACCTTTTCATTTTTGAGAAGTTCTTTCATCCCTTGAAACTTTGAGGTGACAGACTAAAGTTGTCATTTATAAGATGGTTATTTTTGTTAGTTCAAACTTTAAGGAAGAAATCTATGCTTTAGAGCTTTAATCTCTAGAGATTTTTTATTTTTATTTTTGAGATTTTTAAAGATGTTTAGAATTTTTTTGTTTTCCTTCCATAGTCACAATTGTGAGTTGAGATAATTTATATCAACCCGATAAGAATACAACATCCCTCAAGCACAACATGTGCCTTGAGGGGGCTAGGGTTCCATCAGAGACTTGTACACAAAATACATACCATATGAGTAACTCCTAACCTCCTGGTCTTCTAAACATCTCAAAGTATGAATCCATTCTTCATCTTTATCTGCTACCTCTCTTCTTGCTCCTACCATGTGAATGAGCTCAATACTTGATCACACAATATCATCAAAAAGAGCTATCTCTAGACCCAAAGACTCGAAGGTTCCTAGACTTTCATACTTGGTTCAGGTAGCAGAATCTAATCATTTGAGTGCATATCATACTGGCCCTCTCAGGATTAAGTCATCCATCAAAAAAGTGATCTTCCAAGTCCTTCTTACCCACTTGCACACTTTGGCGGCAGGACCCCGTGAATTAGGGTACTTGCAAAACAGATGGAGGGGGTCTTCCAAGGCTGACCTGCAGCAGCCAGAACAAGTGCCTGAGCCAAAACCTCTAGCTTGCACCTTAACCCCAGTGGAAAAAGCTCCCCACAACACCTTCCAAATGAATACCTTTATGTAGTAGGGCCCTTTAGTCTCCCATATGGTAGCAACTCTCTTTTGCCAACGTTCTTCTGTCCAATTTTTCTTTCATATTCTATTGAGTGGGGCAAACTAATTAGCTTGGTACACCAACACATTATATATACTCTGGGTCTTGAGAAGCGAGAACACTTTGTCTTTCGACCAATGCGAGACTCTCCAATCTATTTTCGATCCGCATATAGCAGGACATGCGAATGTCAGCACTTCCAAGAGTCTACTAATGATAACCCTTTCATAGATCCCCAATTTATGTTCTATCACTATGAGCTCCCCATCCTTCCAGCAACAACTTTTGTCATCCAAGAGATGCGAAAGCTTATAGATTCCTTTATTACTCACTTGCCGTGCAACTTCCCTCCAAAAAAGGTCCAAGGAGCCCCTTCCAAGTTTGGAGAGCCATGGGGATCAATTGCGGGAGGAATCCTTGAAGTACCTTAAATTCTCTCCCCATTCTAAAGTCGAGGTTTCTTTGTTACACTTTCGTGCTAGTTCCCCTGTGCAGCCACCAAGGTTGAGGAAAGTCCAACAAGGTGCAAGAATCTTGTCCGGCACCGTGTCCATCTTCCATATGCCCCTTCTTGAGGCAAGCTTTACGTTTTCCATCATATCCCAAACCATAAGTTTCACTGAGTTTGAACAAAATTTGCTCAAGTTATCAACTATTTTGTGTCCATAGACTTAGTTTTCAAGAATCTGGAATTAAAGAAAGTGAAAAGGTTACATGAACCCACAGGTAGGGGGGGGTCAACCCGGGGCGCTAGAGTTTTAGGGCTTAGAACTTTCGAGCTTTTAAAGTGGGATTTACAACTTAGGGATTTCGAGTTTTGAATTTGTAAAGAGGCTCTAGAGCGTAGAATTTTTAAAGTGGGATCTAGAGCATAGAGCTTTAAACCTTAGGAATGTAGAGCTTAGGGGTTCTTTTCTAATTCAAAGTGGGATCTAGACTTAGATCAAGGCCTAAAATTGAGATCTAGACTTAGATCAAGGCCTAAAATTGACACCTATTTTCTTTTTCAAGGGCCTATCAAAACAAGTGCTTTAAAAAAACCTAAACCTCATGTCATTTGACATGCTAGAATTTTGAAATTGCATGTCATTTTTTGTATTTATACCCTTAACATTAGATATGGCAAATTATATAAGTTGATAGCATTACACAAGACTTATGAAAGGGAGCTCAAAAAATTGCATGTCAAAAAGAAATTTCTACTATGCCTGGTAGACCAGTGATTTTATCACTTGTTTTTAATATTTTGATATGTAAAGAGTCCTTTCATTTAGGACTTCACAAATATTAATTTTATAATTTATTTTTTATTTTCTATGCTTATTGAATCTATCTTTTTTATGAAGGTATTACAATATTCTTTTGTTTTGTTTTTCAATGTACCTGTTTATTTTCTTTTATTTTGGTTTCAAATGACAATGTTCAATTTGCACCTTTCACCTTATTATTTTGAAAAATTTACCAAAATACCTTTCTAATTTACAAAGATTCCCAAAATACTCAAATTTTAAGAATTCACAAAATTTGAAAATATTTAATCTCACAATTGATATTTTGGAAGTTTTGGAAAATTTGAAGAGCATTTTGAAAATTTATGACAAAATATTTGGAGTATTTTGGGAATTTTTAAAATTGGAGGGGTATTTTGGGAACTTTCACAAATTAGAGGGGTATTTTGATAAACCATTTATTCTATGTGATTTTAAGTATTCATTAAAGCTTACTCTCCATAAGTCATCCCCCTTAACTTAGCAGGCCTTCGTGCCTCCTCAACTTGTCTTACATGGCCACAAGTGAGGATCTCTCTCTCTCTCTCTCTCTCTCTCTCTCTCTCTCTCTCTCTCTCTCCCCCAAGATGGTTCAAGGGTTTTTAGCTTATAGGAAAAAAAGTTCCCTTTACGTTTGAATGGAATTTCATTGTGTAACCCTTGTACAAAATTTAAATTCCATTTGGGTTTTGTATGATTCTCTCATCATCTGTGTCACTTGTCATTTTAAACAGGTTTAGTATTAGTTGTGGTTATGTTTAGTAAAATTAAGAAACACACACACTCAGTAAGGCCCTTAACACGATAGTATGAAAGCAAAACTGAGAATAAACAATATTTCGAACTTGCTATCGTCACAATTTAGATCAGTAATGGTGGATAGTGGTCCACTATAAAGGAGTCATCATACCCTTCTCTTTTACAACAACTCAAAAAAATGATATGTTTTATATCAGAAAGGGATTACCCCAACCGTCAAAGTCGAGGGCCGGAGGGCGTACAATCTGCACTATCCACATTATTTTACAAACTCGGCTTTGCAACCCCTGGATGCATGACACAACAACATGGAGAATCATTTTCGCATTGTCCAATGAGAGCATAACAAGTCGGCAACAAGAACTTCATCCAACGTGCTACACATCAACACGCAGAATTTGCAAATTGTGCATGCAATCGGTGTGCGACAAGTCAGCAACCAGAATGTGCTCAGCCTCACCATCACCTGCACAATCACTAATGTCACTTTGACTGCCTATTGGCCCCCGCTCCAGTGGACTCTGACAGTCGAGAAGGATCAATAGGTGACCATTCCCTACACCATAAAAAACATGTTTAAGATGGCCCCAACTTTTCAACCTTATTGTACAAGAGGCAACCAATGTGCAGGGCCCCTTATGGGGCACCACACCCTCCTTTTTTAACTCAAGGGACCCAATTGAAGATGACTAGAAAACAGCTTAGCTTGCAAAGGGGAGCACCTCTACAATATTAAGATCCAATCATAGGTGATTACAACTCACCCAAAACCATATATAGAATTGGTACCCATACCTCAAGCCAAAACCATATATAGAATTGGTACTCCAAAAGGGGGATGATAATCCCCACAAACATCAACAAGGTTGAGGTAATTCCTCTACGCCCTCAAGCCGATTGCCAAACAAAACATAATGCTTTCCACGGAGAGCTACGGCTCTGAGAAACCGAAGCAAAACCAAACATTTGATGAGAGTTTGCAAAATGCCCATCTACCGGAGATGAAATAGCTTCTTTCTTTTTTGATTTTGTCATGGCCAACACAACAATGTAAGTATAGTAGCACTCACAATAGCAATACAAAAAAAAAAACACATAATTTTGCAACAAGGACTAAGTGAGCACCACTTGAAAGAAGTGGGCTCAACTTTTATAGAGTTTAAGGACAAACAACAGACTATCCCAACACGAATGCTTCAAGGCGCGAAGGGGTGGCTTCATAGAAATAGGGAATGGCCATTTTCTGGTCTCTGTTTCCCGTTCCCATTCCACCTTCCCGTTCCGAATCCCCATTCCGTGTTTGAAACGTGAGTATCCATAACAGGGAACGGTGTTTCATGCCCATTGTCGTTCCCCGTTCCCCCTTCTGAAATCCTGTTCCGCGCAACTATGGGTGGCTTACCTCCAAGTGAGATCGAGAGTGAAATAAAAAATAATGAAGCGAACCCGTAACTTAAGAATGGTGTCCAACCTTCAATGCACTAAGGCCTCTCCCCATGCAACCTTTAAGGTCCAAGCTTGTCCAGCCAAGCCCACAATAGGGCAAAAAAATCCCTGAATTTTGTTCCCTTATGTGGAGCTTTTTTGCTTCCTCGGTAGGGTCCTCTTTAGATTTTGCCTGGCAGAGGGGCATGGAAATCCCATCTATATGTGTGTGTGTGTGTGTGTGTGTGTGTGTGTGTGTGTGTGTGTGTGTGTGTGTGTGTGTGAGAGAGAGAGAGAGAGAGAGAGAGAGAGAGAGAAATGAAATGAAATGAAATGTTTCAAAAGGCCAAAGTGACCTATGAGACCAGAGAGAGAGAGAGAGAGAGAGAGAGAGAATGGTTTCAGGGGAAAATGGAAGAAAAAGAGCTTTCAGGGAGACAAAAAGGACAGTGACCTACCTTTGAAACACATTGCATACGCATTTTATACAACAAAGTCAAAAATGATGAGAATAACCTGCACGCAGTGCACAAAGAAAGGACTTTTCAGGGGTTTTCCATTCAAAAGTTTTTGTTGGACTTTTCCATGAAAAGCTGTTGGATACTTTTCCATGCAAAGATTTTGGGGGCCATATGCCATCCAAAAGGAAAGGCAGCCCTCTTGCAATACATTTGGGGGTTGTTTCAACCACCCCTCAAAGAGAGAGTTTCACCCCTTCACTATCCAAATTAGAAGATAAAAATTTTCAAAACAGAAAATCTTTACTTGAATATGTTGAGGACTCTCCGTCATGCCTTGAGCCTCTGTATTCCAGCACATCAGGCAATCTCAGCCGTCCATTACATTAACATTCTTACAGTGAACAGAACGAACAGTGCAGTCAACAAGATTCCACCAATGGAATTCACCTAGAGGAAATTCAAGCCAGTCATATCACGAACACATAATTGTAGCCAATCAAATGCAAGATTGGGCATGACGGATGGGAATCTCCCTCACCCCCACTGTTCCGGAACACGGAACAGGCTCGGCCTCCGTCTCACCTATTCCGGCCCGGAACAATGGGGGTGAGGGAGATTCCCCACCTCATGAAATTAAAGATACTCTTCATAGTAGTGGCACTTTTATTGAACCTAAGTTTTTGGTTTGAAGAAGAAGAAGAAGTTTGTGAGAGCCAAACATATGGTCAACGATTGGAAATCGCTCCGCTACCACAATCACCAACTCTGTCAGCTACCACCGCATCCTAAATTTTCAAAGGCATTTTGACAATTCATGTCCTCCATGAATTATCTAGAATCTTTACCTTTAATGGAATGGTGATTACACCTGATACTTACCAAGCAATTCATTCATCTCTCTTTGTGCTCATGCAAGGATAACAAAAGACGGCCATAAGCAACAAAGAAAGGTGAGCTTAATCATTCCTAGACAATCAAATAACTTCCAACAAAACTATCATTCATCTAATTCTGCCTTCAATCATACTTTTCCTACATGTTACTGGTCTTCGGACCTTAGCAAGTTCCGGTGAGTCTATGCCCACACTTACTACCTGCCTGCCTCTTTTTGCTGCAGATGTCCCGACAGCTGCCACGCCATTTCCATAGAAAGATATTCCACCTGTTGATTGGAATCCTAATCGTGGCCTTAAAAACAAGTTTCCAATGTGATCACAATACAAACAAAAGGCTAATAATGACTTCAAATTCCAGGTCAACAAGCTTCAGGACTGTGTGTAACAATCTACAATATACAAGATTCTTAATATAAAGCATCCTTCCTTCTGCAGCCATATCGTTGGTGAGAGTGGTTCTCTCGAGCTCCCATGGATCCACCGACATTGAAAGAGCGCAATTTTGCTCCACAAGGTCATCGGCCTCCACCTCTTATTTCCAGGAATACCACAAGTCACAGTCATCTCATTATGGACGAAGGCATAAGGCCTGTGAACCAATAAAGCTCATGCACCAGCTTGAAGGAAACTATTGGTACATAAGAGCAAATGGAGTTGTATATACAGATTTACCACTACATAGGGGGCCCGACAAGAGCTTGGCAGTGTTGCAAACGTGCGCTACTGCTATACCAATATGCACTTTTCTGGGGCTCAATCCAAGGCTGTCGTCAGCTTGTTTCTTTCACGCATACTTTATCATATCTTCGGTACTAACTTGTGCCAGAGGCTCTTTCCACCAGAATTTTTTTAGTATATGCTTGAGACCATACAATGTAATCCTCCCATGTCAAGGAAATTCTGAGAGATCTTGAAGCTTGTGCCAAAGTGTTGTCAAAGCACTAGAAAGGAGGAGTGCAGCAGTATGACGCCAAGAACTGAAGCAAAAATTCAAGCTGGTAACTGACAATATCCAACAGAAATCTTCTCATACAAGTTTACAACCCACTCTAGCTTGAATTTTAACACCACCAGTGCGTCCCAAGGGCCCAAAAACCCTAGGAATGACTCCTGGCTTGCCTCACTTGGACACTCAAAGATCAAAGAACTCACCTATTCACCTCAACATCTCCCACATTCCCAGCTGTGGATGCATTACCCCGAAGCAATGATGAAGATCGTCGAAAGAGGAGCACAGGGAGGTTGCGCACTATGCTATTGCAGATGTCACACAGATTATTACCCTTGACACTAAACCACTTCATAGCACAGTCCTTATGTGCTAACGCCAGCTCTCCCTTGCAGCTGCATTCCATTCTAAACATCTCATTCCCTTCCTCCAGTTCCAGCATGCAGATCCTACAAACAGCCTCATCCTCAGGAACTTCCTTCTCATCTGCAGCATAAAACATTGCATTCAAAATCTCAGCAGGCACTTCCAAAATTGCAGCTTACAATAATATTGAGATAATGTCTGCACCCAATACGACTGAGTATACCATTCACCATCTCCCAGAAAAAATTCCACCTTACAAGCTGTGCATGTACAACCAGGCAGGAAAACTTGCCAAACAGGTTTTGATGTGCTTTTGGCTATTTGCGATAGACCATCCATAAAAAAAATTAATTAACTGAATTCATCAGGAGAAAAAAAGCTGGTTCTTTTGAGAAAAGGAAATGTGGAACGGGGAGAGTTGAGACACAGCGAAGAACCTACGACAAACCAGCACCAAATAAAGTCAATGCAGGAGTGCAAAGCAGTAAATGTGCTCTGGTCAAGCTCAAACGTTCACAGGCTAAACGATGTGGGCACAACAATTGTGATATGCATATGCGGCTGGATGTGTCTTGTGGACATTTTGTACCTACTTCATTGCATACTCTTATCAACTCAAACCTACAATTGAAGTGTGAAGGGTCACTTTGGGTCCTATGCAACTCAAAGGCTCAACACTTTAACAGGATAATTAAGGAAGACTTTGGCACCATATACGAGATAATAAAGAATCAGAGTGGCAATCAGCCAGCCAGCACAAACAAAGAGAAGAGATTGCATCAATAGGAAAGAGCCCCTCAAGAGAGTTAGCCCTCAGCTAGCGAGCACAAATGAAGAAACTCAACTCTCGTAGACGAAGGCATACCCCTTCTGTATGAGAATTGTTAAAATATCACTACCACATGCATCAAATTGCACTTCAAAGGCCTTGGACAAATCTGGCAGCACTAGAACTCTTTGCTGCTCCTTGCTGAAAAATCAAGGCCCGTACAAGGCAATACCTGCATTCCATGGTACCTTCTTGAACACAGTCCATTCCTTGTTTAAACGATCAATTATAAGCCTAGGCTGCCTAATCTCCAGAGAGAGCATTCAATTTTAATCCACCATTTAAAGTTCCTACAAAGAAGACCCTTTGTGCTACTGTAAGGCGCACTGAAAATGGCAGATACACGGGTGGCACAGGTGGTACCCTAGTGGACACCGTGGCCACTTCACCACCACCACAGTTTGGAGATACATAGCTGGACTGTCAGGAATATTTTGCTCTTTATGATTGTATATATGTGTAGTTGGTTCTAGTCGTCGTATCAATCTACTTTCTATGGTCTAATGTCTTGAGTCTCGTGTCTTGTGTCTAGCACCACACGTCTACACTCTCCCTGCACATTGGAGCCTCGACACTCCCATTGTACCTGTGAGTCCTGGGCTTGGAGCTCAGTGTGCTGCCAGCCAGAGTCCGTACTAGTTCCATGAGTTAGTCAAGTTCCATTGAGCTTTGAGTCTGTTTTTGTGTCTTTGAGTTGCTTGTTCCATTGCTTTGTTGTATTTTCTTTCTGTTGGAGTGAGGTTTCACGCATATTGCACTAAGGAGCACCCACAGTAGAGAGCACGACACACTTTTCCTGCTACAGGTGCTCTCATGTTTAGCATGCCCGGTGGGACCTCAATTGCAGTCTCACTCCACTGAGCATACATGGTCAATGAGCTAGCTGGTTCAGCCCTTCTTAGTCTAGTCTTCTGGTTTGGTCCAGCTAGTCCACCTTCACCCTCGTTCAACTTAGTCTAGTCCATTTTTCCTCGTCTAGCTTGCTCTAGTCTTCGCCTCATCCAGCTTGGTCTAGCTGGTCTATTCTATCTCGCCCCTGTCTAGCTGGAGTGGTCTAGCCAAGTCTAGCCTCATCTAGTCAAGTCGCGTCTAGACTATCCAACGAGTTCAAGGGTCTTCGTGCCCAAAGCTTGGGTGGGTTGTTGCTGTCGCAAACAGGTGATGTGGCTCGCCTTGCAGCAAAGCATACACACACGCATTGTTATGTCCCGCTCACAGGAGAGGGGATCTAGCCCAGATGCCCTCGGGATGGGCGTCCACTGTCCGGGGGGACGTAGTGTGAACACGGCCAGTGTGGCCGGCCATTATTATAAAAGGGAGGCCAAGGCCTCATTTACAGTGATCGACCCCACTGGCAAAGTGCCATTGGTTAGCCCGCGAGGCTAGGAGTGCGCGAGGTCACCTCGAGGAGGTGAGGCCGGGTGGTATGGGACGCCCGGTCTTACAGGTGCACGCCTACGTCCTCGGACACTGGCCCCAGCACGGGGGAGTTGCCGGATGGTGGCTATGGTCGGGTGGTTCATCCGACGTGTATCTGTAGGTGGTCCGTGTGGCTGGGAGATCCTGTCTCCTCGTACGTTTCATGGTATCAGAGCCGGCTTGGCTGCACGAGGGACTGTGTGCACACCTACGGATCAATTCGAGTCGGGGAACCTCGAGTTTGCGTAATTTTTAGTGATTAAATTGCTGAAATTACTTACTTTTTTCTCGAAAGCATGTTTGCAAGTAAACAATAAAGTTCGATTGCTGATTTTTGATAAAATTCAGCAATTCAACAAGTGGGAGTGCTGAAAATCAGAGGATTCTTACCGAATTTACTGGTTTTCAATTGAAATTAACATATTTTATCATTAATTGCTTTGGATTAAAATTCAGCATATGATATACTTTTACATCTCTCTGTAAGTCCTCTCTGTAAGTCTCTCTGTGCGAAGCATAGAGAGAGAGAGAGAGAGAGAGAGAGAGAGAGAGAGAGAGAGAGAGTACCTCTCTGGACATTCAGCGCTGCTGAATTTTTTTTTCTAAAGTGGAGAGAGAAGCCAGCGTGTGTTGCGCAGGAGGAGAGGGAGGGCAGCGTGTGTCGTTCGCGTGCCAAACACAAGTGGGCACAAGCCTTTTTTTTCCACACGTCAATTCCTCTCTCTCTGCGTGCGATTTTTTGCAAGTTACGCAGGAAGCTCTACATTGAGTTTTTTCCTCTACTTAAGAGATTATGTAAATGTCCCTTTTATTTTAAAAAGGCCAGGACATTTTGAGTTTTTTAAGCCAGGGTCTGAAACCTGAGTTTATTAAAAAACTCACTTACAGAGACTTCAAAGTTTACAGAGAACTCATTTTCTCAGTCTTTTGCTTCTCTCTCGCGCCTCCTCTCTCTCACCTGCTCGCGGTCCCACCATCACCTGCTCGCGTTCAGACGCTCACGCCGACGTGTAGAGCTCTTCAAACTTCAACTTTTCACGACCGAAAAGTGCAGAAAAGGCTCGGTTTCGCGTGAATTTTCCATTTTTATCACGCACTTCGCTATGGATTCCTCCAGCTCAGATGTGCAGCGTGACGACGCGCCAGGTAACATCCAAATTCCCTTTACGCATGCTCTCTACACATGGATTACAAGCACTTTCCAGAGTTTCGACCAACGTGTTACCGCTCTGGAAAACGCGAATGTTCAGACGAACCTTTGCTTGGCCTCTCTTGAAGGGGTCGTACAGGGGCTCAGTTCCCGACTTTCTACTCTGGAAAATATGGCTCAGTCGACGACTGCGCGTATTTCCGAGGGGGAAACCCATCTCCAGCAATTGCGGATGCAGATTGCTACTTTTGGACGCTCACAGGGTGGTCAGACTGCCACAATTCCGTACAAAACTACAAATTTCTCAGGTGAAGAGAAGGAGTGTACGGCATTGGCCGTAAATAACTAGCTGCACCAATGGACCACATACTTTGATCTCCATGGGGGGGGAGCATGATGAACGGAGGATTCAGACGATTCCTCTTTATCTGCACAGTAAGGCACCTGGAGGCGTGACATGACAGAAAAGCCTACGACGTGGCCTGATTTTTGTGTGAAATTCAAGAGGGATTTCGCTAAAATGGACCCTTTGAAAGCTTATGCCAAACTACAGAGTCTTTCGATGAAAACTCTGTCGTTTGATAAATATACGACAGCTTTCAAAGAGGCACTCACCTTCTGTAAGGTGGATTCTACGCACACCGTGCACATGTACTTGCTGGGGTTACATGAAGATTACCGTTGGGCCTTAATCAAGGACAAAGCCCCGACTGATGTCAAGGATGCAGTGGCAAAGGCCAAGACGTTCCATTTGATAAATGGAGCGAATTATGAGAAGAAAAGAACTGCAGACCATCAATCCGGTGAGGGTGCTTCGAGGAAGCGACCCTAATTCCAGCATAAGTCCAAATCACCACCGAGATCTTCTCAAGAAAAGAAGAAAGCCAGAAATGCTTCAGTTGCTGATGCAGTGAAGAAGGGGGCTTGCTTCGGATGTGGCCAGATGGGTCAGCAAATCAAGGATTGCCCTAAGAAGAAAAAGACGCAGAAACTGCAAGGCCGTCCTTCACTTCAAATCCATGAGATCTCAGGTAACTCTGATGTTGTTGAAGTTGAAATCCATCATTTAGCGCACAGTTCATGCACTAATTGTACTTTTAGCACCAAAGTGTTTGGTAAGCACGATCTTCTCCGTTTTCCCGGGAAGATCAATGGTCACAACGTGACCGTACTCCTTGATAATGGAAGCTTACACAATTTTGTGGATGCAAAATTGGTGCAGAAACTAAACCTACGGACGCACGACAGTGACCATGAGTATCGCGTGAAGATGGCTAGTGGCGTGGATACGGATATATAGAATCGGATGGTTCCAGACTTGTCGCTCGAGCTAGCTGACTACAAAGAGAACCTGGATTTCCACATCATGCGCCTGGACAGAACATATGTTATTTTAGGAATTCCATGGTTTTATGATAAACAAGACTCATTGTATATAGACTATGTACATCATTCTCTTGTTTTTATTAAGCAAAACATGCCTCATGTATCTGTGTCGCTTTGTAATCAAAAGTCTGTAAATAATGGTTTTGCAATACCAGTTGTTACTGCTTTGGAAATGTATAAAGAAATAAAGTCTTCTGATGTTGACTTTTATCAATGTGTACCATTTGCTTGGTTCAATTCAGTGCTTGGTACTTCTGTCCCCACTGAATTTCGTAAAAATGTTTCATGTTCTTTTGTTGAACTTGGGGAGTTCCGACGAATCCAACCTTATCCGAGAAATCATGACTGATTTCAAGGATGTTTTTCCTGATGATCTACCTCCTGGCTTGCCGCCTTTGAGAGGAGTAGATCATGGCATTGAGTTGGTGGCTGGTAGTCAGCCCTTCTCAAAGCAACCCTATCGGTTTAGTAAAACCGAGGGGGACGAGATTTAGCGACAGCTGAAGGATTATCTGGACAGGGGTTTTGTTCGGCCTAGCAAGTCCCCGTGGGGAGCGCCAGTGCTACTTTCTCGAAAGAAGGATAACACTATGGGGTATAAGCATGTTAATTTGTCATGCTTTTTGTGCTAGTTATCATGTGGCAACAAGCATATCTTGTAAGCATAATGAGAGTGTAACTTTTCAAACATGTGGGAATCCATCAAATATTTCTAAATAGGGAGACCACCCTGAATCCACTTTCCTGACCATTTACGCAGTGTTACTCTGAGGGGAGTGGGGCAGTCAAAATGCGTGGAGAGAAGCGGAGTGGGGCAGTCAACATGCATGGAGAGAAGCGGGAAAAAGGGCCAGAGGTAAGAGGGACGCAGGGGCCAGAGGTAAGAGAGAACCAAAAACAAAGTCGACCCCTAAACTTTCTGTTGCTTCTTCTCCGCCCCGAAAAAGGGTGAAGCTCTCTGATTCCCCAGCATCCCCAATGGCAAAGACCTTGCATACAAAGGGGAAGGATGACTCAGGTACTCTCTCTCTCTCTCTCTCTCTCTCTCTCTCTCTCTCTCTCTCTCTCTCTCTCTCTCTCTCTCATTATGATTTGCGAGGATAGTTGTTGGTGCTGTCTTGGCTGGAGAGTTGTCCCTTGATCTCAGCTTTAGCAGTAGGACATCTTGTGAATAGTCACTTGAAATACAATCGCTCAAGTCGAAGTCTGGCTCAAGAAGCACAAACCAGTGTTTGATTTGAACCTTGAAATTGGAAGGAAGTGCTCAATACTGCACTTTCCTACTGCTAATCTTGTGACATTGGGGGTGTGCAGGCCGATGGAAAGCTCCAAAGTTTACAGTCCCAGTACAGAGCAAGTTTTGTATTACAGCAGAAGAGTTCAATGATGTTCATGGCCTCTCCCTGGCTAGTGCCAACCCCAAACTAGTGAGGTGGGATCAGATCAGTGATGTGGAGTGGTTCAGTGTTTTCAGAGAGTCAAAGAATCGTAGTCACTATCGAATGCAGTGTTTGCGTACTGATATGTTCGACCAGGTGATGCAGCTGCATTACAAGGTGTACCAGAAGCCCCCAACAAACATGGAGATCAACTCGCATTCGCCAAGGGGTTTGTAAAAGAATTCAGCCCGGCGGCAATTGCAAGTAGCTCAGCCATGCAATTCAATTGGGCTGAATTCGCTGTCCAGCATTTGCAGGACCTCCGAGAGAAAGGGTACTACGAGGCCCATGTCGAAAAGTGGAGGATGCGCAATGTATGTCTAAACATTGAGGAGGCGCAAGCTGAAATGAAGGAGGATACCAAGGAGACACCCATCTCTCGCCACAACACTCACCAACAGGCTGAAAGCCTGTCATTTTTTGGCGTTGAGAATTTGCAGCACATAAAGGCTGCCTCTGAAATTCTCAGCAAACAACTGCAAGATGCTAAAGAACATCTTCTAACTACAAAATCAGACTTTGAAGCTGCGAGGGTTGTCCAAGCAAGCAATGCTAGGGTCACCGCAATTGTGCTTGCTATGAGAGAAAAGCTTCACGACGCTGAAAATGAATTACAGAGGTTACTACAGAGCGACAGCGTGGATGCAAAGAGGGAAATAGAGTGTAAAGTAAAAATAGAGACATTTAAAGAGACATTGGAAGGTTTGGCATTTCCTGACAGTGAGGACACTCTTGCTGCTGACTCAACTTGTCAGCGTGTAAGTGCGTGACTTTTATGCTTCTACCGTATGATTGGAATATGTGCACAACAAACCTACGTACTTACCATGCTCCTCTTTTTTTTGCTGTGCAGATTAATGTGGAGGTTATGGAAGCAAAAGTGAATGCATATGAAGGTCAACTGCAGCTCCTAATGCACATGAGAAAGATGCTACAAGGCTCCTCCATTCCCACTGCCCTGTGTAATATGGCTATGGGCACTTTTATAGAAAGTATAGAAGGGGTATGCGATGGGACGATGATCAACCCGTGCAGTGGCTGCAGTTTGCCACTTGAAGTAAAGGGAATCTCAGCCACGGTCAAGATGCCCTGTGGGCATAGCAACCACTTCCTCTGCTTTGCAGCTGCATGCTCCTTGTCGACAAAATGTAGAGCTGTGACCTGCCAGCAAAGGATACCACAAGAATGGTGTTGGAAACCCACAGGGCAAAGACATCCAATCACACCAACATTTGGTAAGATTGTACAAGGTGTGCTAATTAGCATACCCAGTGTGTTAATTAGAATATTTAGTGTGTTAACTGGATATGCTAATTAGCATATCTTGTATGCTAATTAGCATACCCTGTGCTCAGTGAACAGATTAGAGTAAGTTTGGCATATTAGCATATCTAGTAAGTTAACTACCATATCCAAATGCTAACTAGCAAACTGTATATGCTGATTAGCATACTGGGTATGCTGATTAGCGTACTGGGTATGCTGATTAGCATATTGGGTATGCTAATTAGCATAGTGGGAATGCTCATTAGAATACTGGGTATGCTGATTCACGTACTGAGTATGTTGATTAGCATACTGGGAATACTAAATAGCATACTAGGTATGCTAATTAGCATACTGGATATGCTAATTAGCATACTGAAGACAGTCCTTGTATGCTAGCTACTAGCAGTCCCAGTATGCTAATTAGCATACCCAGTATGCTCATTAGTATACCCAGTATGCTCATTAGTATACCCAGTATGCTAATTAGCATATCTTGTATGCTAATTAGCATACTTGTGCTCAGTGTACAGACTAGAGTAAGTTTGTCATAATGGCAAATCTAGTAAGTAAGCTACCATCTCCAGATGCAAACTAGCATATTGGATATGCTAGTTAGCATACTCAGAAATTCGAATTAGCATACTGGGCTTGTCAGCATAATGGATTCCAATGTATGCCAGGCCGCACACATAGTCACAGCATATCAAACATTTTCTAGCATACATGACATGCTTATATGAGTCTTAATCCACGTTTTTTGTTGCAGGCCTGGGGCAGTCCCTCCGTGATGTGGGCAGTGTGCATGACACGAAGGGCAAGGGAAAGGCTGTAATGGAGGACCTTTCGATCGAGGAGAGTGATGAGCTGGATACAGGTGAGAACCCTTCGACAGAGAAGGGTGTTGAGTTGGATGCAAGGAGTGAAGGGGTGGATGAGGGCTCCCAGCAGATGCCAAATGAAAGCATGAAAACAACGGAGGAAGGCGGTGATGTGTACAGGAACTCAGAAGATGAAAAAGAAGATGATTTTTTGTCATGGCTCCTCGTGTGCCTCGTCTGCTAGCGATGCCTGCTGCAACTGACAAAGCAGAAGCTTCTCAGCAGACAGTGGCTAGTGGCTCAGGGGAAACTTTGAAGAATGACAACATAGAAGATGAGCAAGAAGTTGGTGACAACAGCCCTCTCGAGGGTTTTTTGCGTAAAGCTCAGCTGAAAAGAAAAGTTGGCCTTGAAGAGGTACCCGAAGACATTGCAAGCACAGCCTGTGGTTCGGACAAGGCTGAAAGCTCCAAAGGTGAAAAGAAAGCCACCCGCTCAAGAGCTTGCAAAAAATTGTGTTAAGACTTATTGCTCCCTACCCGGTTGTGCCCTTCACTGTATATGCTAGACCATTTTGAAACCCAAATGCGTATTGTAACTGACATGCATTTTGTTTTCCAATGAAAATGTATTTTTGTGCAATATAAATATGAGCAGCAATTCATTGTAATAGTTCATTGTAATTTTTGCGGTTTTTCTTTTTTTAACTTGTTCATTTCGTATCGCGGTTTCCCTGCAGAGGAAGAGAAACAGGCATTAATCGTCATGCCTGATGCAACTGCGGCCATGCAATGGCAGAAATTACGGAGATGGCGAGTCCACAAAGCCAGACAGTTAAGGAGACAGAAAATGGAGATTGAAAAACGCCTTGAACGATATTCACAACTTGCCCGTAGTATTATTGAGCGCCTAAATTATGTGCACCCAAGTGGGCCGGTTATTTTTGTTGAATGGTATCCTCTACCAGACCTAATATGGGTGCCTAAGCGTTTATGTGATGAAAAAAGGGCTCTGGTGTTGGGACCTGAACGGTCTTTTGGTGGCAGTGGTAGAGCCTCGCTTTGGTGAAAAGCCCCCGGCATATGCAGATGAAATGCTGAAATACGATGTACTTGATAAGCAGGTGTTCTGTCGCAAGGACAGCCATTTTTTTTGGACTGGTGCCTGCAGTTCTTTAATGTGTTTATATGGAGCACAAGCCTCCATAGTAAAGTCATGAGTATTTGCCGTACTGTTTTTAAAGAGCAGGTGCCAAAGATTACTGGGTTTTTTGCTCAAGCGCACTGTACAAAGCAATCCTGGCAGATCCAGAGAAAACCTGTGTTTATGAAAGACTTATCCTTGTTCTGGAAACACACTCCGGGGTACAACGCCCAAAACACATTTATAATCGATAATAGCTTCTACAAAGTGTTTCAGAACCCACCACAAACTTGGCTTGTTACTCCCAGTCTAGAGCACCAGAGTGCTGAGCAGAGGGAAAAGTTCCTTATAGAAACTTTGAAGTCCTGGCTTTTTCTTTGGCTGCAAACGGATGATCGGAAAGCATATGTTGCTGATAATGTGTTTGAGACAGGCTCAGATGAGTTTTCTGATGCAGTCGTCAAACGTTTGCTTGACATTCAAAAGAGGGATATAGAAGCTAAAAGACTGGAAGAAATTCGTCGCAAACAGCGGGAAGCTGACCTAGAAGCAGAAAGAGAGAAAGAAAAGCTGGAGAGGGAAAGAAGAGAAAGTGAGCAGCATAGTGCCAACCTAGAAGCAGAGGAGGAAGCAGAGAGAAAAGAAAAGACGCAGCTGGAAGAAGATAAACAGTGAGGACAGCCCGGTCACTACATGCGCCCTCCGAGGAGGCCTTAAGGGTTTTTGGGGCAGTGACTGTCATTGTAAAATTGAACCCTATGTAAATAATTTGATGCTGGCAATTAACGTAAAAAGTTTGATAGTTAGCATGCTGACACAAGATGTAAACAGTTTGATAGTTAGCATGCTGGCAATTAATGTAAACAGTTCGATAGTTAGCATACTGACCAACTTTATAATAAAATTGCATACCCTTACAACAAAGTGGTCTATAGAAAATCCAGTGGATACAACTTAAAAGCTGAAGGGCATGCTATTACAGATTGCTTCATAGCTTTCTGGAGTGATTGTGTACACCTGCCTTCTCCTTGGGACGTGCTCCATGGGTATTTTGATACATCGCACCAGATGTGAAAGTAGGTGGACGATAGGCTACTTGTGGTCTAGCTTGAAGGTGTATGCATCCAATTGCTTGTAATACAGTCCTTGCACAGCATATGAGCCTCTGTCAATTACATTGCTCCATTCATCAATATACCCCTTCTCCACCTTCTCCTTTTCTGCAACACACTTGACCAGATAGAAATCCACATCTTCGACGTTGGTTAAAGCATCTGGATTTACAGCAAATGTGTCTCCAGAACATAGAGCGCTACTCAACACATCATGATGACCTTCGTATGTGAAGTCATCATAGCCAACGACTTCATCTGTCGAAACTTCATCTGTTTGCTCAAGTAATGGCTGCAGAATCTAATAATCCCAAGCCTCCACGTGAGCTTTATTGATGCAGCGATTCCACCTTCCATTCATGCATGCATCACAGAAGCATGCCAACTTTCTTGTTGCAAGGGCAGTTGGATCCTGCGGGTTGTGACCACGAATAGCATGCAAAGAGCGAGTTTTTGCCACAGTGGCACAATTCCACTTAACTTCCCTGTTAACATCTCCCTCTTTAACCTCCCAGAACACACGAGCACATTCCCTTTCTTTTGAAGGATATGATGCAGGTGCTCCATGCGATAGGTTGGGCTGGCAATAAGGAACCACATCTGCTGCACATTGCAATATAGCTCCATTAGGTTTTAGTTGTTCATGGGTCAAGGTTCTTTTCACAACTGCTCATGCACCATCATGCTCGCCCTTGCCATGCCCTGATCCAAAGAAGAACCAGCTCATCCCAATCCCTGTGAGTCCACCATATCTTGCAACAAAATAGAAAGGCCTGGCTCCCTTGAATTGCGAGGCCGCACCATCTGACCACACCCAATGTTGTTTACAAGTGACACCCTCTTGTTGTAACCAGTCACGGTGTAGCATGAAGCAATGTTGCACAAACAGTGTGTCATGGACCCTATCATTTGATATGAAGAAGTGAATTGTTTTGACTACCTCCCCTGCCTTGCGGTAGTACGTTATGTGTACAAAAATAGTTACTTGACTAGAGTGCCAATGCATTGACTGAATCTCATTTTGCGCCTTGAAGGCGTAATTTTCAGCAAAGTCAACAACTGAGACAATGACATCATCCGGAAAGCGAAGTATACAATCCTTAAATTGTTGTCCTTGCCATCGTGCCACATAGTAATGAGTGATGAAGAGCTTCAACTTGGTCTGCAACAGTCGAAGAAACTCCCAGCACTGCATTTCTTTATGCAAAAGATCTTTTCTTTTCTTATTGTTTCCATGCCTGTCTTTTGCTTCTACATACGCAAATACTTTCACATTAATACTCTTACCTGGCTTTGCTCTTTCTACGCAACATAATTCTAACTTCTTTACTCCACATATCTTACAGTCTCCCATCAGGCATTCCCTTCTATGGAAAACTGCATCTGCTGGCTTTGGACAGAGAACGGACTCCCACATCTGTGTGACACCTTTGAACGTGTGATGTGAAGCCAGGCAGCCGCTGCTAATGTTCTTGCCTGTAGCACAGATATTGCATACACAGTTGCAACATGTATCATGCAGCCCAAAAGCACGAGAGCGCATGTGATTCAGTGCGTCTTTCAAAAAGGTCATCTGCACATGGTATTCGCAACAGCATGTGTACCTATCCTTCAGCCTCCTGCAAAAGAATGGCTTTAGCATCTCAAACATCCTCATGTCAATCTTGCAATCTGGATGTTTTTGTTTGAATCTTTGAAAGAGCTCAACCTGCAATATCCATATTTGATCAGTATGTTTACTAGGAGAAATAATCCAAACAGGACTATACGCATTGCTACTTAATACATCCACCATAGAAACAAATTGGTGTGTTAAACAGCACATTGTATGGTCCTAACATGCATGTAACTGGGTATAACATTGTATACTAAGCATGCTAGTTAGCATGTTGAGTATGCTAACTAGCATGCTGAGTATGCTAACTAGAATACTAGTTGTGCTAACAAGCACAATCAGTGTGTAGTGTAGCATACGAGGCATACTCATCAGCATGCTAGTTAGCATACTGAGTATACTCATTAGCATACTGAGTATGCTAACTAGCATGCTGAGTTAGCATATTAGCTGTGCTAACTAGCATACTCATTAGCATACTAGCTAGCATACTCATCAGCATGCTAACTAGCATGCTAGTTAGCATGCTGAGTATGCTAACTAGCATATTAGCTATGCTAACAAGCACAATCAGTGTGTAGTTTAGCATACGAGGCATACTCATCAGCATGCTAGTTAGCATGCTGAGTATACTCATCAGCATGCTAGGTAGCATGCTGAGTATGCTAGTTAGCATAGCTGAATATGCTAACTAGTATACTAGCTGTGCTTACAAGCATAATCAGTGTGTAATTTAGCATATGAGTCATTGTTAACCACATGAATGTGTGCTAAGAAGAATAGAAGGTATGCTAACTAGCATACATATTGTGCTAACCAGCACACTTATTATGTTGAACAGCATAGCCAGCACACTACGAATACTAACTAGCATAAATCAACTTACCCTTATGCTACTTAGCATTCTCAGCTGTGCTAACTAGCATACTCATGAGCATGCTAGTTAGCATGCTGAGTATGCTAACTAGCATGCTGAGTATGCTAGTTAGCATAGTTGAATATGCTAACTAGCATACTAGCATAAACCAGCTTACCCGTATGCTACTTAGCATTCTTAGCTGTGCTAACTAGCATACTCACCATGCTACTTAGCTAGCTGAGTATGCTTACTAGCATGCTATATTGCTAGTTAGCACAACTGAGTATGCTAACTAGCATACTAGCTGTGCTAACAAGCAAAATCAGTGTGTAGTTTAACATATGAGTCATGGTTAACCACACAAAGTGTGCTAAGAAGAATAGAAGGTATGCTAACTAGCATACATATTGAGTTAGCCAGCACACTTGTTATGTTGAATAGCATAGCCAACACACTAGCATAAAAGGTGTTAAAGTAGCATACATATTGTGCTAACCAGCGTAGTCCTCAAGATCACTAGGCATGCTAACTAGCAGAAGATTTATGCTGAACACAATACCCACCATACAGGAATGCTAACTAGCATATACCATAAACCAGCTTACCCATTATGCTAGTTAGCATACTACGAAAGGTAGCTAGCATACTCATTGTGTCAAAGAACATACAGAGCATGCTAGTTAGCATAATAGGTATGCTAACTAGCATAAAGGGTGTTACAGTAGCTTACATATTGTGCTAGACAGCATACTTATCATGCTAAACAGCATACCCAGCATACTAGGAGTGAGACTATGCTAACTAGCACACATGCTAGGTGGCATACATAGCATAACATATTGTGATAACTAGCATGCTCTGTATGCTAGGTAGATTACTAGCATGCTAGAATGCATAAGTTATGGCGCAAGTATGTCATTGATTACCTGAGACTCATCCAGGAGGTGCACAGGGTGTTTTATGTAGCTTTTTCTTCCCACTCTCTTTCGACAAACATCCTTCTTGTTGGGTGAAACACGAGTCTCCTCTGTCCAAAATGTGTAGACCAATTCCTTAATTTCAACTGTGCTAGGGCTATGACGGTGTTGCTTGTGACATTCAGCCAATGAAAACAGTCGAGCATTGACACCAGACTTCACCTGCCGTGATTTTGCTTTGAACAAGCTGCGACGGTCGACTTTTAGGACCCTGGAGAATTTGGCAATAGGCATGTTTTCCTTTGAATTTATCATCATCTGCAATGCTGCATTCTTCAAAAACAGCTCGTCGTTAGAAGCTGGCTGCTTGACGATAGCTAGTGTGTTACGGACATTGGAGACAATTGCACTCTGCACAGCAGCCTCCTCCTCTAAAGACTGATCACGGATTGCCCGAACAAGCGGATGTTGAGGAACAAGATTCCAAATTTCTCACTTTGCTTCTTTGTTGAGACCTTCAGTCCTGCTCTTGAAAGCTTTCACAACCTCGAAGGAGATTTTCCTTTTCTCCTCATCGTCGACGGCATGATGTCCTCGTTTAGTTGTCATCTATCAGTGCTCCCGCGTGTCACAGCAGGTTGGTCTTTGAGGCTTAGCACTCCCTATTCGGGGAGATGAGCTACTGGACGCTGAGTTTGCCGATGACTCAGCCTTGTACTTAGATGGCCAGGAGGCCAATCTTCACAGATGTGAGCAGGCTTTGGAGACCTTCTGTTGTGCATCGGGCGCACTGATCAGCTGGAGAAAGACAATGGCTTTCTCGGTTGGTAGTGCTCCTGTGCCAGATTGGATGCCAGGAGAGGGTTTCAGGTGGATTCCCCCCAAGGACTGCAGTTCGGGACTGCAGTTCGGTACTTGGGTTGTCAGGTTGGTTTGGACTTGTCTCGCAAGCAGCAGATTGCTCCTCTTCTCCTGTCCATCAGGAGAAAGCTGCTACATTGGAGCTCAGCACGACTTTCGCTAGCTGGTAGAGTAGTAGTTGCCAACCAGGTGCTGTTGGCGACTATGTGGTACATCACTTCCTGCTGGATCTTCTCGAGTTCTTGTATCATCCAGGTAGAGAGGCTGATCAGGAACTTCCTTTGGTCAGGACGTGACACTCAAATGGCCCGAGCCAAGGTGGCTTGGTCGGTCATCACGCTTCCTTGTTCTCAGGGAGGGCTTGGGATCATTGAGCCAGCACAGCAAAGCAGAGCCCTTCTTGGGAAGCTCATAGTCAGAGGACTTCTTCCAGGTGAGGAGCCCTGGAAGGAGTTCTTGTTGGAGAGGCTTCGTGCTAGGGTGCTTCAGTCAGGAGGCCCTTGGCAACCTTCGACCATATGGATCTTTACGGAGATGCGCCGAGTTGGTTTGAGCAGGAGACTGGAGGACCGCTTCGCTATGAGTTTGCTTCATTCTTGGGAGCTCTTACGGCGTGGCCTGGAGCAGCGGCAGCCGATGTGCACGGAGGAGCACCTACGGCAGCCCCTCGTCTGGAACCCCATGGTTAGCACTCAGAGAGGCCACTTGGTTGGTAGTCGGCCTCATGTTTCTTGGGGTCCCATGGTAGCAGGTCCAGCGCGCTCTCTAGGTGACTGGCTAGAGTTCACAGGTTTGTCAGAGGGGGTGCACGGTTTCCAGCTGCAGGGCATGAGAGGGGTGCAGAGCATGTGTCAAGACATCTCAGAGTCAGTTCCAGCTGAGTGGCGCATGCCTCTCGAGCCAGTAGCACCCCGGTGGATGGGAGCCTTCACACGACTGGAGGTTCTCATTTCAGTCAGGGCCTGCTCAGAGACTGTCCCAGCCCTGTTCTTCGAGCTTCAGGGTGGACGACGATTACAGCGAGTTGCAGTAGAGGCCCCGCAGGTAGCAGAGTGCTGTTTCCAGCGGATCCGAGTTGTGGGCATCTGTGGGAGGACTTGCGTCATAGACCCTGACCCAGCAGCTCTTGAGACTAGACACTGGAGGCTATGGGCTTGGGAGTGTTGTCCACTGGAACGAGTACAGTGGGATCCTGGTGAGTGGCTATGGAGGGACCCCTTCTCTTCTGTAGACCACCCAAGAGTCCCCTTCTTTCAGTACACTGTTCGGCTTGGATGTCATATACTTGCAGCACAGAGAGAGGCCCGCCCCGTTGCAGCACGTCATTGGCAGGAGGAGGGCCTCACAATCGAGTTCTTGGCAGCCTTTTGGCAGAGGTTGTGGGACTCCAGACTGGTTGCACACAGAGCTACAACAGTAGGGAGCTGGCTTGTGCATAGTGGTCTCTCGGCCGCATGTGCAACCTGTGACCAATTGGTGGAGAGTCAGCGTCATTGTCTTTGGGACTGTCCGTCGGCCCAGCAAGTGTGGCTACGAGTTCTTCGGCTGATGCCTACTCTCTCCACGGCTAGACAGTACACTTGGGGGGCAGCAGCTTGGTCCACTCTCACGGGCCCGGCACTTCAGTTTGAGCTATCTTCCACCAGCAGGATGATAGTGATACAGGCCTCGCTCCAGCCTGCTATAGAGCGTACTCCACAGGAGTGGTGCAGTGAGAGAGAGGAGTGTTGGGAGCTCATCAGTGGCCTGACACTTTGGTTCATCTGGCGGGCCCGCTGTTTCCGCATTTTTGAGGCCCGCTTTGTGTTGCCAACAGAGACTGTTCGTGACTTTTGGCTAGAGCTGATCCATACTCTCATAGGACAGCTTGAGGGACTACAGGGCAGCTCCAACCACATGCAGGAGCGCCGCGAGGCTTTCCTTCGACTCTGGTGCCCTGGGCCTTTCTACACCATTGTCCAAGGTGTGCTCAGATGGCACTAGCGACCACCTATGTGGCTCTTTCCTCCTCCCATCCCTTGATTTAACCTCATTGTATATATGTTGTTCTTTCATTGGGAGAGTCTCCCCATCATGTTTGTTGTAGCCCTCTCTTGCAGAGGTGGTTGTAGCCCTACGGGCAGCTTTCATTAACTAATAGAAAGATCTTTTTCTCGGAAAAAAAAAAATGTATGGCAAGATATGCAAACTGAGTATATTCCTCGAGAACTAGAAGCAGTTTTGGATCATCGTACCCATCATTCTCGCCGAAAGGCTTATGACGAGTACTTAATTAAATAGAAGGGTCAATCTGAAAGGTTTGCTACTTGGGAACCTGTTAGAGCTTTGAAGGCTCAGTATCCCCACTTCATTGATGAGGACATCAATGGTTCTTAAGGGGGCAAGTATGTTATGTCCCGCTCACAGGAGAGGGGATCTAGCCCAGATACTGTCCGGATGGGCGTCCAGTGTCCGGGCGGACGTAGTGTGAACACGACCAGTGTGGCCGGCCATTATTATAAAAGGGAGGCCAAGGCCTCATTTACAGTGATCGACCCCACTGGCAGAGTGCCAGTGGTTAGCCCGCGAGGCTAGGAGTGCGCGAGGTCACCTCGAGGAGGTGAGGCCGGGTGGTATGGGACGCCTAGTCTTACAGGTGCACGCCTACGTCCTCTGACGCTGGCCCCAACACGGGGGAGCTGCCGGATGGTGGCTATGGTCGGGTGGTTCGTCCGACGTGTATCTGTAGGCGGTCCGTGTGGCCAGGAGATCCTGTCTCCTCGTACGTTTCACACACCCCAGCTGGCTTGCTGACATGGTTGGCTGTACGGCAGGCCCGAAAAATGCAGCAGGTCTGACGCGTGGCAGCTATACGGACGCCCGCAAATTGCGGCAACTTTTGGGCATAGCTTTTTCTACACAAGAGATGAGAGAGAGAGAGAAGCTTTTGATTTATTTGCTCCACGCAAATTGGAAAGAGAGAGAGAGAGAGAGAGAGAACTCTTTGCTTTATTTTCCTCTTATGAGAGAGACAGAAAGTTCTTGCTTTATTTTGACAGGGCTTTTGATTTTGAGCTTTTGGGCTCTGCTTTTAACATCCCTTGTATTCTTTAAATATGTGGGCAGGGCCTCACAACTCTGAGCATCTGGAAGCAGAGTCTAAGTGTGAGCGCCTGCCTACACTCTTGTACTTTGAACACAGATTAATACAAAAAGAAATACCGAAAGGGACGCCAATCTTTGGGGCCATTATCTCTAGGCACGGAACTCCGTCAGGCCAATGTCGAATCAATTGTGAACTGTGAACTCTTTTGAAGTGATTATTTGTGGTGTCGCGATAGATTCTCGACTTGGAGTGTCCAAGTCTGTTATAGTGGTATCAGAGCGCGGCTGATTTCTCTTCTACGGGAAATCCGATCCTTTTTAGGCGACACTTATGGTTTCAAGCAAAGATCAGTCGACTTTCTCTGCATCCGGAGATGCGGGAATAGATCACAACGAAAATTCACGCGAGTACGGCCCGCCTCGGCCTACACAGGCAGAGCGTCAAGAGATGGAACGTCGACAATTGATTGACATTGAAACAAAGATGATGCTTAATTTTGTGAAGGACCCGAAATTTGCAAAATATATGAGACAGACTTCTTTCGATGAGGTGCATACGCAGTGGCGGAAGACCATAAAACCACCCTGCAAACCTGCTCTCAAGAAACCTCCTACTCCCAGAAAGTATACAGAGGAAAAGTTAGAAGAGGTGGTTGATGCACGAATTGCTCAGCTGCAGAATAAAGCTAGAAAGCACGACAAAAAGCAAAAAAAAGGCGTTGACTTCCCGGGTCATTTGGGTCGTCAATCTACGTTTGAATCGGCAAGAAAGCAGAAGAAGCGTGTTTGATTTGTAGGAGTACCCAGTTCTTCTTCTTCTTCTTTACTTCTTCTTCTTCTTTACTTCTTCTTCTTCTTCAGAGAGTTCTTCTAGCTCCTCTGACTCGAGCAAAGAAGACAGAAAAGGCAAAAAGCGAAGCAAAAAGCAACGCTTCGGAAAGGGCAAGAAAAAGGCAAAGAAGTCTAAGTCTCACCCGTGGTTGACAGTTCTACGGAGGACTCGTCTTCAGATAGTTCGGACTCTGATGACAGCAGCTTTTACGCAAAGAAGAAGATTTTTTATAGAGCCAACCAGTATGACTTTCTGGAAGATAAAAGCAAGAAAGTCCGAGAGTTTAAGGAAGGTAGACAGTCAATTAAATTTGACACGTTTTCTAGTTATAGAGATGCTTCGAAGGCTCGTCTTTTGTACAGCAGTTTGACATAGCTTTCTCAAGAGGGCGTTACTCAGAGCATTCTAAGATTCGGAGAGCTGCCTCTTACTTTAAGGGGAATGGTCGAACTTGGTGGTCCACGCTTCTATTAAACAAGACAGCGCCAGTTAAATGGCTGACTCGAGAGCATGAACGCGACATACGAACTGCTTGGAACCATCTTCGGATGACCAAGAAGGATACAGTGGACGCTTATTGCAAGAGATTCTGGAGCTCTTTTCTACCCGCCTCTTCATTTAAGAAGATCTCGTTTAAGGAACAGATTGAACGGTTTACCTTGGGTCTTCCTACAGAGATCCGAGATCACTGCTTGGAACAAAAATCAGCTTCCATTCAAGAGTTGATGAGTCATGTGACACGGGGTTTTGCCATTCACTCAGGCAGTTTGACCTACCCCACAGATGCGATCATGACGCAAAGAGCCGAACAGACTTCGACAAATGAAAGTAGAAAGAGAAAGAGAAAGAGCCACCCAAAAAAGAAAGAGAAGGATGCACGACCCAAACTCACTCCTCAAGAGAGGGCTCGCTACTTAAAGGAGGGGAAGTGCTTTGGATGCAGGGAAACTGGGCGTATCTCCGCGAAGTGCCCTAAAAAGGCAAAGAAAGAACAGGACGACAAGGACGACGAAAGGCTTGAGAGTTCAAGAGCAACTGAGGAACGTGGACGAAAAGGCAAGATGAAAACAGGTACTGATCCCAACACTATGGACGAGAGTACAAAACTTTGCCGAGCTTGGGGCAAAGTGAAAGACCAAGAAGCCCTGATCTTATTTGATGGAGGAGCCAAGGCCAACTTCATTTCACCGGAATTGGCGGAGCGGCTCGAGATCACTCCCAATTAGACGGGGCCACTTGCAGAGGCGGTTCTAGCGGCACCCGACAAGGACGTAGCCATTCCACCTGTCATCGGCAAACTTCGGTTGCACTGTCAGGGGTATTTGGGGCATGAGGAATTTTACATAATGCCTTTGGAAGGTTGTGATGTTCTCTTGGGAATTCCCTCGTACCACAAGAACAACGCCATGGTCGACTATCAGGCGAGGAAAGCGACATTGACCACAGAGAAGGGCAAAACCATTGTACTCGATGTAAAACTTAAGGGTGAGTCTGTCCCTATTGTATCAGCTTCGGCCATTTCAAAATTAATGAAATAGAGTTTGTTTGTTTACTCGATCTTTATGAAAGAGTTGAGTGATGAGGATAGGACAAATATGTCTAAACTTGATAAAGAACGCCAAGATTTTCTCCACTCTCATGCTGATTGCTTCTCAAAGGGCCTGCCAGGCGAGTTACCACCCGCTCGTCCTGAAGATCATACCATTGATCTGATACCTAGAAGCACGCCACCAAAAACGACCACCTAACCGTGTGAGTCGAGCCCAGAACGAACAGATTATGAACCAAGTGAAAGACCTCTTGGAAAAGGGTCTTGTCCAGCCTAGTACTTCACCGTATTGCTCTCCAGTGTTGTTGGTTTTGAAGGAAAACAGATCTTGGAGAATGTGCATCGATTATAGAGCTCTCAACAAAATCACCATCAAGAACAACTTTCCGATTCCTAGGATCAATGATATACTCGACAGATTACAGGATCCGCTTTAGCAGGATCAATTTAAAGAGTGGATATCATCAGATCCGAATCGCGCCGGGAGACGTCTACAAGACAGCCTTTCGAACGACTTTTGGATTATTTGAGTTTTTGGT
Organism: Adiantum capillus-veneris; assembly: GCF_014529385.1. NCBI lineage: Eukaryota > Viridiplantae > Streptophyta > Polypodiopsida > Polypodiales > Pteridaceae > Adiantum > Adiantum capillus-veneris. The sequence continues at coordinate 92,880,536 of NC_140960.1, forward strand.
GATGCCTTTCGGCTTAACCAATGCTCCGGCGACTTTGACCGGATGATGGACATGATTTTTAGAGAGTACAGACTATTTGTTGGCACTTTCTTTGACAACATCATTGTTTTCTCCAAGGATGAGGTAGAACATAGAGAACATCTGCTTGAGGTCTTTCAGGCATTACGAGATCACAAGTTAGTGATTAATGCGAAGAAAAGTGAATTTTTCCTACCAGAGATACACTTTTTGGGACACATTGTGTCAGCAGCAGGAGTGCGGATGGATCTGGCCAAGATAGAGACTATCCGTGATTGGCCCGATTTGAAGAATGTCCATGAAGTTAGAAGCTTCTTGGGCTTGTGTCGTACTACAGGCGGTTCATTAGAAAGTTTGCAGAGGTTGCTTCCCCTTTGCATATCTTGACACAGAAAGGAGTCCCTTTCTCGTGAGGACCTACAGAGGTGACTGCCTTTCAGACATTGAAAGAGAAATTGACTACGGGACCAGTTTTGACTTTGCCGAACTTGCAGAAGTCATTTGAAGTATATTGTGATGCTTGTGGTCGTAGTCTGGGTGCGGTCTTAATGCAAGAAGGCCATGTCATTGCTTACGAGAGCCCCATTGTTCTCAAGGCCGGAATTGACAGCACAGATTTATGAGAAAGAGCTTTTGGCGATTATCCATGCTCTTACTCAGTGGCGGCATTACCTACTCGGAGCAGATTTTACTGTCTTTACAGACCATCAGAGTTTACACTGCTACTTGTCACAGAAGCAACTATCGGAAAAGTAGATGCGGTGGACGAACGTCTTGTCACAGTTTCACTTCCAGATTGTCCATGTTCAGGGACAGAAGAATTTGGTGGCAGATGCTTTGTCTCGGAAGCCGTTAGTTCTGGCTATTTCCGCGATTCACCAAAGGAGCTTCGAGGATATGGTCGACCAATATGCCACAGATACGGATTTCGCAGACGTTTTCACACGGATACGGGATGGGGAGACAGTAGCGGGATATTCCATTCGGGATGGCTACTTGATGAGGAAAACCATGTTGTGCGTTACACAGCCGTTGAGGGAAAAGGTTATGACCGAATGCCACTATCCGCCTTTTACGGGTCACCGCGGCATTGCTACCACCTTGAAAGGGATAGAGCGATACTTCTTTTGGCCGAGACTCAAGAAGGATGTGGACGAGTTTGTGCGTAGTTTCTTGGTATGCCAGAAAGTCAAGTTTGACAGGCATAAAGCACAGGGATTTCTACAGCCTTTACCCATACCAACCCACCCCTGGGAAAGTATTGCAATGGATTTCATTTTTGATCTCCCGAGAACACAGAGTGGTCACGATGGTATCTGGATTGTTATTGACATATTTAGCAAGCATGCTCTGTCACAAGAGGGCACCACGTGCCAATAGAAAAGAACAGGCTGAACACACTTTTAGCACTTCAATAACAACTGAATTGAGAGAGAGAGAGAGACAACACGCGACACGGAGTGGCGGAATTCCACCCCACAGAGTATTGGCCCCAAACCTTGGCGCCCCTTTCTGTATTTCTTTATAAGGCATCAACACAGTACAAGCCGGTACTCCAGACTCTGCACCTTCACTAGGAAGCATGCCAGAGAATGAGCCCTAACCTCATATTTAAAGGCCCTAGGCCCCAAAAGCAGTTTACAGTGAAAAGCCTTCAAACTCAAAAGCATCTGGTCCAAAAGCAAAGCCAAAAAGCTGTCAGCGTAAATCACGGAAATCCGTACAACTGCCACGTCATCAACCAACGCAAAACGTGGAAATCCGTATAGCCTGCCACGTCATCATGCCAACGCAATTTTCGAAAATCTTCCACGTCATCAGTTTTTTTGCGTGTGTGCGGGTCCTGCTTTATTTTAATCCTTTATGTCACTTGGGGCCCCATCGAACGGGGTCCCCATAAGTTGGTAGGACTTCTTCTGTTGCTTGTTCTTCTTAGGGTTTAGGCCCCTCGGCCGACATCTGCAAGTTGGCCCCCTTCTTCAGGGCTTTGACACGTAAACAGTTTGTTACATCTCCCCTTCTTGAAAGAGAATAATCGTCCGCGATTACAACATATCTGCAAAACAACTCAAGTTAGCTCAAAAATTTCCAAGGGACACTCCAAGGGACAATCAGTTTGCTCTTTTTATTAAGGAGTTAGCTTCTCCTTTCTGCTCTTTTGATCAAGGAGTTAGCTTCTCCTTTCGACTGTTTTGATCAAGGAGTTAGCTTCTCCTTTCTGCTCGTTTGATCAAGGAGTTAGCTTCTCCTTTCCTCCAGATCGGAACTCTTGATATTTCGGCGTAGTAAAATTAGCCATCACACCCAAACCGTATTGATCTTCCACGGGTGTCTTGATGCACTAAAAAATTACATACCCAGGCAATCTAATCCAATTAGGAATATTCAACAGCTGGCACATCACAATGCAACACAAATGCTTACATATTCATGTTACAAGACATAGAAACATAAAGCCGCCGATGAACACTCCTCCCGCATAAACTAACAAGGTCCGGGCGGGGAGATATTCAACGATTCCCTCATCACTTCTCCCACATAACCTAAAAAGGTCCGGGCCGGGAGATATAGAGGCCTTTTACAACCAAACGCCCCCCAGACCGCAACCTACATCGTTTGGAGGTGCTGAGAGTAACCACTGCTCAGACTGCTCTGATACCACTGTCACAAGCCGGGAGTCACAACAACAATACACCCCCAGTAAATAACCACAAGGGTCCAGGCCATGAGTAAAACAAACAGCACTTTTCAATCATTCAATACTCCCCCCGCAAATAACCACAAGGGTCCGGGCCATGAGTATGAACAAGCATTCTCAGACATAATTTCTCACTACTCCACCCGGGAGTAAAATCACCAATCATTGAAACCACTATTAAAACTAGAGTCAAACAATTCAAATCGGCACCAAGACAGGTTCAAAACAGATACCATCCATTTCAAACAAATTCCAAGCAGGATCACCAAACAAGTTCTACAAATTCTCAGACAAAATTCAAACTTAAAAAGTAATCTCGACATCAATCGAGCTCGAAAAGTCGATTGAATTTCCATCCTGCAACCTGCACCAAAAATTAGGGTTATATTCCTTCCATAAGGTCGTAGCCAACCACAGCATGGTCCATCAGCTCTTGAACAGACAGTGTTCCCGTGGCGGTGATGGTAGTCCCAAGATAGCAATCGAACCGAACCTCCAAGATTATCAACTCGAGAAGAGACATCTACTGAGAGATGTCGAGAAATTTCAAGATATAATCTGCTATGTTTTCCATGACAAGCATTTCAAGATACCCCACTCTGCCAGAAGTTGCACTCCGAAGGAAGATGTCAGAAACGATATAACTTCGGGCAAATTTTTTCTTGAAAGCTTGCCAAGTACTTGGAGTATGCTACTTGGTAGCTATCATCATCTGCATGGCACTGCCTCTGAGAAAAACAACAGCTCGAAACAAATCTTGGATCCTTCTCTTGTAAGTGATCTTTATGGCTTATGCCCTGTAAGACATGAGCGGTGAAGACGGGAGCGCGCCCGATGCACGATGAAGTAAGGGTGGGAGTGGCTAATAAGTCCGGGGTCGGAGCACGAACCTAAAATTTCCAATAAGCTTTGGGAGTGCAATCTTGCTCTGTCTGCTCTTTGGTAGGACCGGTATGCTTTCAGAAAAGCACACGCCGGATGCTCTGACATTATTGTCACAAGATGGGCACCACGTGCCAATAGAAAAGAATAGACTAAACAGACTTTTAGCACTTCAATAACAACTGAATTGAGAGAGAGAGAGAGAGAGACAACACGCGACACGGAGTGGCGGAATTCCACCCCAGAGAGTATTGGCCCCAAACCTTGGCGCCCCTTTCGGTATTTCTTTATATTTCTTCAACACAGTACAAGCCGCTACTCCAGACTCTGCACCTTGACTAGGAAGCATGCCAAAGAATGAGCCCTAACCTCATATTTAAAGGCCCTAGGCCCCAAAAGCAGTTTACAGTGAAAAGCCTTCAAACTCAAAAGCATCTGGTCCAAAAGCAAAGCCAAAAAGCTGCCAGCATAAATCACGGAAATCCGTATAGCTTCCACGTGATCAACCAACGCAAACCGCGGAAATCCGTACAACCTGCCACATCATCATGCCAATGCAATTTTCGAAAATCTGCCACGTCATCATTTTTTTTGCGTGTGTGCGGGTCCTGCTTTATTTTAATCCTTTATGTCACTTGGGGCCCCATCGAACGGGGTCCCCATAAGTTGGTAGGACTTCTTCTTCTATTACTTGTTCTTCTTAGGGTTTAGGCCCCTCGGCCGACATCTGCAAGTTGGCCCTCTTCTTCAAGGCTTTGACACGTCAACAGTTTGTTACAGGCTCATTTCGTTCCAGTGAAGAAAATAGTCAAGCCGGATCACTTAGCGAGACTGTTTGTGGTCCAGATCTTAAATTACATAGCATGCCTAAGACGATTGTCTCCGACAGGGACCCCAGATTCACGAGTTTGTTTTGAAAGGCAATTTGGGAGAACATTGGCACGCGGTTGCAGTTCTCGTCATCTTTCCACCCGCAGACTGACGGGCAAGCTGAGATTGCCAATTCAGTGGTTTTAGATTTATTGAAGTCTTATATATCGGATCAGAAGACTCAATGGGAAAAGTATCTACCTTTGGTGGAATTTGCCTACAACAACACGATACACTCTTCGACGGGGAAGGCGCCATTTGAGATTATTGAAGGTGTTGCGAAGGTTCCACCCTTCCTAAGCACGAAAGATAAGATTTTTGAAGCTGATGAGCACACGTGCGACTTGGACACGGCTTTTACCAAGGTCCGCGAGGCTTTGCAGAAATCTCAGGAAAGACAGAAAAAGGCAACAGATTGCCATCGTCACGATTTGAAATTGAAGGAGGATGATTGGGTGCTCTTACGTTTTGAGAAGGCACGCCTGAGAAAGAAGAAGGGAAAGGAGAGGCTTTTTCCAAAGCTTAGTATGAGATACTATGGACCTTTCCAGATCTCCGAAAAGATCAATGATGTCTCCTTCTGACTGAAAGTGCCTGACACTTGGAGGATTCACAATGCATTTCATGTGAGTCTCTTGAAACCTTTTAAAGGTGATGTGCCCAAAGATGGGGAGCCTGATGAGCACCCCGAAGTGGAAGAAAACGAGGAGATCCTTGTTCCTGAACAGATTTTGGCACATAAGGACAGAAAGAATAAGGGTAAAGTAGGAAGGCGGTTCTTGGTTAAATTCAAGAACTATCCTGCATTGGATGCGAAGTGGATGGAGAAGGAGGACCTAGCAGATACTCCTCACATTGTGAACCTTTACCTTGAAGCTTTTAATTTAGCATAGTCTACTCCACATGGAACCCCGAATTCAGCTTGGCCGGAGATCTGGTGCAGTGGGTTGCACAAGAGGGGAGTTACTCCGCTCCTTTGTCAACAGATGCCTCGATTTTAGAATACTAGAGTCACTGATGTCTCTTTGAGCTTCAGGGATACTGAGAGCTGACAGTGTTCTGTTGTATGACTTTATGAAATTGAATTCCAGATTATATGAAATTGATTTGTTGTTGACTTGTTTTTGAGTGCAAGAACTGATAGACAAAATGATTGCAGCATTTTGGTCCGAATGATCTCGAATAGACATGGTTGCAATAGGGGTTAGTCAATCGGGCATCTATAAGGCCTGAGTGGATCTAGATGCGATTGCTAATTGCATTGCCGATAAATCATGGACTAAGATCCGAATGAATATTGAATGTGATTTGTCATGTGATGTCCTGTGATGTGACTGTCAATTGGTACATGTGCTAGATGTGTATTCCTAGTGCGTCGGTACTAATAGTCGGTGTCTGCTAAGACAGTTTATGGCTTCTGTCTGTTTTGCAGGCATAATTAAGGGCGCTTACAATGCTTTCAAGAGGGGGGTATGTCACAAACCGGTGACGTGGCTTGCCTTGCAATAGAGCATATACACACACACCCCGGCTGGCTTGCTGACGTGGCTGGCTGTACGGTAGGCCCGAAAAATGCGGCAAGGCTGACACGTGGCAGCTGTACGGACGCCCGCATATTGCGGAGCAATTTGCGGCAGCTTTTGGGCATAGCTTTTTCTACGCAAGAGATGAGAGAGAGAGAAGCTTTTGCTTTATTTGCTCCACACAAATTGGAAAAAGAAGAGAGAGAGAGAGAGAGAGAGAGAGAGAGAACTCTTTGCTTTATTTTCCTCTTATGAGAGAGAGAGAGCTTGTGAGAGACTGAAAGTTCTTGCTTTATTTTTATAGGGCTTTTGATTTTCAGCTTTTGGGCTCTGCTTTTAGCATCCCTTATATTCTTTAAATATGTGGGCAGGGCCTCACAACTCAGAGCATCTAGACGCAGAGTCTGAGTGTGAGCGCCTGCATACACTCTTGCACTTTGAACACAGATTAATACAAAAAGAAATACCGAAAGGGGTGCCAGTCTTTGGGGCCAATATCTCTAGGCATGGAACTCTGCCGGGCCAGTGTCGAATCAATTGTGAACTGTGAATTGTTTTGAGGTGATATTTGTGGTGTCGCGGTAGATTCTCGACTTGGAGTGTCCAAGTCTGTTACAGTTGCTACTGCATGACACATACAAGGCAATCTAAAGATCGACAAAGCCCACTACAGAGCCCTCTAAAGTACTACCACAGAAAGCGCCAACCTTTCATGCCAAGTAGAAGTCCCCCAGCCCAGCTACCCCTACCCTCTTAAGCATCTGCCTCAACTCCCTCAACCACCTCCTCACCACCCCTGTCACCTTCCCCAATACGCTTTCCACCAACAGTGTTCCAACAAGCTCCTGAGAAGGCCTCATGACTAAAGGGCACGGGGTCAATGAAGACCCCGTGATGGGATCTACGGCGCAAAACTAGGGGGGCGCGATGCGAGGTTGGCTCGGCCGTCCGATTTTATCCGGCGTGTGCGAGTTTGCCTTTTTGTCCTAGTTTACTTCTGCCCGTGTCCAATTTTATTTATAATGCATTTGTTTCCCATCATGATCACCACACGCACATGGGAGGGTTGGATAGGACACACACCTCAGACGGCATCCGCCAAGGTTCCAATCCCACGAGGGGCACTGAGCGCCACATTTTTTTCAACCCTCCAACGCCCTTGAGCTTCGTGCGTGCAACTGCTCACTGTCGATCCCACCACTTCACTTCATTTAATATCATGTGGGCTATAGTGTCGAGGCTGAGCAGGCATCCATGGAGGAGCTGACAAGCATTCTGGCTAAGGTGAACATAAAGTTTCCGATTTTCAAAGGACACTCCACAAAGGATGCAGACGACCATGCTAAGAGATTTGTATCCCTTTACAAGGGTCTTGGCCCCAACAAAGAAAACACCTACCGAGTGCTCTTTCCGTCAACCTTGGATGGCTTAGTAGATAAATGGTACGGTCAGTTTTCTAAGAACCACTTTACAACTTTCAAAGGTGGCAGCGGAAGATGCAATGAAGACAAGAAATGGCTCGTGATCCAATGGCTACCTCGAGTCCGATCTGCAATGCCAAACACATGAACAAGGCACACCTGTGGAGAAGAGAGATCATTGAGGTAGAGAGAGACAAGACATTTGAGAATGAGAGAGAGAGAGAGAGAGATCTGGGAAAGGCTCTCCGTGCTAATAACAAGTGACCAAGGGTGGTTCGGCATAAAACTGTCATGCCCAATAGATAAACCCGAGGTGCACACAACTGCAACTGCTATTGACACTGCCAACTGCTCCTGCACACAAGAGCATTGACACAGTCTCAACATGGACATCTCCTCATGCTCTGAGAGCATAGATCTAGTGCATTTCCTCCTTGGCTAGAACTAGATGTGGATCTAGATCTCAGTCAAGAAAACATGCCACTACGGCCACAAGAGCCTTTGAGAGGCTACCATGAGAAGGCGTTGCACCAAGGAGATGATCTCCAAGCTCTACTGCTGCTGCCCACCAAAAACGCTAGGGCTGAGTGTTGCCCTCTGTCCGGGAGAGAAAAACGTTGAGGCTGAGTGGAAAAATGCTGGGGCTGCCTGCCCCGTCTTCCCACTGCATGTAACAGACTTGGACACTCGAAGTCGAGAATCTACCGCGACACCACAATAAATCACTTCAAAACAATTCACAGTTCACAATTGATTCGACATTGGCCCGGCGGAGTTCCGTGCCTAGAGGTATTGGCCACAAAGACTGGCGCCCCTTTCGGTATTTCTTTTTGTATTAATCTGTTGCAAAGTGCAAGCGAGTGGGAGGCTCTCACTCTCAGACTCTGCGTCCAGATGCTCTGAGGATTGGGAAGCCTAACCACAGTTATAAAGAGATTACAAGGGATGCCAAAAGCAGAGCCCTAAAAGCTGTTCCAAAAGCTTCAAGTTAAAAGCCCTCATAAAAATAAAGCAAGGCTCTCTCTCTTAAGGCTAGTAAATTAAAGCACTTTAATTTCAAAGCTCTCTCTCTCTCCTTGCGTAGCCATTTGCGTAGCCAAAAGCAAAACTACCGCAAAGCTGAAGACTTATGTTATTGAAGTAGATCAATGATCACAATGGGAGAAGTACTTACCCCTTGTAGAGTATGCGTACAATAATACTGTCCATACTAATACAGGAAAAGCACCTTTTGAGATCATAGAGGGAAGACCTAAAAGTCCCTTGCTACTTAAAGTACATGGGAAGATCTTCGCTGCTGATGAGTATAGCCGTGACCTACAAGAATCCTTTCAAAAGGTTAAGGAGGCTATATCCATCTCTCAACAAAGGAAAAAAGTTGTTGCTGACAAGCACAAAAGGGCCTTAATGCTCAAAGAAAATGTTTGGGTCTTACTTAAGTTTCCCAAGGCTCGATTGAGGCAAACAACGGGCAAAATTCCTACGGGCCATCAAAAGTTTTATGCTAAATTAGCAAAAGGATACCATGTTTCTTTTCATTTCTTGAAGCCAATCAATGACATGGCTTATCAACTCAAGTTGCCCAACCATTGGCTCATACATAATGCTTTTCATGTGAGCCTACTTAAGCCCTACAAAGGAGAGTCACCAATAGAACCAATTATTGAAGACCTCCACAAATCGAAGACCAAGAAGAGGTGCTACAACCTGAAGCTATCCTTCGGCATGAAGACAAGGTACTACGGCATGGTAAGATTATCCGACGGTATCTTATTAAGTTCAAAAATTACCCATTTGAAGATGCTAGATGGATGCAAGGAATACTTAAGGATAGTATGAACCTTGTCAATGCTTACAATGTTGCACTAGAGTAAGCAAATGTAAATGCTTTCTAAATGAACAATGTTTTTGTCTTATAAAACTAATCCTCTTTTGTGCACAAATTTAAATAGTATGCATGCTTAGAATCATCTGATGACGTCACTCAAACACCAAGTAGAATTTGTCACTCTACTTTGGGAGTAAGATATGGACTAAAGAGCAGACATGCTTGCGGCAACTACGTCTCCCAAGCACCAAATGGACTAGTCATCCATTCTAGAATGATGTCGCAGGGTGAAAAGGGATCCGCTACCCGCTAAGAAATGCAGACTAATGACTAAGACTTTATCTCTTCTACCTCATAGTCGAGGACGACTATGATTTCAAGAGAGAGGTAATTTCATAAAATCTAATATCTAACCAACCCAAATGATTTTCTCATATTAAACTGATCATTTAATGTGGGAGAATAAACGAGAACAAGGGTTAGAATATAGACATGTGCTTATGGATTTGTCTCAACACGGGGCCAAGGTTAAAGGGATCCAAATGAGAGATCGTCTGCTAAAGAGCAATGCTACCTAATGGAGCTTAAGGAGATATTGGAACGGCTGACACAGCTTTCAAGGGACAGCAAGCCTCAACTTTCCAATCAAGGGAGTAACGGAGGCTTGTTGTCCCTTGAAAGCTGTGTCAGCCGTTTCAACATCTCCCATCTCGAAAGCTTGAATGCCCAACTTGGTGGCCAACCCCGTTGATATGAAGTTGTGAGTAGAGCCAAGGTTGACAAGATGAAGGCATCATGCTCCCTTATCTTCTGTCACGATTGTGACTAGTTACACTCTTCTTGATTCATTACAGATGCAGATGCGAAGTGTGACTAACCCAGGAGGACTCCTGTTCTCGAATGGTCACACCCCTTCGCCCAAAAGACATACCTCTTCGCCAAAAGCCACACTCCTTCGACGACTGGTCACACCCCTTCACCTTACGGATGCGACTCTTCACCCAATGGTTGCAGCTCTTCGCCGAAAGGATGTGTCTTTTCGCCTAAAGTCATGTCTCTTCACAAAGAGACATGCCTCTTCACTGATGACTATTCAATTTCTATAAAAGGAACCCTTGTATCACACTTTGGATCAATCAAACACGGAGTCTTCTAAGTCTTGTTCTGAGTTCAATTTCAGTTTCTTAAGTCTTAATCATGAGTTTAAGTACTTAATTAAGGATTAGCGACTAGAATCCTTACAGTGGTATCAGAGAAAATTTTTCCCGGGACCCGAAGGTTGTGAGCCTCTCACCCTCGCCGCTACTCTCCCCCTTCCCGGAGTTGTATGGAAGCAAAAGAAAGATGGCCAGGACCCATGTCAGCATGAGGTAATCTTTTCTCAAACACTTACATAAAGATAAGCAGAAGATGGCAGACATAGTAGGTGTTGCGGCATACCGGTTGCACTTCGAGACTCTTCGCGAGGACAGAAAGAGTGGTACCCTCTCCTTCTTGTGCAAGTGATGCAAGCCGGTGATTCCAGGCCAGTCCTTCACCAAGCACCTCGCAGCAGGCAGCAAACTCTGGCAGCGCAGGCTGTTTTCGCTAGAGGCAGCAGCGTTCCAATTTAATAGAAGCAGCGCAGCGTTTGGGTGATTCTTTTACCAGCGCTGGCTTTAAAAAAAAGGGCCATCCTTTTAATTTAAGGGTTTTTGGCGGGCCGCCCAACCCAACTTTTAAGTGGGCACCCTTTGGGACTAATTAAACACAAAAAAAAGGCCAACGGCAGCCAGCGAAATGTATCACCAGAGCCAGCGTGAAGGAAATCTCTCGCTCTCTCTTCTGCTAATTCTCAGCGCTACCAATTCTGGCCATCGCCAGGTGCGCACGCGGGTTTGTTCACAGTCATGGAAGAAGATGCCCTCGACGTTCCCGTCAACTTTCTCTCGTACATAGACGAGGTACCCGAAGAAATATTGCCAAAAAATCCTCCTCCGGCTCCCGAAGTGATAATTATACCAGATACACCCGAAGCAGAACCCATACCCGAACCGGAACCCGCATTCGAACCGGAAGTCATTCTCATTTCGGATTCCCCGTCTCCAGTTCCAGTTCCAGAGGAAAGACAGGTTCCCGACTTCATTCCGGCACCCGAGCCTGCTCTTGTACCTGCATTACAGCCAGCAGTGTTGCCCCAAAATTACCTGGTTTATGTCACTCATCGGCATGCCTCGCGCTCACAGGGCTGGGTGGTGTGGCATATCATCGTTACATGCGAGCCTCTTCATTTGCAAGACTACGAGCACATACTGAGCCGGTACCCCCACTTGGCTTATTCTCTGACGGAGTGTCGCGTGGATTCAGTAAACAACATCATTTCCCAGCAGCCTTTAGTTCGGGTTCACAGCGAGTTACAACTTCCGGACTACACGCCTTTGACGCCAGAGACACACCTCCTATCGACGAGGTGGAAGATATCGAGGATTCGGATCTTGGACCAGATTTCTTAGAGGAGTGGGACGTAGCATCCACAGCAGCTTCACCTTTTTACGGCAACGACACCTCTCCAGCTTCTCCGAGATATTCTCTCTGAGCCGTCAGAATGTCAGAGACAGGCAGTGCTGTACCAGACGATCCAATAGCCATCCTCAGAGAACAGATGTCCGTCCTCCAGGAGGCCCTCTCCACCTATCTTGCATCGATGACCGCACGTTTGGATGTCCTGCAGGCCTTTTCTTCTTCGAGGACGCAACCAGCTACCCATTCAGTTTCTTCGGTAGCAGAGTCAATTCCTGAACAAGTCGACGCTCCGGAACCAGAGGTAGACAATCCTGAATTGAAATATCTTTTTAAGATAATAAACACACCACAAAAAAAGAAGATAGATGCAAAGTTGCCCGAGCCATACAACGGTCGCCGCGATAAGCGCGTGCTGGACCATTGGCTTTTCAAAATGGAGGTTTACTTTTCAAATATTGATCTCATTGAAAGCAAGAAAGTTGCTTTGGCTAGCTCTCTACTGAAGGATACTACATTCCTTTGGTGGCGTCGCCACATCAAAGATAGAAAAATCACCGCTACTTGGGACAAATTCCGGCGCGTTCTTTGCAAAGCTTTTGAGCCTGCAAATGCCGATTTCCACGCCCGGTCTTCTCTCCGCCGCCTAAGCCAAACTGGCTCCTTGGCTGCGTACATCTCGGAATTTCAGAAATTAACTCTTGAGATAGAGACACTCAGTCCTTCCGACAAACTCCACAATTTTGTTGACGGACTTGAGCCTTCCCTGCGAGATGATGTCCATAAATTTAACCCTGCCACACTGGATGCTGCAATCGCTTATGTTGAGCGTCTTGGTGACAATCGGCGCCCACTCAGAAGTTTCCTTCCTGGTGATCGAGTTTCCAATTCTGCAAGCTCTTCACAACGTAATTACCAAGGACAAGGTGGTCAGAATCAGCGTTCTTTCTTAGGAGCTCACTCTTCGAGACAATACTCTGCTGGGCAAACTTCTTTCCGACCCCAATCTTCTGGCCAAGCAGCCATTTCCAAAGCCTCCTCTTCGGCAAATAATCAGAATCGACGAAACAATCGTCCCAATCATAGAAGGAATGGTCGTCGTGATTTTCGGCCGAATACGTCCTCTGGACAGCAATCCTCTTCATCAGCTCCTTCAACCTCCAACTCCAACCGTACAGGATTATGTACAATTTGTCATGGAGATCACAGATGGTATGAATGCCCCAAAAAGCCAAATCCTCGCCAGAATTCTCACATAGAGACCACAATTGCAGAACCTATCCACAGCCAACCTCCTGTCCCAGACAAAGGCAAACAAGCATCACAGTGTGTTTGAGTTTCCAAGGTTGTAAGTGCCTTAATGATGAATGCTCGGAATCACGTTACTGCTCCAGTGGATCTTTCGAATCAGGTTCTCAGCCTCCTTGGCTTTGTTGGCAAGCAGCCAATCAACGTTCTTGTGGACAGTGGGTGTTCTACTAATTTCGTCAGTACATCTTTGATTACTAAATTGCGCCTTCCAACTCAACCTAGTGAAGCAGCTTACCAAGTAGAACTTGCTGATGGTTCCTTCCTCGAGTGCAACAAAAGGATTGAAAAGCTGGATTTTCAAATACAGGATTACCAAGATCAGCTTGGTTTTTCAGTTATGCCCTTGTCACATTACGACTTGATCCTTGGCCAATCTTGGTTATTTCAATATGATCCAATAATCAGTTTCAGAGATCACTCAATTCGGCTCTTTCACAAGCAACAAGAAATAGAGCTTCGTGGTCTTTTCAGTGCCAAACCCATTATATTGGTTTCTGCTTTACAAGTCAAACGGCTGGTTCGAAAACGTGATTGTGCTACTGCCTTAATCATGTTAAGAGATGTTAAACCCGGTGCAAAAGAAGCACAAGTTAAATCCTCCTCAAATATTGCCTATTTGCAGCAACCCTTCTTTCAACCACATTTGGACTTGTTTCCCGACGAGCTACCAACAACTTTGCCTCCTCAGCGTCCCGTGGATCATCCCATTGATTTGATCCCCAGCCAACCTCCACCAATTCGAGCCCCTTATCGAGTTTCATACTCACAGTCTCAAGAGATACAGCGGCATCTAGAAGATTTTTTGGATAAAGGTCATATTCGCCCAAGCAAAAGTCCCTTTGAAGCTCTTGTTCTGTTGGTCAAAAAGAAGGATGGATCTATGCGTCTTTGCATCGACTATCGTGCTTTGAATAAGTTGACGATCAAAAACAAGTTTCCCCTGCCTCGCATTGACGAGTTATTTGATCAGTTATTGGGAGCAAAGATCTACTCCAAAATTGATCAAAATCAGGGTATCACCAAATTCGCATTCGCATTGGTGATGAGTACAAGACAGCTTTTCACACAAGGTATGGTCACTATAAATTTCTGGTACTACCATTCGGGTTAACCAATGCCCCGGCCTCTTTCATGACGCTGATGAACGAAATATTCGGACCATACTTGGACAAGTTCGTGATTGTATATTTGGATGACATTTTAGTTTTCAGTCGAACGATGGCTGATCACAAGGAACATTTGAAGCTTGTCTTCCAAGTTTTGCGAACCAATGTGCTATACATCAATAAGAAGAAAAGTGATTTCTTCAAGAATCAAGTGGAATACCTTGGTCACATTATTTCTACCAGTGGCGTTGCAGTCGATCCCAAGAAAATATAGGTCATAGTGGATTGGCCTTTACCGCTCACCATCTCAGATGTGCGCTCCTTTTTGGGACTTGCAAACTTTTATCATACCAAGGTCCACAAATTCTCCGACATTGCAGCTCCTTTGACTGAGCTTACCAAGCAGGATAAACTTCAATGGACTGAAGAAGCAGAACAGTCGTTCAAAGCCCTTAAACATGCCTTGACGACAACTCCAGTTTTGGCTATTGCAGATCCTACTCAACCTTTTCAGGTCATGACCGATGCGTCAGATCGTGCTTCTGGAGGTGTTCTTATGCAGAATGAGCGTGTCATTGCTTTTGACAGCCGCAAATTTTCAGCCATACAAATGAGATACCCAGTTTATGACAAGGAATTTTTAGCCATTGTTCATGCTTACCGCACTTGGAAACATTATCTTCTTGGCGCAGATTTCGTGGTGCAGACAGATCATCAATCATTGACATACATTTTTACTCAACCGGTGATGAATCCTCGTCAAGGACGATGGGTTGAGTTCTTGGCAAATTTTCATATGATTATTCAATACGTGCCAGGCCTTGCAAATGCAGTTGCAGATGCCTTAAGCCATCTTCCTCGAGCCATCAACTTTGCCATTTCCGGTGTGCAGATGGAAATACCTGCTTGTTTCAAGCATGAGTATTTGACAGATCGAGATTTTGGGGATGCATTTCAAGCCCTTAAATCCTCTACTCCGACTCCTGCAGAGATGAATATGTTCGCAGCTTACACCATTGTCAATGACTTGCTGTATTACATTGATCGCATTTGTGTTCCACACAATACACCATTGCGGAAAATTTTGATCCAAGAACATCATGAAGTCCCTTTTGCTGCTCATCCAGGCATCAACAAGACATACAGATTGTTATCTGCAACATATTTTTGGCCACAAATGCAGCAAGATGTTATCAAGTTTGTCGAAGCTTGTCATTCCTGTCAAACAATGAAGGCCTCTCGACAACTTCCTCAAGGGTTACTTCATCCTTTGCCCGTACCTCAAGAAAGATGGGAAAGTGTCAGCATGGATTTTATCACTACATTGCCTCGTTCTCAAAAAGGCAATGCACAGATTCTCGTAGTGGTGGATCGGTTTTCAAAGATGGCACACTTTATTCCTTGCAAGAAAGCTGCCTCGGCACCAGACGTTGCGCAATTATTTGTGCAACACATTTTCAGATTACATGGATTACCAAAGTCTATTGTTTCAGACAGAGATCCAAAATTCACAGAGCATTTTTGGACATCCCTTTTCAAATCCCTTGATACAAATTTGTTATTCAGCTCAACATACCATCCTCAAACTGATGGGCAGACAGAAAGAGTGAATCAAATTTTGGAAGAAATGCTTCGACATTACATACAAATTCGATTGGGATCATGGGAAGAGTATTTGCCACTTGTAGAGTTCGCATACAATAACTCTATCCATTCAGTAACTGGCATGACTCCATTCCAAGCAGCTTATGGGCATACTCTTCTTATACCGACAAACTTTGTTCTTCAACACAAAGTAGCTCTAGCAGATCAGTTGGTTCAAGAAATGCAAGATGTACTTATTCAAGTACGTGACAAGTTGGTTCATGTCCAACAAAAGTACCAGAAACAAGCCAATAAGCATCGACGACATGCAGATTTCCAAGAGGGAGATTTGGTTTTATTATATGTAGCACCTCATCGCTACAAAACTGTGAAATCGGTCTTTCCAAAGTTGCGCCCTCACTTCTATGGACCTTTCAAAATAATCAAGAAGTACTCAATTGTCAGTTACAAGTTGGAACTTCCACTCTCATGGGGAAAACTTCATCCAACTTTCCACATTTCTTGGCTCAAACAATACATACAAGGAGATTTGCCAATTCCAGACTTATCTTCTTATGTGCCAGAAATTGAAGATGAACACATAATTCTTGTTCCAGAAAAGATTCTTGATGTAAGACAAAAAGAAACAAGACGAAAGATCACAAGAGAATTTCTTGTTAAGTGGATGGATCTTGATGAGTCAGACTCAACTTGGCAGACGGATGAAGATATGCAGCAGTACCCAAACCTCCTTCAAGAATTCTTTGAAAAGCGGAAGACTTTCATCCGAACACGGGGTTTTTATGTAAATGGGAGGGAATGTCACGATTGTGACTAGTTACACTCTTCTTGATTCATTACAGATGCAGATGCGAAGTGTGACTAACCCAGAACGACTCCTGTTCTCGAATGGTCACACCCCTTCGCCCAAAAGACATACCTCTTCGCCAAAAGCCACACTCCTTCGACGACTGGTCACACCCCTTCACCTTACGGATGCGACTCTTCACCCAATGGTTGCAGCTCTTCGCCGAAAGGATGTGTCTTTTCGCCTAAAGTCATGTCTCTTCACAAAGAGACATGCCTCTTCACGGATGACTATTCAATTCCTATAAAAGGAACCCTTGTATCACACTTTGGATCAATCAAACACAAAGTCTTCTAAGTCTTGTTCTGAGTTCAATTTCAGTTTCTTAAGTCTTAATCATGAGTTTAAGTACTTAATTAAGGATTAGCGACTAGAATCCTTACATCTTCCCCCAAGCATAGGAGAGAGATGATCCTTTGCAATGAGCATCCTCTTTTGGAGCTTAGATGGTGGAAGCCCTAGGAGTCTCATTGCGAGCATTTTTCTTGCGGCAAAAACGATAGCCAAGTCCTTGCTCCCCACACTTAAAACACTTATGGTCCTTGAGAAAAGCTTCAAGCTCTTCATGAAAGAGTTTGTTTTTACCTTTGTAAACTCCCTTCTCCATGGACCTATTGTTGTTGTAGTTGTTGTTGTAGGTGTCACGAACTGGTGACGTGGCAACACACTCCTAGAGCAGGGCAGCAGGGAAAACAACCCAGAAAACATGCTGAATGATGTGGCAGTGTATGGACCCTCATGATTTACAGCGTAAATTGCGGAAGCTGCAGACGTGGCATGTTACGTACAGAAATTATGCTTTTTTGACAGCTGAATTCTTTGCAAGAAGCTTTTGAAGCTTTTGGGGCTATCTACTTTATTTAAAAAGAGCTTTTTGGGACAACTTTTGGGGCTCTGCTTTTAGCATCCCTTGTAAACCTTTATAATAGTGGCCTGGGCTCCCACTTCTGAGAGCATCTGGACGCAGAGTCTGAGAGTGAGACCCAGCCACTCCGTGTATTTTGTGCAACAGATTAATACAAAAAGAAATACCAAAAGGAGCGCCAATCTTTGGGGCCAATATCTCTAGGCACGGAACTCCGCCAGGCCGTGTGGAATCAATTGTAAACTGTGAACTGTTTCGAAGTGAATTCTTGTCGTGTCGTGGTAGAATCTTGACTTGGAGTGTCCAAGTCTATCACATTGGTATCAGAGCGCGGCCGATTCCTCTTCTACCAGGAAATCTGATCCTTTTTACGCGGCAGTTATGGATTCAGACAGAGATCATCAACTTCCTCTGCATCCCGAGATGCGGGAAGAGATCACGAAGAAGATTCACGCGAGGAGTACGGCCCGCCTCAACCTACTCAGGTGGAGCTCGAAGAGATGGAGCGTTGACGATTGATCGACGATGCAACAAAGATGATGCTATATTTTGCGAAGGACCCGAAATTTGCAAAATTTATGACTCAGACCTCCTTCGACGAGGTGCATTCACAGTGGCGGCAAACCACAGAACCACCCCTCAAACCTGCACTCAAGAAACCTCCTCCTTCAAGGATGTTTACGGAGCAAGAATTAGAAGAGGTGGTTGATGCACGGATTTCTCAACTTTTTCACGCGCAGAACAAAGCCGAAAAGCACGACAAAAAGCAGAAGAAGGGCACTGACTTCCCAAGTTTTTGGGTCGTCAGTCTACATTTGCCTCAGCAAGAAAACAGAAGAAGCATGTGCGACTTGAAGGAGTACCCAGTTCTTCTTTTTCTTCTTCTTCTTCTGACAATTCTTCTAGCTCCTCTGACTCGAGCGAAGAAGACAGAAAAGGGAAAAAGCGAAGCAAAAAGAAAAGCTTCGGAAAGGGCAAGAAAAAGGCAAAGAAGTCTAAATCTCGCCGAGTTGTTGACAGTTGTACTGAGGACTCGTCTTCGGATAGTTCGGACTCTGACGACAGCAGCTTTTATGCAAAGGAGAAGAATTTTTATAAAGCCAACCAGTATGACTTTCTGGAAGATAAAAGCAAGAAGTCCGAGAGTTCAAAGAAGGTGGACATTCAATTAAATTTGACACGTTTTCTGGATACCGAGATCCTTCGAAGGCTTTGGCCTTCGTTCAACAATTTGACATAGCTTTCTCTGGAAGGCATTACTCAGAGCACTCCAAGATTCGGAGGGCTACCTCTTACTTCAAGGGAAATGCTCGAACTTGGTGGTCCAAGCTTCTATAGAATAAGACGAGGCCACTTAAATGGCTGAAATTTAAATGGATTTTTATTGGCTAACTCGAGTACGAATGCGACATACGAACTGCTTGGAACCATCTTTGGATCACCAAGAAGGATACATTGGACGCATAGTGCGAGAGATTCTGGAGCTCTTTTCTACCAGCCTCTTCATTTAAGAAGATCTCGTTCAAAGAACAGATAGAGCGGTTTACCTTGGGACTTCCTGCAAAGATCCGAGATCACTGCTTAGAGCAAAAGTCAAATTCCATTCAGAAACTGATGAGTCATGCGAAACGGGGTTTTGCCATTCATTCAAGCAGTTTGACCTACCCCACAGATGAAATCATGACGCAAAGGACCGAACAAACTTCGAACAATGAAAGTAGAAAGAAGAAGAGCGACCCAGAAAAGAAAGAAAAGGATGCACGACCCAAGCTCACTCTTTGAGAGAGAGCTAACTACATCAGAGAAGGAAAGTGCTTTGAATGCGCGAAAACTGGGCATATCTTTGCGAAGTGCCCTTAAAAGGCACCGAATGAACAGGATGAAGAAAGATCAGAGAGTTCAAAAGTTGCTGAGAAACGTGGCAGAAAAGGCAGATGAAAGCAAAACTGGTACCACCTTGCGTGGGGCCCGAACCGAATCAGATGAACAAAAGTACAAACTTTGCCGCACCTAGGGCAAAGTGAAAGAACAGGAAGCCCCCTTTTCTTTGATAAAGGAGCCAAGGCCAACTTCTTTTGGCGGCTCGATTTGGAATTACGCCCGAAGGCTGAGGCCACAGGCGGAGGTAGTTCTAGCGGCACCCGGACGGGATGTTTCCATTACACCGATCATTGGCGAACTTCGTTTGCAATGTCACGGGTGTTTAGGGCACGAGGATTTCTACGTAATTCCCTTGGGAGGTTGTGACGTCCTACTCGAAATCCCTTGGTACCACAAGAACAACGCCGTGGTTGACTACCAGGCCAAGAAACCGATTTTGACAAATATAGGGCACAGAGATTGTACTTGATGAAAGTCGGTTTCTTTTCTTGATTTTCGGGAGAGAGCTGAATGATGATTAAAGGTCGAATATGTTTTGACCTGAATAAAGAACGCCACGATTTTTCTCCATACTCATGCCAATTGCTTTTCAGATAGCCTGCCAAGCGAGTTGTCACCAGCTCGTCCTGAAAATTATACCATTGATCTGATACTTGGAAGCACACCACCGAACTGGCCACCTTATTGTGTGAGCCGAGCCCAGAACGAAGAAATTATGAACCAAGTGAAAGACCTCTTGGAAAAGGGTCTTATCCAGCCTAGTACTTCACTATACTGCTCCCCAGTGTTGTTGGTTTTGAAGAAAGACGGATCTTGGAGAATGTGCATCGATTATAGAGCTCTCAACAAAACCACCATCAAGAACAGATTTCCGATTCCTAGGATCGATGATATTCTTGACAGACTACAAGGATCCTCGTGTTTTAGCAGAATCGACATGAAGAGCGGATATCATCAGATTCGAATCGCACCGAGAGATGTCTACAAGACAGTTTTTCGGACAACTTTTGGGTTATTTGAGTTTTTGGTGATGCCTTTTGGCCTTACCAATGCTCCAGCGACATTTAACCGAATGATGGACAGGATTTTTTCGAGAGTACAGACTAATTTGTTGGCACTTTATTTGACGACATTGTTTTCTCCAAGGATGAGGCAAAAATAGAGAACATCTCCTACAGGTCTTTCAAGCATTACGAGATCACAAGTTGGGGATTAATGCGAAGAAAAGTGAATTTTTTTCCTACCCGAGATACACTTTTTGGGACAAATTGTCTCAACGGTAGGAGTGCAGATGGACCCGGCCAAGATAGAGACTATACGTGATTGGCCCTATTTGAAGAATGTCCATGAAGTTAGAAGCTTCTTGGGTTTGTGTTCGTACTACAGGCAGTTCATTAGAAAGTTTGCAGAGGTTGTGTTCCCTTTGCATATCTTCACACAGAAAGGAGTCCCTTTCTTGTGGGCACCCACAGAGATGACTGCCTTTCAAACATTGAAAGAGAAATTGACTGCACGACCAGTTTTGACTTTGCCGGATTTGCAGAAGTCATTCGAAGTATATTGTGATGCTTGTGGTCGTAGTCTGGGTGCGGTCTTAACGCAAGGCCATGTCATTGCCTATGAAAGCCGATTGTTTTCAAGGCCGGAATTGACAGCACATATTTATGAGAAAGAGCTATTGGTGGTTATCCATGCTTTTACTCAGTCGATTTTACCGTTTTCACAGTTGGTTGGAGTTTACGCTACTTCTTGTCACAAAAGCAGCTATCGGAAAAGCAGATGTGGTGGGCAAACATATGGTCACACTTTTACTTCTGGATTGTCCATGTGCAGGACAGAAGAAATTGGTGGCAAATACTTTGTCCCGGAAGCCGTTGGTTCTCACTATTTCCGCGATACATCATAAAAGCTTCGAGGATATGGTCGGTTAGTACGCCACAGATACAGATTTTTGCACAATGTATTCAGTTGAATACAGAATGGGAAGGCAGTAGCGGAATATTCCATTCAGAATGGCTACTTCATGAAGAAAACGATGTTGTGCGTTACACAACCGTTGGAAAAAGGTTCTAACCGAATGCCATTGTCCACCTTTTACGGGTCACCGCGGCATTGTTACCAACTTGAAAGGTCTGGAGAGATACTTTTGTTTGGCCGAGACTCAAGAAGGACGTGGACAATTTTGTATGCAGTTGCTTGGTATGCCACAAGGTCAAGTTTTGACAGGCATAAAGCACAAGGATTGTTACCGCCTTTACCCATACCCACCCGCCCCTCAGAAGTATTGCAATGGATTTCATTTTTGATCTCCCAAAAACACAGCAAGGGCACGATTGTTTATTGCCCAGATATTCAGATTACATGGCATGCCTGAGACAAGTGTCTTCGCCAGAGACCCCATATGCACGAGTTTGTTTTGGAAGGCTATTTGGGAGAACTGTAACAAACTTGGACACTCCAAGTCAAGAATCAATTGCGACAGCACCAAATAACCACTTCAAACAATTCACAGATCACAATAGATTTGCACTGGCCCGGCGGAGTTCCGTGCCTAAAGATAAGACTGGCGCCCCTTTCGGTATTTCTTTTTGTATTAATCACTTCAAAGTACAAGAGAGTGGATCGTGATTCACTCTCAGACTCTGCATCCAAATGCTCTGAGAAGTGAATGCCCAAACCGCTTATTTAAAGTTACAAGGGATGCCCAAAAGCAGAGCCCCAAAAGCTTCTAAATCAAAAGCTAAAAGCTTCTCTCTCTCAAACCCTGTGTGGGCTTTTTCTTAAAAATAAAGCAATTGGACTCTCTCTCTCTCTTTCTCTGCCCAATTGCGTAGCCCAAAAAGCAAATTTTGCAGCGCAAAATCCGCCGCAATTTCAGGGATTTCCGTACGGCCCACGTGGCAGATTTTTAGACACGACAGCAGATCAATCAGCGTTTTCAGACTCAGCCCTCAGATCAGCCAGCGTTTTTCAGTTTTCAGTCCATCCTCGATGTCGGCAATAGAAAATCAGCCCATAGCCTCGTCGAGTATGGAGATCCCATTCAACATCCTTAGCGTTTGCATTTTCAGCCCTTAGCCTCGCAGATCCAAGCCTCTACACCAAGATCCCATCAGCATCTCAGCATCTAGGACCATTGTATCAACATTTGTGCAATCTAAATCAAATACCTCTCTAGCAATAAAGAGCGGGCCCTTGGAGGGAAGGTTGGTACCCCATCCGGTGTTCTCTCTATCTCCTTAAGTCACAAAACCTTCACTCACAGGTATCATTCTCTCTTTTCTCTCTAGTCTATCGCACCTCTCTCATGAAGTAAAACAAACTCTCTCATGAAGTAAAAGGAATCTTGAGTACGCACTGAGGACTCATCTTGAGCATTCACCATCAATCACTTTCGTTGCACATTACACAACCATTGATTGCGAAGGGTTCTGTTTCAAATCAAGATGGACATCAATTGGAAGAGAGCACTTGACCTCCATTAAAGTTCTTGCAAAAAAGAGCCTGGGTGCTAATGTGCACATACAATGCACATTCACCTAATGTAAATGAAACCAAAAGCATAGAAAGCATCACTCCTACCCCCTCCAAGCTGCATGAGAAGGGTGTCAGTTTCATAACTGGAAAATCACTACAATGATAGCCTACAAAGAAGATCATTAGGGTGCATTCTGTTAGAGTTACACCAACGTTGCTTCGCCATTTTGTACGGCTAGTGATTGTCCTGGGTTGGCCACCCATCGCACATCGTGTAGATTACATGGGCGGACACTTTAGCACGTGTCCGGCGGGTCATTTTCTGAGCCTCGCTGGGTGCACACATTTTTAGCCATTTTTGGGCTTTTATGTTTTTGGCACCAGTTACACATTTTGCCCTACCTCAACCTAAGATTCTATAAATAGAATGCTTAGGGTCTTGTAGTCACACATTGTGTATTGAGAGCATCATTTGCAAAGCACTTGTGTTCTCTCTCTCTCTCTCTCTCTCTCTCTCTCTCTCTCTCTCTCTCTCTCTCTCTCTCTCTCTCTCTCTCTCTCTCTCCAGTGTTTTCGGCGCACGTGGCTCACACCCTCTCCGCTGCTCACTCTCACATGGTATCAGTCGCCAAGTTGTGGAGAATCTTCAACGATCTCACATCCTGAGACTAGCGCTTATATCTCTGGCCCTTTCCATCGTAGAAAACTGCAAAACCAGCCTAGCGTTTTTTGGGACCTACTAGTGTTTTTGTAGATTCAGCCAGCGTTTTTGATCTTGCGGCCTTGATTTGCATCCCCTACAGGTAGCGCTACCCCCCTAGAAGCAAATCGCAACAGATCAGCCCTGCGTTTTTGCAACTGCTTGCGTTTTTGGACCTACTTGCGTTTTTGGAATTGCCAACGTTTTTGAAGACCTGCTGCGTTTTCTACACAACGCTGCCCCTACGCACTCAAGTTAGCGGCCTACACTCGCTTGGAGAGCCTTCTACTACTAGGCATTTGCAGATCTACGGCATCGTCAGGTATCTACACCCAATCGGCACCATTTTGGCATTGCTAACTTGCTGTTTTTTCTCTGTTTTCAACCCCTCGACGGCTGAGAAGTGCGAGAACCCCGTGCTTTGACACTCTGCGACGCTCCCATACGGATCGGTGACGTACAGGCACGCTGAAATCTCTATTACAGCAGCGTTTCCAGCAGCATTTTTTGGGCGGAGAGCAAGCTGAATTTTAACCCTTTTTGTGGTTGATCACTCCCTTGTTTGTCTGGACACCATCCGGTGGTTGTCTGAGCGGTTATTTTGAACTGCTACAGCATTGGTGACGGTACCTTCGTCGGCGACTTGCGATCTTATCGATCTACCTTTGGGACTACTCTTTCAGCACGCGACATGTCGACTCTGAAGCAGAAGGAACAACAACAATAATTCCATAAGGGGGCCACCACGTCTTCTGAGACTACGGCCACTTCCACTTCTGCGACTACGTCGGCATCTGCCAATGCAACATCCAACAATTATGCCCTCACTCAGTTTGCTGAGGAGAAGAAGTTGGATTTACACAACTATTTTGTACGGAGGACACGAGTATGCACAATCATTGACTACCATCGACTCTGGGAATGGTTGAATGATTTTACCCATTCAGCTACGAAGCCTATCCTTCCCACCACCACTTAGGACCAGATCGACGAGTGGGTGGATCGGGACATACGAGTCTTCACCTTTCTTACGATGAACCTCTCGGACTGCATCACGAAGGAAGTTTCCAAAGAGGAGCATACACATCCATTGTGGAGACGAATTCTTGACCAGTTTAAGGAGACCTCGTTTGCCAGACAAATCACACTTGAACGAGAGTTGTACAACGTCCAGTTCAAGGATTTCAACTCACTCGATGGGTTGACCCGCCACATGCGTGAACTCTGGGACGACCTTGTTTCTACCGGAGGCAACATCACCTCGGCACGCATGGCTGGCCTCTTACTATTCAAGCTTCCCCCACGCTTTTATCCCTATTTTCAGAGTTTGCTCACATCTCGACGTACCTCTTTTCCCACCTGGGACGAGATTCTCTCGTCTCTTAGACAAATCGATCATCGAGGGGCACTCCGCATTCCAAGCCAGAGGTGTTGTTGATACAGAAGGAGCTTTGATAGCTCAAGGAGGCAACAAGAAAGGTAAAGGTAAGAAGAAGAAGAAGAACAAGGACATCGAATGTTACCACTGCCACAAGAAAGGGCACAAAGAATCAGAATGCAGAAAGAAGAAGCGAAACGAGGCCAACAAGGAGAAACAAACAGCCTCGACTGCAGTTGTAGCCTCTCATGAGATGGCAAGGACCGCTCTTGTCGCGACAACGGACCACACTCTTGCGACATCGCAGTCAGGTACTTGGGTTGTTGACAGTGGATCCACCACTCACATGACTCCCCAACAGTTTTGCTTTAGCTCTCTCAAGGAGACTCACGGGCAGACCGTCACTATGGGTGACAACCATAAGATTCCAGTGTCTGGCACACGCCAGATTACCCTCTTTCGTTCTACCTCAGACCCGAAGTTCAGTTCAGTGGAGGCCCTTTACTTTCCGGACATGGCCTTCAACCTACTCTTTATGTCGAGTTTGGACTCTCAGGGAGCTGACATACACTCTGGGAGTGACACAGTGATCATTTTTGATTCTACGACAGGTACTATCCTTGCACGCGGTGAGCACGATGGTTCCCTATACCGCCTCACTGCTCTTCTGTCTTGGACCACGGAGTCTTTTTCTCTATGGCATGCACGATTTGGACATCTATGCTATCAACAACTTCAGCAGGCTGTTAGGACCTCTATGGTGGAGGGTTTACCAGCGATACGCTCTTCATCAGGCGTATGCGAGGCTTGCCAGATGGGCAAGCAACACAGGGTTTCCTTTCCGAAGCAGGCATCCAACAGAGCTTCGACACCACTCGCACTAGTTCACATTGATCTATGTGGCCCGATAAGCACTCCTTTATCTTCTAGCCCACAGTTTTTGCTTGTGCTTGTGGATGATTTCAGCAAGTACACTTGGGCTTCATTCTTAAAGCTAAAGTCGGAGGCTTTCAGTTTCATTCGGAATTGAAAGATGATGGTTGAAAAGAAGAACTTGCACGTCAAATGTATTCGCTTAGACGAAGGGGGTGAGTTCACCTCAAAGGACTTTGCACAGTGGTGCAAGTCAAAGTGCATTCAGCGCCAACTGACTACTCTCTACACTCCTTTCCAAGTGAGTTGTTGAGCGGAAGAATCGGACTATCATGGAAATGGCTCGTGCGATGCTTGCGCATGCTTCTTTGCCCCGGGTTTACTGGGCAGAAGCATGCAACATGGCGGTTTACATCCAGAACCGTTCTCCTACCCATGCTTTGCAGGACATGACTCCTTATCAGGCTTACTACGGGCGCAAACCCTCGGTCTCACACTTTCAAGTTTTTGGTGTCCGACCTTTGTCCATGTGCTAAAGGGGAAGCGACAGAAGTTAGACTTCAAGGCGAAGAAGCTCATCTTCTTGGGCTATTCACTAGAGTCTAATGGATACCGGCTTTATGATCTTGACGTCGAGGCCACCACAACTAGCCGTGATGTGACTTTCATGGAGATTTTTAGCACACCTGCAGAGGGGGCAGCATCCAAGCCTATACCTTCCCTACCTCCTCCTCGTCCACCTCCCCCCCTATCCCTGTTCCTGTACCCTCTACACCGCAACCAGTTACTTCACCCGATCATGCCATGTCAGATTTCGACTGTGATATGGATGATGATTCTCCTCCAGTGGAGGCGGTCCCACCTCGAAAGGAGAAGTTAGTACCTGGTTGGCTTTACTCTACAGTTTCTTCCTATGGAGTCACAAAGTTACAAGACTTGCCAAAACCTGGACAGCCTCGACATTCTGCAGCCTCAAGCAAAGACAAGTTTATGATGGCACAGAGTTCGTGAACTTTGCACTCATGTTTCAGATTCAGGCTTCACCAGTTGAGCCTTCCTTGATGGAGGAAGCACTCCAGCATGATTGTTGGACGTGTGCCGTGCAGACAGAGCTGGGACAATATCGAGCGGAATAAAACCTGTACTTTGGTTCCCAGGCCCAACAAGCGGAAGGTGGTTTCTACGAAATGCATTTTCAAGACAAAGGACAAGGCCAATGGTTCCCTCGACAAACACAAGGCGCGACTTATTGCTCTGGGTTTCACAAGCGACCAAGCGTGGACTTCGACGAGACCTTTGCTCCCACCGCTCACATGACTAAAAACGCACAGTGTTTGCTCTCGCAGCCAACTTTGGTTGGCCTGTCTTCCAAATGGATGTCAAAAGTTCTTTTCTGAATGGAGATTTGGATAAAGAAGTTTATGTGGAGCAACCTCTTGGGTTTCGTATACCAGGCAAGGAGGATTGGGTCTATGAGTTGTGAAAAGCATTGTATGGACTGAAACAGACTGGACGACAGTGATACCTCACACTTGACCAGTTTCTCGTGAAGCTTCCTAGTGTTATGTTGTCTCTGATGGCTCTTTGGTTGTGATAGTGATTGTCTATGTGGACGATCTCATTTTCACAGGCTCATGGACCAGTAGGATCAAGTCGATCATGAAAGCTATGGAGACACGTTTTGAGATGACTGATCTTGGGCTTCTTCACTATTTTCTTGGATTCGAGATTTTTCAGACACAAGAAGACATTTTCTTTTCTCAACGGAAGTATGCAAAGGCTACCCTAGAGAGATTCCATATGTCAGACTGTAGACAGATTAGCAGTCCTCTTGAGCCCAGAGAGAACATGTCGCTTCACGATCCTTCCCCACAGATTGACTTGAAGCAGTATAGGAATGTTGTTGGCTGCCTCATACGGCTGACTTATTCCCGACCAGACATCTCTTACACAGTTTCTGTTCTTAGTTCCTTCAACACTCAACCTCGTCAGCGACATTGGCAGTGTGCCAAGCGTACTTTGCGGTACAAGAGCAGCACTTTGGACCATGGTGTGTTCTATGGTTGCTCCAAGGGTTGCACCTTACTTAGTTGGTGCGATTCAGATTGCGCTAGAAATCAAAATACTCGGCGCTCTACTACAGGAGTAGTTTCCACATTCGGCTCCGGACCCATTTCATGGAACAGTAAGCGGCAACCCACCGTCGCGCTATCTTCCATAGAGACGGAGTACAGAGCAGCTTGCTATGCTGCTTGTGAAGCCATATGGCTACGGAGATTACTGGGAGAGTTGTGTTTTCCCCAAATTGCTATGACTCGTCTCTTGTGCGATAATCAGAGTTGCATTGCTATTGCCAAGAACCTTATCTTTCATGCTCGAACAAAGCACATTGAGATGCAGTACCACTATGTTTGGGAGCGGGTTTTGGCTGGAGATCTTCATTTGGAGTATGTCTCTACATCGGACAATGTAGCAGACATCTTCACGAAGGCTGTACCTCAGCGGACTTTGGCTTCTCACCTTCGACTCATCTGTGTTGTCTCAGCATCCGGTGCTGAGAGGGGGTGTTAGAGTTACACCACCGTTGCTTTGCCATTTTGTACAGCTAGTGATTGTCCCGGGTTGGCCACCCATCGCACATCATTTAGATTGCATGGGTGGACACTTTAGCACGTGTCCGGCCGGTCATTTTCTGAGCCTCACTGGGTGCACACATTTTTAGCCATTTTTGGGCTTTTATGTTTTTTGCACGAGTTACACATTTTGCCCTACCTCAACCTAAGATTCTATAAATAAATGCTTAGGGTCTTCTAGTCACACATTGTGTATTGACTCTTGAGAGCATCGTTTGCAGAGCACTTGTGTTTTCTATATCTCTCTCTCTCCCTCCAACGTTTTCAACGCGCGTGGCTCACACCCTCTCCGCTGCTCACTCTCACACATTCTTCTCTAGTGAACTTATCCAACTATGTAGGTCCTTCCAAAAGTCTCACAAGATTCATGGAAATCACCCCCTAGAATAATAACTTAAGGAGGTCATTGGTCTTTTGTGTGCACACGACAGCATTGGTCATCCGGTAAGTTGTAACTTGCCAACTTCATGCTCTTTTAGGTGGTTATTACTTAACATGGAGTCCAGTGGTTCACTCCGTCAGTATCAAATATCAGACACGGTTCTATGCATTATTTGGTGCCTTCAACAGAGGCTTTTTCCTTGGTTTGCAAGGTGGTCAGCAATAGGTTATTGGAGATTGCCTCTTACCATCCTTTGCAAACAGGATTGCCACGAAGATTTGTGCATGGTTTGGAGAAGATGCTTTAGAGCTCGTTTGAGATAGCAAACGTGGCAGTTGAGGCCCAAGCACAATGCCCTATGGATTGGAGTAATGCTTTTTGCTACCTTATAGGTGGAGACAGGGCATGGACCTCTCTAACCTAGGTGAGGGTCTTACAATTATAGTCAAATTACCTAAGCTCCTACTATGGTTTTATCCATGTTTCGAAGATAGGGAGGCGCCTTTCTGTTCTTTTGGGTGAGGGCAAGGCACCATCCAATGGCACCCGAAACCCTTCATCCCTCTCTCTAATGAGGGTTCCTCAGTTTCTTTCTCAAGACTATACATGTAAGAAACACTCGGCGCAGCGGGTAATCTTCATCAGGACTTGGGCTCCTGGAACACTGTTTTGTTTGTAGTAGTGCGGCAGCTGCATTCACTCGTCGATCGAGCAGAAACAGCAAACACATCCACAAGAGAGACAAGAGGCTCCTGATAAATCCTCTAAATGATACTTCACGAAGGCAAAGATCAGAAACGCCCATGTGTAGCCGCCCTTGTGTAGCCAAGTCCAAGTATAACTTGAAAGCTAGGAGAAGACAGTCAAAGAAAAGAAAACACGGATAAGAGAGGCACCTCAAATTACTTAAATTTCCATGTGCAAGGATTCCACACCTATAATATCTTCTTCTTCTTCAGGTGTCCCCTCCTCTCCAGCACTTGTACCACCTTTAAGTGATCTATAGAAATACATTACATTGCATGTATATTCGTAGTCACACCCACCCCCTCTCCCTTGTCAGGTCAAAAAGAACCAAATATGAAAACCGTGAGAAAGGGCCAAAAACTACACAAAAGATCTATCAGACAAAGAGTGTTTCATGTCCTTAAATCATAAACAGTGTGACGTTCTGCATGCAAGTGTAGATGGCAGATTTTGTCGTAAAGCAGCTGCAATCATAATTGGCATGTCATTTTCTTCATCAGGAAGTTCAATTTTTAAAAGAGTTCTATGGTTCTTGATCCCTATATTAATCCAGTGTGCATTGGTGGGTACTCAACATCCTTTACGTTACTTATGGCCAACATCCAAAAGTGAGATCATTTTCACTATTCTATTCAATCAAGAAGATTCATGAGAGTCAAGTTGATTCTCTCGTAACATAAACTAAGTATTCTCTTGAATTCTCACCTGATTTGCAAGATCAATATTGGTTATGTGAGTATGTAGGAACACAACCACTCTTCCCAGACAATTTGCCAGCTATTTATCAACCTTATGTGCAAAAAATCAAAGAATTCTACAAACTCAGAAAATTGGACCCGCTAGGATGTTTGAATGAAGCAAAGTTGTGCAAAACATAATTAATTGTATCATAAAAGTGCTAATTTTACTTGGTATAAAATGTCCGTGACCTTGCCTCCACCTTCCATACCCCTTGTATAATAAGATGGAAAATAAAGATACACGAGGGTATTCTCTAGTTATAGCTTGACTGGGTGTTTACCGTCTGGTACTGTCTTGCCTAAAACTATGATTCTTGAAATTCTGACATGCTGATCCAAAAGTTTCTTGTACCTTGAACGGTAGATATCTTTGCTTAAAAGTTGTGAAATAAGACAGCACTAAAGATGTAATGCATGTGAAATTCTACCCAAACGCAATATTTCAAATCAGTAGAAAAAAAGATGCTCCATCGAACCTGATTGGACATCCAACAGTGCAAAATTATTGTGGACATCTTTTAGTCCACTGATACTTAAGGATCGAACAATAAACACGTCTGATTTTTGGCGAGAGAAGCTTCTCCATCTTCGGAAGGATGGCAACGATAGAGATCTGGTCGCCTGCACACAAGAGGAGCACAAGCTAAGCAGACCTCTTCCTCCAGCAGTCAAGAAAACTCTCTCTCTCTCTCTCTCTCTCTCTCTCTCTCTCTCTCTCTCTCTCTCTCTCTCTCTCTCTCTCTCTCTCGTTTTTAGCCATAAGCACTAAAACCTACACACTTTCCTCTCCCAACCACAATGTGGGCTCTCCATTGTGACTCTCATCACCACAATTCTCAAGCATCGAGAATCACTTATCAGCCCCATACATACTACATCACATGTAACTTTGGTCCCATATATCATATTTAACCTCTGAGGACGAGAATAATCTCTCTCTCTCTCTCTCTCTCTCTCTCTCTCTCTCTCTCTCTCTCTCTCTCTCTCTCTCTCTCTCTCTCTCTCTCTCTCTCCTTACACCACTCAGCTGCTTCATAGGTCTAGGGCATGCATGTACGGCTAGTGTGCCTCCGGGCTGGCCACCCTTTGCATATGAATTTTCCCAGCCACCCTTTGCATTGTGGGCTAGGGGGGTACCCACTTCCATCATCTAGTAATTGTGTATTGGGTCTTCTGCTCATGGTAGTCATGGGGGGCTGATCGCCCCCTCTTCACCATATCTTGCGTTTGTGTTCTGTGTCTCTCTCTCTCCCTCCTCTCTCACGCTTCCACACACGTGCATTCTCACATGGTATCAGCAGCTTCAGGCTTTGCCCTGCTCCGAGGCGCTTCATCATCGGCATCAGGACCTCCTCCCAAGACCAGCGTTTTCATGCAGATGTGCCAGTGTTTTTGCCAGGACCTGGCACGCGATGGACAGCAGCGTTTCTGTCGCGGGAATCCCATTCCCACCTGTGTTTCTGCTCTTCTCCACATGGCGATCGCCTGCTGGCTGCCAGCGCTACCATTTCTGGACTTTTTTGTCGCGGAAAACCCCTCCAGATCCACTTGCGTTGTTTAGCTTCATTTGCGTTTTTTGTCAGGTGCTGCGTTTTTGCAGCAGGGGGGCTTCTGGACCCCGGATCTCGCCACCACCTACCCGGCCTTGGCATCTGGTGCCTTGCCGGCGAGAATCCTCTTCAGATCTTCAGATTTCAGCCACCTGCCACTGCTGTTTTTCTCTGTTTTCAGCCCACCAGGGGTTGTGACATTGATACCCCGCCCTCCCTACACCCTCTACACCACTCCAGACCATGCCGGGAGCGTACGAGCACGCTGAAAATCGCTGGACAGCAGCGTTTTCATCACCTCGCAGTTGCGTTTTTGGGTGGACAGCAGCCACATGGCTTGTTTTTCACAGAGGATGAAGTTACCTCTTGCCAGGACACCATCCGGTGGTGGTCCATGTGGTCTCTCTGAGATTGCTGCAATACACGGTATCTTAGACATCGGCTTGATTATCTACGGGCCTACGATCCTTGGGAGATCCATTCATTCCAGCCATCATTCGGCGGTTGCACTGGACACACTTATGCACTCATCAGAGGAGTTCACACGAGATATGGCCATGCTAATGGCATATGGGATTCCGACATTCCCAAAGAGGACACCACCATCTTGGGTGGACAGACACTTACCACTTGACCTCGACACGTCGGTTCACTTGCTTACACAGGAGCATCTAAATGGACTTAGGGAGAGGATCTTGGATCTCTTCTTGGACAGGTTCATTGCTTGGATCTACAGACTGGAGTGGTACTTCAGTGCTTTGGACTCTCTTGGAGAGTTTATCCGCGAGATGCCAGAGATCGGGCCATAGTTGCCCAGAACGGGAACGGGGAACGAGAACAGGAGGGTCCGGAACAAGAGGGGAACGGGAAGGAGGAGGGAGGGCCGGAACAGAAACAGAGCAGGAACGGTCGACTCAAATATGGCTTGAATTACCTTCAATCAGCTTAGTCCCAAATCAACTCCTAAACAACCCCAAAACTGTCCTCCAAATCTACTCCCAAAACTGGCCTCAAACTACCCCAAATATTTCCCCCAAACAGTCCCAAATCTGCCCCCAAATGTTGGCTTTTGCCTATTCCGCCTCGCATTCCCTCCCGTTCTGGAACACCGTTCTGGTTACACCCCGTTCCGGAACAACGTTCCGTTCTCGACTCCGT
The DNA here is from genome assembly GCF_014529385.1 of Adiantum capillus-veneris. Taxonomy (NCBI): domain Eukaryota; kingdom Viridiplantae; phylum Streptophyta; class Polypodiopsida; order Polypodiales; family Pteridaceae; genus Adiantum; species Adiantum capillus-veneris. Next base: position 92,913,528 of record NC_140960.1, read on the forward strand.
TTCGGGAACGTGACTCATTCGGAACGCTGTTTCGGAACGTTTGGGCTGCATTCCGCCCGTTCCCTGTTACACTGGATCAAGCATCCCGCGACTACATTCGGAGTCGCCCATAGGTTGGCTTGGATGGTAGTGCAGTTGCTCTTCTACACTCCTGATCATTTCGATTGCTACCTTCAGAGTTGCTTACACTCACCCTCGATAACCTTACAGCAGACTTATCCCCCGACTTGCGCAGTAGACCACTCCCAACTCATTCACATTGAGAGCCACACCGAGTTGCGTTTTGTGGCGTTGTTGGCGCGGATTCTATTTTGGTTGACACCGAAGGATTGGAGGCAGGAGATACAGGCAAGACGGCCCACACAGATTGGTATGGCCTTTCCTCTTCTCAAAGGATTTTCACAATGCAGATTGCTCAATCTGGCTTCCCTATTTCTATAGGATGATTACGATGCAGACAGCTTGGTCTGACCACACCTCTTCTCACAGGCCCTTCACAGCGCAGACTGTTGAATCTTGCTTTCCCCTCATCTTGGATTACCCTACCTATTGACAGGACACCATCCGGTGGTGGTCCGTGCGGTCTCTTGGTGACTGCTGCAGCTTAAGGTAGCTTCTACAGTGCAGTCTGTTTAGTCTGACTTTCGTTCTTTCGGAGGACATTTACGACGCAGATTGCTACATCTGGCCTTCTTGGAGTTTTTTCACAGCTTAGCCACCCGGCCACCTTGGGTTACAAGTTCATGCATTGACAGGCTTCCGGTCATTCTCATGACTGTTCCTGGGCTTCACCATTTTCTCCATATGGTTTGACTACAGACACCACAGATCCTATTGGGCAGGACACTTGCAGGTCTATTGGCACTTCTTTTACGACAAGGAGTTGTTTTCACACTCAGTTCGGGACATTCACGCAATATCTTCACCCTGTAACAACGGAGTACAGCAGTTTGCACATTGCTCATTTCTTGGCGGTCGTGACACCCCAGACTGTTGCTACACTTGCGACGTTCGCCGAAGTATTGTCCTTCAGTGGACATGGCAGCAAACATCTTCATCATTTGACTCACATCTTCAGCTTCACGCGGTTTGTTCAGCATTCGATCCTGAGAGTGGGTGTTAGACTTACACCACTCTACTGCTTCACACGTCTAGGGCATGCATGTATGGCTCCAAGCTGGCCACCCTTTGCATATGCATTTTCTCTGCATTGTCCCGCCGCCCACCACTCCGGGCCGGCCACCCACCTTGTTAGGGCGCCCTCATATTTCATTTATTTCTTGTTGGGTCGTGGGGATTTTGACTGGCATTGCCGTACCTCCCCTTGGGCACCTATTTATGGGGCAAGGGGGGTACCCACTTCCATCATCTGGTTATTGTGTATTGGGTCTTCTGCTCATGGTAGTCATGGGGGGCGATCAGTCCCCCTCTTCACCATATCTTGCGTTCGTGTTCTTTGTCTCTCTCTCTCCCTCCTCTCTCACACTTCCGCGCATGCGCACGCTCACATCTCCCTCCTCTCTCACGCTTCGGCGCACGCGTACTCTCACATCTCTCTCGTGCAACGGAAGGGCTTAAGGATTTCAGCTCAGATCTAGTACTTTGCACAAGCACAAGGTTGCTATACTTCACTTGAAGAGAGAAACTGAATTGAACACAATGAAAGAGAGACGCATAGAGAGAGAGAGAGACGACACCGCCAACCACCCTCAAGGGCCCCCTTGCTCTATTGCTAGAGCAAGTACTTGCTTTAATTACTTACATAAATGTTGGCTAAATGTTAAATACTGAGTGTTATGTTGATGCTGATGCAAAATCGCTAGAGCTGATCGGTTACAGGCTTGGACACTCCAAGCGAGAAATCAATATCAACGTCTACTCTAAAAGCACTCAGCACCAAAAACATATGCTCCCAAAATCCTGCGCAAAACTGTGAATTTTGTAGCCAGCGTAAAACGTGGAATTCCATACAGTAGTGCAACATCAGCATGTCATCGTGGATTCCAGAAATCGAGCCCCAAACCTTATGCTCTGATGTTTTTGGGTTTAGGTCCCTCGACTGTGCTCTGTAAGTTCTTCAAATTGGCAGGGGGTTAGATTTAACGCTAACCCCTTAGGCCGCTCGGCCCACATCTTCATGGTTCCAATCTTCTAGGTTAAGTGTTTTTAAACTCTAACCCCTTGTCCTCTCAACCAGTCCTTCCACTCAGGCATGCCACGTCACTAACTTGTGACACCCTCCCCCCCCCCTGAAAGAATTCTGATCGCCCTCAATTACGCCTACACAACAGCCAAAGGATAGAAACTTTCTTCAATAGACACTAACTCATGTCTACAAAGACATCAATCACAATCACATTTCTGTGGAGGGTCTCAGATACAAATCATGATCATTGTAACATATTTAGCAATCGCATCCAAACCGCACTGCTCTTTTTCCGGATATCTCGATCTACTAAATCTTGTTGTTAGTATCAGATTTATATCCTTTCTTTTCACGTTTCAAGCAAGCCATGTGTCACTGTTGGAATTAGGGTTGCAGAGAAACACACACAGCTTGGAGAAGACGAAGGAAGCTCAAGGCACACAATAGAGAGTATGTTACTTAGTGTGCAATGGAAAGATGGATAGCCCTAGAGTGATGGGCGTATATACAATGCACGGGGGAAAAAACCTCCTAAAGAGGGAAAAAATGCCCCGGCGGTCCTAGTGTGTTCACACACATCACTACCACATGTATATGGTAACAAATCCCCCCTGGAGTGATGCGGTGAACGAGAGCTGGCACATGAGTAAAGGGAAGTGCCATGCCCTGAGGACAGGATCAGTCCACAAAGGGGAGTAAGCCCAAAGCTTTGCGGAAAGCTTCAAGCTTCTCACGAGACAATGCCTTTGTGAAAAGATCTGCAAGGTTGTCCTGTGTTGGCACATAAGCCAAGCTGATCTCTCCTGCTGAGAGCCTCTCCCTGACATAGTGGTAATGCACCTCAATGTGCTTTGTGCGAGCATGAAAAACTGGGTTCCTCGCAACTGCCAATGCGCTCTGACTGTCAGTGTAGATAGTGTTGGCAGTGTCCTGTCCAACACCCAAGTCAGCCATAAGGCGTCTGAACCATACACACTCAACCGTAGCTGTGAAGACTGCCCTGTACTCAGCCTCACAACTCGAAGTGGCCACAGTAGGTTGCTTCTTGCTCAACCATGATATACATGAACTGCCAAGCATGAAACAAAAACCACTTGTGGACACTCGCGTGTCAAAACAACCAGCCCAATCTGAGTCCGAAAAAGCATGTAAGTCTGGCGGCAATGATCCCCCCTTGGGATAAAACAAGCCAAGATGTAAAGTGCCACTAAGGTAGCGGAAAATCCTCTTGACAGCCTGCCAATGCTTAGACCCTGGGCTATGCATAAATTTGCTGACCTGCGAGACTGCAAACTGAATATCTGGCCTCGTGTTGCATACATAAATGAGGCAGCCAACAGCAGTTTGGTAAAGAGTGACATCAGCAGGATCGCCAGCATCATGTAGACTCAACTTCAAACCTGTTTCCATGGGAGTGGCAATAGGTTTGCAATCCTCAAGTCCAAACTTACATAGCAATGTCTCTATGTAACTTTTCTGACACAAGGCAATACCACCATCACACTGCTTAAACTGTATACCCAAGTAATGATGCAACAGCCCCAAATCTTTCATCTTGAAAGTAGCATTCAAATCAGCCTTAAATTCAGCAATATGTCTCTCATTTGGTCCAGTGATCAGCAAATCATCAACATAAAGAACCACAATGAGAAATACATCATCCTCACGCTTTACATACAATGTGCTTTCTGTTGGACTGTTACGAAAGCCTCGTTTAACCAAATGAGTGTCAGCTTTCTCATACCAAGCACGAGGAGATTGCTTCAACCCATACAAAGCCTTCTTACATTTGCACACTTTGTCCTCTTGTCCTTTTATGACAAAACCGCGAGGCTGCGTTACATAAACTTCCTCAAATATGTCACCATTCAAGAAAGCAGTAACAATGTCTGATTGATGTACATCCCAACCAAAATGAGCTGCCAATGCACATAGAAAACGCACAGTAGTCATACGACAAGTGGGAGCAAAAGTCTCTTCATAATCTATGCCTTTTTGTTGTGCATAACCCTTTGCAACAAGTCGAGCCTTATGGCGATCGATCTCACCATCCGGCTTGCGTTTCAACTTGTAAACCCACTTGGTACCAATGGCCTTTTTGCCAGGAGGCAAATCACATAAAGTCCATGTGTCATTCTCTATAAGTGCATCATATTCTGATTTCATGGCAGCAATCCAATTTTGTGAATTCTGTGCTTCATCAAAAGACAGAGGCTCCTCAACATCATGTAAACTAGACACAGCCAAAGCATAACAATCTGATGCATAAGATGCATGGCGAGAGCCTGAACGAGTACGACTAGATAAAGGTGCATCCAATTTACTGTCACGCAAAGTGTGCACCAGCCATTTTGGCATACCTCTAGCCTGCTCATTTTCAGCCCTTTCCTCATCAAGTACATCATGTACATCTCCATCAGTAATAGGCTGTTCTAAAACATTTTCAGAAACCCCCATAGGCTGTACATTTGCCTCATTGGAACTTACATTCGTATTTCCACCACTGAAAAGAGGCAACAAAGTGTCATAAATGTCCTGTGAGCTTACATTACTGTCTCTAGTACATGACAACAAGGGTTGAACAGAATCTTCCACAAACACTATATCCCGTGAAACCAAAATACGTTTTGTTTGCGGATGATACAACCTGTAACCTTTGCTTTCAGCACTATAACCAACAAAAATACATTTGACAGCCTTATCATCCAATTTTCTGCGCTGCACTTGTGGCACCAAAGCATATGCCAAACAGCCAAAAACACGCATGTGCTCAATAGAAGGTTTTCTATCATGCCATGCTTCATATGGAGTAATAGACTGCAAAGCTTTCGTAGGACACCTGTTAAGTACATAAGTGGCACACATGATGGCCTCAAGCCAAAAAGGATGCGGCAAAGCTTGACTTTTGACCATACATCGTGCCATTTCCGTTAGTGACCTGTTTTTCCTCTCGGCAACACCATTTTGCTGAGGTGTATAAGGCACTGTACATTGGTGTTTTATCCCACGACTAGCCAGAAATGCATTAAATTCATGAGACATATACTCCCCCCCTCGATCGGAACGGAGGGTGTCCATAGTACATTTTGAGACATTTTCAGCCATAGCCAAAAATTGTTTGAAGCACATAAAAACTTCGGACTTCGCTTTAAGCGGAAATACCCACGCATGCCTGGAGTAATCATCAATGAAAGTCACGAAGTACAGGTAATTGCCCAAGGACGGAGTTTGCATGGGCCCACAAACGTCACTATGCACAAGCTGCAACCTGCATGTGGCCCTAACTGAACCATCCTTTGGAAACTTAGAACGCTGCATTTTACCCAGAATACAGCCTTCACAAACATGTTTGATAGGTGCTTCAAGAGGCGGCAAAGAAGCAACCATATCAGATTTCTGCAAACGCAGCAAACTGGCAAAATTCAGATGACCAAAACGTGCATGCCAAAGTTTTGCATCTGAAATAGCCCTTGAATCTGCAACAGCATTTGCAAAATTTTGTCCACACTTGTCATACAAAGTGAGCTTATACAGCCCACGGCACAAAAGCCCAGATGCAACAATTTCATCACCAAAACTGAGATCATGAACTGTACATCTGTCATCCACAAATTTGACTACAAGTCCAAGTCTAGCAAGTGCGGATACAGACAATAGATTCTTCTTGATCCCAGGTACATAAAGTGCATCAACAAGTGTGAAGGAACTGCCATTAGCAGCAGTGAGCACAATCTTTCCAACTCCCTGAACTGGATAAGAGGCGTTGTTGGCACAAGTGACTGAATTCCCATGAGGGACAGACTCGAGAGAGGTAAACAATTCACGATGTGAGGTAATGTGCTTTGTAGCACCACTGTCGAAATACCACACATGTGAATCTGCAGCAACTGACAAGCATGCATCATGGACAGCAGGATTGTAAGTGCACTCTGCGCTAAAAGCCCATTCTGCATCAACATCAGCATCACAATCTCCTTTCACAGAAGACTCAACAATGGCTGCATTTGTAGTGGAACCAGCATTTGCAGTGGAACCACCCTCTTTCTTCTTAGCCTCTTTGGCCTTCAACTTAGGACACGACTTGATCAAGTGATCATTGGCTTTACAATAATGGCAACGCATCTTCTTTTTGCCCTTATCACCAGAATTGCCAGACGAAGTGCTGCCAGCAGAAGCATTAGGAACATAATTTTTGCCACTCGCAGCAGAACCATAAGAAGTGGCTGCATTACTGTTACCACCCTTTCTTTGAGAAGCAATAAAAGCCTCTTCAACTGCACGCTGCCTAGTCCTGTTTTTTCTAGAAAGTGACTCTTGCAACAGCAATGTGCATAATGCATCAAACTTGACAACTTCAGGATTTCCTTGGGTCATCAGTCTCCAAGTACTAGCAAAAGTCTGGTAGGAATCTGGTAAGGCATCAAGAACAGTCTGCACAAGGGAACTGTCAGAAATGACTTCACCTGCAGAAATGAGTTGCTCATTGATATCCTTGACACTAGCAAGGAAAGTGTCCATATCATCTTCCTCATGCATAATCTTCGACTCTAGCTCTTTACGCAGCAAAGCAATTTTAGCCTCATTGCGGCTTGCATAAAGACCTGCTAGAATATCCCAAGCCTGTTTTGCAGATTTTGCTGAACGGATGTGAGGAATAATGGTGCGCTTCACAGACAATGCAATCAATGCATGAGCCTGCGCATCCTTAACATCCCAACGAGCTTGTTCTGCTGTAGGCAAAACAACTCTAACAGCTGCAATCCTTGCAGCAAGACCTGCAACATCCTCAATATCGCCTACATCTTCAGAACCAGGACGTACATCAATGCCCTGCACAATGTTCCAGACACCTTTTGACACAAGAACGTGTTGCATCATATAAGCCCACATAGGGTAGTTGTCCCCATCCAACCTGTCCTCAGCAGCAAACATCTTGAACACATCTGTGTTGTTGTTGTCAGCCATGGTAAATGCTGCACCTGATGTGAAAACTGCCCGAAAATAGGAGAAATGGAGCGGGAACAACTTGTGCTATATAGCACAAACCGTAGAAGACTATAAGGCACCTGTTATGCAGAAAACGGCACTGACAGAAAATCTGCACAAAATGACGAAATAACCTGTGCAGTACTGCCCGTAGTGGAAACGGAGGCCGAAATGAGCCCAAATCAAAATATTTGTCGACCTGCGAACGCTTGCCAAAGCTCACTGAAATCGGAGAAAGTGAGCAGGCGTGTGCTGGAGCAGCTGGCGACTAAGCCCGGGAGGACGTGACCTGCTCTGATACCAATTGTTGGAATTAGGGTTGCAGAGAAACACACACAGCTTGGAGAAGACGAAGGAAGCTCAAGGCACACAATAGAGAGTATGTTACTTAGTGTGCAATGGAAAGATGGATAGCCCTAGAGTGATGGGCGTATATACAATGCACGGGGGAAAAAACCTCCTAAAGAGGGAAAAAATGCCCCGGCGGTCCTAGTGTGTTCACACACATCACTACCACATGTATATGGTAACAGTCACGTGACACATCCCAACCCTATGTGTCCGTGGACAAACTACACCATAGCAGGGTTTTCGTCAAAGTCCAGTCAAGTTAGATTAGGAGTGATCTGGCACTTTTGTGAGTCTATTCGTAGACCGTGCATGCCCAGTCACTCAGTGTAGGTGCATTTCCTCTGGTTGCATAAGCACAAGCATAAGCATTTCCATCAGATTCCATCAAAGTCAGTTTGGGGATTTTTCAGATGACTTTATCCCATTTTTCCCTATTTTGAAATTTTTCACTTATTTATTAAGTGACTTTTGTTGGGTAGTCAGTAGGGCAAATTGGGTAAGTTAATTTATAAGCAAACCCAAGTTAGCACAAATTGGCAGATGAGCAGAGAGCACAACAGGCTTTCCCAAGCAGCAGGTGTTCCCTCCCTCTCAGCAAGAACCTCCCCATTCCCTTGGCGAGGCCCCAACAATCAAGCATAGCGTTTTGCATCTCAGAGCATCTCTCACTCGCCGGCATTACCAGATCAGCCATCGCCTATACTTGGACTACCTAGCGTTTCCTCCATGCTAGAGATCGCCACAAGTGACCAAGGCCAGCGTTTTCTACTGATGCAGGTCAGAGTTTTTACCAGTCACTAACGCCAGCAAGTAGGCAGTTCTGGCAGCGTTTTGGACCAGCATTGGCTGCGTTTTCAGGATCAGTTTGAACAGCGAATTTCAGCCTATCACAGCCTGCTGTGGCAGCGTTTTCAGCCAACCTATCGACACCCAAAAAAACGCAGCCTAAGTGCAGGGAAAAGCAGCGTTTTGCTTGCAGCAATTCAGCCTGAAACCGCATCAGAATCTCAGATCCATTCAGCGTTTTTCCCTCATCTATCCGACCCTACCAAACCAGCCATTTTCAGCCTTGAACAGTCCAAGAAATCAGCAATCAAGAAGCGCCCAGATTTCAGCCAAGTTGCCGTCGTCATCACTGTCGTCGTCATCGGCATAGTCACATTGCATCAGTCCATTGCATCTGCATTGTACGCATTTGTGCAATCAAGTTAGACCACTCTCGCCGACGAGAGTGGGGCCTTCAGAGGAGGGTTTACAAACCTCTCGGTGTCGTATCTCTTTTCTCTCCTTCTCTCAGTCTCATTCACTTGCACGCACAATATCCATTCACTTTGTTCGTGATCATAGCACTCTCCATAAGACGGAAAGCTCTCTCTTTCCCTAAGAACAAAAAGGAACCTTGAGCAATAAAGATCACTAATCTTGAGAAAATACAACATTCATTCCGCTGCACCTAACATTGGTATCAGAGCTTTGGAAGTGTTCTGCATTACTCAAGGAAAGAACCACAAGAATTCTTTTTGCTTGTTGCGATCGCACGAACCCAAGTTTACTTGGGCGTGGCGATTCCTAATCGTGTTTTGTTGAAGAGTGACAGGAATCCCAAGAAAGAAGGGCTTGTCCAGCCTCCCCTTGTGTCTCTTTTCACTCATTGAGAGCGAACCGTGCAATTAGCGGCCGGCCAATCGACGTGAGGTGGGAAAAAGCAACCTTGGTGTGAGCGCAAGGCCGCCAAGGGGTGCGCCCGCAGAAAAGGGTAGAACTCAGGTGAAGAGAAGATCCTTCTCCAACGCGATTTGCAAGCGGAAGAAACCCTCAAGAACCTCAAGAACCTCAAGAACTCAAGACCCAAGTTCCTCGTGAACTTAAGAACCAAAGATCCCAGTGCATGGTCGTCACCCAAAGCGACATGGATACTTCGCATTCAGGTGATGAGCATGAGAGAGGCGACGAAGGATTTTCCCCACCAAGAGATTTTTCCGACCCTCCCCCTTCGCCATCTACGCCACGAGTTGTCCTCACTCCTATGGAGATGATGGTCAAGTCAATGTTGGACATGCTGACGCGACAACAAGAAGAACAAGCGGTAAAGACCCGTGCACAAGAAGCCAAGGACCGCGAACGCGAAAAACAAAGCGACAAACTTGCTGCACAACAAGAAGAACATCGACTTGCTCAGGAACGTGAGCGCATTGCAATTGCCGCAAGACAAGAAGACCAGCGACTTGCCCTCGAACGCGAGCGCATTGAACGCAAAGAACGCAAAGCAGAAAGGGACGCCGAGCGAGAAGCTCAAAGGGAGATTCGTCAGCAAGAGTTTATTTCGCAAGTCCTAGCCTCGAAGGCCGCATCACCCAAAGATCGTGGGAGTTCGTCAAGTGGCACAAGCCACGAGGCGGATTCCCACAATCCAGTCACAGAGAAGTTGACTTTCAGTAAGTATGACGGTAAGATGGATGCTACTGTTATTCATTCTTGGTTGCATCAATTTAATGCTTATTTTGCGACAACTAAGAAAACAGGCAATAGCAAAGTTTGACAGCAGTTATGTACCTTGCCGGTGATGCCATAAATTGGTATTAGGCTTGGCAAGATGCACAGCTAGCCGCGCACCTAGAGGAAGCCGGCGATCTCACGCCCCTCTCTTTTAGTTGGGTTGATTTCCAAGACAAGCTCAAGGCGCGGTTTATGCCACCTCAGTACCTTGCACGACTAAAGGACAAATTGGCGAGCTCTCAAGCAAAACGGTACGCCGGTTATGGCTTTCTCTAATCGGGTTTTGCAGCTCGGCACTCAATTACGCAAAGCAGATAAGAAGCGCAAGGAGGCATTTCTTTACGAATTGGACGAGTATATCAAGTATGATGTCGAGGTACTCGATCCACCCGATCTCAACAAAGAGGTAGCCATTGCTCTCGCCCACGAGATGAAACACAACAAAGGAAAGCCTAAGGAAAACAAGACTTCTCAAGCAACCCCGCAGACTTCTCAGAACACACAGAATGGTAAGAACGGTAAGAATGGTAAAAATGGTAATTCTTCTAGCCCTTCTTCCTCTAATTCCTCGGAAAAGAACTCTAACAATGAATCTAAGGGTAAAGCTAAAGCACCAGCAAAACCTAAGCTAACCCCTGATGAAAAAGCTTCTCGAGGAATTGTAGGAGGATACATCACGGCTGAAGAACAAGTGATTTATGCTAAAGAAGGTAGATGTTTTCAATGTCACATTAAGAAAAATTGTCCTGAAACAGTCACACCTAAAGAACCAAAGGCACCTGAAACTACCACAAACTCTGTCACAACACAACCTTCATCTTCTCATGACTCTGACACACACATTGATGCATCTCTAATGAAGTGTTATGGTCATGTCAAAGGACAGCGTTTTATCATATTGTTTGATCCAGGTAGTATGCATGATGTGATTAGTCCCCCTCTTGTTGAGAGAGCCCGTCTAGAGGTTAGTCAGAAATCTCCCATCGAGGTTTCTGGCTTCGCTCCTGGTATGGACTCTCTCATCACGAAGGAGTGCCTTGATGTGATGTTTACCGTTCAACAAGCCTTGTTTAGTAGGAAATTTCTTGTGTCTCCTCTCTCAAGATGTGATATGATTTTGGGCATGAAGTGGTTTCGTGAACTGAACCCTCTCGTTGATTGGGAGGCTCTCACTCTCACTTTGCATGCCAAGACAGATTCCCCTCTCATCATTCGTGTTGAGGAGGGCTTGCATTCTTTGCCTCTCATCTCGCATGTACAGGTAAAGCGTGAATTACGACGCGGAGCACAAGCGGCATTCATATATGCTGCCCCGGTTTCCCAAAGCATTCACGCTCCAGGTAAGTATTCGGAGTTGTTTACGAAATTTAAACATCTCTTTTTGCAGGATGATCTTCCACCTCGCCTTCCACCGGAGCGGCCGGAGGACCATCGCATCGAGCTTGTGGAGGGAGCGCAGCCGGTCAGTAAGGCTCCCTACCGTTTGAACAAGTCATAGGAGGAAGAGTTAGAGCGACAACTCACGGAGTTGGTGGCTAGAGGATTCATACGTCCTAGTGTAAGTCCTTTTGCTGTCCCTATTTTGTTCGTTCGCAAGAAGGATGGTTCGTCTCGTTTGTGTGTTGATTACAGGGCATTGAACAAGATGACCGTCAAGAACAAGTTTTCGATGCCCCACATTGAGTATATCTTGGATAGGCTCAATGAGGCAAAGGTTTTCAGCAAAGTCGATCTCAAAAGTGGATACCATCAGGTACGGGTATTCAAAGGCGACATTTTCAAGACCGCCTTTCGCACCGAGCGAGGGCAATGGGAGTATATTGTTATGCCTTTTGGATTGACAGGAGCCGTGGGTACATTCAACCGTCTCATGGTAGGTCGTTTCGGCGACATGGTAGGTGTATGTGTGTTCATCTTTTTAGATGATATTCTCATTTTTTCTGCATCGTGGGAACAACATGAAAGAGATGTTGAAAGGGTATTAACTCGTTTGGATGAGTGTCAGTTGTACATTACAGCTAGGAAGTCTGAATTTTTTCTTACTGAAGTCACTTACCTGGGTTATATCATTTATGCAGAAGGCGTCAAGCTAGACCCCGCGAAAGTGGAACAGGTTCGTAATTGGGATTTGCCCAAAACTGCATATGATGTGCGTTCTTTTCTTGGGTTATGTCAAGCATATAGTTCGCACATAGAGAATTTTGCACGCATTGCTGCACCTATGACTGATGTTTTAAAAGGGGTAAAGACTCGCCGTCAGCGCATAGACTTGCCCGAGGCAGCCATTGAGGCTTTCGCAGCTCTCAAGGTTGCGGTGACAGAAGCACCGTGTCTTATCCTTGCCTTTTGGGATGACCCCTTTGAGGTATGGACGGATGCGAGCAATGTCGCCATTGGCGCTGTGCTCCAGCAGCATGGTCGCCCAGTAGCCTTCCTTAGCCGGAAGCTCAATAGTGCGGAAAAGAATTATTCAGTTTATGATAAAGAACTTTTGTCTGTCATTCACTCTCTTAAGCATTGGAAGCATTTTTTGTATGGTAGAGAGTTTACAGTGCGCACAAATCGTCAAGCCCTCAAGTGGCTCCAGTCTATGCCTAGTGCACATTGGAGTGATCGCCAAGCGCGGTGGTCACAATTTTTTGAGCAATTTGGTGGTTTGATTGAGTATGTGCCTGGAAAAGCTAACCCTGTTGCAGATGCGTTGAGTCGCAAAGGACAAATTTTGGCTCTTGAGTCAAGAACCACATTTTCTATACAAGGTGAGTCTTTTGACAGCATGAAGAATCAGTATGCAGATTCGGAGTTTGATAAGTATTGGTTGCAGTCTCTTGCTTCCCAAGGGCCCAGCAACTATCTCATTCGTGATGGATTGTTATTTTTTCGTCAGCGTCTATGTGTGTTGCCCTCTCTTAGGCCAACCATATTGCATGATGCACATGACTCTCTCACGGGTGGGCACAGAGGTATGAACACAACATTGGAAAAGATTGAACGATTTTTCTATTGGCCTAAAATGCGAAAAGATGTGTTTAGTTATGTCACACATTGCACTATTTGTCAAAAAGTGAAAGCTCCTCAGGGTAAGCAGCAAGGCCTCTTGCTTCCGCTGCCTATTCCCGAGGGACCTTTCCAAGATATCTCTATGGATTTTGTGACTAACTTACCACCAAGTCAGCATTCAAGGAACACTCAATGTTTAACTATTGTTGATCGTTTCAGCAAATTCTGCATGTTGATTCCTTGTAAGGCCACAGTTACTGCACAAGATGTTGCACGATTGTTCATAAAGCATTGGTACCCCCTCTCTGGTTTGCCAAAGTCCATTGTTTCAGATAGGGATGTTAAGTTTACGTCCAATTTTTGGCGTGCTCTTTTTGAAAATTTTGGCACAAAGTTGAATTTTTCATCCGCTTTTCATCCACAGTCAGATGGTCAAACGGAAATTTATAATCAGTTAGCTTTTGATGTGTTGAAGTCTTATGTTCATGATCAGCAGTCTCAATGGGAGCTCTTTCTCCCATTGGTACAGGCTATTCTCAATGATTCCTTCTCTTCTGCTATTGGTGGAACTCCGTATGAGGCAGCTTTTGGCTGCCGATTCCAGTCATTGTTGACTCGATCGGTCAGTCAAATGCCTGATGCCAATGCTGAGAGTCAGTCATTGGATGAGATTTCTGAGAGTGTGAAGCTTCGGCTAAGCAAGGCTCAGGAATCTTATTCCCGACAGGCTAACAAGCATTGTCAGGAGGTCTCGATCAAGGAAGGAGATTGGGTGTATCTACGGATTATGAAACAGCGTCTTAAGCAAGTTGGAAAGAAATGTCCTAAATTATCTTTTCGTATGTATGGTCCTTTTCCAGTCATCAAAAAGATTAATGAGGTTTCAATGAAATTAAAGTTGTCTAACTCATGGTCAATGCACAACGTTTTCTATGTTTCTTGGTTGAGAGTGTTTCAGGGAATACCTCCAAAGGACGTTTCCGAAGAAGAAGAACCGGAGATCATCGATGAAGCAGAGGTCATGGAGCCGGAGCAAGTCTTGTTGCATCGGTTTCGCCATGGTTCGAAGAAACAAGTACGACAGTATTTTTTGAAGTTCAAAGATCGAGGAACCCATGAAGCGGTGTGGGTAGACGAAGAGTTCTTCAAGGATTATCCAAAGTTGTTGGCAGACTACAAGGAAGCCATGCAGCTCGGTACAAGTACCTCATTTTAAAAAGGAGGGGATGTCACGTGACACATCCCAACCCTATGTGTCCGTGGACAAACTACACCATAGCAGGGTTTCCGTCAAAGTCCAGTCAAGTTAGATTAGGAGTGATCTGGCACTTTTGTGAGTCTATTCGTAGACCGTGCATGCCCAGTCACTCAGTGTAGGTGCATATCCTCTGGTTGCATAAGCACAAGCATAAGCATTTCCATCAGATTCCATCAAAGTCAGTTTGGGGATTTTTCAGATGACTTTATTCCATTTTTCCCTATTTTGACATTTTTCACTTATTTATTAAGTGACTTTTGTTGGGTAGTCAGTAGGGCAAATTGGGTAAGTTAATTTATAAGCAAACCCAAGTTAGCACAAATTGGCAGATGAGCAGAGAGCACCACAGGCTTTCCCAAGCAGCAGGTGTTCCCTCCCTCTCGGCAAGAACCTCCCCATTCCCTTGGCGAGGCCCCAACAATCAAGCATAGCGTTTTGCATCTCAGAGCATCTCTCACTCGCCGGCATTACCAGATCAGCCATCGCCTATACTTGGACTACCTAGCGTTTCCTCCATGCTAGAGATCGCCAGAAGTGACCAAGGCCAGCGTTTTCTACTGATGAAGGTCAGCGTTTTTACCAGTCACTAACGCCAGCAAGTAGGCAGTTCTGGCAGCGTTTTGGACCAGCATTGGCTGCGTTTTCAGGATCAGTTTGAACAGCGAATTTCAGCCTATCACAGCCTGCTGTGGCAGTGTTTTCAGCCAACCTATCGACACCCAAAAAAACGCAGCCTAAGTGCAGGGAAAAGCAGCGTTTTGCTTGCAGCAATTCAGCCTGAAACCGCATCAGAATCTCAGATCCATTCAGCGTTTTTCCCTCATCTATCCGACCCGACCAAAACAGCCATTTTCAGCCTTGAACAGTCCAAGAAATCAGCAATCAAGAAGAGCCCAGATTTCAGCCAAGTTGCCGTCGTCATCACCGTCGTCGTCATCGGCATAGTCCCATTGCATCAGTCCATTGCATCTGCATTGTACGCATTTGTGCAATCAAGTTAGACCACTCTCGCCGACGAGAGTGGGGCCTTCGAAGGAGGGTTTACAAACCTCTCGGTGTCGTATCTCTTTTCTCTCCTTCTCTCAGTCTCATTCACTTGCACGCACAATATCCATTCACTTTGTTCGTGATCATAGCACTCTCCATAAGACAGAAAGCTCTCTCTTTCCCTAAGAACAAAAAGGAACCTTGAGCAATAAAGATCACTAATCTTGAGCAAATACAACATTCATTCCGCTGCACCTAACACCATGCCCATGACTATCCCCACAAGACAATATATTCACATAACATGCAATTTAGAAAATTACACTTAGTTCACACTGAACACTGTGTTTCAATCATTTAATCTAGTCGTCTCATCCCGTCCAAAACTCTTGATGCGCCTAGATCACTGTGCAGCCATCTCATCTTTCCGGAACTCTTGATGCAGTCACAACAATATCCATCCTTCTCATCCAAATAGAAATCTTGATGCCCTACAATCTCATTCATTTCACATTCACTTAGCCATCGCATCCAAATCTCGTTCATCTCCCTCTTGGGTTTGTACAAGCGTTTTGACAGATGTTGTTACACTTCGGTGGGCATTTGGCATGCCGTGCATGTACTTTTAGATTAGAGGAATCCAACAAGCCATTCCCCGCGTCAATCGGATTCCCAGGCTAGCAAATGTGCGGCCGTTTCACCTAGGAACATTGTTAAGTCAAGTTTATTAGTAAATCATATACATGCTTTATTTTTATGACTTTGTCTTCCAAGTTTGCCCTACCTAACTCTTAAGAGGTTCTTAAGCAGTATACCCACCCTATAAGAGAAGTAGAGCCCCAGCGTTTTGGAGACGAAGGAGTCAGCGCTAGTGCAGACCCAGTGTTTTGTAGAAATCAGTCCTTGCATTTTTGCTGCCCTGTCGACAACAGATCAACCCAGCAATTTGCTCATCCCTGCCAGCCTTGTGTCAGATCAGCCCCAGCAGCCAGCGTTTTCAGTTTTCAGCCCGTTCCATCGCCAGAGATGTCAAGAATCTGCTAACGCTACTTTCCTTGCAGCAGCCTGGACCTGCGGCAGCCCATTGACCTCTTCTCGGCCATTCCCTCGCCGCATCGAGTGTTCCCATTGCTGTCCATTATCGGCTCCATCATCATCTACGTTTTCAACCATTCATTCCTCTCACATCGAGCGCGCAAATCAGCCCCAAATCTATCCCTTGGTGGCCATCAACAACCCCTCATCAAAAAGGATCCAAAGGTGCATCATATCAACCCCTGAGGTGCTTCATTTTGAAGAGCAAACCGCGGCGACATTCCCCCTTCAAGTCAATAGAGTCTGCATTTGAGGTATTGCATGTCTGTACGTTCCATTTATGCAATCAAAAGCAAATACCACATCGGCAACGGTGTGGGGGGGCCCTTGAGTGGGTTGGTTGGGACCCCATCTGGTCTCTCTCTCTCTCTCTCTCTCTCTCTCTCTCTCATAACAAGTCTTGAGTTCAACTCCTCGTCGGCTAGATCTTTAAGGTCTCTTGGAATAGTTTCCTACGACGTTAATACTCTCTTCTTCTCGGGTGTGTGTGTGGATGTGTGTGTGTGTGTGCGAGCTAATAAAAAGAGGAAAATGGTATAACCTTTCTATCACCCAAGTGTGGTAGATTGGTTATGCCATTTCCCTCTTGAATAACAAGTCTTGAGTTCAACTCCTCGTCGGCTAGATCTTTAAGGTCTGGGATAGTTTCCTTTGACGTTAAAACTCTCTTCTCTTCTTCTTCTCCTCCTTCTCCTCTTCCTCCTCCTCCTCCTCCTCTCTCTCTCTCTCTCTCTCTCTCTCTCTCTCTCTCTCTCTCTCTCTCTCTCTCTCTCTCTCTCTCTCTCTCTCTCTACCTCTTTTATTCGCTCTCTACAAGGAACATCATTCGTACTAAATAGCACCCACTCAACCAAGGAAATAAGTAAAGATTTGTGAAAGTGTAAAGTCTAGATCTTCACCATTTCAATTCCGCGGCATCTGACATTTGCAAATGCTAGTTGTGCGACTTGTGAGTCGGTTGAGTTGAGCAGATTCTTGTAAGATCTGGATTTACTTTCAGCGCGGACATCATTTTACTTCCTAAACATCTTTTGGGGGTAGCAGTTGAATCATAAACAGCAGCATACTTTTCTACTGCGGAAATTTATTACAGATACCTTGTCCACAAAACCCTCTTTACAGTTGCAGATTTCTCGCTCCAGCTTTCTAATCCGTTTTCCTTTCCAAGAGCTGAGAGGGGATGTTAGAGTTATAGCACCTCTCTAGATTTATCTAGCCAAGTCCCAATTTCTCCAAGGGACAGGTGTTAAGACAGTGAGGGTTGTTTTGTGGTTGTGCCCAGCCGTAGTGAGGTTGTTTCTCGTGTCTGAATGTGTTTAGCCATGTTTAGCTCAAGGTTTTAGTTTTGTTCCATGGCTATCAGGCTTTTGTCGGCTGGGAGTATTTTTCCAGCCTTGCCTGGTTTTTCCCCTATAGCCCAAGGTGCCTATTTTCTTGCTTTTCCCCGACCAATACCTCTAGGGAGATATATGCAGGGCAGGGGTACCATTGGGAGGTAATGTGTGCACAGGCCCAGGTAAGCAAGGCGCCCCTAGAGGGCATCCCTACGGTGACAGGAGGGCCAGCCCAACACGTCTTCAATCACCTGCTTTGGGGCAGCACCACAGTGCAAGTGATGGGCAGTAGAGAGACCTTCCATGTGTTTTTCTTCTCAGCGCATCTACACAGAGACGATGTGATCATCCAAATGCAGAGCACCACATTAGAGGTGCAAGCACCGGAGAGGAGATGCTCTCTCTCTCTCTCTCTCTCTCTCTCTCTCTCTCTCTCTCTCTCTCTCTCTCTCTCTCTCTCTCTCTCTCTCTCTCTCTCTCTCTCTCTCTCTCTCTCTCTCTCTCTCTCTCTCTCTCTCTCTCTCTCTCTATCTATTAGTCTCTTGCTCGAAGATCCCGCCTAAGCCTTGCTTTCATAGGAGGATAGGGAAACCCATGTTGAGACTATGTAAGTGGTTTTGTCTACAGGAGCAGTTGGCAGTAGCAATCACAGTTGTGTACCTTGGGTCTATCCATTGGGGCATGTCAGATCTATGTCGGACCACCCTCGGTCACTTGTGTGAGCAATTTGTTATCAGCATGGAGAGCCACTCTCTTTCTCTCTCTCTCTCTCTATCTTATTCTCAGATGTCTTGTCCCTTTCTACCTCTTCTCCACATTTGCCTTGTTCATTCATGTGGCATTGCAGGTGTTCTCTAGTGTCAAAGGATCTTATCGGAGTCAAGCCAGATTGGAGTCGAGGTGTCCACTGGATTGGAGGCCAGTTCTTGTCTTCAATGCATCTTTTGTTGCCTACTCTAGCAACACCATATGAGCACATACATTCGCACTCTTGTAACTTGCTTCCTTACAAATCTTCGTCTGAACTTTGTCTTTTCCACTTGTGTATCAGAAAATGTACCCACTCAACTTGCGATCAACATCCAATACACAACATAATATCAATACTCAAGGTGAGAGGTCTAAGGAACTGCTTCAGGGACCTGCAACATGCCCACAAAGATCAAAATGGGCTACCCCAAGGTTAGAGTTCTCTAAAGGAATGTATGGCAGAAGCCTCAATATATTTCTCACTGCAGAAGTAGGAACTACTAGGAACTAAATTTGTTCATCCTTTTACTACTACTATTCGACTATCTTTCTGAGATTATGGTGCTCATCCTCCTCTACATCAAGATAATATGCTCCACGTGTCACCATTTACTATGTGTGTGTGTGTGTGTGTGTGTGTGTGTGTGTGTGTGTGTGTGTGTGTGTGTAGGCCAAAAAAAGTCAAATACATCATCCCATTTTTATCGCACTTACTTCAGCAAGCACACCATAGCATAATGATACAGTGTTGCACTCATGGGTGGACGAGGTCGAGGTTTCAAGTTGTTTAAGGGCACACAAACCTCACCTTTTATTCTTCCTCTCGAAGACAAAAAGGATGGCCCATATCAAGGATGCTATGAATTCTTTTCAATGGGTGCGAGAGGATGGCAACTCCAGCAACTAATGATCTCTCTGGGCAATCACGTTTCTTAATGTGCTCAACGCATGTACTTTGAGCAGATATCCTACCACCTCTCCCTTACATGTGTAATAGAAACAACTACATCAAAGACCGCTCCACATCTATACGTTGTAAAGTGAGCTATGGGGGGTGATGGACCGCATTATGAAAGGCATTATGGTGCGGCTATGGACCCCATTATAAAAGGCATCATGGGATGACTCAAAGGATCTTTTTCTGTCTTGAAGATCTTAGAATTTTTTGTATTCAGGTTCGGATAAAGTTTTATTTATTTTTGTTTTTATGTCATCTCTGTCCAAAGATGATATAAAACATGGAGAAATATGTCCTTCCTGGAGGGGGGAGGAGGGGGGTTACTTAGTCATGTGGGATGCCTCCACTAGTGCTTTTCTATTCGCTTGCTATAGCATGCACGAGGTGATTGGCTGCCATTTCACCTGTAGGCAAGGTTGTACATGCAGTGTGCCAGCTCCAGTCAACAACTTTTGCATCCTTTCATTCTGTTTCTTTTTGGAAATTCTCCCATAGTTCTGCAGGTTGTTTCACAGTATTTTTCTGGTTTACCCAAAATATTCTTTCATAGAAATCTCCCCAATGGTCATATCTCTCTATCTGGATTTCCCTCAAAACACTCCAACGCACCAACAAGGCTTCCACTTCTTCAAGATCTCTTCTCATCATTATATCCAATATTCAATTGGCTTATGTCCACCATTGGTTTTTGGCTCTAATGTCCCTCCTTCAACAACACCTACATTGTGCACTATAACAGCACTTCCATCCTTACAATAGACATAAGTGTATCCACTGTGAGCTCCCATTAAGAGCTAAGCATTAGAGAGCTCATATCGAGATAAACGTGCCTGTTTTAGAGTGCGAGTATGTGGGCGATCTGAGAGAGAGAGAGAGGTACCGAGGAATCAAAGGCCCGTTGCCCATAAGAAGGAGAGCGAGGGATGGTGAGCTTGTTGAAGGGGGACATGGAGACGCAGGGTTCTGAGCTGGAAGGATCGGAGGTCGGTTGAAGGCTGAAGCGGAGACTGTATCAATGGCGCATGTTGATCGTGGTCGCGTAGCAAACGTCGCCGCAGACAATGCCGGACATGTCCGGAAAGGGCAAAAATCTTCTGGGACACGTGTGAAAACGGTCAACCTCTTTCCGCATATAATATTCAAGCCTCAAGGCACCGTACAATTCTCATTTTAACCATTTACATTTGTACAATGTACATCTTAGGAGGCCTTTCCACGGTGCGTTTGGAAAAGGAATTGAGGGTGTTTGTTTCATAAAGCATGCATCCCTTTTTTTTTTTTAAAGGAGGCCGTTCCTTTTCATAAACTTTTGTTAAAAGGCAAAAGTTTATGAAAAGAAACGCTCGTTTGAAGTGACTTGGCAGCTTACATTTCAAGTGTTCGGGAAAAATGTGTCTCAGCTTACTATCTTGCCGTTTTCAATTTCAAAAATGCCGGTTCAGGGCAAGGGGAAAAGGAGAAATTCAGCCTCAAAATAGAGACAAATAGTGTAAAATATTTTTAAAAAAACACCTAGTTTTTAAAATTTTCCTCTTGGCGAATTCAAGGAAAGGAATTTTGTATGTTTGGAGCCGAACATTGATATAAGGAAATGACTTGAAGTAGCAAGTCTTGGAAAAGGGATGTGAAAGTGTGGGGATGTACTAGGCTCTAGCTACCTTCTAGGTTCCTTTAAGAAAAGTTTGGGAGCAATTTTGAAAGTGTCTCATGGGAATGTCCTGTTAGAGGGCTCCCCATAGGTCCTCTAAAAGCACCGTACAATTCTTATTTCCGTTTGTACATCTTAGAGGGGAGCATAAACTCCGTTTGTTGATGGTTCTTGGATTTTAGATAGTGGAGAATCCCTACATATGACTAGTAAGAAAGATTGGTATACCGTATAGTTCCTAGAAGCCTCTATAGGAACTCATTAGTGTACAATTGTTAGGAATAATGCAAAGTGCGTAGCACAAGGTTCTGGAATAATTTCTTGCACTCACAAGTGAAACTAAGAAACTCTCAAATGTGTCATACGTGCCACAAATCAAGAAGAATTTTCTCTCGTTTGCTTCAATCACTGTTCGTCTTGAAGTTTGCTTCAAGCAAACTAGAGCAAAAATCTTGGATTCTAAAGGTAATACAATGGGAAAGGGAGTAAGTCACAACAATCTTTATGAGCTTTTTGCACTTACTGTAACGAGATTTGGTCACCTAAGTATTGTTGTGCTAAAAGAGAAGCAGAGATCTAAGCAAGCATGCCTCAAATCTCAAATATAAATGAATATGTGAGGCTTGCATGATGGGCAAGCAACAAAAAGAGACATTTCCACAAGCGAGTAATAATCAAGCAAACTCTCCTCTAGTGGTACATGTGAATCTCTATAGTAAAATGTCTACTTTTATTTTTGGATGGATCATTGGACTTTTTGTTGACTTTAGTGGAAAGATGTGAGTGTATTTCATTCATGAAAAGTCTGAAGATTTTGAAAAAAATAAAGTGTTGCACAAGCTTGTAGAAATGAGACAAGAAAGAAGGTCAAGAAACTTTGCACATATAGAGGAGGAGACATTCCTTTTAAATAAATTCAACAACTATTGCAATGAGCATGGCATTAAGTGTCACCTTACTACTGCTTACATACCACAATAGAATGGAGTTGTGAAACGTCAACATCGGACCGTAGTAGAGAGAGGCCTCTTGATGACACCCCCAAAAGAAGACTCTCTCCCATACGAGAGGAGGAATCCAAAGAACGAGAAAGTAATGAATGCCTAAGTTCCTTTGAAGATGTGGCTCCACAAAGACGGCAGTGTAGACGGTCGTCAACTCCTCCCAAGAGGAAATGATCAACCAGAGGTCACCCTCTTCTCCTTCTTCTTCACCTTCCTCCTCTTCCAACGAAAGCTATGGGTATTCTCCTAAAGAATACAAGAGGGGAGGACATCACAAATCTTACCTTGCATGGTGAAGGTCCCAAAAGCTCAAGAAATTCAAAGAGGGAGGAAAGAGTATCCCTTTTCTCACCTACGATGACACCTTTGGTACTATCGACAAAGTTATATTGGCCTTCATCTAGCAATTTGATGCTGCCTTTGGAGACGACGGCTTCACGGAGTCCTCCAAGCTACGCCATGTAGCTATGCACTTGAACCAGAAATCAACTCGTCAATGGTGGGCTAGCCTTCGTGGCAATGGCAAAGCCCCAAATACATGGAAAACTCTACGAGTTTCCATCATGAAGCAATTCCTTGCAAGCGATGCAAATGACAAAGTGCTTACCGAATGGCAGAGTTTGAAGCTTCTCTCCCATGAGTGTATCCACAAATACGTGGACAAATTATGGGATTTACATTTCAAGGCTGTCTTTCAAAAGATAGACTTCGCCAAGCAAAAGCAACAATTCTATGCAGGATTACCTGAAGAGATGGCCGAGTATGTCAACTCCTAATGGCCTGGTTCTATTATTAAAGTAATCCACCCTACTATGGTTGCTCCGCACATCAATTTCCAACAAGGGGCTAGAAGGAATGTCAAGCCCATGGAAAGCAAAGACAAAAATGATGCAAAGGGGAAAACCAATGCCCAAAATTCTTCCCAAGGCAATTCCAACAACAACAACAATCGTTCCAAGGAGAAGGGAGTTTACAAAGGTAAAAATAAACTCTCTCCTGAAGAGCTTGAGGCTTTTCGCAAGGACCACAAATGTTTTAAGTGTGGGGAGAAAAGACACGGTTATCATTCTTGCCCCAAGAGAAATGCCTGCAATGAGACTCCTAGAGCTTCCACTATCGAAGCTCCAACATAGGATGCTCAATGCAAAGGATCACCTCTCTCATATGCTTGGGAAAAGGTAAGGGAACATGGTGCCTTCATCTTGTTTGACCCTGGCTCTACTCACAACTTCATATCAATGGAGTTGGACACCAAGTTCGGCATTCATGCTTTCGAGATGGGAGATATTGTAATTGTCGATACCGCTTTCAAGGGATAGCAAGCCTCTGTTACTCCCTTGATTGGGAAGTTGAGACTGCATGTCCAAAGCTATGTCAACAAAGAAGACTTTTTCATATCTCCTCTCCAACATGAGGATGCTATCCTAGGGGCACCATGGTTCAACCGCATGGCTGCCAACATGAAGTTCCCTGAAAGGCGAATCTACTTCACCTAGAGCGGAAATAACATGTATATAGATGCTAGTGAGTCTGGTCGTACTATACCACTTGTAAATCCTCCTGCATTTGATAGCTCAGTTTCTGCGTACATGATTTTTATCAAAGAGTCCCTAAAAGATCCTAATGTTTCATCAAATGTAAATGGTAGGAATCAAGAAGAGTTAGACTTGTCTAATTTTCTAAAAGGATTCCAAGATGTGTTCATCAATGATATCCCTATGGACTTACCTCCAAAACGAGGGAATGATGACGATTGAATTGAGCTCCTTCCAGGAAGCTTATCGCCTAACAAACCTCCTTATCGAGTTTCCCAATCTCAACAAGAGGAGATCATGAGACAAGTATAAGAATTGGTAGACAAAGGGATGGTGAGGCCTAGATCCTCTCCTTTTTGTTCTTAGTCCATTTAGTGCAAAAGAAAGATGGTACATACCTCATGTGTGTGGACTATCGAGCACTAAACCATATCACTATCAAAAACAAATTTCTCGTAGCTCGGTTAAAAGATCTATTTGATAAGCTACAAGGCTCTACCTACTTCAGTAGGATTGACCTTAAAAGTGACTACCATCAAATAAGGATAGTGAATGAAGATATCCTATAAAGACTGTGTTTCGTACAATGTTCGATCTTTATGAATATCTAGTCGTGCCTTTTGGCTTGACTAACGCATTAGCCACGTTCAATCATTTAATGGAGAAAATCTTTAGACCCTACCGCAAATTCACGGGAGTGTTCTTTGATGATATCATCAGCTATTCCAAGTCCTTGGAGGAACACAAGCAACATCTCCAGGTGATTTTTCAAGCATTGAGGGAGAACAAGCTTTTAATCAATCAAAAGAAAAGTGAATTTTTCCTTCAAGAGATTCAATACTTAGGTCATATTATCTCTCAAGATGGTATTCATATGGATCCATCAAAGTTAGAGGTAATAAAAGCATGGCCTAATCCAAGGAATCTACATGAGCTAAGAAGCTTTATTGGTATGTGCATACTATAGATGCTTCATAGCAAAATTCTCTCAAACATCAAGACCATTACATGGCTTAACAAAGAAGAACGTTAAATACTCATGGACTGCTAAGGAGCAAAATTCTTTTGACAAGCTCAAAGAGAAGATAACCTCTCAACCAGTCCTTATGCTTCTGGATCTCTCAAAGCCATTTGAGGTCCAATGTGATGCTTGTGGTGATTTCCTTGGAGCATTCTTGCTTCAAGAAGGGCATGGCGCCATAGCATATGACAGCCGAAGGCTCAATACGGATGTACGAGTCATTTATGAAAAAGAGCTTTTAGTTGTTGTACATGCCCTAGACACATGGAAGCACTATCTATTGGGGACTCTATTTATTTTACGAACAGACCACCAAAGTCTCAAGTACTTCATGACGCAAACCAAGCTTTCCAAAAAACAAATGAGGTGGGCAAGTTTTCTTTCGCGATTTTATTTCATATTGCTCACATGGCTGGTAAGCACAATCAAGTGACCCTCTCGAAATCGAAGACCGAGAAGAGGTGCTACAACTCGAAGCTATCCTTCGGCATGAAGACAGATTATCCGACGGTATCTTATTAAGTTCAAAAATTATCCTTTTGAAGATACTAGATGGATGCAAGGAATACAGCTTAAGGATAGTATGAACCTTGTTAATGCTTACAATGCTACATTAGTAAGCAAATGTACATGTTTCTTTAAATGATCAATGTTTTTGTTTTATAAGACATTCTCTTTTTATTGTGCAAAATTTAAGTAATATGCATGTTTATAATCATGTTTGTGACGATGTCTCTCAAACACCAAGTAGAATTTGTCACTCTACTTGGGAGAATGAAATGGACTAAAGAGCAGACATGCTTGCGGCAGCTACGTCTCCCAAGCACCAAATGGATTGGTCACTCATCTTGGAATAATGACTAAGGCTTTATCTCTACCCGCTAAGAAACCTTGATAATGACTAAGGCTTTATCTCTTCTACCTCATAGTCGAGGACGACTATGATTTCAAGAGAGAGGTAATGTCAAAAGATCTATATCTAACCAACCCAAATGATTTTCTCATATTAAACTTATTATCTAATGTGGGAAAATAAACGAGAACAAGGGCTGGAATATAGACACGTGCTTACAAATCTATCTCAACACGGGGCCAATGGTTAAGGGGTCCAAATGAGAGATGGTATGTCTAAGAGCGAGGCTACCTAATGGAGCTTAAAGACCTTAGGGTTAGCTTCATTGAAGACCTCCAATAGTTAGTGTGAAAAGCCTTGGACCTTAGGTAATCTAGGGTTGTGCTTGAGGTGGGAGCCCGTTGGCCCAAGCTTGAGGTGCTTGTCGTGCTTGTTGACTAAGGTGCTTGAGGTGCTTAATGACTAAGGTGCTAAGGTGCTCCATGACTAAGGTGCTTGAGGGGGTAAGGTATTCAAAAGTCAATGCATATCCCTACACAAGGGGGGGCGAGAGCCCTCATTGTACGGGATAGAGAGATAACACATACATCTTCACACAAGGCAAGCTTGGTACAAGAAAGTAAATAGGACACTTGTCAAGCTCCCTCTTCATGTTTCCTCATGGTGTGCCTAAAGCCTACTGATTGGTCTCCTAAGGGGTCCAATGATAATTTAGTTAATTTTATTAATTATCTATGCATTTATCAAGTCCTCTCTCTCAAAGGGGAAAGGGGAACACCTATCCCAAGGCTACCCTTGTCGCTTGATATGCACTAAGCATGTGATTGGCCAAGCTTAAAGAGGTCCAATCATGTGCAAGATAGTGCTAGAAGAGGGGGTCGACCAAAGCAAGAAGGGGGCTAGCTTGGGGGGTACTCTCTCTCTCTCTCTCTCTCTCTCTCTCTCTCTCTCTCTCTCTCATTGTGTGAAGTGGAAAGTGCAAGAGCTCCATTTCCTTCTCCAAGCTAGTAGAGAAGTTGAGAGCTTACACCAACACTCTTGGCTATGGAATGCAAATCCAACCAAGAGCCATGCTTCAATGCTTAAGCTTGCCATCTTCTCCATCTTCATTACTATGCTATTATGTATGCTAGCAAGAAGAAGAAGAACTATTTCTTTCTCCTATGAATGTTTCTTCTTCCTCTCCCCTACCCTCATTCCCCGCTATCTCTCTCCACCTTTGAAGGTGTTTGAGGCCTTGGGACTGAGGCTGTGGATAGTTAATGCTTTTTACAAAGTCTATGTTATGCTCGTGACGCAAGAAGATTTCCATCTTGATTGCATCACCTAGGTCACAAGGAACATAAGTCTCTCTTTATGGGAGAACATATAATACAAAAGCCTATTGGAGGGGGGACCGGCTCCACATAAATCTGGTCCTCACCTGTTGTCAAGTTCTCTAAACTCTTTCTCTTGCAAAAGTATTGTTCATGCCAAGTTAATTAAGTATTATGGTTAAGTTGTTGCCACTAAATAAGTTCACCCTCTATGTTCTCAAAGTAATCTCACAAAAATGATTTATCTAATTATCCTAATTCTGCTATTCTCAAAGTTCATAGGCCATTTCCTTACAATTCCAACTTACACGCTGATGAGGCCTTTATTTTTTATTCGGATGATACAAAGCAAATTCAAAAGCCATCATACGTGAGAAATCACTCACCAAAAATAGCAAATTCATAGTCGTTGGAATATCTTGGCCGTACGACGGTCGAAAAGTGACCAAAAAATGGTCAATCAATGGCGCGTAGTCAATGGCTAGTGGCAAGCACGTGGCATTCAACGGTCGATGGACGATTTCTAGATAGGCTTGGCTACACATGGGCGCATGGACATACTTATTTCATGAGAGAGGGTAGCCCAAAGACATTTATATAAGGAGGCAATCTCCATGAACCATGACATCCATATGGAAGGATAACCAGCCCATTGTATTTCTGACTACTAGCTCTACTTGTTTATATTGGCATCTAAGGTCTACCTTGAGAGCACACGAATGGATGATGCCATCACTTTGTAATAGTGCTAATCTATTTTTTTTAATTTCCCACTAATCTAATTTGCATCGTATCTCTCTCTACTCTCCTTGCTAGAAGATTCTATTTTGTTCTACATTTCTTACATATATATGTATGTATGTATGTGTACACACACACACACACATATAATGGCATGCAGTTCAAGGTTAAGAAACGAGCTTTTGAAAAAAGGAACTAAATCCTTTTCATTGAGATTTTATAAGGAACTTACAAGGTTTAAGAGAGTATCAGATTTTTGGGCGTTTTCTTATTGGTTGTACTCCCCATTCGCTTGTGCAAGCTCTTGTATATTTCTTTGGATCTTTTGGATACTCTCATGGGGACTCAGATTCCTATTTGACATCGACTATTGGGACTTATTTTGGGCCATTCTATGGACGATGTGGGATAGGCTCGAGGCGTCCACTAGGAAATATATAAGGTAGCACGTGCGAACAAAATAAGGGATTTAGAATTAGGTACATTTACATATAAATGTACTTACATAAAGGGTTTTTTAATTGAAAAAAGAAAAAAAAATCATAGAAGGACTAGTTTTTTTACAAAAATACATAGATAAGGGGTACATTTAATATTTGAAAATACACAAGTAAGGGACTATTTAAATACCTCTTGTTCGCACGTGCTATATGTAATTTTTACATAGTGGACTCCCCGGGGGGACAAGGTGGCACCATCCCTAGATTGGTGGTGTCCTCTACTCGATTTTCTCCTTTGGTATGCTCTCAATAGGTGGCTCCCAGATCAATCAAGCTTCTTCTATCAGGTTGGCTCCCTTGTTAGACTTTGCTTGTGGATTTTGCTTTTAAGTGATAAGGTGTTTCCCTTGTTAGCTGGTACTCATGTTGTTTGGATCTCCTAATGTCCTAGCTCAGATTGAGCAGGGCTGCTCTTGTTAATTTTTAGGTATGAATATTGTAACCATGCACATTTTTTGTGAGCATTTCCAAAAAAAAAAGAGATTTTCAATATATAAAAATAAAGAATATGACTAAAACTTGTAAAACGTGGAAGGGTTTTATTCTATTTTACAAGAAATTGAGAAGGATTTTTCCCAATGTGAGCAAGTTCTAAGCTGAGTTGAACTAGGATTTTCCTAAACCTTTGGGCTCTTACATGGACCCCTCTGTCATTTCCAAAATAATAACATACTACCCATACAATGGGGGCCTTTCATCACTAACCATTGATTGAACATGTTTATAGATGAAGGGTTCTTTCTACATGTAAATGATTGACTCTTGGCCTTTCTGAATGTCTAGTCATGCAAAGAGGATACACATCACTACCCTTGAAAACAAGTCAGGAGTCACTAAGGCCTTTTCATTCAACGAGGAGTAGCAATGCTCGCAAAAAATCAGGGTTTAGTCTATTTTGATTAGTTGAAATTGCAAAATCTTGACTAGATTCGGAGTTTGCCTTGAAGAAAACCGACAAAAAATTTATAAGTGTTAGCAAATGCTTTAAATTTTGACCTAAAAATCGAAAGAGTTTTAAGTGTACACTTGTTTTCTTCGATAAAGAAAAAAAATGGCAAGGGTTGGGGAGTGGAT
This sequence comes from Adiantum capillus-veneris, assembly GCF_014529385.1. Lineage (NCBI taxonomy): Eukaryota > Viridiplantae > Streptophyta > Polypodiopsida > Polypodiales > Pteridaceae > Adiantum > Adiantum capillus-veneris. Next base: position 92,942,581 of record NC_140960.1, read on the forward strand.
GTGATGAGTGCATACAACATGCCATTTTATTATGTTTTAATATAAAAATTGTTTTGTCCATTATATATACATAATAAAAAATGCTTTACATGTAATGAAGGGCCCCACTTAAACTACAAAGTGAAAGGCTCACATTGGCATTTTAAAACAAAATACAATGAAACAAGGTGAAAGTTCACTATGGCTACTTAAGGTTAGTGAGAGAATTTAATAATAAGAGGTTTCTTTGTTAGAGAGAAAACGAGGAAATGACACTAGAATTCTAAAACTTTATTTCTACAATAAAGTATTTCATTTTTTTAAAAACAAGTGTATTGTGTAACAATGAACTATTCAAATTATGAAAGTATAAAAAACAAGGTGAGGAATCACTAAGGCCTGCTAAAGTGAAGGGGGATAAGAGTTATGAAGACTACATTTAAATGTGTGCCTACAATCACGTCATTTTTGTTATATTCTAATAAAAATTTGTTTTGTCCATTATACACACATTATTATAAATCCCTTAATTTACAACAAGGTGAAAGGTGCACATTGACATTTCAAACAAGGTGAGGAGTCACGATGACATGTAGAAGGTAAGGGATGGTGAATATTTATCAAAAGTAGGTCTTAATCACTGTTGCAATTGTATTTTTTTGATATAAAATTGTATTGTCTACATATACACGTAATTACAAAATAGTGGTTCCAAACCAAACTAGCGATCGATCTGGCTCCCATCGTTGTCTTCGATGACGGATTATTGATATGGGAAATGTACTTTCCCTTTGTCCCCAATCCTCTGCACACAAATGCACACACATCTACATAGAGGTGAAATGGTCAACAAATAGTGATGTTAAAATTTATGTAAATGTAAAAAGAAAAGGGGCGTTTTTTATGACCTTCCAAATGAAAAAAATGGAGTCACCCTTAAGCTGACACTTGGATGCCTCGAGGCCTCACCATTTTTCCCAAGCTCCATAAAGAAGTAGTAGGGTAAACGACCCAATAAGTGGACGGGTCCCTGAATAAGGCCCATCCCACCCCCAATAAATAAAGTTGTGGACGCTCCAGAAGACGTACAACCGCGGTTTTGTGCTTGGTTTACTTCAACTGACATGTTGTTACCCCATAGGTTAGGTAACGAGTTCGGATGTTATTGTCTATCTGTGCCTCTTTTGGCGTAGGGTGAGTCCTGCAACAACGAACCTTTTTTTTACACGGCGAGGCACAAACACATGTCACATTTTTTGCACACTAAGCGAATGCGTTCAACAATTCTTATCTTGCTTGGCGACCTCCTAAGCTATATGCACTGCCATTGTAACCTGAGAATCTTGCTTCACAGCATGAGATTTAGGCCCAACATTTTCATTGTCCTTAAATAAGGACTTTTACCCAGAGAAGCCTTGTCTCTTATGATGGGTCCACTTAAACAACAAGGTAAAAGATCACATTGGCATTCTAAAATAAAATAAAGAAGAGTAAAATAAAAAAAACAAAATAAAGAGATCCCATTACAAACTAAAGAGTAGATTTAATAAGCATAGATAATAAAAAAATAATTTCTTTTAAGAGGTCCTTAAATAAAAATATTCTTTCACAGAGGTATTGGTATATGAGCATCATGGGATAAAACTTCTATAAATGCCCTCAATCCCTAATGTCTCGTTCTTAAAAATACTTTTTTAGCTTGCCGATAAATTTTTTTTTAATAACAATTTGGGCATTCGATCAAATACAAAGGTGCACCTCGGACATACTCATCCACAATCAAACCCATGATTCGGGTCATAGAGATTGAATGCTCAACCAACTGAGATAGCTCGTGTTGACAATCGATAATCTTTTAATGCCTCCATAAGAAAAGATAGATCACATAAAAAATAAGAAAACATTTTCATGAAAATTCCTTTTAGGAGGTACTTAAATGAAAAGATTCTTTTACAAATCAAAATATCGTAATATTTCACATCATGGAATCAAAGTTCTTTGAATGCACTTCTTTTTTAAGTGGTCCAAATAAACAAAGACAAAAAAAAGTAGAAGAAGTCAAAAGAGCGTTAAATGAAGGACCAAATTGCAATGATGGAAAGACTCATTTTTAATGTAAAAGAAAAATACAATCTTTAAAAAACTTTTCTTTTCAACCCAAGAGGACACATGTCCACCATAGACAACCTCTACATCAATGGTTCAAAAATTGCATCATTTCTCCACCACCCCCCTATGGCCTTCTTCAAGCCAAAAAAGAATAAAAATCAAGTAGAATAAATACAATAAAAGAAAAAATCCATTGAAAAACTAAAGCAAAAGAATGTTTTGATCCTTTCATAAGAAAACATAGGTTTAATAACCATAAAAAAAAACTAAAACAATTTAATGAAATTGACTTTTATGAGGTCCTTAAGTGAAATGATTTTTTCACAAGTAAAATATTAAGAAATTATTGAGTCAATACTTCACATCATGGGATCAAACTCCTATGAATGCATTCCTTAATCCCTTGTTCTTTAAGGCCTTTTTGAGAAGTCCAACAAGATGAAGAGTCATGCTTACATTCTAAAACCAAAACAAGGTGAAGAATCACGATGGCATGTTAAGAAAATGTAATGCTAAAGTAGATGAGGATTGTGCTTGTTGAATTCATTTTTTTCACAACAAATATTTTGAAAGCTTGTAGAGAGGGCATATTATAGAGTAAGTAATACATATATGGAAAAATAGGTCAAGTTGTTTCATTGGTTGACATGAAAAAGTTACTTATTGACCACATTTGGTCGAACTTGGAAGTTTAGTTTGTTGCTTTTTAAGATAAATGTTATAGTGAACTGTGTGAAGAAACCAATTTGTTATTTCACTATAGCATGGGATTTTAGAGTATATATTGACATTTAAACGACATCGAAGTATGATCAAATGACATTGATCATTGGGTTATAGAAACATTTCTAAAGGAATGATGGACCTAATTAATTTTGTGTGAAAATTTAAGCTAATAATAATAATATTTCATAAAGATGACACTAATTAATGACATTTTTATTTTTGCAATATTCTCTTGATCAAGTGTTACATGTGACATGTATATCTTTGAAATGTATTTTATCAATGTTGTGAGTGTCTAAACCTAATCCCTACTAATGATACATGTTACACTAAAGTAACAAGGTGACGTTTGTATATTAAAACCAAAAGTTAAAAAATAAAATCTTAGTTGTGGATGAATTCTTTCATTTAAGGACAATTTATAACTTTTTGAATTTATATTTCTTTTGAAATTTATAATTCTTTCATTCTTAGTTGTGGAAGAAATTCTTTCATTTAATGATAATTTATAAATTTTAGTTGTTAATTGTCTTCAAATGAAAGAAAAGTTTATAACTAAAAAAATATGTTTAAATAAAAAAGTTGAAAAGAAAGTCATTAGGTCCTTAGATGAAGGGACCCATTCACAAACTAAACAAAGTAAAACAAGTGATAAAATCACAAGGCCTGCTAGGCATGATAAAAAATTCTTTTTGACATGCAATTTTTCAAGCCCCCTTTCATATGCTTTGTGTAATGCAATCAACTTATATAACTTGCCATATATAACGTTAACTTAAAGATATAAATATAAAAAATGACAAGCAATTTTGAGATTGTTTTGATAGGCAAAATAGCCCTTGACAAAAAAAATAGGCGTCAATTTTAGGCCTTAATCTGAGGCTAGATCCCACTTAAAAATTCACTATATCTCTAAGCTTTTTTTTAAAAAAACATAAGCACATAGAATTGAATTAAAAAAGCACCCTTAAGCTCTACACCCTAAGCTTTAGATCCCTATGCTCTACACCCCACTTTAAAAATTCTACATTTTTAAGCTCTAGAGCCCTTTTTACAAATATAAAACTGTAGATCCCTAAGTTGTAAATCCCACTTTAAAAGCTTTAAAGTTCTAAGTCCTAAAACTCTAGCGTTTCGGGGTGACCCTCCCCCTACTTGTGGATCCATGTAACATTTTCACTTTCTTTAATTCAAAATTTTACCTTCTAATAAAAAAAAAACTCTAGATCCTCATTGGATGATTGGAGACCTTACTTTAAAAGTTCTACATCTTTAAGTTCTAATCATAGCTTTAAAATCTCTAAAAATAAAAATAAAAAATCTTTACATATTAAAGCCCTAAATGATAAATTCCTTCCATAAAGTTTTAACTAACAAAAATGACAACTTTAGTCTATTACCTCAAGTTTAAAGGGGTGAATCAAATTCTCAAAATGAAAAGGTGGGTAAAAGAACTTCTCAAATTTCAAAACTAAAAGGTGACTCTTGGGATTTGTGGAGCCTCCGAGGCTTTATCATTTAACATGTAAGGCTCTCAACTCTTCATGCTTCCAAAGGCATTGGACAACCCAAAATCTTTTCCTTGATATATGAGAGTTCATTTCATATTTCAAAACTCAAGACATGTCCATCATTAGATTTACACAATTCATTTCAATGAGTGCCCACTATCTTATTTCAATCAATCAATCAATCAACATTTTTGATCTATCAAAAAATGCTTAAAAATACAACTCAACCTTTTTTCTATTTTAGTCAGCAAAAAGAGAAGGCAACGCTATAGCCTTGCCCTTTGGACAGGCCAAAAAAGAAGAAGTCAGGTAAGCATTAAATGAGAGGATCAAGTTATAATGATGGCAAGACCCATTTACATTATAAAAGGAAGATATAATCTTTATAAAACCTTCCTTTTCAATCAAAGAAGACACTTGTCCACCATCGACAACCGTTGTATCAACGGCTCAAAAGATGCACATTTTGTCAACCTTCCCCTATGGCCTTCTGTAGGCTAAAAATGATTGGACAAACATTTGAAAGCATTGTAAGAGATTGCAAAAAAATAAAGTAAGAGAAGAGAAAAGAAAAGATGTGACCCAATACCCAATGCTCCACTTTAAAGAGGGAGGTAAATAAATGTCAGCACTCTCTCTCAACAAAAGAGGATAGAAAAGATTGTGTGACCCAATACCAATGTCCCTCTTTAAAGAGGGAGGTAAACAAATATCAATACACCCTCACAAGTGCCTACAAAAATTAGTAAAAAAGAAAGTTTGTCATCATTATCTCGTCATGTGCCATTAATTAGCAAGCTTTATCTAATGGTCCACAATGGCAACCAAAATGCAACGCTTTACTAAGGACTTATGTAGTCCAAAAAGAAAGTAAAATAAAAAACAATAAAATAACTTGAGACCCATTGAAAAAATAAAACAAAAGAATAATTTAATGATTTGATAAGAAAATATAAGCATAGGAAATAATAAACAATTTAATGAGATTGACATCTATGAAGTTCTTCAATGAAAAGACTCTTTCACAAATTAAAATATCAAAGAAAATTTCAATGAGTCAATACTTCAATCATGGGATCCACTCCTATGAATGCATTCCTTAATCCCTTATTCTCTAAGGATTTTTGGCTTGCTCAAAGGCCTTAGAAACAAGGCGTGAAAGTTGTGACCTACAAGTGGATGAAAAAGATTTCAGAATTTGTGGGGGACATACTGGCGTGCGTTGGAAGTGGGACGTGATATAACTATTGTGGACGATTTGTAGGTGCACAATTTTTGAGAGATGGTGTGGCCCCTTTGGAGGTATTATAGAGCTATTAGAATTAGCAACCTCTCTCTCTCTCTCTCTCTCTCTCTCACACACACACACACACACACACACACACACACACACATTGCCATCTCCTCACCTCTATGCTCAGCTCGCTTGAAGTCTTTGAAACTCTTATGAGTCTTTTTAATTGCAATTGGTTTGAGCACTATTGGAATTAATAATCTCTCTCTCTCTCTCTCTCTCTCTCTCTCTCTCTCTCTCTCTCTCTTTCCACATCTTTGAAGCCATTTGCGTCTTCCAAGTCATGATTGGTTTTGTGTGTATAATTGCTATGACAGAGGAGGTCACTCCACCACACGCAAAATAGTTTCATCAATTTGACAAACAACATTCACTAGTGGAGCTACAAGGGTAACCCCATGGAGTAGTGGGAGCAGCTAACGAGAGAAAGGGTGGTATCTTTGACTAAAGCAAGAGCATATAGATGAAGCTGCAACCTAGGCTGATGGGCGGTGGAAGCTCTTTTGGAGGGTACAAAATGCACTACTCGATGCATATTGGTTGACAAAGGGAGAGAGGGGGCCAGCTATCCTACCATTGTCATGCTAGAGGATAGAGTTATATTAGGTGGTGGTCCCGTGATGCTTAGTTATCAGTTATTTGAATTGATAACTAAGTTTCATTCTCGATCTGTTACGAGATTGGGCACCCTCCTATTGTAGTGGTCAGCTGCAATTGGGATAGCTAGCGTAATGTTTAATTATGATGTCTATTTATTTTCTAATTGAGTTGATGATGATTTTGTAGAGTGGAATGTGGGGAGTTGATGAAGAGGCGCCGACAATTACTCTTAGCCATTTTATATTTGCACAGTATTTTAGAATATCATTTCAATAAGCCACTATGGCTCTGTAAATAGTTGTAGTGGGAACTCCCCTTATGAGTCATGCAAGAACTAATGAGCTTCACTCATTTACAAAAGTGAAGTGGTTGTAAAGAGAGGGGCCTCAATTTTTAGCACCTTAAACTCAAAATAATATATTAAATACCAAATCCACAAGAGAGGTGCCCGTGGAGTTTGGGGCTAGATTTAGGTCTTTTTCTTGTAGATTCTCTTCTCTACTCTCTTATTCTATGCTCTATTTGCTGTGTACTCTCTAATCTAATCTCCATCTCTTACACTCTCTTACAATCATGTCTATGTCAATTCTATGTTCACTGTGTGTGTGTGTGTCATAGTCTAGGTGTGTGTGTGTGTGTGTGTGTGTGTGTGCTTGGAAATTGGAAGAAGAGGTGGACAGGTTGATGGTGATGTTTGGAGCATGTGTTGAATAGCTTAAGCGGTCGATCTTCCCCTCTTCTCCCAACAATGGTATCATAGCTAACAGGTTCGAGTTAATTGGCATCATATTTCAATTGCAAGAAGGAAATTTCTCGAATCGACAATCTCGAAATTGCAATTTATCAAATTTGCAATACAAAGACTCAAGGATTTGTGGAAATTCAAAGCTTAATCGGTCAAATTTGCAAAACATATTTTGCTTGGTCGCTAATGAGTGGTGAATCGGTGACTAATCAGCAAGCGGTTTTCAATTTCGGCTTCATGATGGTCAAAAGATGGTATATCAAGTTTCAACTTTCAATTTTAATGCATAATCAGTGCGGATTGTGAAGGCAAGAAGAGAGCAGAAAGGCTTGGAGGGTCGGAAGATTCTTGGTTTCGAAATGTATTTGCAATCGAGTAATTGCTTTGTCATGGAGGACGATATCGGAAAGCATAAATAAAGAGGAAGAAGGATGATACATGCTGTGGATACTGCATCTCACATGAGATTTTGTGGTATATGACCCATGCCACATACAATCACCTGTTCCGAACTTCACCAAAGTCGATAATTTTACTTGCAAGCTACTCGGCTTCCTTGCTCGCGAGAATGAGGCCCTGCATACAAGCACTTCGAACTGCAGCCGTCACCCAGGGTGTTGGAGACTACCCTCAAACGGGTTGCCCAGGACCTCTGGATAAATCGCTTCCTGCAAGTTCTTGTTGTCCTCTCTCTGCACGGCTCTGAGTCCCTCCCTCGGCATCGCGTTGTCTGTAGCAGCTCGCATGCCACCATGCAAGGCTTTATAAAGCCTTTACACACTTTAAAAAAAAGTGTGGATTAAGTTTTTTTGGTTGGCCGCCCAAAATTCCAACCTTGTCTTTTTTAGAAAAAACAAAAGGGACCCTTGCTTAATCTCGAGTCACGCCCTTATGATCAAGTTCACCACCAAGTGAGCTACACCCCCTGCCTCCACTTTCCAACTCAATCGGGTCTTCCCCATTCGGTCACTGTTTTCCAAGAGGTATCGAACTCGTAGAGTGCCATCAAGAAATGGAAGAATAACCACCGAGGTAAGTCCAGGAAGCTCGACTTTCCCCTCCTACAAGTCAAGGGATTGGTATTGGCACGGCATACACCCACAGTTGCCAAATATTTTTGCAACAAAAATTATCGGCTTCTCCAACTTACACCAACTATTTCAAATTAGAAAAAAAAATTTACTTGAATAATCTGCAGATTCCTCTTCTACAACTGATATTGTTGTCTTCTTTTGGGAGGATAAGGGAGATCAGACGCCACGCAATTTGACTCGACTCGCAGACGCAGTGTCAGACCGTTCACTTTTCTCGCAATTTCCTAGCATATCGCCATTCCGGACTGGACGCCACCAAAATTTTTCAGCTAAGTACATTACTTTTTTGTTATTTATTTTACTCTTTTATTCTGCATATTGTACCTGTAAATATCAATAAATAGCCCTTTTTAAGCATTATTCTTAAAAATTATTTTTAAAAAAAAAGAAAAAAAAGAAAAAGAAAATAACAAAAAAATATAAAAAGCACGCAATCATGGCACACCTTCCTCAGGCACCCACGATTGCGAAACAACTTCAAAATTTGCAACAGTCACTCACATATGAACGCATGCAAAGGCAAGAACTTGAAGATAAATAATTGCATTCTGCATGCACCGAATCTGCACCGGCACCCAAGAAAAACAAAATTAGCAGAAAAGCCTTCACTTTCAAGGATTTTGATCGCACTAAAGATTCTAGCACGGTTCTAGCATGGGTTAGTCAACTAGATGACTATTTCCATGATGAAGACTTTCTCGAGCTTTAAATGGTAGAATGTGCATCAAATCATCTCACTAGCAGCGCTGCATTGTGGTGGAATGCCACCAAACAACATGGGAGAAGACCACGCACCTGGCATGCATTTAAAAATGTGTTTTTACCCCAATTTTTTTTCCACACAGTACAAAGCTAAAGCACGACATCAATGGGATTTAATTCGACAGGGTCGAAATGAGGATGTACAGGGTTACACTGACCGTTTTTGGAATTGTTTAATTCAATTGCAAGCTATTGAACATGTTAGTCGCAGGAAATTGAAGCGTAAGTACATATCAGGTTTGGCACTACAAATTGGTGCTAAGGTAGATATGTTCGAACCAGATTCTCTGTCAAAGGCTATTAATTTGGCTCTCAATGCAGAAAAGAAGAAAGGTGGACAACCCTCTCACACTGATCAACCTGCTAGCACTAATCGCAACAAGAGACCTTCTTTTTCTACTAACTTTGACAGAAACAAACACCAAAGCCGTACTTTTTTCAAGAGGCATAGATTCGACAATTCTCCTACAACTGCTCAACCTCATACAAGCAACAACAACAACAACACCCAGCAACGAGGCAACAAAATTCTTTTAACCAACGTTCTCCTCCAAATTCTAATGGTAACAAAAAGGTGAAGTGTTTTAAATGCTTTCAGTATGGTCACTATGCACATAAGTGCCCAAATGGTCATGCTAAGGGCAATGGTCAATCCAATGGCCATTCCAATGGAGTCAACAGAAATTCAAGTCAAAAACCCTTCAACAACAACCGCCCCAATGGAGCTACTCTTAACCTCATCGAAGATGCTACACCCGACGATAATGAAGTGGAAGCTAACTATGGTGAGGGGTATGATCCTAATTATGATAACGATGACAACCCATCCTCAAGTACTCTTATATCTCCTCACACTTTGTTTAAAGTGCAAGGCACTGTTAAGGGTGAAAGTGTCACCATTCTGTTAGATGATGGTAGTAGCCATGATTTCATTTCCACACGATTGGCACAACTATCTCTCTCTGAAATCTCGTCCCCTCACAAGGTCAAAACTGTTTTTAATAATCAATGTCTTAATTGTAAAACCCAAGTCACTGTTGAAGTTTGCATTGGTGAATTCACACAAGCACGTACATTTCTGTAGCACCATTGCATGGTCTTGATATGATTTTGGGAATGCCATTTCGTCATGAATTTGACCCGTTGGTTAATTATAAAACACGTACAATGTCTCTCACTCATATAATAAAAATTTCTCCATCCAAGCAACTATGGCACATCAACAGTTTCCACTCCTCTCTCACACTCAAACCAAACGAACAATTCGAAAACAGGGGAAAACATATCTAGTATTGGTAAATCAAATTTCTGTTGAAACTGAAACTTCACGTAACTCCACACACGATGAATTTCTCTCACAATTTAAAGATTGTTTCATGCATGATTTGCCACCTGGAATTCCACCATCACGCCCCGAAGACCACAAAATTGATATTATACCGGGCAGTGAACCTCCTTGTAGAGCACCCTATCGTGTAAATCCTACCGCACACAGGGAAATACAAACTCAAATCACTGATTTACTTGACCGAGGCTTAATCCGACCTAGTAGTTCACCATACGGAGCTCCAATACTTCTTGTAAAGAAGAAAAATGGAACCTTTCGTATGTGTATCGACTACAGGGCTTTAAACAAGATCACCATTAAGAATAGGTTTCCTATTCCTAGAGTGGATGATCTATTAGACAAACTAAAAGGGGGGCAAACATCTTTAGCAAAATTGACCTCAAATCAGGGTACCATCAAGTTAAAATGTTTGAACATGATGTCTACAAAACTGCTTTTAGAACACAAACTGGACACTATGAATTCCTTGTCATGCCATTTGGTTTGACAAATACACCAGCCACCTTCACATGCATGATGAATAGAATTTTCATTGACCATCAAGATTTTGTAATTGTATTTTTTGATGACATATTAGTATTTAGTAAATACGAAGAAGAACATAAACAGCATTTAACACGTGTATTTTATCTGCTTGCACAAATCACTTGTATTTGAATCCTGAGAAGAGTCAATCTGAAATTGACTATTTGGGACACATTGTATCAGGTAAGGGAATACATGTCGATCCAAAGAAAATCGAAGCCATTCAGTCATGGCCTAGACCCAAAAACTTGCATGAGCTACGTTCTTTTATTGGTCTTTGTAGCTATTATAGGAAATTTATTTGTAATTTTGCTTACACATCACATTATTTGACTCTCCCGTTGAAGAAAAACACGCCTTATGAATGGAATGATTTGCAAGAAATCTCATTTAACGCACTTAAACATGCTTTGACTAGTGCACATGTATTGCAATTGCCTGATTTTGAAAGACCATTCTTTGTGGTAGTCATTGATGCTAGTGGAAAAGGTATCGGTGCAGTCCTTATGCAAGATAATCATCCAATTGCTTTTGAAAGTTGTAAATTCAAACCGTCTGAAACAAAGTTCAGTACTTATGATAAAGAGTTGACTGCTGTGGTACATGCATTAAAATTTTGGAAACACTATGTAATGGTACTGACTTGATCATTAAAATTGATCAACAAAGTATCAAATATTTACTTTCTCAGCCCTTAATAGATGATAGACATATTAAGTGGGCCGCTTTTATTCAAAGTTTTCAGCCCAACATTCACTACCAACCTGGTAAAGAAAACGCTGTAGCTGATGCTTTGAGTAGAAGACCCTCACTTAATCATCTATCAACCATTACGGGAACTTCATTTGACACTATGCCTGACACTTATGCACATGATGATGACTTCAAAACGACATGGTTGCATATGCTTGATAATTCTGTGCACACATTCTTCGAATACACGATTCAAGAAAACTTCCTTTATTTCAAACAAAAATTGTGTGTGACTCAACCTTTCCGTACATTAATTATTGAAGAATTGCACAAACCACCCTCTGCTGGACATAGAGGATTTGTTGCAACTTTTCAAAATTTATGTCGTGATTTCTATTGGCCTACTATGAGAATGGATGTTAAACAGTTTGTTTCAACTTGTTTGATTTGTCAAAAAATCAAAGCAGCTACAGGTAAGAAATTGGGACTTTTACACTCTCTCCCCATTCCTAAAAGACCTTGGGAACACATTTCAATGGATTTTGTTACTGGTTTCCCACTCACAATGCACAAAGATGACATGATTTGGACTATTATTGACCGTTTTTCTAAACAAGCGTATTTCATTCCTTGTAAGAAAACACTCACAGCACATCAAGCTGCACTTTTGTTTCTTAAGATTATTTTCCCACATCATGGTTTGCCTAAAGTGATTATTTTTTATCGAGATTCAAAATTTTGTAGTGCTTTTTGGACTACTGTGTTTGAAAATCTTGGCACTACACTTAACTTCACTTCTGCATTTCATCCTGAATCTAATGGTCAAACCGAAGTCACCAACCGCACTATTATTGACTTGTTAAAGGCTTATGTTTCTTCTCAACCTAAGAAATGGGATGATTATCTGCATATTCTACAATTTGCATACAACAACACCACTCACATTGCCACGGGTAAATCTGCATTTGAAGTTGTATATGGTCACTCTCTTCCTACTCCTGCTTCACATATTTCTAATGTTGTGCTTGCCACCCCACTGATAATTTCACTACTGACTTTCATGATATTTATGCAAGTGTGCATTCTGCCATTAAACACTCACAAGAACTTTACACCAGGCATGCTAACAAGCACCACAAGGCACACCAATTCAAAAAAGGTGATCATGTTTTACTTCGCATCAAAAAACGAAGAATCAAAAGTGTTGATACCAATGTCTTTGTTAAGCTTGCTCCTCGTTTTTATGGACTTTTTAAAATTTCAATTGCCATTAATGATGTTTCTTTTTGTTTAGACTTACCTGCACATTGGCACATTCACAATGCCTTTCACATTAATCTTTTACGCCCATTCAGAGGACCCCTACCTACACACCACATTTATGAAGACCCACCTTCACTTGTAGACCAAGAGGAGCAACTCATCCCTGACAAAATAGTTGATCACGAGACCACCACTACACGCACTGGCATGGTTTATAACCGTTACCTTTTGACTTTCAAGGGCCACCCTAGAGAGGATGCCAAATGGATGCTTGAAAAGTTTTTTCGCAACTTCCCCGACCTTCTCCATAGTTTCCATCACTCATGGACCAATTGATTTCTCTATTGAGCAACTGAGGACAGTTGCTATCCTTGGTGGGAGGGATATTACGAAACTGGGCGCCCTCCTGTTGTAGTGGTCAGCTGCAATTGGGATAGCTGGCGTAATGGTTAATTATGTGCTGTCTATTTATTCTCTAATTGAGTTGATGATGATTTTGTAGAGTGGAATGTGGGGAGTTACTCTTGGCCATTTTATATTTGCACGAGTATTAGAATATCATTTCAATAAGCCACTATGGCTTTGTAAATAGTTGTAGTGGGAACTCCCCTTATGGGTCATGCAAGAACTAATGAGCTTCACTCATTTACAAAAGTAAAGTGGTTGTAAAAAGAGGGGACTCAATTTTTGGCACCTTAAATTCAAAATAATATATTAAATACCAACTCCACAAGAGAGGTGCCGTGGAGTTTGGGGCTAGATTTAGGCTTTTCTCTTGCAGATTCTCTTCTCTACTCTCTTATGCTATGCTCTATTTGTTGTGTACTCTCTAATCTAGTCTCCATCTTTTACACATCTCTTACACTCTCTTACAAGCATGTCTATGTCAATTCTATGTTCACTGTGTGTGTGTGTGTGTGTCATAGTCTAGGTGTGTGTGTGTGTGTGCTTGGAAATTGGAAGAAGAGGTGGACAGGTTGATGGTGATGTTTGGAGCATGTCTTGAATAGCTTAAGTGGTCGATCTTCCCCTCTTTCGCCAACACGGTCACATGCAAAAAAGAGTATTAAATGAATAACTATGCCTACCTTACTGATTTTGGCATAGTTGTGAAGTTCAAGAGGATAGAGCTATATTAGATGGTGGTCACGTGATGCTTAATTATCAGTTATTTGAATTGAGATACCTAAGTCTCAATCTCAATCACATGCAAAAAACAGTATTAAATGAATAACAATGCCTACCCTATTGATTTTCGCATAGTTGTGAAGTTTAAGGCATAGTTAGGTGGTTGAACGAATAACTAAGCCTTCCATGACCATGCAATAGGCTTAGTTATTCATTTAATTATCTATCTCTACATAGTTGGCATGGTACCTATAAATGACCATAGCCTTAGCAACATCAAATGGGGATGGGGGCAAAACTACAAAGGGCTAAGTGATGGGGTGTGACGTTGGCGGTACGAGCTATGATGTTGGACATGGTATGGTTGGAATCTGGGAACATGACATGAGCAAAGGTACTGGCCAAAGGAAAAAGTAAAGGGAAGGCGTAGCAAAGTTTTTAAGAAATCAATAGACGTTGGGCAAGGAGTCAAGAATAAGGAGGGGATTTTTGTGATGGGACCAAGGACCCAAATTATACCGTGAGAGGAGACCTGTCCCGACCTGTTGTCTCATTTATCTTGACTCATGATGTTGAGTTTCCACAGTGATGCTCTCTCTCTCTCTCTCTCTCTCTCTCTCTCTCTCTCTCTCTCTCTCTCTTCTCATCTCAATTGCAAGGAAATGACAAGTAAGTCCCCTATCACATGGGACGAGCATGAGAAGACCAAGCTTAGTTGGTGGAAGTCTATTCACTATTGCAAGAGAATGTAGGTGGCCACAAGGCATTGTTGGAGGGACGGCCTAGATTTCCAACCCAACATTCCAAGGTTGTGGCTAAACAAAAGCGAACGGGAGAGTGTAGGTGTTAGGGCTTGAACCTTTGATGTGCAGCATGAAAGCCAAAGGTTTTACCATTTGGCTAGAGCCCTTTCTATAGAGGATGGTGGTGCCCCCCTCCTCTTTGGAAGTGTGGCTAGGTGCTTCGTGTCACATTGAAAGGACAAGAGTGCCCGCCCCAGTGTGGTAGGGACCTAAGAAGAAAAGCCTGCTTCAAAGGTGATGGGTTGATGAGGGAGAATTACAGTCATCACATTGTCCCATGCAGTATGGTACGTCTTGTAGGGATCCCTACAAGACGCACATGGTGTGTCTTGTAGGGATCATGCTCTAGCTCCTCGACTTGCGTTGATAAAGAATTAAAAGAGGGTTTCTTGTTGCGGTTGTTGGATGCTCATATAAAATATTCAAAGGTAATTTTTTTCTAGATTGTGCCATTATAGAACATTTGGAGCTCCCAAGAGAGTATGGAAACTAAAATTGTATATGTGTTTGTAGGTGTTGGTTGCATTTAAAGATTCTTTGCATTGTTTCATGGAGGTAACATTAATTATGAAAGTTGATGTCACATTGGTTACATTTGATTGTCATGAGTGTTGTGTCACCTTTGATCCCATGGAAGATGTGTCTCTAATTCGTCTTCTTCACGATGTGACTTAGGATGTAAGCTGATGGCGCAATTGATCTACATTAGATTAGCAATGCGAGAAGCAAAAGGTAGCTCATTCCACAAAACTTAAGAACTTCAAATGCCGCGAGCCATGTAAAAATAGATTCCTCATGGTTAAACCGACTTTTATGCAAAACTAGAGTCATGGTTGAATTGTTAAGTTCCTTTGAGAGATGAGCAAGTGGGTCAACACTACTCCAAATTTGACCAAATTTCACTAGTGCACCTAGGATTACTATAGGCACAAAACTATAATGTAATAGATGGATTTGGCAAAAAGCAACATGGATCACGATCCATGTTGGAAAGCATTTGAAAATTCTAACTTTGGGAAGTTACCCCTGGGCATAAGGGGATGCTATTGAGCAATTTTCTCTGGATTTAGAGCTGAAGGTACATGGATCGCGATCCATGTTGGGCAATATATTGATGATACCATCTGGTAGGGTTCATCTTTTTTTTTCCGAGAAAAAGATCCTTCTATTAGTTAATGAAAACTGCCCATAGGGCTACAACCACCTCTGCAAGAGAGGGCTACAACAAGCAAGATGGGGAGACTCTCCCAATGAAAAAACAACATATATACAATGAGGCTAAATCAAGACATGGGAGGAGGGAAGAGCCACACAGGTGGACAGTAGTGCCATCTGAGCACCCCCTGGACTATGGTGTAGAAAGGCCCAGGGCACCAGAGTCAAAGGAAAGCCTCGCAGCGCTCCCGCATGCGGTCGGAGCTGCCCTGTAGTCCCTCAAGCTGTCTTCTGAGAGTATGGAATAGCTCTAGCCAAAAGTCACGAACAGTCTCTGCTGGTGGCACAGGGCGATCCTCAAAGATGCGGAAACAATGGGCCCGCCAGATGAACCAAAGTGTCAGGCCACTGATGAGCTCCCAACACTCCTCTCTCTCAGTGCAACACTCTTGTGGACTAAGCTTTGTAGCAGGCTGGAGTGTAGGTCGCCCCCCCTGCATCACTATCATCATGCTGCTGGAAGATAGCTCAAACTGAAGTGCCGGGCCCGTGAGTGTGGACTAGTCCGTTGCCCCCCAAGTGTACTGTCGAGCCGTGGAGAGAGCAGGCATATGCCGAAGAACTCATAGACACACCTGCTGGGCCAAGGGACAATCCCAAAGACAATGATGCTGAATCTCCACCAACTGGTCACAGGCTGCACATGCGGCCGAGAGACCACTATGCACAAGCCAACTCCCTACTGCTGTGGCTCTGTGTGCAAACAACCACTGAAACAAAATGACGCGCCTTGGCTGTCTGGAGTCCCACAGCCTCTGCCAAAAGGCTGCCAAGAACTCGACTGTGAGGCCCTCCTCCTGCCAATGACGTGCTGCAGCGGGGCGGGGCGGGCCTCTCTTTGTGCTGCAAGTATATGACGTCCAAGCCGAACAATGTACTGAAAGAAGGGGATTCCTGGGCGGTCTGCAGAAGATAAGGGGTCCCTCCATAGCCACTCACCAGGATCCCACTGTACTCATGCCAGTGGACAACACTCCCAAGCCCACAGCCTCCAGTGCCCAGTCTCAAGAGCTGCTGGGTCAGGGTCTATGACGCAATTCCTCCCACAGATGCCCACAACTCGGATCCTCTGGAAACAACACTCTGCTACCTGCGGGGCCTCTACTACAACTCGCTATAATCATCCCCCACCCTGAAGATCAAAGAACAGGGATGGGACAGTCTCTGAGCAGGCCCTGACTAAAATGAGAACCTCCAGTCGTGTGAAGGCTCCTCATCCACCGGGGTGCTACTGGCTCAAGAGGCGTGAGCCACTCAGCTGGAACTGACTCTGAGATGTCCTGACACATGCTCTGCACCCCTCTCATGCCCTGTAGGTGGAAACCCTGCACCTCCTCTGACAAACCTGTGAACTCTAGCCAGTCACCTAGAGAGCGCGCTGGACCTGCTGCCATGGCCCCCAAGAAACATGAGGCCGACTCCCAACCAAGTGGCCTCTCTGAGTGCTAACCATGGGGTTACAGACGAGGGGCTGCCATAGGCGCTCCTCCGTGCACGTCGGTTGTCTCTGCTCTAGGCCACGCCGTAAGAGATCCCAAGATCGAAGCAAACTCACAGCGAAGCGGTTCGCCAGTCTCCTGCTCAAACCAACTCGGCGCAACTCTGTAAAGATCCATCTGGTCGAAGGTTGCCAAGGGCCTCCTGAGTGAGGCACCCTGGCATGAAGCCTCTGTAGCAAGAACTCCTTCCAGGGCTCCTCGCCTGGAAGAAGTCCTCTTACGACGAACTTCCCAAGAAGGGCTCTGCTCTGCTGTGCTGGATCAATGATCCCAAGCCCTCCCTGAGAACAAGGAAGTGTGATGACCGACCAAGCCACCTTGGCTCGGGCAATCTGAGTGTCACGACCTGACCAAAGGAAGTTCCTGATCAGCCTCTCTACCTGGCTGATACAAGAACTTGAGAAGATCCAGCAAGAAGTGATGTACCACATAGTCGCCAACAACACCTGGTTGGGAACTACTACTCTACCAGCCAGCGAAAGTCGTGCTGAGGTCCAATGTAACAGCTTTATCCTGATGGAGAGGAGAAGAGGAGCAATCTGTTGCTTGGGGGACAAGTCCAAACCAACCTGACAACCCAAGTACCGAACTGCAGTCCCTGGGGGAATCCACCTGAAACCCTCTCCTCGCATCCAATCTGGCACAGGAGCACTGCCAACCGAGAAAGCCACTGTCTTTCTCCAGTTGATCACTGCGCCCGATGCACAACAGAAGGTCTCCAAAGCCTGCTCACATCTGTGTAGATTGGCCTCCTGGCCCTCTAAGTACAAGGCTGAGTCGTCGGCAAACTCAGCGTCCAGAAGCTCATCTCCCCGAATAGGGAGTGCTAAGCCCCTCAGATAAACCTGCTGTGACACCAAAAATCTGCTCATCGCCTCCGCATAGAACAGAAAGAGAAAGGGGACAAGAGGACAACCCTCTCTGACCGATCGTGTGAGCATGAAGCGCTCACCTCTACCTCCTGCCAAAAGCACTTGACTGTGAGCCTATCTGTACAAAGCTGACACCCCTCTGATCCAAGCATCTGAGAAGCCCATCCTGCATAGAGTGCCCTCTAGAAAGTCCCAGTCAAATCTGTCGTATGCCTTCTCAAAATCGAGGAGAAGAATCATAAGGTCCTCCCCACGGAGCCGTGCTAGGGCAGAAGCCTCCCAGAAAGTGAAGATGTTGTCAAGGATACTGCGTTCCTTGATAAAACCTGTCTGAGTCCCATGTATAAGGCTCTGCAAAAGTGGCTGAATCCTCAAACTCAGAGCCTTGGCAAGAATTTTGTAGGCTGAGTTGAGGATTGTGATGGGGCACCACTATCGAATCTCATCCAAGGAGCCACCCTCCTTTGGAATGAGGTAAATCAGGCCCTCACTCATGTTATCCGGCATCACTCCTGTGTGCAGAATGTACTGAAAGGCACTACAAAGATTTGGGCCAAGCAGGTCCCAGTACTCCAAGAAGACGCTGGGAGTCAGCCCATCCTCACCTGGACAACTACCACGAGGGAGGGCCCTAAGAGCCGTGTGCAGCTCCTCAAGCTGAAGAGGCATCTCTAGCCTCTGGTGCATCTCCTCAGTCACAAGACAAGGCATCTCTGCCCAAACCTGCTCTCTACATGCATCTTGCCGCTCTGACTCGGGCTCCTGACTCGGGCTCAGCCGACAGTAACTCACGGTAAAAGTCAGTAGCAACTGCACGCATATCCTCGGGCCCACAAACAACTGACCCATCGGGTCTCCTCAACTGATTGACCTTGGCATGCGAGTGCCGAGGTCCCACTCTCTCAAAAAAAGCACCTGTCACTTTGTGACCCACCTGAGTCCACTGAGATGCCTATCGGTGAAAGGAAAACTCATGACGCCTCTCCTCTGTGCAAGCAAGATCCTGTCGAGCCTGCTGTAACTGCTCCTCCAACCATGGACTGTCTGGATGCTGCTCTTGCATCCTCTGTAGTGAAGCAATGCCTTGTCTTAGAGGCTGCTCCTCCTCTCTCGCTGCAGCCCGTCGAGCCAGAGACTCCTGGAGAAAAACGTGGCTAAGTTGAGCTAGGCCTAAGGCCACTCTGTCTGCAGGTAGAGCCTTGCTGTCCATGCTCTCTGTCCAGAGAGCCTCTACCCTCTCTCTGAGTGCTGAGTCCAACAAGACCCTCTCTAGTATGCGAAGCATCGTTCTCCCACTCCTCTGCCTGTCTGCCACTATGAGGATCACTGGTGCATGGTCCAAGAAGGATGGCCCTGCCAGGATGCCCACTGATCCCCCCAAGTCACTGAAGTGGTCACTAGTGTAGAAGCGATCTATCCGCGATAGATTCACTCCTCCCACTCTACGGTCCGATCTAGAAAAGGCAAGACTCGCTGGAGGCCTCACAAAGCCAGAGTGCTGCCATGTAGACCCTCAAATTCATACACAACCTCTCCCAAGCTGCTAACTCGACTCCATGCACAGTAGCATGGCTGCCTCCAATCCTGTCAGAAGGGTCCTCCAACATGTTGAAGTCCCCTCCTACACACCAATGGTCAGCCTGTGGCAAAGACTCAACAATCTGTGACCAAAACTCTGCATGAGCACTCGCCACATTGGGTGCATAGATGTTTAGGAAGCCCACAAGGCCCCTCTGAACCTGCATAGTAATCCACTGAGCCCTGCCTGGCACAATAATCCCTTTGCCCACAATGGCCTGCTGCAATGAGTCCGCAATAGTCATACATACCCCACCCTGGATGCCTCCAGGTCCAAAAGTAGCTGACCAAAATGTATCATATCGTCCACGCAAAATCTGACCACATCGCCGAATGCGGCTCTCAGACAGATGGTGCTCCTGAAGCATAAGGAGGTCAATCTCTCCTCCCACAAGGCAACGTTGAAGCTCCTGACACAATCGGCCCCGATGTCGCTGAGACTGGGGCCCACCTAGTCCCTGCACGTTCCACGAGACGATCCTCATGGGGAGCGAGAGAGAACAGATGCTGCCGCAGCAGCAAGACGGGCTATCTTCGAGGCTGGCTTGGATGGGGAGTAATCCGCATCCGAGCGTCCTCTAGATAGGCGAGATTGCAGTGAGTGCCTAGCCCAAGCCCAAGCAGAGCGAGCCGTGCGTAAAGAAACCTCCTCTGTCCAGGAGTCCTCATGAATGTATACATAGCAAGGCAAACACTGCGTATCAACAAAAAAGTACACCACAATGTGCCTCCATCCTGCTGAGTCTGGGGGTGTCACCGCAAACTTGGCCAGTGGCCACAAAGTCTGCAGCAAATCTGTAACTTCAAGTTCTCCCATGTGGTGAGAGAACTCGAGAACCTGTGTATGCAACCATCCCACCACTGAGTCGAGGCACCACTCTGTCTCGGCCCTACCACAGAGGGGGAAGGAGAAACCAACTGCTGAGTCCAAGGCCTCTATCCCCCTAGCGGCGAGGAACAAAGCATGGACCCTGAAGCAGGCTGCCTCGTGGTCTACTACGGAATCAGCGAGAAAGCGAGTGAACCCGTAGTCGAAGAAATCCCAGCGGCGTCGGAGGTCAATGTTCGTTAGACCACAAGGGATAGCTGCAAGGGAAGATGTCTGAATCTGTAGAGGGGGCCGCAAGAAGGGTTGACCCTCTCTCGCTAGGCGACTCGTGGCAAAGGCGCTGCCAAGAGATCTCCTAGCCGTCGGCGAGGGACCAGTCTCCTGAGTCGACTGTGGAACTGGAGCAGGAGGGGGGGGAGGAATGGAAGAGGAGCGCGGTGGGGCGTCAGAGGTAGAGGGGCGAGGTGGGGAGTGGACGATAGCAGAGGGCGGGGGGGAGGATGAGGAGGAGGAGGGGAACTCTGAAGGGGTGGCGGCTGGCGAGGGTGAAGCGGAGCTGGAGGCTGGCGTAGGGGGCTCCTCCTGGTCAAGAGGACCAAAGCGGTTTCCCGTGGGAACCCACTGTTGCTGAGTAGGCACCTGAGGGTCACTCTGAGTGCCAGGCTGTCGCTGTGGCCCCTGGCGTCGACGGCCACGGGCCTGCTGCCACCCCTCCTCTGCTGGAGCCCCAGGCTCGGAGGGTGGCTCTGAATTTGTACGCTGTGCCACTGGCTGTGGCTGCGGTCCAGCCTTGGTAGGATGGGACTGAGGCTGAGGTGCAGGTCGTGGCCTCCTCCGTGGACAGGCCTTCGCTAGGTGGCCCATTTGTCTGCAAATGAAGCACTGGTTCGGGAGGCCCGAGTACTCCACACTCTGTCTAAACCAACCCCCACTCACCAGAGGCAGAAGGATGACCTTCGGGAGCGTGTGGGTATCTCTGACCAAAACTCGAACTGAGGGGATGCCAGCCGCCTTGGCAGCTGCTGATGCTGCCGTACGAGGTGTCTCCAGGACAGTCCGGATGGCGGAGCCAATCCTGGAAAGAAGTGGTAGGTACTCCCTCCGTAAACCCAGAAAGCAGACTGAGATGGGGATGTCTTCCTCCTCTACTAGCACATCCGAAGTCGGGTCAAAACCATGTCGCCACTGTCGAAAGTGGGCGCGTGATGCTCGGATGGCCAGTGGACTCATAGCTATGACCTTGGAAGCCATCTCGGAGGTCTCAAACTCGATCTGGTAGTAACCCCGTTCGAGAATCTGTACATGCAAGATCTTGCCCACCTCTGCGAGAAGGCAGGCCTGGAGAAGGTCACGCAACTCTCCTCTGCTAGGTCGGGTGCTGAGAATCTTGCAGATGACCGAAGTCGCCTACAAACGCTCAACCTCAGTGGATAGGCTCGCTTGCTCGGTCGGTGAAAGAGCAAGTCGAATGGTGGGCTCAGCGGGGTCGGGCGAGGGGGCTTCTGGCAAGTGCCTCTGTGGCGAAGCTGGAGCCTCCATCTGTGTCTACTACTGTGTCTTAAGAAGAGGTCGACAGGCGGATGTTGCAATCAGGCGCAGGAGACACTGCCCCAAAACCGAAGCAATGCCGAGGAGGCTGAGCTGCAGTGGATGACGAGGAGAAACCGAGGCGGGGGGGTGGGGTAGGGGAAGGCTGGCGGGAGCAGGAGGAGGGGGTGATGGGGGGGTGGCGGAGGGTAGGCAGCGGGTGGCAGAGGGCAGGCAACAGGCGGCAGCGGGCGGGCTGGAGGCAGCGCGGGCAGGCAGGGGGCTGCGCAGGATGACAGGCAGTGGGGGAGGGGGGAGAGGCAGTGGGCTGAGGGGGGGGGGGGGGGGGGGGGGGCTAGGCATGCACAGGCGGGCAAGCGAGCTAGTGGTAGGGTTCATCTTGATTATGACTTGGTCAAAAAAGTTTGGGATTTGGATCAATGGTTTGACACTTGGGCTGAATTTTAGAAATCATGTACGGATTTAGAGATTTTGGCTTTTTGAAGTGGATTTTGGGATTCAAATGGCTTGAAACTTCATGGCTTGGCTTTCTTGATCATACTGAATTAGATGGCATGGGTTTTACTTATTTTGGCCAAAAAGGTACATGGATCGCGATCCATGTTGGGAAGCATTTGTATACAGTTCTTGTGCACAATGGTTCCTATAGGTTTTCCTAGTACATGGTGAAATTTTTTCAACTTTGGACATGTTTTTCCACAGTTTGCCCCATTTTTTAGTTTATGGCCATATTTTTTCCGTTTTGACCAAATCTGTTTCTGGCAACCACTTTTGGAGTCATGTTTTGCCTGAAATCTCTCCTTGCTTTGATTTTTGATGATTGAGGTCTGTAGTTCATAGCTTTGCTTGGTTCCTTGGAAATTTCCCCCAGACATTGAATTCTTTTGAGAAGGCAAACTGAATCCTGCAAGTTTCACCATTTTGCAAGTAAACTTTTGCTTGGTTTTGATCCCATCACCATTCTTAGGTTACATTTGCTTGTTGATAGGCTTCGAGGAGAGTTTGAAGTTTCCCAAATTACTTTAGCAGTAATTTTGACCAAAAGACCATTTACAAACTGAAAGTAGTAATCTAAGTTGGTTTGATAATCTGTAGAGCACTTTTTGTGATCATTTTGCAACACCAATACTATTTGTACATTGTCGAGCTAGTGAGCCACTTTTATCTCGATTTTGGCGAAAAGGTACATGGACCGCGATCCATGTTGGGATGATTTTTGCAAAAGCAGTCATGGGGTTTTGTTCCTGAGCCTCTATTGTTGCTCCTGTAGAAGTTTCCTTGATTTTAGGATTTTGGGAACATGGATCGCGATCCATGTTCCAACACTTTTTCCTACTGTCTTTAGCTTGGCTGATTCTGTCAGTTAGTTGGGGTCTACTGATGAAATTTTTCTTGTTTTTGATGGGTTTTGGACTTCCTCATTGGCCCTGTTAGTTTGCCAATTTTGTGACCTTGTACAGCTTTGATTTATTGTTTTGGTACTGTTGATGCAGTATGGGTCACACACACATGCTCTTGCAAGGTTAATGATCATACCTGTCAAATCTGGTGTAGTGAGATCCACCGAGGTGGTCGCAGCAGGCAGAAGCAACTCCGAAAACTCTATGCTCATGTCTCTCTCTCTCTCTCTCTCTCTCTCTCGCTCTCTCTCTCTCTCTCTCTCTCTCTGTGAATGCAAATGAGCTTCAGCCTTCTGTTGCCCCTTTTGACTATATGATCCCAGTCTACCCGGAACGCCCCATTTATACTTACCTTCATTGCTCATATCTTGTTGGGCACATCACCTGTGGTTTGAACCGTTTGTCATTCTGACACTCGGTTTACAAATGGCGTTCGATCTGCAGTTTTGATCCTTCAGAAGTTGGCTCAAAATTCATCTTGTGTTGATTTTTTCCATATCCGCCATGTTTGAAGTCCTTGCTTTGAAGTTCGTGCGTTTTCTTTCAAAAGTCGATTCTGACTTTCCTGGCTCGACTTATCAATCTTTTGTTGATTACCTGTCATTTTTTGCTTTTTTGTAAAAGAAAATTATTTACAATGATTATTAGTCGGCCAAAAATTAGTTAAAATTAGTGTCGCCTCCCTAATATACATACTCTTATTCTGGTATTAGATGGTATGGTATGGCTCATGATTATGCCAACTAAGAGTCTGTCAGGCTCTAAAAAACTTCTGTTTTTTCAGGAAAAGGGAAAGAAAGGAAACGAAAAGAAAAGAAAAGAAGTAAAATGATAATAATGGTATATACAAATGATACTCCAGCCGCATTTCCCCCCTTCCTAGAGTGAGTCGTCCGCGACGAACATGTGTCAGAGTGCGTGGGAATAAAGCGCGTGTCTATGCATAGCCGTATAGTGTGGCTCTATGATGCCAATGGAGGATATGCATGGGAGAACAAAATGTTGTGCAAGAGATAGCTGCTGAAAAATATGTTCAGGGCCTGTCGGTGGCGAGGTTCCTTGGAAGCTGCGTGGTCCGAACAATAGTAACTGTAGAAGGCCTGCTCTGTGTTTAACTGTGACCTATAAAAGTTTTAATTCTGTCGGTGGGGTCAATTTTTGGCATTTTTTGGGTTGCCATCAAAATTTCTTAGGCATGGATCTACTAGAAGAGGCATCGTGAAGGCGATGTTGTTTTGGTTGCCATACCCATTTGAGTGTGGTTGGATGTCAAAGAGAGTGGTCCATCGGGTTAGGCCGTTTGACAACAACGATGGGCAATTCGTGGTGGTTATTTTTTTGTGTAGGCAATGTAGGTTTACGTGTATTGCTTTGCCGTTTAGGTATCCACAATTACCTAGGCTTGGTTTCCATGATTGATTTCTTAACCCATATTTTCGTGACCATGGCGGTGGATGATCGCTGAGCTGCCGCATGTGGCGATGGTAGAGGTTCCCATTCATGGTCCGTTTGTACGAATGGCATGGCTAAAGTGTCAGGCCAAGGGCCAACCAAGGGGTCATGGACTCGGCCAAGGGCTGGCTGCCAGTGGGAAGGGGTCCGGAAGTGGCTAGGAGCCTATTAAAGGGAGGTTGGGCGGATGGACCAGGACCTGGCAGTCCTATGGTTTTAGATTGGTATCATTCAGGCTATTTTGAGAACTTGGGCACGTTTTTTGCTTTGCTGCATGTTGCATGCACAACCAACAAAGGGAGGAAGAGAGGAGGCCGAAGCCGCACATGTGCAGCAACCCCTAGTCGGGGACGAAGGTGTCTGACGACCTGCATCAAACTGTGTGTGGTTGGGCTCAGTGGGAGCGCAAGGTGAAGGGCTGCAAAATCCATCTCTGGCCCGGCATCAGCTGACCTCGCCATCGCGAGGTAGCTCTCCAACAAAACCTGCGCAGGCGGCCGTCGCCTGCAACAGAGTTCTTTGAGATTTTTTTTTTCCAAAAGCCCTTAAGGGTTGGCCGTTCACACCCGGCAAACCCTCGTGGGTTTTGAACAAGGACCGAAGTCGCGCGTGTCCGATTCCGTTGCTCTAAGGCACTTGTCTCCGAATCGGTGGGCACACACATCACACAAAGGCTATGGTACTGCATATTTTACAGCCCGCGTCTGCTGCAACTCGGCTTCTCAAATTTTGAAACGCCAAAGATTGGTTGCACATTTCCCGGTTTTGGTTTCTTGCATACGATGCAAGCCAACTCGGTGGTGAAGGTACCTTGCTTCATGTTCTTGAGCTTTATCATCGGCTGCATCAGTTGTCAAAAAATTTCAAGTTCCTCTGGCGTAGTGCATACGATGCAACCCCGCTCGTTGGCAGCTCCAACTTGATCGAGGCTTTCAAGAGCATCATCGGCTGCAGACTTGATCATTATTTTCAAGCTACTCTTCGTTTTGGATTGACGTTCGCTTTCGAATTCAGCGTTTTTTCCCATCCAAGGCGTAATTATACGGTTACTTATAGCAACCTACTACGAGCTCGTTGGAATTCAGGTATTCTTCTTTCTTTTCTCGCACAATACGTCCACAACATGGATTCGGACATAGATATGCATCATGCATTTGATTTCGAGCAGTCCACACCCGTTTCGTATGCCGATGCCACGTGGACGGTTCCTCTCACGGAGGGTAATCGTGCCCCAACGGCAACAGACGATGCGTATGAGTTGCTGGATATGCAAGATTTCCGTGTATTGCAAACACGCATGACTGTGCTTGAAACAAATTTTGCACAATTAAATCAGAATGTCACAGCATTATCTGATTTGATTAAGTTGCATATGCGGCAGCAGGCCATGGGCTCTGCTAGTCAACCAACTTAGGAGCATGGCTCCAAACCACGCCAAGGGCCGGCTGCTGGGCAAGGCCCTCCTCCGGGACCGCTGCACTCTCTGACCCAAAAAGAGGTGGACGATTTGTTGAAAAATACAAAGCCACCAATTTTTCGGGGAGAAGAGCGTGAGCGAAACAAGGACACCGTGAATATTTTTCTCAGTAAGTGGGACGGTATTCATGACCTTAGATGTACCCCGGATGCAGCCAAGGCGCTGCAGATAAGTCTGACTTTGGACGGCAAGGCCTACAAATGGTGGATGTCTCTCAAGGAGAAGGGCATGCTACCACAGACTTAGGCAGCTACCACAGACTTAGGCAGCTTTTGAGACTGTCTTCAGGAAGGAATTTCTACCTACCAATGAGAAGGATAGAAATTGGACCGCCTGGGACGAATGTTCTATGCGCCAGCATAAAACATTATTGGAATATATTTCCCATTATCGGGATGTGATCCTTAAGCTGGAAGGGATGGATACCTTTCAGCAGGTGCGTGGGTTCATCCGTGGGTTAACTTCCGAGAAAAAGAAGCACGTTAAAACCCAGGATCCACAAACACTTGAGGACGCAATAGTGCAAGCTCACATCCATGATGATCCCGATGATCGGACATTGCATATTTCGCATGTGCATGGCACTACACCTGTTTCAACACGTCCACAACATGTGCATCATAAAAGAAAAAATGTCTCTACTGCATCAGAGACCTCCAAAAAGCCCAAGGGGTCTAGAGGTCCTCTCTCAACAGAAGAGTTTGAGAAAGCCAAAAAAGAAAAGTTGTGCTTTAAATGTTTGGGAACTAGACATAGCAAAAAGGATTGTCCCAAAGGGAAATCTGTTGCTCAAGACAAGGGGAAGGAAAAAGCAGTGCACATGGTGCAGCTTTTACCTCTTGAATCCTCTTCCCAGTTTGCTAATGTGGAAGTAACACACATCGAGGCGGTGCATGAGTGTTGTATCACGGCCTCCATGTGGCAGCAGACTTTCGGACCACATGAGTTGGTGCGTATGCATGGCTCTATCCAAGGGCACAGGGTGCGGATCTTGGTAGACGATGGTGCATCGCACAATTTCATCAATTATAAATTGGTGAAACGACTCAAATTGCCCCAAACCCCGAGTTCCCATTGCTACAAGGTAGCAATGTTAACGGCCATGATGCTGAGATATGGGAAACTCAGGTTAAAGATGTACCTCTGGAAATTCAAGGATACCGTACCTCTTTGGATTTCCAAGTCATGAATATGGAGAGGGCGGAGGTGGTTCTTAGTCGTGAATGGTTGCATAGTTTAGGATCATCCTTTAGACGTAGCTATGAGCATAATAGTCTAATGTTCGAATCCAATGGTGTGCACGTGCTGCTGTTGGGGGAGAAGGATGTACCTTCCTCACCACTTATTTGTACAGCTGAGCTTATGAAGGTCGCTTCTGATGATGCAATAGAAGAACTCTTTTTGTGTTACTCACTGTGCCATTTTATTTCCAATGTGGATGATGTTTTTAATGATGATAAAGTTTTGAATAAAACTTCCTCAATGCCGCATTCTTCTCTCTCTCCTCTTCCAGCTATGTCTACTAATTCAAAACAAGCAAATGTTGCTAACGAATTAAAGGAACTTTTAAGGGAATTCAAGGATGTGTTCCCAGATGATTTGCCACCAGGGCTACCGCCGACACGTTTTGTGCAACATGGCATAGACGTGGTTGCAGGTAGTAAGCCAGTGAGTAAACCGCCTTACCGAATGAGTCATTCTGAGGTTGCTGAGGTGGAACGTCAGCTTGCTGACTATCTCAGTAGAGGGTGTTTTCAACCAAGTTCTTCACCATGGGCCTCTCCCATTCTCTTTGGTGAAGAAAAAGGATGGTAGTATGCGCATGTGCGTAGATTACCGTGGATTAAATGCGGTTACTATTAAGAACAAGTACCCATTGCCACGAGCAGATGAGTTGTTTGATAAGCTCACCCACGCTCGTATATTTTCAAAGATCGATTTAAGATCTGGGTATCATCAAGTACGCATCAGGCTTGCGGATATACCCAAAACAGCGTTCCGAACAAGGTTTGGACATTATGAGTTTTTGGTGATGCCCTTTGGGTTAACCAATGCTCCAGCTACGTTCATGACACTCATGGATAGTGTCTTGAGACCGTACTTGGAAAAGTTTGTTATCGTTTTTCTCGATGACATTCTTGTTTATAGTGCCACGGAGGAAGAGCACTTAGCACATTTGAAACAAGTGTTTCATTTGTTACGCCAAAATCAGTTATATGCCAAGGAATCCAAATGTGATTTTCTCAAGGAGGAAATTCACTACTTGGGGCATGTTATTTCGGTTGCAGGGTTACACATGGATCAATCCAAGGTGAATGCCATTCGGAGGTGGCCCTCTCCCAAAAATTTGGAAGAGCTCCATATTTTTTTAGGCTTTGCAGGTTTTAATCGTCGATTCGTTAAAAACTATGCCCATATTGCTGTTCCCATGACAGATCAACTGAAAGCCAAGGGCAAGACCTTTCAGTGGGGATTAGAACAACAGCAAAGTTTTGACAAACTTAAGGATACATTAGCCACAGCTCCGGTTTTGGCTATTGTGGATCCCTTAAAGCCATTCGTTTTGGAAACGGATGCTAGTAGTCGTGCGATTGGAGCAGTCCTTCTGCAGGAGGGAAGGCCAATTGCATTTGAAAGCAAGAAGCTGGATTCAACACAACAGAATTACTCTGCTTATGAATGAGAGCTCTATGCAATCGTGTCTGCTTTAAAGACATGGCGACATTATTTGTATGGTGCACAGTTCGAGATTGTGTTTGACCATGAAAGTATCAAGTGGTTCACACAACAAAGTGATTTGAAGGGTCGCAAGGCCAGGTGGGCTGAGATTCTTCAAGAGTATGATGCCAAGCTACAATATCGCAAAGGGCGGTACAATGTAGTGGCTGATGCTCTGAGCCGAATGCCAGAGATCAACTCTCTCCTTTTCACGAAATTGCGGAGTGAGTTTTTGGAAGCTCTCAAAGGTAAGTGCGAGCATGATACTGCATACTCCAAGGTGTGGAGCTATGTTAGAAAGAGGGATCCTTCTCACTCCAATGTTGGTAGTGGTTTTGTTTCCTCCACACCTAGTTCTCCTCTTTCGAGTGATGAACTGCAGAGATGGAAGAATTTTTCCATAGATGATGGGTACCTACTCACAAGGGGAGAGTGTGTGTACCGACGGACGTGGACATTCGGCACCAAATTCTTTATGAATGTCACGATAGTCCAAGTGCAGGGCACCCGGGAATTAAGAAAACTTATGCACTCGTAAGACGACAGTTTTATTGGCCAGGTTTGCATGGGTATGTTCAAGACTATATCTTGCATTGCCAAAAATGTCAAGTTAATAAAGTAGAGCGCCTGAAAGCAGGAGGACTCTTACATCCTTTAGAGATTCCCAATGGTAAATGGGAAAATATCTCCATGGATTTTATTGTGGGTTTACCAACCACTATTCGAGGACATGACTCGGTATGGGTGGTCGTAGACCGGTTGACTAAACTTTGTCGGTTTATTCCAACCAAGTCAACCATTAAGACTCCAGAATTAGCGAAGTTATTTGTGGACAATCTTTACAGGTTGTATGGATTTCCAAGTAACATTGTGAGTGACCGTGATCCCAAGTTTAACAGCCATTTTTGGAGGGCTGTTTTTAAACGATTGGGTACACAACCCAATTTAAGTACGGCTGATGACCCTGAAACAGATGGTCAGACGGAACGAGTCAACCAAGTGCTAGAGGATATGCTACAAGCATACATTAGCAAGAAGCAATCCGATTGGGAAGATTATCTTCCTATTCTTGAGTTTGCATATAATAGTGCTAAGCATGTTACAACTGGTTTTAGTCCATTCATGCTTATGTATGGTTTTCAACCTAGATCACCAGTGACGGTGGGGTTGGTAACTGAAAAGCTCCAACAGGTCAAGGAGTTCATCCAAGATCATATGGAAATGCTGAGACTCGCTCGTCAAAATGTTCGACAAGCAGAGGATCGGTATAAGAAGTATGCTGATGAGAAACATCGGCAAGTTACCTTCACGGAAGGGGAAGAGGTATTTTTGCGTGTGCCAGAACATTCAGAAAGTCTGAAGACTGGATGTACACCCAAATTATCTCCACATTATTGTGGGCCATTCAAGATACTCAAGCGAGTTGGAGATAGGGCCTACAAACTTGAGTTACCTGCACACTCTCGTGTCCATCCGGTATTTCATGTAAGTCGTTTACGTAAACGCTTGCATGGGGACGACAATGTTATCGACCAGCAGATATTGGTTGATTGCACTGAACCTCCCATTCCACCGCATGAACCTGAATGCATTTTAGACATGTACGTAGTCAAGCTTTAGTCAAGTGGAAAGATCGTCTTGAAGAGGGTGCCACTTGGGAAAACATTAGTGTTCTTAAGAAGAAATTCCCCACTTTTGTTTTCGAGGACGAAAACGCTTCTCCAAGGGGGGAGTAATGTCAGGCCAAGGGCCAACCAAGGGTTCATGGACTCGGCCAAGGGCCGGCTTCCAGTGGGAAGGGGTCCGGAAGTGGCTAGGAGCCTATTAAAGGGAGGTTGGGCGGATGGACCAGGACCTGGCAGTCCTTTGGTTTTAGATAAAGATTGGCCCTCGTGTTTGATGCGTAAAGTGTTGTCCTGCCAGTTTGGTGTGGCTTGATGAGTGCGCATCCACCGCACTCCCAGAATAACTGCTTCGTTCAGATGATGATCTTTGACGATATGAAATTGATGTGGATAAACTGTCCAAGCAATGTTGATCGGAAAATTTATGTGGCCTAGACTGTCCATAGTACCTCTGTTTGCGACCTTGAACCCCATAGTGTTGGGCATTAGAGGTTCCTGTGTGATTTTTCTGAAAGTGGAGTAGTTAACCACATTAGCCCTAGCCCTTGTGTCCACTAATGCTCTTTTGATGGTGTTGTTGGCAAGTTGTAACTGAATGCGTAGATCCATTCCTCCTAACCATGTAGTCACTGTTTGTATGGATCCTATCGGAGCATCTTGAATAGCCACATCCTATTGTTATTTCCTCTGGAAGTTTGCTTGTTCCCTGCGTTTCAATATTATGAGTTTGGCCTCCTGCTGTGCTTGTTCCCGAATGTCCTGTGCTTGACGTCTGCGTTGAGCTGCTACATGGAGTGTTGTGAGTTCTTCTGGTGTCAGCGGAAGTAGATATTTCTTTAACCTGCAACCATTCGTCCAATTAGGCATCTCCTCTCCCACCAATGTTACAAGTTTGATGGCGCCACTTTGTGATATATCATGGATCACAAAAGGCTCATTCCTCGCTTTTTGAGTTTTTTGGAGTGATGTTTTAGGGTGTACATGAGAATGTAATCCCCTTTTTGAAACTCCTTACCAATCACGTATTGATCATGAAAAGCTTTCATTTGCTTTTTCTGAGCATATTTCCCAGCTATCGCTTTAAGTCTAGTTTCATCTAACTGTTCTAGGGTGTCTAGTCTCTCCGATACTCATGGCCCGTCCATCCTAATTGTGTTGCCACTCTGAGGGATTTGATTAGGAATTCCAATGGCAGTATCGCATTAATCCCGAATACCAGGTTAAAGGGAGTTGTTCCAATGGAGGTTTTAAAAGCTACGTAGTGAGCCCAAAAGGCGATGTGTAGCTTTTGATCCCAATCATTTCTTGAGTCACTGACTATTTTGGTGAGCACTCTGTATAGGATTTTGTTGGTACTCTCTGCCTGTCCGTTGGCTTGCGGATGATAGGGTGCCGACTTGTGATGGACCACCATGAATTCGTCAAGGAGGCTCTCAATGACGTCGCTGACAAAGTGTGTTTCTCTATCGCTTACTATTTCGATTGGTAGTCCATACCACGTAAAGACGTTTTCAAAAAGGAACTGAGCTATAGTCCTTGTGTCATTTTTTTGGGTTGCTTTCGCTTCTGTCCACTTCGTCATGTAGTCTGTTGCTACGATGATGTATTGTGCATGTGTCCTGTATCCTGGAGGGTTGATGGGACCAATGAAGTCAATGCCCCATTTGGCAAAAGCACGTACTCCCATCATCAACCTCAGTGGCATTTCATCTCTCCTCTGGGGTGGTTTTGTGCGTTGATATTCATCACATTGTTTGACATATGTCGTTGCATCCATGAACAGGGTTGGCCACCATATGCTGGAGTATAGCACTAGCTTTGCCGTTTTATCAACGGAGAAGTGTCCCCCGGGTTGTCACGAGTGTGCTTGATCTAGGATGACGTAATATTCGCTTTCTGTAGCACACAATCGTAATTGTTTGTCCTTTCCCCGCCTATACAGTTGGTTGGGAATGAGCAGATAGTGTTTGGCCTCTTCCTCGATAGTTTTCATTCTTGCTTTGCCCCATTCCGTTGGAAAGGTTTTGTTTTTTAAGTACTCAACTATGTCAGCACTCCATTTAGGTGCTTGTACTACACGAAACATTGTGGCATGTTCCACTGGGGACTGTATTATACAACTATCACATGATTTTACATATTTATGGACACTGTATTCCATGTTTGGCCAGTAGATGGCCAGTCTTTGTAACCATTGGCCTGTCTGTGTTTCACCAGTGTGAAATCCCGTATTTTGTATATGAGCTTGTTTGAGGTAGTAGGTGGTATCTTCAGGCTGTACACATAGTCTCAATATCCCATCCTTACTGTGTTTGTACAGTCGCCCTGCTAAAAGGATGAGATTCCGTGTTTGATGGATCATTGATGGTTGTCTTTATATTTGCAAAGAGTGGATTGTGAGTAGAGACATGACCTCTTTGCTCCATCTCGGCACCATTTCTATGTTAAACAAATATGAATCAAGAAGTTCATCATCAACACCCTCAGGTGCTTCCCCATGAAATAGTCGTGAAAGATGATCTACTCTCTGGTGTGTGGTCCCCTTTTTCAAAATCACCGTGAAGTCAAACTCAAGCAATAGTATAAACCAACGAATAATTCTTCCAGTGTTGCAACGTTTGTTTACAAGATATAACAGTGCTTGATGATCCACAAAGAAGACAAACTTGTTTTCTAGAAGGTAGTGTCTAAATTTCTTGACAGCATAGATCATTCCTAGACCTTCTCTTTCCGTAGTGGTATAATTTCTCTCTGTGTTGTTTAGTTGCCAACTGGAGTAGCAAATGGAAAATTCCATTTTCTTCTCTCCTGGCTGGGATAATATGCACCCGATGGCATAGGCTGATGCATCCACATGGACATGAAATATTTTGCTCCAGTTAGGGGCTTGCAAAATTGGAGTTAAAATTAAATGTTGCTTCAATTTTTGGAAAGCCTGCTCACATTCCTCCATCCATTCGAACTTAGTTATGAGGGTGTACAATGGCTTAGCTATTACAACAATCTTATATATGAAACGCCTGTAGTATCCACAATGCCCCATAAATGCTTGCACTTCTTTTATCTTCGTTGGTCTCGATAGTGCAACAATTGTCTGCACCTTTTCTTGATCAGTTGAAATGCCATTTTTGGACACTATGTGGGCCAGAATTCTACCCTGTCTTACCATGAAGACACATTTTTTCGGGTTTAAGCAAATACGATACGTTGTGCATTTTTCAAAGACTTTTCCCAGATGAGTGATGTGGTCACTTCGTCGATGGGAATGAACACAAAGATCATCCATGTAGATCTCCAGAAATTGTCTGAGATATTCTTTGAATGCGTGGGTTATTAGTCTTTGAAATGTGGCCGGGGCATTCGTCAAGCAAAAAGGAACTACCTTGTATGCAAATATACCCCACTCTGTCGCAAAGCTGTCTTATGTTGATCTTCCGCCTTAATCGTCAACTGGTTGTAGCCTGAGAACCCATGCAAGAAACTATAGGCCTCTTTCCTTGCTACCCTCTTAATAACATGATCGATTATTGGCAGTGGGTAGTTATCCCTATTGGTGGCTGCATTTACTTTCTTGAGGTTTACACAAACACGCAGTTTGCCATTCCTTTTGGGTACCACCACAATCGGGGACACCCACTCGGTGTGCTCAATCTCGTAGATAAACTCAACGTCCTTCAATTTTTCTATTTTCTCCTTGATTTTCTTTGCAAAAGTTTCATTGTATGTGTAAGGACGTCGTCTGTGTGGTCTGACATCACTCTTAAGGGGAATCGTGTGCTGACATATCTCAGGATCTATCCCCTTTAGATCTTTGTATGACCATGCAAAGACATCTTTATATTGCCTGAGCGTATCGACTAGAAGTTGCTCTTCCTCTTCAGTAAGGTTCGTGGCAATATATGCCGGTTTAGGCTCCTCACTTGGTTCTACTAAATTGATGCTTTTCGTGTTTTCAGGCCCATCATATGAAGTTCCTGGTTCTTTGGGATCTCGTTTGGGTTTTTGCACCACTATCTTCCTATCATGAATGTATACTTCTTATAATGGGATGGTGCATCAAATTTATCATCATATGATTCCTCGTCAGTTTCCATTTCTGTTGTCCAAACTTCTTTCAAATCTCGTTTCCAATCATTGTATTTGACTTTGCGCTCCATCTTGGACAACTTAAATGGTTTTTTGGTATTTTTCTCTTTTTTTGGTTTTTGTTTTGATGTTGTTTTGATTGAGTCAGGTTTCATATATCGCCTTGATATCCTGTCCTTGAGGTAGTTAGTCGCTTCGACTAATCTCAAGTACTACGTTTTGTCATTTAATTGAGGTACTGAGTCCTCGTTGTGCTTGTTGTGGTTATTTCTGCGTTTATCTCGATACCTCGTTGTCTTCGAGGGTTTTGGTTTGGGAAATCATAGTAGATCACTCGTCGATCCTTCCGTTTGATGCTCTGGCTCGAGCTACTAGACAGCTCATCGTTCGCGTTATCCTCTAGCGACTTATCAGTCGAGTCTTGAAAATCTTCTTCGTCATTCGTTTGGACAAGGTCCCTTACAGAGATTTCGTCCACTATGCGTCGGCACTCGGCCACCCCTTCCTTGTCAGGTACGTCTTCCTCTGTCTTCGGAGTTAGGCAGACATTCATCATCTGGAATGGAATGATATCATACCCTTCCTCATCACAAAATTTGGTGAGGGTCACTTCGTTGACACAAACATCAAGAGTAGCTAGTATTTGTTTCCATCCAAATGGTTCGAACATCTCTTCTGGAAAAGGATCTGGTATGTATGCTTCATCTTGTGCAGTCCTATCAATAATGCAGTCATCCTTTTTTAGACTTCCACAATCCGAAGCTTCTCCTGTCCATTGGTGAGCTTTGTTCTGGAGCCAAGCCGGTATTCCTCCTTCCTGGTCAGTTGTGGAATGCAAGTCTTCTCCTGGGGCTCTTTCTACGTCTTTATAGCTATGATATGTGACACTAATTTTTGTAGTGACATCCTTGTTCCTGAGATAGATATAGTCGTAGCCCCAATCTTGCACCATTTTGAGCTGATGCATGAATGGTTTGCCCTGTATGATTTCGACATTGCTGCTCTCATCAAAATTTATAATAGCAAAGGTGTGTTCATATGCCATTCCACAAGGGGTTACCACAATCTGCTCCAAGATGCCAATAGGTCTCTCTAGGTATCCATCCGCTAGTTGAAGTTTCATTCTTGTTTTTCTTAGAGCAGGTTTTCCCCATTTTTTCCACATTGCTTTGGTGGCTATGGAAATTCCGGCTCCACTATCCAATATCGCTACCAATTTTACATCCTTGTACTCTACCGATAGGGTAGTATTTCCTTCTTCACCTTCACAATAGTTCCCTACCTTGTTTACTGGCACTGGCTCATATTTAGTTTTCTTCAAGGGTTGTGTCTTTAGCGTGTTTCAAGAAGCCTTAGGTGAAGGAATTACAAGCCCTATTTTTTCCAAATTTTTCGCGACCTCGTCCCAAAGATGTGGTCTAATATTCAGCAACTTTGACAAAGCCAGTGTACAACGGATAGGTCATGACATCAGCTCATGAAGAGTTTTAGTGTCCATTGTCTTAGGATTGGCTTTCCATTGAGATGAAACTTTTCTTACCTCAGATCGAGTTTCAAGGTTACCAATAAATGAAGGTAAAGTCTTCAATGATTGTGGTTTACTGTCTTCCAATATCGATGTGCCTGCATCGCCATACAATGATCGGATGTCATTTGGGTAGAGCTCATGCTCCAGGTGGATTTCTGGAATAGGAGCTGACACTATTGTGGCACTTCCATCTTTTTTATTCCTAATCTGTTCCCATAACTCTTGAGGCCATTGTTCTTCTACCTCTGGAATTGGCAGTGGTACTTGAGAATGCATTCCATTTGTTGTATTGGCTACCACCCTCGTATCCAAAGGTGTTTCATCGACCAGATTGGGTAGGTTATTTGCTTCAATTCCCCTCTCATCTAACTCTTGAATCTTTTCTCGTATGAGTACCTCGATTTTTGGAGTCGTAGGTGTTACCATATACATGTGGTAGTGATGTGTGTGAACACACTAGTACCGCCCGGGCATTTTTTCCCTCTTTAGGAGGTTTTTTCCCTGTGCATTGTATATACGCCCATCACTCTAGGGCTATCTATCTTTCCATTGCACACTAAGTAACACACTCTCTATTGTGTGCTTTGAGCTTCCTTCGTCTTCTCTAAGCTGTGTGTGTTTCTCTGCAACCCTAATTCCAACAATTGGTATCAGAGCCGGTCACGTCCTCCCGGGCTTAGTCGCCAACTGCTCCAGTACACGCCTGCTCACTTTCTCCGATTTCAGTGAGCTTTGGCGAGTGTTCGCAGGTTGATAAATATTTTGGATCAGCTCGAAGAGCTTGGTCTGCTCAGAATTTTGATTTGGGCTCATTTCGACCTCCGTTTCCACTACAGGTAGTACTGCACAGGCTATTTCGTCATTTTGTGCAGAATTTCTGTCAGTGCCAATTTCTGCATAACAAGTGCCTTATTGTCTTGTACGGTTTGTGCTGTATAGCACAGGTTGTTCCAGCTCTGTTTCTCCTATTTTCGGGCAGTTTTCACATCAGGTGCAACATTTACCATGGCTGACAACAACAACACAGATGTGTTCAAGATGTTTGCTGCTGAGGACAGGTTGGATGGGGACAACTACCCTATGTGGGCTTATATGATGCAACATGTTCTTGTGTCAAAGGGTGTCTGGAACATTGTGCAGGGCATTGATGTACGTCCTGGGTCTGAGGATGTAGGCGATGTTGAGGATGTTGCAGGTCTTGCTGCAAGGATTGCAGCTATTAGAGTTGTTTTGCCTACTACAGAACAAGCTCGTTGGGATGTTAAGGATGCGCAGGCTCATGCATTGATTGCGTTGTCTGTGAAGCGCACCATTGTTCCTCACATCCGTTCAACAAAATCTGCAAAACAAGCTTGGGATATTCTAGCAGGTCTTTATGCAAGCCGCAATGAGGCTAAAATTGCTTTGCTGCGTAAAGAGCTGGAGTCGAAGATTATGCATGAGGAAGATGATATGGACACTTTCCTTGGTAGTGTCAAGGATATCAATGAGCAGCTTATTTCTGCAGGTGAAGTCATTTCAGACAGTTCCCTTGTGCAGACTGTTCTTGATGCCTAACAAGATTCCTACCAGACTTTTGCTAGTACTTGGAGATTGATGACCCAAGTAAATCTTGAAGTTGTCAAGTTTGATGCATTATGCACATTGCTGTTGCAAGAGTCACTTGCTAGAAAAAACAGGACTAGGAAGCGTGCAGTTGAACAGGCCTTTATTGCTTCTCAAAGAAAGGGTGGTAACAGTAATGCAGCCACTTCTTATGGTTCTGCTGCGAGTGGCAAAAATTATGTTCCTAATGCTTCTGCTGGCAGTACTTCGTCTGGCAATTCTGGTGATAAGGGCAAAAAGAAGATGCGTTGCCATTATTGTAAAGCCAATGATCACTTGATCAAGTCGTGTCCAAAGTTGAAGGCCAAAGAGGCTAAGAAGAAAGAGGGTGGTTCCACTGCAAATGCTGGTTCCACTACAAATGCAGCCATTGTTGAGTCTTCTGTGAAAGGAGACTGTGTTGCTAATGTTTATGCAGAATGGGCTTTTAGGGCAGAGTGCACTTAGAATCCTGCTGTCCATGATGCATGCTTGTCAGTTGCTGCAGATTCACATGTGTGGTATTTCGACAGTGTTGCTACAAAGCAAATTACCTCACATCGTGAATTGTTTACCTGTCTCGAGTCTGTCCCTCATGGGAATTCAGTCACTTGTGCCAACAACGCCTCTTATCCAGTTTAGGGAGTTGGAAAGATTGTGCTCACTGCTGCTAATGGCAGTTCCTTCACACTTGTTGATGCACTTTATGTACTTGGGATCAAGAAGAATCTCTTGTCTGTATCCGCACTTGCTAGACTTGGACTTGTAGTCAAATTTGTGGATGACAGATGTACAGTTCATGATCTCAGTTTTGGTGATGAAATTGTTGCATCTGGGATTTTGTGCCGTGGGCTGTATAATCTCACTTTGTATGACAAGTGTGGACAAAATTTTGCAAATGCTGTTGCAGATTCAAGGGCTATTTCAGATGCAAAACTTTGGCATGCACGTTTTGGTCATCTGAATTTTTCCAGTTTGCTGCGTTTGCAGAAA
Organism: Adiantum capillus-veneris; assembly: GCF_014529385.1. Classification (NCBI taxonomy): domain Eukaryota; kingdom Viridiplantae; phylum Streptophyta; class Polypodiopsida; order Polypodiales; family Pteridaceae; genus Adiantum; species Adiantum capillus-veneris. Next base: position 92,981,565 of record NC_140960.1, read on the forward strand.
TCTGATATGGTTGCTTCTTTGCCGCCTCTTGAAGCACTTGTCAAACATGTTTGTGAAGGCTGTATTTTGGGTAAGATGCAGCGTTCTAAGTTTCCAAAGGATGGTTCAGTTCGGGCCACATGCAGGTTGCAGCTTGTGCATAGTGATGTTTGTGGGCCCATGCAAACTCCGTCCTTGGGCAATTACCTGTACTTCGTGACTTTCATTGATGATTACTCCAGGAATGCATGGGTATTTCCGCTTAAAGCGAAGTCCGAAGTCTTTATGTGCTTCAAAAAATTTCTGGCTATGGCTGAAAATGTCTCGAAATGTACTATGGGCACCCTCCGTTCAGATCGAGGGGGGGAGTATATGTCTCATGAATTTAATGCATTTCTGGCTAGTCGTGGGATAAAACACCAATGTACAATGCCTTATACACCTCAGCAAAATGATGTTGCTGAGAGGAAAAACAGGTCACTGACAAAAATGGCACAATGCATGGTCAAAAGTCAAGCTTTACCGCATTCTTTTTGGCTTGAGGCCATCATGTGTCACACTTATGTACTTAACAGGTGTCCTACGAAAGCTTTGCAGTCTATTACTCCATATGAAGCATGGCATGATAGAAAACCTTCTATTGAGCACATGCGTGTTTTTGGCTGTTTGGCATATGCTTTGGTGCCACAAGTGCAGCGCAGAAAATTGGATGATAAGGTTGTCAAATGTATTTTTGTTGGTTATAGTGCTGAAAGCAAAGGTTACAGGTTGTATCATCCGCAAACAAAACGTATTTTGGTTTCTCGGGATGTAGTGTTTGTGGAAGATTCTGTTCAGCCCTTGCTGTCATGTACTAGAGACAGTAATGTAAGCTCACAGGACATTTATGACACTTTGTTGCCTCTTTTTAGTGGTGGAAATACGAATGTAAGTTCCAATGAGGCAAATGTACAGCCTATGGGGGTTTCTGAAAATGTTTTAGATCAGCCTATTACTGATGCAGATGTACATGATGTACTTGATGAGGAAAGGGCTGAAAATGAGTAGGCTAGAGGTATGCCAAAATGGCTGGTGCACACTTTGCGTGACAGTAAATTGGATGCACCTTTGACTAGTCGTACTCGTTCAGGCTCTCGCCATGCATCTTATGCATCAGATTGTTATGCTTTGGCTGTGTCTAGCTTACATGATGTTGAGGAGCCTCTGTCTTTTGATGAAGCACATAATTCAGAAAATTGGATGGCTGCCATGCAATCAGAATATGATGCACTTATAGAAAATGACAAATGGACTTTATGTGATTTTCCTCCTGGCAAAAAGGCCATTGGTACAAAGTGGGTTTACAAGCTGAAACGCAAGCCGGATGGTGAGATCGATCGCCATAAGGCTCGACTTGTTGCAAAGGGTTATGCACAGCAAAAAGGCATAGATTATGAAGAGACTTTTGCTCCCAGTTGTCGTATGACTACTGCGCGTTTTCTATGTGCATTGGCAGCTCATTTTGGTTGGGATGTACATCAATCAGACATTGTTACTTCTTTCTTGAATGGTGACATATTTGAGGAAGTAACGCAGCCTCACGGTTTTGTCATAAAAGGACAAGAGGACAAAGTGTGCAAATGTAACAAGGCTTTGTATGGGTTGAAGCAATCTCCTCGTGCTTGGTATGAGAAAGCTGACACTCATTTGTTCAAAGAAGGCTTTCGTAACAGTCCAACAAAAAGCACATTGTATGTAAAGCGTGAGGGTGATGTATTTCTCATCGTGGTTCTTTATGTTGATGATTTGGTGATCACTGGACCAAATGAGAGACATATTGCTGAATTTAAGGCTGATTTGAATGCTACTTTCAAGATGAAAGATTTGGGGCTGTTGCATCATTATTTGGGCATACAGTTTAAGCAGTGTGATGGTGGTATTGCCTTGTGTCAAAAAAGTTACATAGAGACATTGCTATGTAAGTTTGGACTTGAGGATTGCAAACCTATTGCCACTCCCATGGAAACAGGTTTGAAGTTGAGTCTACATGATGTTGGCGATCCTGCTGATGTCACTCTTTACCAAACTGCTGTTGGCTGCCTCATTTATGTATGCAACACGAGGCCAGATATTCAGTTTGCAGTCTCACAGGTCAGCAGATTTATGCATAGCCCAGGGTCTAAGCATTGGCAGGATGTCAAGAGGATTTCCGGCTATCTTAGTGGCACTTTACATCTTGGCTTGTTTTATCCCAAGGGGGGATCATTGCCGCCAGACTTACATGCTTTTTCGGACTCAGATTGGGATGGTTGTTTTGACACGCGAGTGTCCACAAGTGGTTTTTGTTTCATGCTTGGCAGTTCATGTATATCATGGTTGAGCAAGAAGCAACCTACTGTGGCCACTTCGAGTTGTGAGGCTGAGTACAGGGCAGTCTTCACAGCTACGATTGAGTGTGTATGGCTCAGATGCCTTATGGCTGATTTGGGTGTTGGACAGGACACTGCCAACACTATCTACACTGACAGTCAGAGCGCATTGGTAGTTGCGAGGAACCCAGTTTTTCATGCTCGCACAAAGCACATTGAGGTGCATTACCACTATGTCAGGGAGAGGCTCTCAGCAGGAGAGATCAGCTTGGCTTATGTGCCAACACAGGACAACCTTGCAGATCTTTTCACAAAGGCATTGTCTCGTGAGAAGCTTGAAGCTTTCCGCAAAGCTTTGGGCTTACTCCCCTTTGTGGACTGATCCTGTCCTCAGGGCATGGCAATTCCCTTTACTCATGTGCCAGCTCTCGTTCACCGCATCACTCCAGGGGGGATTTGTTACCATATACATGTGGTAGTGATGTGTGTGAACACACTAGGACCGCCGGGGCATTTTTTCCCTCTTTAGGAGGTTTTTTCCCCCGTGCATTGTATATAAGCCCATCACTCTAGGGCTATCTATCTTTCCATTGCACACTAAGTAACACACTCTCTATTGTGTGCTTTGAGCTTCCTTCGTCTTCTCTAAGCTGTGTGTGTTTCTCTACAACCCTAATTCCAACAGTAGGAATTGATGGTTCCATAAGCGCTTGAGCGGCTTGAATGAGCTCTTTGTACATCTTTAGCCTCTCTTTCTCATAGCCTGGATGAGGGTTCATTAACCACCTATCCTCTTGGGTTTGGTTAGGATTTAGCTTTGCCTCATAAGCTTTCAGAATTGCGTCCAAAGTCTCGAACACCTTGTCTACTAAGACTGACCCTCCTGATGGCAGTTCCGATAGTTTCTTTGTTTCGTTGTTGCCCTTAAGGTCTCTTTCCCTTTGAAGTTGTTCCTCTGTTTTCTGCAATTTGGTTTCCAATGCCATTTTTTCCTTTTCTCTTTTGGATTTCATCTTGTTTCATTTTGCCTTCCAGGATTTTCTAGGGGTTCGGACAGACAAGTTGTCTATCTCTGTTTGGCTGGCCGGGACATTCTTTGCTACCTCATGTGCTTGAGCTCTAGTGACCACGTTTATTGGAATGTTCGGTTTTGTTTTTGATCCACTTGAGCTTGGAACAATCCCTATTTTGTTCATGGTTGCTTTTCCTTTGTTTTTGGGGTTTTTTGGGCAGTGTGGATTAAGATGGTTGGTCGTAGAATCCAAAAAATTTCACCCTCTCTCCTTTGTTTGGACAAACTCTAGCCCAGTGATCACCGCCACATTCATAGCATGGTCCTATAGGTGGTGGAGAAGCTTGTGGAGCTCCCATCGATTGTCCTGTTCTAGGAGGGTAGCCTCTAGGTTTGTAGCCCTGATTTGCCATAAACATGAGCATATTCTCATCGACCAAGTGATGATTTTTGGTTGGTTGTGCTATGTATGAGGGCTCGGGCATTTCTTCCAAAATTATCCATGGATTATGTCCCTCTGGAGCATATGCATTCCTATCAATTTCCCTTTCATAAGTATTGTCTAAATCTTCTCGGTATGAGACTACCTGGATCATACTCTGATCAGAAGGTGGTTCTATGGGTTGAGAAATCCTTACCATAGCCCTATTTTCTTGGGGTAAAGGAGGTTGATGTCCCAACACCGGTTGAGATTTTTCCTGACCCAAGATTGCATAATTTGGCCCTACTTGGTACCTTCGAGGGACCGGAAGTGGTTGTCCCCCATGTGGTCCGTATTGTCTCTCTCTAACATAGTTCCGATTATAGAAACATTCGTGAGTTTCGTGGTTTGTCCATTTTTGTTTTGTAGCACACCATTTCAATATTCAGTGTGCGTTTGCTCCTGGCCTTTGTTGAAGGTTGCACCACTGGGTTGGATGGTCACCTCCACAAGTATCACATTTTCGGGTGGGCGGTTGTCGTGTGTTTGGGTTCGTCCTATTTCCTTGGTTCATCCTCCTGATCACTTCCTCGATCATTCGATCAACGTCTGGCACAGTTGGGTTTTGCCCTCCCAATTTTGTTGTGGACTCACTCGTGGTTGAAGAGATGCTACTAGTCCCATGATCTGTGTCTTCAGTCACCTCCCCATATGCTTTGCAGTTATCTACAAGATACAATGCCTCTTTCGTGACTTGCTCAAAGGTTACACATGCTTTCAGGTGCAAGTCCTTTTTTAGCGTGTCATTTTGCAATCCCTCTATGAAGAGGACTGATAGTCTTTCATCCTGAGGTAGTTCTCGAGCAGGGTATCTTTCTATGTATTGCTTGAAACGAAGCGATGCTTCCTTCACTTTTTCTTTTTTCTTTTGCCATATGCATAGATCTGGGAGACAGTGTTATGCTTGATCCCTCTTTTTGAGAATTCCTCAGTGAATTCTCAAAGAAGTTGCTCAATACTTGGGAATTCCAAGCTGTTTAATGGTTGAAACCAAGTTAGGGTAGTACCTTCCAATGTCAACCCAAATCCTTTATATTGAGTGTGGAATCAGTTACCTGTTCCGCTCTCAATACTTGTTTGAAGATTGAAACATGGGCATACGAATCACCAGATCCATTATACTTTTTGGGTAAGCATTTTGCCACCTGAGATGGTCGCATACGCTTGGCCTCTGCAACCATTCTAACAACTCCTGGTCTCCTTGGGGTGGCTTCTCTTAGTTCGTAATCTCCTCTTGGTACTAACAATGGTATCCTATCCGCCATACGTTCATCAAGTCAATCTCGTGTGATAGTCGGAGGGATTCCAGTGGTGTAAGTGAATTCAGGAACAATACTGCCCCTATGTGTGTTCATGGAAGCCCTAGTCGCCGTTGACCCTAAAGGTTCTGTTCTTGGAACTCGTTCATGTCCATCAGAATCCTCCACTCTGGTTCTCAAGGGGCTCTCAAGTACAGTCTCATGTCTGATGTGAGTAGTCGTGGCTTTTACCTCTTCCGGATTTACATAGTATTGGTGGAGTGGTCCTCCAAATATGTATATCTCTCTAACTCCTTCTGATCCATTAGAGAGTAATTTCGGCCATACTTGTCCATTATGACCACCTGAATACTTCTGCCCTCCGTGTAGTGTAAACATACAAGTTTTTTCGGTCTGTTAATTCTTTGATGCGGGGCTCGTCACATCTGTAATAGAGTGTTTGTTCTCCATTATTGAACTTATAAAGCCCCACATATGTGTTGTGCGTGTTAAGGCGCTTTGTCTCATTGGTGCGTCTGAGTACTGCGTTTCGTTTCTCCATTTTGGGTGGTGCATCGACCGGTTCATTATCTACTTTGTCCTTGGTCCCGGTCATTCCCCATTTATCCACAATATAAGGGTTATGAACAACTAGGTACATCATTCCCTCTCGGTGGAAATATCTATCCCCGTCATAATCAACATCTACAAGGTCTTTGAACTCGCTCGGCTTATTTTCCAACTTAACAGAGTATCGGTCCATTCCATCCTTATAGAATTTGGCTTTAAGCACATTTTCAAATTGAAATTTCAAATACAACAACTTCACATCAGATGTAGGCTGAGAAGGACCTGCACCCATTGAAGCTATTCCCTTAGGGTTTGACTTGTTAGAATCTTCAGTCATGAGGCCGTATGATTTCTCAGACGAAGTGTCAGAGAAAATCTCCTCTAAAATGGGTTCCAAAGACGGCAGTGGTCTCTGATTCACACTTTCTTCTCTTGAGTGATTACTCCCTTGATCAAAGATGTTGTGGTTCCTATTCTGGTACAATCTTCCTGATTGTAGATTCATGAAGAATTGGTAACAAGAAAAATCCAAACCGAGTTATCTCATTAAATAGTTTGAATCTCCCGTTTGTTCTTGCTTGCTGGGTAGTATCTTCTAGTACCTGCAACCTGTCAAAAATGTGCTTGATAGCTGTAAGCTTACAACTGTTCTTGTTAGTTCTTACTTTTGTTCAACAAAACTTAGCACACAATTCCCTACACAACCTCAACAATTTTGATCCAATTTCAATTTTGAAAGAAGCACCAGGTTGCTATGGCCTAGCTCCTTGTGTGGTAAGTTTTTGTCTCTGTTCTGGTTCAAAGGTACATGGATCGCGATCCATGTTGAGAGGCCAATTGAATTTTTGTTGCTATCATCAGTTTTAACATGATTAAGAGGTCTTCCAATACCAATTTTTTTTGAAATGAATCTCAGGATTGGAGGCTAAGTTGATTTTGTCACTTGCCTGAGCTTCTGTCAATTCTGAGCTATTGGAATGGTTTCTTGCATCCAATTTCAACTCTGGAAGGACCACTAGACTCTCTCTGTGATACCCTCTAGCTATGGTACTAGTTTGGTGTCAACTTGTGTCGGGGGAACATGGATCGCAATCCATGTTCCTTTATGTCAAAATACACTGAATTTTGTCCCACAGCTAGTCCTTGGCCTAGTGATGCTGCCTATATGGTTTTTGAATGTCTTAAAGCTTTTTTGGACAGACAAAAGTTAGCTTTAGGGTTTATGTCAGTGCTTTCCCCCCTGATCTGATTTTTGTCACCTTTTGCCCTCTTTTTGAAATTTTCTGATAAGGGTCCTTTAGGATAAAGTTCTCCAATTGTTATCAATTCTATGCTTGTCTTTTATCAGCTCAAATTTCCAAAAAGGTACATGGATCGCGATCCATGTTTGGTAAGATTTTGGTCTGACACTTTGTGAGCTGATCACACAAGGTATGATGATGCTATTCCCCAAGTCTTTTTGGATTTGGTTAGTTTTTTCCAAGTGAGAAGCAGGTTTTTGTGTCTGTTTTGAGGTTTTTTGCAAACCACTCCTTTTTTGGTATTTTGACCAGCTTTTTTCACTTTTTGTTTATGGCTCCTTTTGGAAAAGTTGTTCAACTAGTATTCAGGAGTACACTGGTCAAATCTTAATGTCAGATGTCTACCTGGAACATAGATCGCGATCCACGTTGGGAAGTACCTGGGCATGCAATTTGGTTGTGTGGATTCCTTGCTTCTACTAGTTGGTCCCAATTCAAGCACTTGGGCATGCAATTTGGTTCTGTGGATTCCTTGCTTCTAGTTGGTCTCAATTCTCATCCCTTTTTGGATTTGGACAAATAAAAGTTCAGCTTTTCCTTGTTTTCCCTTTTTTCCAAGGTTTTGGTCTGCTCACCCCAATCTTTTGATTTTTATGACCTTCTAGCCCTCTTTTTCTCACCAGACTCAAGGTTCTGATGCCTGAGAGCCTGTTCTACGCAAAGAAAATAATTTTAGCACATTTTGCCAAAAAGGTACATGGATCGCGATCCATGTTTGGCAAGATTTTTGACAATTTTTTTCACAGTCTTTTCCAACAAGTGTTTTTATCCCCTTCTTGAAAGTTTTGCTGGGTTTGGTCCAGTTTTGAAGCTCTGACCATCACTTCTTCAAATTTTCCAAGTTATGGTCTTCAACACCAAAATAAGGTTTTTGACAGTTTTTCCCTCGATCCTTTTGGCCACAAATGATGGTGTAATTTGTTTCCTAACCTACTCCTATAACTGAAATGAATATGCAAACATAACTGAACTTAACAGTACAGAAATAACAACAATGTGTGTGGTGGAACAACCCTTTCCAAGCATGTGAAAAATCAAAGAACGAAATACTATCTTGTACTTCACTCATAGCTTTCTTTGCTCTTAAAGAATAGCACTAGCTAGTCTCGGCCTCCAGTCTCTATTAAGCACTAAACCTACATCTAGCTGCTTCACTATCTATGGGTAACCGGAACGGTTATCAAAAGCTTGAAGGGAGATTTTTTGTTTTTTTTTTTTTTTGTACACTGAGTCACTCACCACCTAAGGATCGGTTTCCCCGGCAGCGGCGCCAATGTTAGCGGGTCGCCGCGACGGACATCTGCAGCATAGCTCTTTTGCACTAACATAATGTCAATATGCAAGGAAGCGCCTCGAGATGGGGCATGGAGACTTAATGAGAGTGTCAATCTCACCAAAGTGAACTCAAGGGCTACTCGTTCTACGACAAAAGCAAATCAACCACTTCCTAGTCAGACAATCAGTATGCGTCCAATCTCAACACTCAACGTCATCACGCCTTTTCGGTATCCAAATGAGTCCGGAATGTCACGAAACTTAAGGAGAGGTATCACAATACTTATGGGCTCAATCCTACCAAGTTCTGTCACCATCTGGGAAGGTACATAAATCACGATCCATCACAAAAAATGTGCAAAAAACTAAAACAGAAGGACTTGGAAAGATCTACCTTAAGCATAGAAACACTTATCCATGGTCAAAACATCAAAAAACAACCATTTTAATTCCCAAATCAATGCATTTAGCTCACAAACAGTATGTTGCGAACCACAACAGAATTGGAAATGATTACACTTAGATTGTAGAGCAAGAGAAAAGGAACACAATGTGCTATTTGGAATAGAATTCTGATTACCAGTTTAGGAGAAAAGAGGATTACAAGTTGTAGTCACAAGAAGCCTCCACAGTGCACATTTTCTTTCTTCACCTAATGATATACTTTTCTTCAAAACTAAGCGTTTTGACTTTAAAAGTTAGGGGGCTTTCCCATGGCCATCCGGCCTCTTACAAGGGTGTAGACCCAAAGAAATAAAAAGGGTATGGTCTAATCTCATCATGATTACAACTCATCTTAGGCTATAGGGTTTTTTCCGAAAAAATAGAGTGTCCATAGGGTTTAGTGTGCATACGCCTGTATGTGCCAGTATCCACCAAACATGGTCAAAATCAATCAACATTACCAATTTACAACAAGCAATGATGGTCTATTCTTCTCTATGTATCAACTCATGACAATCATTTCACATTGTTCCAAACAAAAAAGGACATAATGATTTAAAACAAAACATTTCAATCATATTGTGTTCAAAACACATCCTACTAGATCGTCACTCCAAAAGGGAAGAGAGGAAACCAAGGAAGAAAAGGGCAAGAAAGAGGTAACCCTCTTCTCCTTCTTCTTCACTTTCCTTGTCTACCGATGAAAGCTATGGCTATTCTCCTAGAGAATACAAGAGGGGAGGACATCGTAAATCTTACCCTACATGGCGAAGGTCACAAAAGCTCAAGAAGTTCAAAGAGGGAGGAAAGAGTATCTCTTTTCTCACCCATGATGGCACCTTTGGTGCTACAGTCCTTTGACCTTAGGCAAGCTAGGGCTGAGCTTGAGGTGCGAACCTGACCTAAGCTTGAGGTGCTTGTCGTGCTGGATGACTAAGGTGCGTACTTGATGACTAAGGTGCTTGAGGTTCTTGTCGTGCTTGATGACTAAGGTGCTTGAGGTGCTTATCATGCTTGATGACTAAGGTAATTGAGATGCTTGTCACACTTAATGAGGAAGGTGCTTGAGAAGCTTCCCATGCATGGGGGGTGAAAGGGTGGTGGTAATGTGTGTGCTAGTCTCCACCCAACCGTGCTATCTTATAGCCTCCCCCTAGCGTACACACTGTTCGGCCGTGCCGGTGGCCTTGTTCATAGGACCCATGTCCTTACATTACCCCCCCCCCCCCCTTGGAGAATCGTTTGCATCCTGGAAAATGAACGTAGGAAAACATTTCTTAAGTGCGGAGATATTCTCCCATGTAGAACCTTCTTCAGGTCTATCTAGCCATTTTACCAACACCTGTCGTCTGACATGATGTCTGGTGCAAAGCTCATGAGGATCCAAAATCTTTTTGGGCTCATGAGGAATTGTTACCATATACATGTGGTAGTGATGTGTGTGAACACACTAGGACCGCCGGGGCATTTTTTCCCTCTTTAGGAGGTTTTTTCCCCTGAGCATTGTATATACGCCCATCACTCTAGGGCTATCAATATTTTCATTGCACACTAAGTAACACACTCTCTATTGTGTGTCTTGAGCTTCCTTCGTCTTCTCCAAGCTGTGTGTATTTCTCTGCAACCCTAATTCCAACAATTGGTATCAGAGCAGGTTACGTCCTCCCGGGCTTAGTCGCCAGCTGCTCCAGCACATGCCTGCTTACTTTCTTCGATTCCTGTGAGGTTTGGCAAGCGTTCGCAGATCGACAAATATTTCGGATAAGCTCGTAGAGCCTGGTCTGCTCAGATTTCTAATTAGGGCTCATTTCGGTCTCTGTTTCCACTACAGGCAGGTCTGCATAGGCAATTTTGTCATTTTGTGCAGAATTTTTATCAGTGCCATTTTCTGCATAACAGGTGCCTTACAGTCTTCTACGGTTTGTGATATATAGCACGTGTTGTTCCCGCTTCATTTCTCCTCTTTTCGTGAAGTTTTCACATCAGGTGCAACATTTACCATGGCTGACAACAACACAGATGTGTTCAAGATGTTTGCTGCTGAGGACAGGTTGGATGGGGACAATTACCCTATGTGGGCTTACATGATGCAACATGTTCTTTGTCAAAGGGCATCTAGAATATTGTGCAGGGCATTGATGTACGTCCTGGTTCTGAGGATACAGGCGATGTTGAGGATGTTGCAGGTCTTGCTGCAAGGATTGCTGCTATTAGAGTTGTTTTGCCTACGGTAGAATAATCTCGTTGGGATGTAAAGGATGCGCAGGCTCATGCATTGATTGCATTGTCTGTGAAGCACACCATTGTTCCTCACATTCGTTTAGGAAAATCTGCAAAACAGGCCTGGGATATTTTGGCTGGTCTTTATGCAAGTCGCAATGAGGCTAAAATTGCTTTGCTGCGTAAAGAGCTGGAGTCGAAGATTATGCATGAGGAGGATGATATGAACACTTTCCTTGCTAGTGTCAAGGATATCAATGAGCAACTTATTTCTGCAGGTAAAGTCATTGCAGATAGTTCCCTTCTGCAGACTATTCTTGATGCCTTACCAGATTCTTACTAGACTTTTGCTAGTACTTGGAGACTTATGACCCAAGGAAATCCAGAAGTTTTCAAGTTTGATGCATTATGCACATTGCTGTTGCAAGAGTCACTTTCTAGAAAAAACAGGACTAGACAGCGTGCATTTGAACAGGCTTTTATTGATTCTCAAAGAAAGGGTGGTAACAGCAATGCAGCCACTTCTTATGGTTCTGCTGCGAGTGGAAAAACTTATGTTCCCAATGCTTCTGCTACTGGCAGCACTTCGTCTCGCAATTCTGGTGCTAAGGGAAAAAAGAAGATGCGTTGCCATTATTGTAAAGCTAATGATCACTTGATCAAGCAGTGTCCTAAGTTGAAGGCAAAAGAGGCTAAGAAGAAAGAGGGTGGTTCCACTGCAAATGTTGGTTCCACTACAAATGTAGCCATTGTTGAGTCTTCTGTATAAGAAGACTATAATGCTGATGTTTATGCAGAATGGGCTTTTAGCGCAGAGTGCACTTACAATCTTGCTGTCCATGATGCATGCTTGTCAGTTGCTGCAGATTCACATGTGTGGTATTTTGACAGTGGTGCTACAAGGCACATTACCTCACATCGTGAATTGTTCACCTCTCTCGAGTCTGTCCCTCATGGGAATTCATTCACTTGTGCCAAAAATGCCTCTTATCCGGTTTAGGGAGTTATGCTTACTGCTGCTAATGGCAGTTCCTTCACACTTACTGATGCACTTTATGTAGCAAGGATCAAGAAGAATCTCGGCTGTATCCGCACTTTCTAGACTTGGACTTGTAGTCAAATTTGTGGATAACAGATGTACAGTTCATGATCTCAGTTTTGGTGATGAAATTGTTGCATCTGGTCTTTTGTGCCGTGGGCTGTATAAGCTCACTTTGTATGACAAGTGTGGACAAAATTTTGCAAATGCATTTGCAGATTCAAGGGCTATTTCAGATGCAAAACTTTGGCATGCACCTTTTGGTCATCTGAATTTTGCCAGTTTGTTGTGTTTGCAGAAATCTGATATGGTTGCTTCTTTGCGACCTCTTGAAGCACATGTCAAACATGTTTGTGAAGGCTGTATTCTGGGTAAAATGCAGTGTTCTAAGTTTCCAAAGGATGGTTCAGTTAGGGCCACATGCAGGTTGCAGCTTGTGCATAGTGATGTTTGTGGACCCATGCAAACTCTGCCCTTGGGCAATTACCTGTATTTCGTGACTTTCATTGATGATTACTCCAGGCATGCATGGGTATTTCCGCTTAAAGAGAAGTCCGAAGTTTTTATGTGCTTCAAACAATTTCTGGCTATGGCTGAAAATGTCTCGAAATGTACTATGGGCACCCTCTGTTCCGATCGAGGGGGGGAGTATATGTCTCATGAATTCAATGCATTTCTGGCTAGTCATGGGATAAAATACCAATGTACAATGCCTTATACACCTCAGCAAAATGGTGTTGTTGAGAGGAAAAACAGGTCACTTACGGAAATCGCATGATGTATGGTCAAAAGTCAAGCTTTGCCGCATTCTTTTTGGCTTGAGGTCATCATGTGTGCCTCTTATGTACTAAACAAGTGTCCTACAAAAGCTTTGCAGTCTATTACTCCATATGAAGCATGGCACGATAGAAAGCCTTCTATTGAGCACATGCGTATTTTTGGCTGTTTGGCATATGCTTTGGTGCCACAAACACAGCACAAAAAATTGGATGATAAGGTTGTCAAATGTATTTTTGTTGGTTATAGTGCTGAAAGAAAAGGTTACAGGTTGTATCATCCGCAAACAAACCTATTCTGGTTTCATGGGATGTAGTGTTTGTGGAAGATTTTGTTCATCCCTTGCTGTCATGTACTAGAGACACTAATGTAAGCTCACAGGACATTTATGACACTTTGTTGCCTCTTTTTAGTGGTGGAAATACAAATGTAAGTTCCAATGAGGCAAATGTACAGCCTATGGGGGTTTCTAAAAATGTTACAGGTCAGACTATTACTGATGCACATGTACATGATGTACTTGATGAGGAAAGGGCTGAAAATCAGCATGCTAGAGGTATGCCAAAATGGCTGGTGCAAACTTTGCATGATAGTAAATTGGATGCACCTTTGCCTAGTTGTACTCGTTCAGGATCTCGCCACGTATCTTATGCATCAGATTTTTATGCTTTGGCTGTGTCTAGCTTACATGATGTTGAGGAGCCTCTGTCTTTTGATGAAGCACAGAATCCAAAAAACCGGATGGCTGCCATGCAATCAGAATATGATGCACTTATAGAAAATGACACATAGACTTTATGTGATTTGCCTCCTGGCAAAAAGGCCATTGGTACCAAGTGGGTTTACAAGTTGAAACTCAAGCCGGATGGTGAGATCGATCGCCATAAGGCTCGACTTGTTGCAAAGGGTTATGCACAGCAAAAAGGCATCAATTATGAAGAGACTTTTTCTCCCACTTGTCATATGACTACTGTACGTTTTCTATGTGCATTGGTAGCTCATTTTGATTTGGATGTACATAAATCAGACATTGTTATTGCTTTCTTGAATGGTGACATATTTGAGGAAGTTTATGTAACGCAGCCTTGTGGTTTTGTCAAGAAAGGACAAGAGGAGAAAGTGTACAAGGCTTTGTATGGGTTGAAGCAATCTCCTCGTGCTTGGTATTAGAAAGCAGACACTCATTTGGTCAAACAAGGCTTTCGTAACAGTCCAACAGAAAGCACATTGTATGTAAAGCGTGAGGGTGATGTACTTCTCATCGTGGTTCTTTATGTTGATGATTTGCTGATCACTGGACCAAATGAGAGACATATTGCTGAATTTAAGGCTGATTTGAATGCTACTTTCAAGATGAAAGATTTGGGGCTGTTGCATCATTATTTGGGCATACAGTTTAAGCAGTGTGATGGTGGTATTGCCTTGTGTCAGAAAAGTTACATAGAGACATTGCTATGTAAGTTTGGACTTGAGGATTGCAAACCTATTGCCACTCCCATGGAAACAGGTTTGAAGTTGAGTCTACATGATGCTGGCGATCCTGCTGATGTCACTCTTTACCAAACTGCTGTTGGTTGCCTCATTTATGTATGCAACACGAGGCCAGATATTCAGTTTGCAGTCTCACAGGTCAGCAGATTTATGCATAGCCCAGGGTCTAAGCATTGGCAGGATGTCAAGAGGATTTCCGGCTATCTTAGTGGCACTTTACATCTTGGCTTGTTTTATCCCAAGGGGGGATCATTGCCGCCAAACTTACATGCTTTTTCGGACTCAGATTGGGCTGGTTGTTTTGACACGCGAGTGTCCACAAGTGGTTTTTGTTTCATGCTTGGCAGTTCATGTATATCATGGTTGAGCAAGAAGCAACCTACTGTGGCCACTTCGAGTTGTGAGGCTGAGTACAGGGCAGTCTTCACAGCTACGATTGAGTGTGTATGGCTCAGATGCCTTATGACTGATTTGGGTGTTGGACAGGACACTGCCAACACTATCTACACTGACAGTCAGAGCGCATTGGTAGTTGCGAGGAACCCAGTTTTTCATGCTCGCACAAAGCACATTGAGGTGCATTACCACTATGTCAGGGAGAGGCTCTCAGCAGGAGAGATCAGCTTGGCTTATGTGCCAACACAGGACAACCTTGCAGATCTTTTCACAAAGGCATTGTCTCGTGAGAAGCTTGAAGCTTTCCGCAAAGCTTTGGGCTTACTCCCCTTTGTGGATTGATCCTGTCCTCAGGGCATGGCAATTCCCTTTACTCATGTGCCAGCTCTCGTTCACCGCATCACTCCAGGGGGGATTTGTTACCATATACATGTGGTAGTGATGTGTGTGAACACACTAGGACTGCCGGGGCATTTTTTCCCTCTTTAAGAGGTTTTTTCCCCCGTGCATTGTATATACGCCCATCACTCTAGGGCTATCAATCTTTCCACTGCACACTAAGTAACACACTCTCTATTGTGTGCCTTGAGCTTCCTTTGTCTTCTCCAAGCTTTGTGCGTTTCTCTCTGCAACCCTAATTCAAACAAGAATTCCTGACGGTTTGATAAGGTCAACTAACACACCTGTGTCAATGACGTTATCATTCTGTCCTAGCTATTTTTGTAAACGGCTAACATGAAAAACAGGATGAACTCATGATTGCTATGGGAGAGCTAACTTATAGGCCACTTGACCTATACGTTTGAGAATGCTAACCGGTCCACAGTGGCGTGGTGAAAGTTTAGCAACTTTTCTCGTCTTCAGACTTTCTGAATGCTCTGGATCTTTGAGGTAAACCTTGTCTCCTTCTTCGAAAGTAGCAAGATGACGATGCTTATCTGCGTACTTCTTATATCGATCTTGAGCTTGCTTAACATTCTATCGAGCAACTCGAAGCATGTCAAAATGGTCTTGGAGAAAATCCTTCGCTTGTTGTATCTTCTCTTTAGCCAACCCCACTGTAACGGGTGATCTAGGTTGAAATCCATATAAAAGCATAAATGGACTAAACCCGGTAGTCACATGCTTTGAACTATTATAAGCACATTCCAATATAGGTAAGTAGTCTTCCCAATTGGTTTGCTTCTTGCTAACGTACGCTCGTAGCATATCCTCTAGTACTTGATTAACTCTTTCTGTTTGACCATCCGTTTCTAGATGTCAGCCGTACTTAGATTAAGTTTAGTTTCCAACTTTTGGAACACAGCTCTCTAGAAGTGATTATCGAACTTTTGATCTTTGTCACTAATGATACTAGCTAGAAGATCGTAGAGTTTATATATATGCTCTACAAATAGACGTGCTAATTTCGGTGTCTTAACTATAGTCTCAGTGGGAATGAATCGACCCATCTTTGTGAGACGGTCTACAATTACCCAAATGGCATCATGGCCACGATTTGTAGTAGGTAGTCCTACTACAAAATCCATGGAGATACTCTCCCACTTACCTTGCGGAATCTCTAAAGGATGTAAAAGGCCACCTACCTTGAGGCGCTCTGCCTTATTAACTTGGCACTGTTGGAAGTTTAGTACGTACTCTTGAACATCATGATGTAAACCCGACGAATAAAATTGCGATCGAACTAAGGCATACGTCTTACGAATACCTGGATGAAAAGCACATGGACTATCGTGACACTGAAATAAGATTTGGCGCCTAGTGTCTGAGTCCTTTGGCACACATACTCTACCTTTGTGGAGTAAGTAGTAATCATCAATGGAAAATTTCATCCATCGCTTAAGCTCTTCTTGAGTAGGGGTGGAGCTCTGTGTGTTGGAGTTTCTATCTGTGCATGCACAGACATGTTGATCTGGATGTTCATAGAAATGTGAGTGTGAGGGATCCCTTTTTAAAATTGTGCTCCACACTTTAGCATATGATTGATCTTGTGCACACTCGCCATGTAATGACTCCAAAAATCCACTCTTTAGCTCTGTAATGGAAATGGCCTATGAACTTTGAGAGTAGCGGAATTAAAAAAGTAGGTGAAGCACTTTCAAGAGAATACTTTGTGAGCATAGCGGGTGAACTTAATTTTGCTAGCAACATAAACATGGTACATAGTTAACTTGGCATGAACAATAATTTTGCAAGAGAGAGAGTTTAGAGAACATGATAATAGTTGAGAACCGGATTCATATGGAGCCGGTCCCCCCTCCAATAGGCATTTGTATTATAGTTTCTCCCATCAAGAGAGACTTGGTACAATACAATCTTTGTGTTCCTTGTGACCTTGGTGATGCAATGAATATGGAAAGCTTCATGCATCACAAACATAACATAACATAAACTTGAAGAAAGCATTAACTATCCCAAGCCTCAGTCCCAAGGCCTCAAACACCTTCAAAGGTGGATAGAGCTAGTGGGGAATGAGGATAGGTAAGAGGAAGAAGAAACATTCCATAGGAGAAAGAAGTAGTTCCTCACTTATCATTACTCTTCTTGCTAGCATACATAATAGCATAGTAATGGAGATGGAGAAGATGTCAAGCTTAAGCATTGAAGCATGAATCTTGGTTGGATTTGCATTCCATAGCCAAGAGTGTTGGTGTAGGCTTTCACTCTCACAGGCTTGGAGAAGGAGGTGGTGTTCCTCAACTTTCACCAAGTGAGAATGGTGTCTCCAATGAGTGTGTGTGTGATGGTGTACATCCCCCTAGCACCCCCCTTTGTTGCTTTGGGCAAAAATTCTACTTGCTACAAGCTCATTGGACCCCTCTCCCCTTAGCCAATCACATCCAGCATGCAGTCAAGCATATGGGTAGTCTTTTGACAAGTGTCCTCCTTACTCCTTAGAAAGAGAGAGCTTGAAAATATTTAGATATTTGTTAGGTGGAAGTAAAATCTCATTGGACCCCTCTTTAGCCCAACCAATAGCATTCAAGCACCCATGTGGTTAAGCTTAGTGAGAGTCTGACATGTGTCCCATGTGCTCTTTTAGAATTCCCCTAACTTTGAGATTTTTATGCATAGGATGTTTTTTAAGCAACTTTCTCATTAAGTGAGTAGGTTCTCTTTTTGACTCAAGCATCTTACCCCCCATGCATATGAAGCTTCTCAAGCAACTTCCTCATTAAATGTGACAAGTACCTCAATTACCTTAGTACCTCAAGTACCTCAAGTACCTTAGTCATCAAGCATGACAAGCACCTTAGGTGGAGTTCCCACCTCAAGCACAGCCCTAGCTTGCCTAACTTTAGGTCAGGTTCCCACCTCAAGCACAACCCTAGCTTGCCTAAGTTTAGATTGGGTTCCCACCTCAAGCACAACCCTAGCTTGCCTAAGGTTCTTACCTCAAGCACAACCCTAGCTTGCTTAAGGTCAAAAGGACTTTAAACACTAACCATTGGAGGTTTTTAATGAAGCTAACCCTAAGGTCTTTTAAGTTTCATTAATTAACCTTGCTCTTTGGCATACCATCTCTCATTTGGGCCCCTTTACCATTGGCCTCGTGTTGAGATAGATCCGTAAGCACATGTCTATGTTCTAACCCTTGTTCCCGTTTATTATCCCATATTAATTGATCAATTTAATATGAGAAAATCATCTGGGTTGGTTAGATATTAGATATTTGATGACATTAACTCTCTCTTGAAATCATAGTCGTCTTCGACTATGAGGTAAAAGAGATAAAGTCATAGCCATTAGTCAATTTGTCTTAGCAGGTAGAGGATCCCTTTTTACCCTACGACATCATTCAAGATGGATGACTAATCCATTTGGTGCTTGGGAGACATAGCTGCCGCAAGCATGTCTGCTCTTTAGTCCATTTCATCCTCCCAAGTAGAGTGAAAAATTCTACATGGTGTTTGAGAGAAATCGTCATCCCAAACATGATTCTTAGTATGCATACTACTTAAATTTGTGCACAATAAAGAGAGAATTAGTCTTATAAGACAAAAACATTAATCATTTGAAAGAAACATGTACATTTGGTTACTCCAATGTGGCATTGTAAGCGTTGACAAGGTTCATACTATCCTTAAGCTGGATTCCTTGCATCCATCTAGCATCTTTAAAAGGATAACTTTTGAGCTTAATAAGATACCGTCGGATAATCTTACCATGTCGTAGTACCTTGTCTTCATGCTGAAGAATAGCTTCGGGTTGTAGTACCTCTTATTGATCTTCGATTTTGGGAAGGTCTTCAATATTTGGTTCATTTGGAGGTTCTCCTTTGTAGGGCTTGAGTAGGCTCACATGAAAAGCATTGTGTATGATCCAATGGTTAGGTAACTTGAGTTGATAAGCTACCTCATTGATTGGCTTCAAAATTTGAAAAGGACCATAGTATCTTTTTGCTAGTTTAGCATAATACTTTTGATGGCCCGTAGGGTTTTTGTCCTTCGTTTGCCTCAATCGAGCCTTAGGAAACTTAAGTAAGACCCAATCATTTTCTTTGAATGTTAAGGCCCTTTTGTGCTTGCCAGAAGCAGCTTTTTGCCTTAGTTGGGAGATGGATATAGCCTCCTTAATCCTTTGAAAAGATGTTTGCAGGTCACGGCTATACTCATCGGCAGCGAAGATCTTCCCATGTACTTTAAGTAGCAAGGGACTTTTGGGTCTTCCTTCTATGATTTCAAAAGGTGCTTTTCTGCAGAAGTATGGATAGTATTACTATACACATACTCTACAAGAGGTAAGTACCTTTCCCATTGTGAGCGTTGATCTACTTCTGTGACATAGGTCTTTAGTAGATGAAGAATCGTAAGATTGGCTATCTCACTTTGGCCATCCGTTTGTGGGTGATAGACCGAAGAGAAATTCAATCTTGTACCTAGATTTTTAAAGAGACCTTTCTAGAAATTATTGCTCATTCTAGGATCTCTAGCTGACACGAAGGACATTGGCAATCCATGGTGTTTGAAAATCTGGGATATGAAGAGAGTTTCCATTTGGTGTGACTTAATAGTCTTCTTGATAGGGATAAAGTGTGCTTGCTTGCTAAACCTGTTTGTCCATATTCCCGTATTCCCATGGATAGATTTTGGTAATCCAAAGATGAAATCCATGGATATACTCTCCCATAGTGAATTAGGAATTGGCAATGGCTGGAGTAATCCGGGTTGCTTCCCTCTATCATACTTGGTCTTTTGGAATGCTACACATTTTGAAACATACTCTTGTATGTCTACTTTCATGGTAGGCCAATAAAAGTAGGTCTCTACTCCTTGAAGAGTAGGTTGAATGCCTCTATGCCCGGCATAGGGAGGAGCGTGGGATTCATACATGACTTTCTCACGAAGGGAGTGGGTAACACATAGCCTATTGCCATGGAGAAGATAACCATCCTGCAAAGTGAATGGTTCCTCTTTCTTCCCCCAAAAAAGGGCTGACATTATGTCTTTAAAATCAGGGTCAGTAGCATACTCATCTATCATAGAAGATAGATCATTGTGAGTTGCTATTGACACAGCATTAACTTTTGGTCGTCGCGAAAGTGCATCAGCCACTTGATTGTGCTTACAGCAATGTGAGCAATGTGAAAATTAAATTGTGAAAGAAAATTTGCCCACCTCATTTGTTTGTTGGAAAGCTTTGTTTGCGTCATGAAGTACTTGAGACTTTGATGGTCTGTTCGTAAGATGAATGGAGTCCCCAATAGATAGTGCTTCCATGTGTCTAGGAAATCTAGGACATGCCTAAGACCCATTCATCCGTGTTGAGCCTTCGGATCTCATATTCTATGGCATGCCCTTCTTGAAGCAAGACTGCTCCAAGGCAATCACCACAAGCATCACATTGGACCTCAAATAGCTTTGAGATATCTGGAAGCATAAGGACTGGTTGGGAGATAAGCTTCTCTTTTAGCTTGTCAAAAGAACTTTTCTACTTAGCAGTCCATGAATACTTTTCTTTGTTAAGTCATGTAATGGTCCTGCTATTTGAGAGAATTTTGCTATGAAGCGTCTATAGTATGCACACATACCAATAAAGCTTCTTAGCTCATGTAGATTCCTTGGATTAGGCCATGCTTTTATTACCTCCAACTTTGATGGATCCATACGGATACCATCTCGAGAGATAATATGACCTAAGTATGGAATCTCTTGAAGGAAAAATTCACGTTTCTTTTGATTGTGAAAAAGCTTATTCTCCCTTAATGCTTGAAAAATCATTTGGAGATGTTGCTTGTGTTCCTCCAAGGAATTGGAGTAGATGATGATATCAGCAAAGAACACTCCAGTGAATTTGCGGTAGGGTCTAAACATTTTCTCCATTAATCGATTGAATGTAGCTGGTGCATTAGTCAAACCAAAAGGCATGACTAGATATTCATAAAGGCCAAACGTTGTACGAAACGCAGTCTTTAGGATATCTTGATTCACTATCCTTATTTGATGGTAGCCACTTTTAAGGTCAATCCTACTGAAGTAGGTAGAGCCTTGTAGCTTATCAAACCGATCTTCTACCCGGTACGGGAAATCTGTTTTTGATAGTGATATGATTTAGTGCGCGATAGTCCACACACATGCGGTATGTACCATCTTTCTTTTTCACTAAAAGGACTGGAGAGAAAAAGGGAGAGGTGCTAGGCCTCACCATTACTTTGTCTACCAATTCTTGTACTTGCCTCATGATCTCCTCTTGTTGAGCTTGTGAAACTTGATAGGGAGGTTTGTTAGGCGGTGAGCTTCCTGATAGGAGCTCAATTCGATGGTCATCATCCCCTCGTTTTGGAGGTAAGTCCATAGGGATATCATCAATGAACACATCTTGGAGTCCTTTTAGAAAGTTAGACAAGTTTAACTCTTCTTGATTCCTACCATTCACCTTTGATGAAACATTAGGATCTTTTTGGGATTCTTTGACAAAAATCACGTACACAGAAATTGAGCTTTTCATTAATTTATCAAGGGCAAGAGGATTTACAAGTGGTATAGTACGACCAGACTCATTAGCATCTATATACATAGTCTTTCCCCTGTAGGTGAAGTAGATTCTCCTTTCAGGGAACTTCATGTTGGCAGCCATGCGGTTGAACCATGGTATCCCTAGCATAACATCCTCATGTTGGAGAGGAGAGATGAAGAAGTCTTCTTTATCGACATAGCTTTGGACACGAAGCCTGAACTTCCTAATCAAGGGAGTAACGGAGGCTTGTTGTCCCTTGAAAGCGGCATCGACCGTTACAACATCTCCCATCTCAAAAGATTGAATGCGCAACTTGGTGGCCAACTCCATTGATATGAAGTTGAGACCAGAACCAGGGTCAAACAGGATGAAAGCATCATGCTCCCTTACCTTTCCCCAAGCATAGGAGAGAGGTGATCCTTTGCAATGAGTATCCTCTTTTGAAGATTTGATGGTGGAGGCTCTAGGAGTCTCATTGCAAGCATTTCTTTTGGGGCAAGAACGGTAGCCATGTCCTTGCTCCCCACACTTAAAACATTTGTGATCCTTGCGAAAAGTTTCAAGCTCTTCACGAGAGAGTTTATTTTTACCTTTGTAAACTCCTTTCTCCTTGGACCGATTGTTGTTGTTGTTGTTGGAATGGCCGTGGGAAAATTTTTGGGCATTAATTTTTCCCTTTGCATCACTTTTGTCTTTATTTTCCATGGGTTTGACATTCCATCTAACCCCTTGTTGGAAATTGATGCGTGAAGCAACCATGGTATGGTGGATTACTTCGTTGATAGAGTCAGGCTGTTGAGAGTTGACATACTTGGCCATCTCCTCAGGTAATCCTGCACAGAATTGTTGTTTTTGCTCAACAAAGTCTATCTTTTGAAAGACAGTAGCCTTGAGATGTAAATCCCAAAACTTGTCCACATATTTGTGGATAGACTCATGAGAGAGAAGCCTTAAACTCCGCCATTCAGTGAGCACTTTATCCTTTGCATCACTTGCAAGGAATTGCTTCATGATGGAAACTCGTAGAGTTTTCCATGTCTTTGGTGCTTCGCCATTGCCTCAAAGACTAGACAACCATTGATGAGCCGATTTTTGGAAGTGCATAGCTACATGGCATAGCTTGGAGGACTCCGTGAAGCCCTCGTCTCCAAAGGCCGCATCAAATTGTTGGATGAAGGCCAATACTTTGTCGGTAGCACCAAAGGTTCCATCATAGGTGAGAAAAGAGATACTCTTTCCTCCCACTTTGAACTTATTGAGCTTTTGTGACCTTCTCCATGCAGGGTAAGATTTTCCATGTCCTCCCCTCTTATATTCTCTAGGAGAATAGCCATAGCTTTCATCGGTAGAGGAGGAAGGTGAAGAAGAAGGAGAAGAGGGTGACCTCTTTCTTGCCCTTTTCTTCCTTGGTTTCCTCTCTTCCCTTTTGGAGTGACAAGGAGAAGGGCTATGGGTTAACCATTTCCTCTTGGGAGGAGTTGGCGATCGTTTAGTACTCCTTCTTCGTGGAGCCACATCTTCGGAGGAATTTAGGGATTCATTGCTTTCTTGATCTTTGGATTCCTCCTTTTGTATGGGAGAGAGTCTTCTTTTGGGGGTCTCTTCAAGAGGCCTCGTAAGCTCTTTCTCCTCTTGGAGAGGAAAGGAAATCCCATGAGTACGAAGTTGGTGAGTAACTTCGGCTTGCAAAGTGGGGTTTCCCATAGCTTGTTGCAACCTAGTGACAAGATAATTAACAAACATGGGAGCATCATCATTGGCACCTTCATGTGCAAAATCAAAGTTATCAATGTTCATTCTCCTCTCTTGATTATTGTCAGCCATGCTAATTAAACTTACGTGTTTACTTAGTGTATGCTTTGGCAAATCAAAACCTTAGTTGCTACTCCTCTTAGACTTTGAAAATAGGCACTTGAGTATCTACACCCACGGCTTGAATGATTAATTGTAGAGAGTGGTGGAGAGTCTAACATAGCGAAGTTGTCGAGGGATAGCTCCTTTTGGACTTCTTATGGCTCAATAATGGTAAAGCCATAGGCAAGTCTAAATAGACTCCATTATTAAGTTCAAAGATCTCGATGTGTGCACCATATCCCACATAGTGGGCTCAACAAAACCGATAATAGATCCCAGTCCCACTTACCCTAATATAATTAACAAAATCAACCATTAATAGTCTACTTAAGGACCTCTCTTCTTAAGCAAGAAAAGAGAAACCAAATGCTCTGATACCAATGTAATGGAAATGGCCTATAACTTTTAGAGTAGAGGAATTAGGAAAGTAGGTGAAGCACTTTTAAGAGATTACTTTGTGAGCATAGCTGGTGAACTTAATTGATGGTAGCAACATAAACATGGTACTTAGTTAACTTTACATGAACAATACTTTTACAAGCGAGAGAGTTTAGAGAACATGACAATAGTTGAGGACCGGATTCATATGGAGCCAGTGACCCCTCCAATAGGCATTTGTATTATAGTTTCTCCCATCAAGAGAGACTTGGTACAATACAATCTTTGTGTTCCTTGTGAACTTGGTGATGCAATGAAGATGGAAAGATTTATGCATCACAAACATAACATAACATAAACTTGAAGAAAGCGTTAACTATCCCAAGCCTCAGCCCCAAGGCCTCAAACACCTTCAAAGGTGGAGAGAGCTAGCAGGGAATGAGGATAGGGAAGAGGAAGAAGCAACATTCCATAGGAGAAAGAAGTAGTTCCTCACTTATCATTACTCTTCTTGCTAGAATACATAATAGCATGGTAATGGAGATGGAGAAGATGGCAAGCTTAAGCATTGAACCATGACTCTTGGTTGGATTTGCATTCCATAGCCAAGAGTGTTGGTGTAGGCTTTCACTCTCACAATCTTGGAGAAGGAGGTGGTGTTCCTCAACTTTCACCAAGTGAGAACGGTGTCTCCAATGAGTGTGTGTGATGGTGTATACCCCCCTAGCACCCCCCTTTGTTGCTTTGGGCAAAAATTCTACTTGCTACAAGCTCATTGGACCCCTCTCCCCTTAGCCAATCACATCCAGCATGCAGTCAAGCATATGGGTAGTCTTTTGACAAGTGTCCTCCTTACCCCTTAGAGAGAGAGAGCTTGAAAATATCTAGATATTTGTTAGGTGGAAGTAAAAGCTCATTGGATCCCTATTTAGCCCAACCAATAGCATTCAAGCACCCATGTGGTTAAGCTTAGTGAGAGTCTGACATGTGTTCCATGTGCTCTTTTAGAATTCCCCTAGCTTTGAGATTTTTATGCATAGGAAGTTTCTCAAGCAACTTCCTCATTAAGTGAGTAGGTTCTCTTTTTGACTCAAGCATCTTACCCCCATGCATAGGAAGCTTCTCAAGAAACTTCCTCACCTTAGTCATCAAGTATGACAAGCACCTTAGGTGGAATTCCCACCTCAAGCACATCCCTAGCTTGCCTAAGTTTAGGTTGGGTTCCCACCTCAAGCACAACCCTAGCTTGCCTAAGTCTAGATCGGGTTCCCACCTCAAGCACAGCCCTAGCTTGCCTAAGGTTCTGACCTCAAGCACAACCCTAGCTTGCTTAAGGTCAAAGAACTTTTAACACTAACCATTGGAGGTCTTTAATGAAGCTAACCCTAAGGTCTTTTAAGCATCATTAGTTAAACTTGCTCTTTGGCAGACCATCTCTCATTTGGGCCCCTTTACCATTGGCCCCGTGTTGAGATAGATCCGTAAGCATAGGTCTATATTCTAACCCTTGTTCCTGTTTATTATCCCATATTAAATGATCAGTTTAATATGAAAAAATCATTTGGGTTGGTTAGATATTAGATATTTGATGACAAGCTCTGTGAAAGCAAGAGAATTAATCTGAGGCATCCGACTTAGTGCATCCGCCACTACATTATATCGCCCCTTGCGTTATTGTATATTACAATCATAATCTTGAAGGGTCTCTGCCCATCTAGCTTTATGGCCCTTCAAGTCTGTTTGAGTAGTAAACCATTTGATACTCTCATGGACAAAAACTACTTCAAACTCGACACCATATAAATAGTGTCGCCACTTTCCTAAAGCATGAATTATGGCATATAGCTCTCTCTCATAAACATAATAATTCTGTTGAGCTCTATCTAACTTTTTACTTTCAAAGGCTATAGGTATTTCCTCCTGGTGAAGTACCGCACTAATGCCTTTATCACTAGCATCAGTCTCTACCACAAAGGGCTTAAGTGGGTCGAGGATTGCGTGGATGGGAGCAGTGGCTATAGCTACCTTGACCTGTTCAAAATTGCTTTTTTGGGCTTCTTCCCAAGAAAAGGTCTTACCTTTTGCTTTAAGTTGATCCATCATAGGAAGAGTGATTTTGGCATAGTCACGAATATACTGTTGATAAAATCCAGCCATGCCTAAAAATATTTGAAGCTCCTCAACTGTGTTGGGATGTGGCCATCTAAGAATGGCAGCGACCTTGTCAGTTTCCATCTTGATGCCAGAATAAGAGATCACATGATCTAGGTAATTTATCTCTATTTTAAAGAAATCGCACTTGTTTTGCTTAGCATACAGCACGTGAGCTCGTAGCTATTCGAACACTAATCGTAAGTGTTCTATGTGTTCATCTTCAGTCTTACTATAAATGAGAATGTCATCAAGGAAAACCACAACAAATTTTCCAAGATAGGGACGTAAGGCACTATCCATGAGTGTCATAAATGTAGCTGGAGCATTGGTTAGACCAAAAGGCATAACCAAAAATTCAAAATGCCCGAACCGTGTTCTAAAGGCAGTTTTGGAGATATCTTGTAAAAGGATACGCACCTGGTGGTATCCTGAACGAAGATCTATCTTTGTATAGTATCTTGCTCCATGGAGTTGATCAAACAACTCATCTACTCTTGGCAGAGAATACTTGTTCTTGATGGTTATGGCATTTAATCTGCGATAATCTACGCACATGCACATAGTACATTTTTTTTTTTTTACTAATAGAATTGGTGATGCCCAAGGCGAAGTGCTAAGCCTAATGAAACCAGGAGCGAGGTAGTCATCCAAATGACTCTCAACCTCCTTGGATTCTTTAGCACTCATACAATAGGTGGTTTACTCACCGGTTTAGTGCCTGGCAAGACATCTACGGCATGATGCACATCCCGTGTAGGGGGTAAACCCGGTGGTAAATCACTTGAGAACACATCACTATACTCCGTGAGTAAGTGAGTCAGCTTTTTCCGTGCAAAAGGAGAAAGTAAACTAGAGTTATGCTGGGATGGAGAATCTTGTAATTCCTGTAATGTTTGTTTTACAACAGCTGCACGCTGCTCTATAGAATTAAAATTGAGAGCACTTTTCTCGTTAAATTTGTTAGCACTTTGTTTATCAATAGAATTCATTGCACTTTGTATACCATTAGAATTCATTGCACTTTGCATACAATTACTAGAATTCACCGCACTTTGCTCTTGAGAATTCACAAGACTTGGAGGCAAGTAGTAACACAAAAAGAATTCATCTATTAAATCTGCTTTCTACAAAATAGAAAGCTCAGTTGTACATATAAGAGGTGCATATGGTATATTTTTCTCACCAAGCAAAAGCACATGTTTAGCATTGGCCATAAAGGATAAGGAGTTGTGTTCATAACTAGTGTGCAATGTGTTTCCTAAACCATGCAACCACTCCCGTCCTAAAACTATATTAGGACGGTCCATGTTCATAACTTGGAAGTCAAGGGTCATCGTATGATCTTGAACAATAAGCTCAACCCCATGAACTACCGTCTCCCATACTTCTTTATCATTCCCAGACATCTGCTCCACCACATACTTGTGAGAGCAGGGAGTTTGTGTAAGCTTCAATTTCTTGACTGGCTTATAGTTCAAGAAGTTATGAGTTGCACCATCATCCACTAAAATACAAACACGTTTTCCGTTAATAGTGCCATGCATGCAAACCAAATCATGGGGGCCAAAGGTGGTTTGCCACATTGAAGCAGGCACACACACTTGTGCTTTTCTTTCATATGAAGAACCTCTACAACACAATATTTAGGAGATGAAATTAATGTGAGGTGTTGCACCGTGCGCATGGCCTTTTATTTGCCTTGCAGAAGAGGAGAAGATTTCTTGTTATGGTAGTCTGAAAGACATCTAAAACACAAATTGTGTTTCTTTGCAAGCTCAAAATCGGCAGTGCTGAGAGACCCACATGGAGTATCTCATGAGTGCTTAGGCTTCTTAGCCTCTTGTGGGTGTGGAGAGGTAGATTGTCTCTTATTCCTCCTGGAACGTGTGGGAGATCTACCTCGCCATTGGCTCTTAGCCACATTGCTCTTAGCAAAATTAGTCTTAGTGTAGAGAACATTTCCTTGCCTCTCTTGGTCATCATCATATCTGTCTGATGGCTTCTTCCAAAGTTTTTGGATGTTATGTCTTGACATGAAGACGATAGTCTTTGTTAAGACCCCTGTTAGAACCCTGTATCTTTTGGAATTCATCTAGACCTTCTAGTTTTACTATGATTTCCTGATACTTTGAAAGGTACTGTGTGAGAGAGAGGCCAGACATGCGGCATGCATCCCATGCTTACCAATTCTTATCTTCTTCATTGGAGTCCAAAAAATCTTTGGAGAAAGAAGCTTGAAACGTAGCCTAAGACGGAGGACGAGCATCTATTGGAAATGGGTCATCCACCACTTATAGGCCTTGACTTTAAGAGATAGACTTGTTTCCAAAGCCGTCTTTATATCTGGGGTGTGTCTCTATCTATGAATATCACTCCATTTGTATAAGAACATATTGACCGCATCCTTGTTGCGATCACGCTCTTCCCCGTGAAACTCAGGAATGGTGATATTCTTAAGTAATGCATTGCTACCTTCTGCAACACTTGTCTCTTGGACTCCTTGAGTCGTGCGAGCTTGGTTCCCTTGAATCGTGCCACTTGTGGCTCCTTGAGTTGTTTGTGAATTTATAAATTTCACAAGTAATTCTGTAAGATTGGTTACGTTTGCATTGAGTACAGAGAGGTTGATTTCAAGTACGCTTTGGCAATGTTCCAAAGTCTTGAAAGAAGCCATATCTACAAGCCCATGATCTCCTAGATCATCATCATCATGCATATTAGTGTCAGCAACACCCGTGGTGTTAAGTATGGAGCCTGATTTACCCTTGTAATTTTCTGTGGTAAAAGCGCACATTTGTAAGGCCCCCATTATGAGGAGAAGCCATCGTGGGTGAAGGAAAATCACTCACCGGAAACCAAAATTTTCACGGACAAGAATCAGGGGCAACTTTAAAGGCCTCGGGGGCGGAGGTCCCCGAAACTTTTTTTTTTCGCCGGAGTATTCTTTTTCGCCGGAATATTATGGCCGGACGGCGGCCGAAAAGTGGTCGGAAAACAACCAGTCGGTTGGCCGGTGGCCGATAGCCAATGGCTGGTGGCCGGTGGTCGGAAGTCAATGGCCGGTGGCCGAATTCAAAAGCGGACTTGTCTTCTCAAGGGCGGCCACACATGGGCGGATTGGAGGGTCCGATTTGGACTTATTCGCACAAGGGCGGCTACACATGGCTGTCTCTCATAAGAGAGGGCAACCCTTTTGGCCTATAAAAGGAGGCCATTTCTACACACATTTCATAGTGTGAAGTTGATGCAACAAGGTGAGTGTGAGGTGGTGAGAGTGAAGCAAGGCGGGAGCTCCATTAAGGGTATAATCCCTTTGTAAACTACTTCTTGTTTTGAAGTACTAAAGCCATTGAGTGGCTGCTTTCTCGTGGACGTAGCCCACATTGGGTGAACCACGTATATCGTGTGTACTCTCTCTCTCTCTCTCTCTACTCTATAATCTCGTGTATATAAATCTGTCTCTCTCCATTAAGTAATCTACTCAATTATCTATTTAGCTACGTCTTATTTCCCAACAACTGGTATCAGAGCAAGGTTTGCTCGTAGCTAAATTATCTCAAGGAAAGGATTCCTTGAATTGAGTGGGAGTTATGGCGGAGGAAGGGAAGCTCAAGATTGAGAAGTTCAACAGCAAAAACTACCAACATTGGAAGATGCAGATTGAAGACTATCTCTACCAGAAGGACCTCTATTTTCCACTAGACGGTCTTGCAAAGAAGCCCGCAACAATGGCAGATGAAGCATGGATTGTCCTTGATCGAAAGGCACTGGGAACAATCCGGTTAAGCTTGGCATCAACGGTGGCCTTCAATGTTTCGGAGATGAAGACCAAGGAGGACTTGATGAAGTCACTTGACGACTTCTACGAGAAACCATCGGCATCCAATAAGGTATTTCTTATGAAGCGCTTGTTCAATCTAAAGATGGCAGAGAATGGTTCAGTTGCAGAACACATAAATAACTTTAACACAAACATAAGTCAACTTCGATCAGTGAAAATCAATTTCGATGACGAAGTGCGAGCTCTCCTTATACTATCATCTCTACCGGATAGTTGGGACAGCCTTGTGATGGCTGTAAGTAATTCTATCTCTGGCACAAATACTCTTGAGTTTGATGATGTTGTGGGTGTTCTCCTAAGCAAGGAAATGCGAAGGAGAAGCACAGGATAATCATCAAGTGCTGCACTATCAGTGGAAACAAGAGGAAGGCCTAAGGAGAGGTTCAAAAACCAAAAGGGTCGTGATCTCTCAAGGCGGAGCAAGTCACGCACAAAGTCAATTCTTGAATGTTGGAACTATGGCAAGAAGGGCCACGTCAAGAAGGATTGCTGGTCCAAGAAGAAGAAGGAGACAGAGTCTCAAGACAACAAGCCAACATCGGAGGCCAATGTGGCAGGTAAAGTAAAGCAAGATGCTCTAATTCTCTCATTAGACAATGTGTCTAATTCATGGATAGTAGATTCCGGGGCTTCATTCCATGCGACACCGCACAAGAAACATTTCCAAGACTACACCAAAGGTAATTTTGGGTATGTATACTTGGGAGATGATGAAGCTTGTGAGATTGTCGGCAAAGGTACAGTTTCTGTCAAAACTGCTAATGGAAATGAATGGAAGCTTAAAGATGTTAGGCATGTTTCTTCTCTTCGCAAAAATTTGATCTCTATAGGACAATTGGATGATGAAGGTCACAACATTGCACTCGGAAACAAACGGTGGAAGATCTCAAAGGGATCTTTGGTGGTTGCCAAGGGTGAAAAAGTCGGTACACTTTACTTGTGTATTGTTAGCACGCAACCTTCAGCATGTGCAACAACTACAGAAGTTGACAGTGCGGTGTGGCACTACCGACTTGGGCATATGAGTGCCAAAGGAATGCAAATCCTTCAAACAAAGAAGCTTCTACCAGGTTTGAAAGAAGTGGACTTAGAGTTCTGTGAAGATTGTGTTTATGGTAAACAAAAGAGGGTAAAATTTCAAAAATAAGGAAATGAAAGAAAAAATAAAAAACTTGAGTTGGTTCATTCTGATGTTTGGGGTCCTGCAAGTACACCATCACTTGGTGGCTCATTGTACTATGTAACATTCATAGACGATGCGACTAGAAAAACATGGGTTTATGTCATGAAGAATAAATCCGATGTATTTTCCATATTTCAAAGGTGGAAAGCCTTTGTGGAGAATGAAACACGTACCAAGGTTAAATGCCTCAGATCTGACAATGGAGGCGAATATTGGAGCCAAGCTTTTGAAAGCTTTTGTGCTAGCAATGGCATTCGGAGGCAAAGGACAACCCCAAGGACACCTCAACAAAATGGGATTTCGGAAAGGATGAAGAGGAAAATCATGGAACGAGCACGAAGCATGCGGCTACATGCAGGCCTACCGCTTGAGCTTTGGGCGGAAGCTGTAAGTACGTCTGTGTACTTAATCAATCGGTCACCCTCAACGGCATTGGATGGGGGAGTTCTAGAAGAGGCATGGACAGGTAAACTGGTGAATTATGCATTTCTCAAAGTGTTTGGGTGTGAGGCTTTCATGCACATAGATAGAAGCCTAAGATCAAAGTTAGATGCAAAGTCCAAAAAGTGTTTCTTCATTGGCTATGGAGAAGGAGACTTTGGGTATCGCCTATGGAATCCTGAAGATGGTAAAATCTTAAGGAGTAGGGATGTAATTTTTAACGAACAAAATATGTACAAAGATTACTTGGAAAGAAAACAAACAAAAGAAACAGGTGATGAGTACATGGAGCTTGAGGACGGTGAAGACTCAAGGACTGCAAACGGTGACAATGTGCAACAATGTCAACCAAATGAGGAGCCTCAACCTATTCCCCGAAGATCTACAGAGCAAGTAGACCTCCAGAAAGGTTTGTTCCTTCCTTCAACCATCTCTTGATCTCAGATTCTGGAGAGCCAGAATCATATGAAGAAGCTATGCAACATGAATCCAAAGAAGAATGGACGAAGAGCATGCAAGTGGAGATGGACTCACTACATCGCAACCAAACATGGGAGTTGGTTGAGTTGCCTAAAGGTAAGCGGGCACTTCAAAACAAATGGGTGTACAAGCTAAAGGAAGAAGAAGGTGGGAAGAAAAGGTACAAGTCTAGGCTTGTGGTAAAAGGTTTTTCTCAAAAGAAAGGTATTGACTTCAATGAAATATTTTCTCCTATTGTAAAAATGAACTCAATTAGGATTTTCTTAAGCCTTGTGGCTGCTCATGATCTAAATCTCGAGCAAATGGATGTAAATACGGCATTCCCTCACGGTGACTTAGAGGAGGAAATCTACATGCTTCAACCAAAGGGGTATGAAGTAAAAGGTAAGGAGAAAATGGTTTGCAGATTAAAGAAGAGCTTGTATGGTTTAAAGCAAGCATCAAGACAATGGTACTTGAAGTTTGATCGATGGATGTTGGATCATGGATTCACAAGATGCAACACGGATCACTGCGTCTACACGGAGAATTTGGGAGATGGGAAATTCATCATCCTAATGTTGTATGTTGATAACATGTTGATTGCAAGTGCTAACATGCAGGACATCAAAGACCTAAAAGAGGAGCTGTCCAAATATTTTTCAATGAAAGATTTAGGTGCTGCAAAGAGGATACTTGGTATGAAAATATCAAGGGACATGACGAAGAAGACAATAAAGCTATCTCAAGAAGATTACATCAAGAAGGTACTAGAAAGGTTTGCAATGCAAAATGCAAAACCAGTTTCTACACCTTTGGCTGGTCATTTTGAACTAACGAAGGATATGTGTCCAAAGACACAAGAGGAGATAGCCTATATGTCTAAAGTTCCATATGCTGCAGCGGTAGGTTCTCTAATGTATGCTATGGTCTGGACAAGGCCAGACATTGTACATGCAGTGGGAGTTGTGAGTAGGTTCATGGACAACCCAGGTAAAGAGCATTGGCAAGCTATGAAGTGGATACTTAGGTATCTAAAAGGGACAACAACAAATGCTTTGTATTTTGGAGGAACTGATATTTTTCTAGAAGGGTATGTTGATGCAGATATGGCAGGTGACAAAGATACTCGAAGGAGCACTACTGGCTATGTGTTCACGGTTGGAGGCACAACAGTAAGCTGGGCTTCAAAGCTGTAGAAAGTGGTTTCACTTTCTACCACGGAAGCAGAGTATGTAGCAATGACGGAGGCAAGCAAAGAAATTCTGTGGCTTCACAGATTCTTACAAGAGCTTGGATTCAAACAAGACAATTGTGTCTTGTACAGTGATAGACAAAGCGCCATCCATCTTGCGAAGAACTCAGCCTTTCATTCAAGGACAAAGCACATTGAGGTGAGATATCACTTCATACGCACTCTTTTGGAAGAGGGACAACTAAAGCTAGGAAAGGTGCATACAAGTGAAAATCCTGCAGACATGTTTACAAAGGGGGTCAACAAGGAGAAGTTGAGCTTTTGCTCATCTTCAATCGGCATTCAAGGATAAGAAGCCAGAATGGAAAGCAGTCATAGGTTTGGTTTGGAGATCAGTCTCCAAGTGGGAGATTGTTAAGTATGGAGCTTGATTTACCCTTGTAATTTTCTGTGGTAAAAGCGCACATTTGTAAGGCCCCCATTATGAGGAGAAGCCATCGTGTGTGAAGGAAAATCACTCACCGGAAACCAAAATTTTCACGGACAAGAATCAGGGGCAAATTTAAAGGCCTCGCGGGCTCCCGATACTTTTTTTTTCGCCGGAATATTATGGCCGGACGGCGGCCGGAAAGTGGTCGGAAAACAACCGGTCGGTTGGCCGATGGTCGGTAGTCAATGGCCGATGGCTGGTGGTCGGAAGTCAATGGTCGGTGGCCGGTGGTCGGAAGTCAATGGCCGGTGGCCGGTGGCCGAATTCAAAAGCGGACTTGTCTTCTCAAGGGCGGCCACACATGGGCGGATTGGAGGGTCCGATTTGGACTTATTCGCACAAGGGCGGCTACACATGGTTGTCTCTCATAAGAGAGGGCAGCCCTTTTGGCCTATAAAAGGAGGCCATTTCTACACACATTTCATAGTGTGAAGTTGATGCAACAAGGTGAGTGTGAGGTGGTGAGAGTGAAGCAAGGCGAGAGCTCCATTAAGGGTATAATCCCTTTGTAAACTACTTCTTGTTTTGAAGTACTAAAGCCATTGAGTGGATGCTTTCCCATGGACGTAGCCCACATTGGGTGAACCACGTATATCGTATGTACTCTCTCTCTCTCTCTCTCTCTACTCTATAATTTCGTGTATATAAATCTGTCTCTCTCCATTAAGTAATCTACTCAATTATCTATTTAGCTACGTCTTATTTCCTAACACGTGGTGCCCTGATTTTGATCTACGTGCTCAAAATCAAACGTATGTGTAGGTGGGATATCCTCATTGTCCATGATAAACACACACTAATACAAATGGGAAAAAAAATGACAACTTGTATCTTGGAGAAATTGACATCTTTGTGTTTTGTATGCTCCACGATTTGCGTTGCATGCGAACCTCGCCTTGCGAGAATTTGAGCGCTTCACTTGTCGTTCGTTGTTGTAAGAACACCTTTGATGATTCTTCACAAAAAAAATTCATTTTTGTGAAGGCTTTTGTTCAGTTTGAAGCTACCTCCTTGAGGAAAAAAGAATTTTTGGAGGAAAACTTGCCTTCCTCCAAGAAGTGAAAGGGAAGGGTGAAGCTACTTCCTTGAAGTTTGAAGCTTTCCCTTTCCTTCTAGTTTTTCTTTTAACACAAGTATGCTATCTTTCCTTGTTAAATACAAGGGTCAATAGCTTGATGGTAAAGTGTTTGCTTCTTGCCCTCATGGGGTGGGTTCAACCCTCCTTCATGTAAGGGTTAAGCGGGTCTTCCTACACGCACAGCCAACGACGCCAATGGAAGCCTTCGGAGCCTCGATGCCGTCAAGTTCTTGATCGAGTTTGCGTTGGTCACTTGCCTTGGTCGTGCGTTGTGGAGGGCGTAGATGGGGCGGTCGTGGTCATCTGTCGCTATCTCTCCACGTGATGCACACAGGAAAACGTCCCTATCTTCTTTTGCTGCACATTGTAGACGTTGCTGTCTGCAAAAAGTGGGAGAGAAGCAGAACATCGCACGCACATGCAACCCGCTTTTTTCCTCCTCCCAAAAATAGCTCGGATACTAGTGAAAGGGTGGTGGTAATGTATGTGATAGTCTCCACCCAACCGTGCTATCTTATAGCCTCCCCCTAGTGTACACACTGTCCGGCCATGCCGGTGGCCTTGCCCATAGGACCCATGTCCTTACAGAGGGTAAGGTGCTTGAGTAAAAAAGAGACCTCACAAACTTAATGAGGAAGGTGCTTGAGAAGCTTTCCATGCATGGGGGTAAGGTGCTTGAGTCAAAAAGAGACTGATCAACTTAATGAGGAAGGTGCTTGAGAAGCTTCCTATGCATGAAAGTCCCAAAGTTAGGAGAATCTTTGACTTAACCTTCCACTCACCCAAAGGGCACCCTTTTCTCAAAGGGCACATGGAACACATGTCAGAATCTCCCTATGCTTAACCCTATGGTGTGCTTGAATGCTATTGGTTGGGCTAAAGAGGGTTCCAATGATATTCTAGTTTAATCCAATAAATATCTAGATATTTTCAAGCTCTCTCTCTCAAAGGGGTAAGGAGGACACTTGTCAAAAGACTACCCATGTACTTGAATGCATGTTGCATGTGATTGGCTGGGGGTAGAGGGGTCCAATGAGCTTAGAGCATGTGGAAAAGATACAACTCACCCCAAGCAAGTAATGGGGGTGTTGGGAGGATATACACCACACAAAAACTCATTCTGTGGATTCATTCTCACTTGGTGAACGTTGAGGAACTCCACCTCCTTCTCCAAGCTTGTGAGAAGTGAGAGCTTACACCAATACTCTTGGCTATGGAATGAAAATCCAACCAAGGGCCATGCTTCAATGCTTAACCTTTCCATCTTCTCCATCTTCATTACTATGCTATTATGTATGCTAGCAACAAGAGTGATAATAAGTGAGGAATTATTTCTTTCTCCTATGGAATGTTTCTTCTTCCTCTTCCCTATCCTCATTCCCTGCTAGCTCTCTCCACCTTCGAAGGTTTTTGAGGCCTTAGGACTGAGGCTTGAGATAGTTAATGCTTTCTACAAATTTTATGTTATGCTTGTGATGCATGAAGCTTTCCATCTTCATTGCATCACCTAGGTCACAAGGAACACAAAGATTATATCGTACCAAGTCTCTCTTGATGGGAGAAACTATAATACAAATGCCTATTGGAGGGGGGACGGCTCCATATGAATTCGGTCCTTACCTATTTTCATGTTCTCTAAACTCTCTCTCTTGAAAAAGTATTGTTCATGCCAAGTTAACTAAGTACCATGTTTATGTTGCTACCATCAATTAAGTTCACCCGCTATGCTCACAAAGTAATTTCACAAAAGTGCTTCACCTAATTTCCTAATTCCGATACTTTCAAAGTTCATAGCCATTTCCAATACATTTAGGGTGGTAGTTTTTATGATGA
The DNA here is from genome assembly GCF_014529385.1 of Adiantum capillus-veneris. NCBI lineage: Eukaryota > Viridiplantae > Streptophyta > Polypodiopsida > Polypodiales > Pteridaceae > Adiantum > Adiantum capillus-veneris. The sequence continues at coordinate 93,017,999 of NC_140960.1, forward strand.
ATACTCTTAGAGGTTTTGATTTTCCAACCTCTTCAGTTAAATGTCTTGGATTTCAAAGTGGAACTCTTTTTATGTATTGCAAGCCAACTCTATGAAATGGTAGGTGACTGATGCTAACGTAGGTGTAACTTGTGTGGACAAAGGAATCTTGATGCCTCATGGAAGTGGAACACACATGGCTTGTCTAGTCTATAAAGCAATAATTCAACTAGCCAATTGCCTAGTATCATGACACACTAATTCTTTTAGGTAAAATCAAGGTAAGCTAAAAAAAGATGAAAAATATCTAAGGATCACATAAAATCTAGAAGGCTCCTCAAAAGATAAAATGATTGGTCTGCATCGCTGCCATCTAAGGACTTTTTGTAACTCCTTTACATCTCCTTGGGAAGTGTCAAAAACAAGACTATACCTCTCTTTCATCACATCCATGAAGCTAATGGAGAGAGGTACAACAAAAGAAGAGTGAGTAAGGCCAAAAGAAGCTTTATTTCTTTCCAATCATATCTGCCACAAGAAAGCACCTCTAAGATAATTCCATAGATGAACATCTAGGAAGCAACCGTCTTCAAGAAATAGAGATCTGAAGCTGATCTATGTAGACTCAATAGGACAACCTTTTTGACGTTCTCTTTTAAACAAAATATTGTGTTTGTAGCTAACAAACAAGTGTGGGAGAGTCTCTTGATTAATCCCATGGATTGCATCTGACACATCAATTTTTTTATCTTTTGAAATTGTCCATATACCCTTGCGACCAAATAATGAGCCACATGAGACAACTTTGCTTGATAGAGAAAAGGATAAGTCCAAGTGCATTTAAGCCTATAAGACCATTGCTAGGCATTCCAAGAGACTTTCCATTTACTATTAATTTTAGCCATTAGGGACTGATCCATCTTAACCTCATCTCGTTAGCTGCATAGATGTTTCTGTATACTTTGAAAAGAGAACAAGGGTAGCCTTTGAAACAATCCTACAAATTACCCTACATACTTTAAATTTTATCCAAGACTAGATTATCACACCCTTGAGAGAGTTAGAAATGTTGAATTAATTCCTCTTTAGGAAGCCAGACTCCTTCCGTGTACACATCTCTCCAAATCCTCAACTTTGAAGCACTTATGTGCTCTTCTGAACAACTACCATCCCTTTGATGTCACATGCTAACCAAACCAGATTGAGTCTTGCAACAAGAGGAGTATGTCCAATCCTTTAGAGGTGACCAGATAGCTTTCTTACAGCTCCAAGATTTCTAAAACTTGCATACAAGGTGAGACCCCTTAGGGGTGAAGTTAGAATTAGAAACTAGAACCTCTTCAATTGAGAGTCCATTCCAAGGTTTATAATCTCCAAGATGAAAAATTTGCACATTTCTTTTGATCAGAATTACCAAAAGTTCAGTGGAAGATGAGGCTCTCAATATCCATTTGCTTGTCAGCTTGCTTGAAAGTTGTTGTATATTTAGGATGCCCAAACTTCCAAATTCTTTATCTTTGCAACAAATTTACCAAGACACCTTTGGAATTTTGTTAGTCTTCAAAGTTGTCCCCTAGAATTTTTTCTGCCGAGGAAAAGACCTTATTCAAGTGGTATTATGAGATTTGTAATGCACTCTAGTCAATTGACATATCAATCACATATGTTGCGAGGAAAAATACACATTGCAATGCACTCTCTACACGGCATTATGAATACAACAATGCTATGAATTTGTCCATGCAATCATACATCCTCTTCGATTTGGAAACAATAAGACACTTCTATTTTCAAATGCTACAAAGAATTGGATTCAGCACTATCGGCTTTCAGCACTATTGGCATGACACCATTTAAGCTGGTGTATGGGTTAGAAGCAGTAGTTCCCATGGAATTTATAGTGCCAAGCCTCACGCTTGCAGTTCAAGAAAAATTATCCCCTAAAGAGTCAGTCAGTTACAGGAAGGAAGCTATAGTGAGGTTGGAAGAGGACAAAATACATAGCCTATACACTACAGATATTATCCAACAAAGAAGAAAAGCTTGGATTAGCAGAAATCTTTTTCTTGAACTTGTCAAAATCACCCAGTTCCATATTTAATTGAAGGAAACCTTGAACCCCATGGGACCCAAAATTGTCTAGTTTAAGCAAGGCCACCCTAGGCTTCTAGGAGCTCCTCCTTCCTTAACTCCTTTAAAGAACTAAGCTCAAGGGAGAGCGAGTCAACTAGGAATTAGCCTCAAGCCAAGAAATGTTCTTGTTTATCATCATCCTCTTGTTAGATCTAATTTCCTTGGCCTTTCTTTTAAACTAGGTCAAAGATGTTTAAGTTTATTTGGTCTCATACTCTATCTATAATTCTCATGCTCCATCCATCAATCTCATGGCCAAAATCTATTGAATTTCATACTCTATCTATTAGTTTCATACTCTATCTATCAATATAAAATTCAAAATCTATCTACATTATAAATTAGACTCATGCTCTATCAACCAATCTCATGGTCAAAATCAATCAACATTACCAATTTACAATAAGAAATGAGGGTCTATTGTTCTCTATGTATCAACTCATGACAATCATTTCACATTGTTCCAAACAAAAAAGGACATAATGATTTAAAACAAAACATTTTGATCATATTGTGTTCACATCCTACTACATTGTCACTCCAAAAGGGAAGAGAGGAAACCAAGGAAGAAAAGGGCAAGAAAGAGGTCACCCTCTTCTCCTTCTTCTTCACTTTCCTCATCTACCGATGAAAGCTATGGCTATTTTCCTAGAGAATACAAGAGGGGAGAACATCACAAATCTTACCCTGCATGGCGAAGGTCACAAAAGCTCAAAAAGTTCAAAGAGGGAGAAAAGAGTATCTCTTTTCTCACCTATGATGGCACCTTTGGTGCTATCGACAAAGTATTGTCCTTCATCCAACAATTTGATGCGGCCTTTGGAGACGAGGGCTTCATGGAGTCATCCAAGCTACCTCATGTAGCTATGCACTTCCAAAAATCGGCTCGTCAATGGTGGGCTAGCATTCGTGGAAATGGCAAAGCCCCAAAGACATGGAAAACTCTACGAGTTTCCATCATGAAACAATTCCTTGCAAGCGATGCAAAGGACAAAGTGCTCACCGAATGGTGGAGTTTGAGGCTTCTCTCTCATGACTCTATCCACAAATATGTGGACAAGTTTTGAGATTTACATCTCAAGGCTACTGTCTTTCAAAAGATAGACATTGCTGAGCAAAAGCAACGATTTTGTGCGGGATTACCTGAAGAGATGGTCGCGTATGTCAACTCTCAACGGCCCGGTTCTATCAGCGAAGTAATCCACCATACCATGGTTGCTTCATGCATCAATTTCCAACAAGGGGTTAGACGGAATGCCAAGCCCATGGAGAATAAAGACAAAAGTGATGCAAAGGGAAAAATTAATGCCCAAAATTCTTCCCAAGGCCATTCCAACAACAACAACAACAATCGGTCCAAGAAAGGAGTTTACAAAGGTAAAAATAAACTCTCTCCTGAAGAGCTTAAAACTTTTCTCAAGGATCACAAATGTTTTAAGTGTGGGGAGCAAGGACATGGTTATCGTTCTTGCCCCAAAAGAAATGCTCGCAATGAGACTCCTAGAGCTTCCAATATCGAAGCTCCAAAAGAGGATGTTCATTGCAAAGGATCACCCCTCTCCTATGCTTGGGGAAAGGTAAGGGAGCATGATGCCTTCATCTTGTTTGACCCTGGTTCTACTCACAACTTCATATCAGCGGAGTTGGCCACCAAGTTGGGCATTCAAGCTTTTGAGATGGGAGATGCTATAGCTGCCGATGCTGCTTTCAAGGGACAGCTTGCCTCCGTTACTCCCCTGATTGGAAAGTTGAGGCTTCATGTCCAAAGCTATGTCGACAAAGAAGACTTCTTTATCTCTCCTCTCCAACATGAGGATGCTATCCTAGGGGTACCATGGTTCAACCACATGGCTGCCAAAATGAAGTTCTTTGAAAGGAAAATCTACTTCACCTACTATAGGGGAAAGAATATGTACATAGATTCTAATGAGTTTGGTCGTACTATACCACTTGTAAATCCTCTTGATCTTGATAAATCAATGAAGAGCTCAGTTTCTGCATACATGATTTTTATCAAAGAGTCCCTAACAGGCCCTAATGTTTCATCAAAGGTGAATGCTATGAATCAAGAAGAGTTAGACTTGTCTTTCTAAATGGATTCCAAGATGTGTTCATCGACGATATCCCTATGGCCTTACCTCCAAAACGAGGGGATGATGACCATCAAATGGAGCTCTTATCAGGAAGCTCACCGCCTAACAAACCTTCTTATCGAGTTTCACAAGCTCAACAAGAGGAGATCATGAGGAAAGTACAAGAATTGGTAGACAAAGGGATGGTGAGGCCTAGATCCTCTCCCTTTTGTTCTCTAGTCCTTTTAGTGCAAAAGAAAGATGGTACATACCGCATGTGTGTGGACTATCGCTCACTAAACCATATCACTATCAAAAACAGATTTCCTGTACCTCGGGTAGAAGATCTGTTTGATAAGCTACAAGGCTCTACCTACTTCAGTAGGATTGACCTTAAAAGTGGCTACCATCAAATAAGGATAGTGAATGAAGATATCCTAAAGACCGCCTTTTCGTACAACGTTTGGCCTTTCTGAATATCTAGTCATGCCTTTTGGCTTGACTAATGCATCAGCTACATTCAATATATTAATGGAGAAATTTTTTAGACCCTACTGCAAATTCACAGAAGTGTTCTTTGCTGATATCATCATCTACTCCAATTCCTTGGAGGAACACAAGCAACATCTCCAAGTAAATTTTCAAGCATTAAGGGGGAATAAGCTTTTTCTCAATCAAAAGAAAATGGAAATTTTCCTTAAAGAGATTCAATACTTAGGTCATATTATCTCTCAAGATGGTATCCGTATGGATCCATCAAAGTTGGAGGGAATAAAAGCATGGCCTAATCCAAGGAATCTACATGAGCTAAGAAGCTTTATTGGTATGTGTGCATACTATAGACGCTTCATAGTAAGATTTTCTCAAATAGCAGGACCATTACATGACTTAACAAAGAAAAACGTTAAGTATTCATGGACTGCTAAGGAGCAAAGTGCTTTTGACAAGCTCAAAGAAAAGCTTAGCTCCTAACCAGTCTTTATGCTTCTGGATCTCTCAAAGCCATTTGAGGTCCAATGTGATGCTTGTAATGATTGCCTTGGAGCAGTCTTGCTTCAAGAAGGGCATGCCATAACATATGAGAGCCGAAGGTTGAACACGGATGAACGGGTCTTAAGCATTTATGAGAAAGAGCTGTTAGCTGCTCTACATGCCCTAGACACACGTAAGCACTATCTATTGGGGACTCCATTCATTTTACGAACAGACCATCAAAGTCTCAAGTACATCATGACACAAACAAAGCTTTCCGATAAACAAATGAGGTGGGATAATTTTGTTTCTCAATTTAATTTCCACATTACTCACATTACTGGTAAGCACAATCAAGTGGCTGATGCACTTTCACGACGACCAAAAGTTAATGTTGTGTCAATAACAACTCACAATGATCTATCTTCTATGATAGATGAGTATGCTGCTACTGACCTTGATTTTAAATACATAATGTCAGCCGTTGCTTTGGGGAAGAAAGAGGAACCATTCACCTTGCAGGATGGTTATCTTCTCCATGGCAATAGCTATGTGTTACCCATTCCCTTCGTGAGGAAAGTCATGTATGAATCCCATGCTCCTCCCTAGTGGGGCATAGAGGCATTCAACCTAATCTTCGAGGAGTAGAGACATACTTTTATTGGCCTACCATGAAAGTGGACATACAAGAGTATGTTTCAAAATGTGTGGTATGCCAATAGATCAAGTATGATAGAGGGAAGCAACCTGGATTACTCCAGCCATTGCCAATTCCTAATTCAGCATGGGAGAGTATATCCATGGATTTTATCTTTGGATTACCCAAGTCTATCCATGGGAATACGGGAATATGGACAATAGTCGACAGGTTTAGCAAGCAAGCACACTTTATCCCTGTCAAGAAGACTATTAAGGCATACCAAATGGGAACTCTCTTCATATCCCAGATTTTCAAACACCATGGATTGCCAACATCCATCATGTCAGATAGAGATCCTAAAATGACCAGTAATTTTTGGAAAGGTCTTTTCAAAAATCTAGGTACAAGATTGAATTTCTCTTTGGCCTATCACCCACAAACGGATGGCCAAAGTGGGATAGCCAATCTTACGATTCTTGATCTACTAAAGAACTATGTTACAGAAGTAGATCAACGCTCACAATGGGAAAAGTACTTACCTCTTGTAGAGTGTGCGTATAATAATACTATCTATACTTTTATGGAAAAAACACCTTTTGAAATCATACAGGGAAGACCTAAAAGTCCCTTGCTACTTAAAGTACATCGGAAGATCTTCGATGTCAATGAGTATAGACATGAACTGCAAGCATCTTTTCAAAAGATTAAAGAGGCTATATCCATCTCCCAACTAAGGCAAAAAGCTACTGCTGACAATCACAAAAGGGCCTTAACATTCAAAGAAAATGATTGGGTCCTACTTAAGTTTCCTAAGTCTCGATTGAGGCAAATGACGAGAAAAAATCCTACAGGCCATCAAAAGTATTATGCTAAACTAGCAAAAAGATACTATGGTCTTTTTCAAATTTTGAAGCCAATCAATGAGGTGGCTTATCAACTCAAGTTGCCTATCCATTGGCTCATACACAATGCTTTTCATGTGAGCCTACTCAAGCTCTACAAAGGAGAGCCTCCAAATTAACCAATTATTGAAGACCCTCCCAAAATCGAAGACCAAGAAGAGGTACTACAACCCGAAGCTATCCTTCGGCATGAAGACAAGGTAGTATGACATGGTAACATTATCTAACGGTATCTTATTAAGTTCAAAAATTATCCTTTTGAAGATGCTAGATAGATGCAAGGAATCCAATTTAAGGATAGTAGGAACCTTGTCAATGCTTACAATGCTACATTAGAGTAAGCAAATGTACATGTTTCTTTTAAATGATCAATGTTTTCATCTTATATGACTAATCCTCTCTTTACTGTGCACAAATTTAAGTAGTATGCATACTAAGAATCATGTTTGAGATGACGACGTGTCATAATAATCAATATCTAATTCTCCTAAATGATTTTCTCATATTAAACTGATCATTTAATGTGGGGAAGGCTAGGGGAGAAAAAGCTAGAATATTGGTTAAGCTAGCAGACCGGCCACAATAGGGATCCAAAGGAGGGAAAATAGGGATCCAAAGGGGGGGGCATCTGCAAAAGAGCCATGTGCAACAATGGGCTAAAAAGACCCTAAGGTTCAGCCCATTAAGACTTCCAAAATGCTAAGGTTCCAAAATTCAAAGGTTGTGTCCAAAGGTCAACCCTAGGGAAAATTGGATGCTTTGTGTGTGCCCTAAAAGTCTTTGCACATCCCTACATGGGAGGGGGCGAGCCCTAAAGGTAGGGTATGAGAGAGAAAGCCACACACACACAGAGGCTCCCTTTACACAAAGGGAATGAGGGACACATGTCAGCTCCCTAGGCCAGATGCCCACAAGGTGTGCCCAATTTCTATTGGATGACCCTTGAAGTGGACCAATGAAAATTAAGCTAGAGTAAATCTAGTTTAATTAATTTAAAAACATTTAATAAAAGAAACCAATGAGAATTAAGTCTCCTAGAAGACTATTGGGCAGTCTCCCAAGGGGTCCAATGAGCATTCAGGAGCCCCATGGCTTGCCTGATTCCTATTGGCTAGGAGGCAAAGGGGTCCAATGAGAGTTTAGTTTAATTATTTAATTACCTAAAGCTCTCACAAAAGGGAAAAGGGGGACACATGTCAGAAGGCTATCACTTATGCTGCTTAATTGTAATTGGCTTGACTTGGGGAGGGCCAATGAGGCTTCAGGAAGAGAATTTAGCAAGAGGGCTCGCCCAAGAGAGAGAGGGGGCTGATTTTTGCAAGGCATTATCACACACACACACACACTCACACAAGCTCATGTGTGAAGAAAGAGAAGACTATCTCTTCCCAAGCTTTAATGGGGAACTCATCACCTACTCCAAGCTTGTGAGATAGAAGCCTACATCAACACTCTCTTGGCATGTGGATGCAAATCCAACCAAGAGCCAAGCTTCAATGCATGCTCATCTCCTCTACCAAGCTAATTACTAAGCTAAGCTATGCTACATATGAGTGATTATGTGAGGAGATGTACATATTTCTCATAAGATACTCCTTCTTCCTCTCAATCTACTCTCATACCCTGCTAGCTCTCACCATCTTCGAAGGTGTGTGAGGTCTTGGGTCTGAGAACGGGGATAATTCAAGTTGTGTTTGTTAAGTGTTTTGCTTAGTGCATGAAGTTTCCATCTTCATTGCACTAGCTAGTCTTGAAGGAACACAAAGAATTGTATTGTACAATGTCTCTCTTGATGGGAGAAACCATAATACAAAGCCTTTTGGAGGGGGGACTGGCTCCATGAAAATCCGGTCCTCAACTGTTGTCAATAGCTTAATTTCTCTCTCTTTTGAAAGTATTGTCGATGCTATCTAACTAGGTGTTATGCTTTTTGTTGCTCTCTCCACCCAAGCACTCTTGTAATTCTCATTAGGAATCTACTCTAATGAAATGCCCACTATGTTCATGCTAATTTCCGCTACACATAAGTTATTAGGCCATTAAATGTTACACGGCGTCTCTCAAACACCATGTAGAATTTAACACTCTAATTGGGAGGATAAAATGGACTAAAGAGCAGACATGCTTGCGGCAACTATGTCTCCCAAGCACCAAATGGATTAGTCATCCATCTTGGAATGATGTCGTAGGGTAAAAAGGGATCCTGTATCTGCTAAGACAAATTGACTAATGACTATGGCTTTATATCTTTTACCTCATAGTCAAGGACGACTATGATTTCAAGAGAGAGGTAATGTCATTAAATCTAATATCTAACCAACCCAAATGATTTTCTCATATTAAATTGATCATTTTATATGGGATAATAAAGGGGAACAAGGGTTAGAATATAGACATGTGCTTAGGGATCTATCTCAACAGGGGGCCAATGATAAAGGGGTCCAAATGAGAGATAGTCTGTCAAAGAGCAAGGTTAATTAATGGAGCTTAAAAGACCTTAGGGTTAGCTTCATTAAAGACCTCCAATGGTTAGTGTTAAAAGTCCTTTGACCTTAGGCAAGCTAGGGCTGAGCTTGAGGTGGGAACCTGACCTAAGCTTGAGGTGCTTGTCGTGTATGACTAAGGTGCGTACTTGATAGCTAACGTGCTTGAGGTGCTTGTCGTGCTTGATGACTAAGGTGCTTGAGGTGCTTGTCATGCTTGATGGCTAAGGTACTTGAGGTGCTTGTCACACTTAATGAGGAAGGTGCTTGAGAAGCTTTCCATGCATCGTGGGTAAGGTGCTTGAGTCAAAAAGAGACCCTACAAAGTTAATGAGGAAGGTGCTTGAGAAGCTTACCATGCATGGGGGGGTAAGGTGCTTGAGTAAAAACAGACCCTACAAACTTAATGAGGAAGGTGTTGAGAAGATTCCTATGCATGAAAGTCCCAAAGTTAGGGGAATCTTTGACTTCACCTTCCACTCACCCAAAGGGCACCCCTTTTATCAAAGGGCACATGGGACACATGTCAGACTCTCCCTATGCTTAACCACATGGTGTGCTTGAATGCTATTGGTTGGGCTAAAGAGGGGTCCACCGAGATTCTAGTTCCATCCAAAAAATATCTAGATATTTTCAAGCTCTCTCTCTCAAAGGGCTAAGGAGGACACTTGTCAAAAGACTACCCTTGTACTTGAATGCATGCTGCATGTGATTGGCTGGGGGTAGAGGGGCCAATGAGCTTGAAGCATGTGGAAAAGCTACAACTTTCCCCAAGCAAGCAAGAGGGTGTTGGGGGTATATACACCAAACACACACTCATTTTGTGGATTCGTTCTCACTTGGTGAAAGTTGAGGAACTCCATCTCCTTCTCCAAGCTTGTGACAAGTGAGAACCTACACCAACACTCTTGGCTATGGAATGCAAATCCAACCAAGGCCCATGCTTCAATGCTTAAGCTTGCCATCTTCTCCATCTTCATTACTATGCTATTATGTATGCTAGCAAGAAGAGTGATGATAAGTGAGGAATTAGTTCTTTCTCCTATGGAATGTTTCTTCTTACTCTTCCCTATCCTCATTCCCCGCTAGCTCTCTCCACCTTCGAAGGTGTTTGAGGTCTTAGGACTGAGGCTTGGGATAGTTAATGCTTTCTACAAAGTTTATGTTATGCTTGTGATGCATGAATATTTCCATCTTCATTGCATCACCTAGGGCACAAGGAACACAAAGATTGTATCATACCAAGTCTCTCTTGATGAAAGAAACTATAATACAAATGCCTATCGGAGGGGGGACCGGCTCCATATGAATCTAGTCCTCAACTATTGTCATGTTCTCTAGACTCTCTCTCTTGCAAAAGTATTGTTCATGCCAAGTTAACTAAGTACCATGTTTATGTTGCTACCATCAATTAAGGTCACCCGCTATGCTTACAAAGTAATTTGACAAAAGTGCTTCACCTAATTTCCTAAATCCAATACTTTCAAAGTTCATAGTCCATTTCCATTACATTTAGGGTGGTAGTTTTTATCATGAATAGTCTTATAGGTTTTTATTTTCCAATCTCTGCAGTTAAATATCTTGTGAATCAAAGTGGAACTCTTTTTATGTATTCCAGGCCAACTCAATGAAATGGTAGGTGATTGATGCTACCGTAGGTGTAACTTGTGTGGACAAAGGAATCTTGATGCCTCATGGAAGTGGAACACACATGGCTTGTCTAGTCTGTAAAGCAATAATTCAACTAGCCAATCGCCTAGTATCATGACACACTAATTATTTTAGGTAAATTCAAGGTAAGCTAAAAAAAGATGAAAAATATCTAAGGATCACATAAAATCTAGAAGGCTATAACAATGTAAAATGATTAGTCTCCATCTCTGCCATCTAAGGGCTTTTTGTAACTCCTTTACATCTCCTTGGGAAGTGTCAAAAACAAGACTTTACCTGTCTTTCATCACATCCATGAAGCTAATGGAGAGAGGTACAACAAAGGAAGAGTGAGGAAGGCCAAAAGAATCTTTATTTCTTTGCAATCATATCTACCACAAGAAAGCACCTCTAAGATAATTTCTAGGAAGCAACACTCTCCAAGAAAGAGAGATCTCAAGTTGATCTATGTAGACTCAATAGAACAACCTTTTTAAAGTTCTCTTTTAAACAAAATATTGTGTTTGTAGCTAACAAACAAGTGTGGGAGAGTCTCTTCATTAATGCTATGGATTGCAACTGGCACACCAATTTTTTTATCCTTTGAACTTGTCCATATACCCTTGCGACCAAATAATGTGGAATTGGAGCTGATCTCTTGAGACAGCTAATTCCAGTGTTGAAGGATTTCAACTACTTGTGTGGAAAGATTTCAGACAGCAGACTAGACAGAAATCAGAGACTAGACTGAAATGTGGATACTGAAATGAGAATCAGACTTATAGACTGGAATAAAGTTCAGATTTAGAAGACTGTTGAGAAGTAAGTATCATTGAATGTATACCATGATTGAGATTACAGCGAATATGATTACAGAGAAAAAGTATATCCAACAATACTGCCACTGATGCTCAAGTGCAATTATAGCCCAAAGCGCTAATATAAGTGATTACAATTGCCAACCCGATATCAATGTAATGGGCCCTATTTATATGCTTCGGGTTTACTGTAGTAATTAATCTAGTAATTACTAAGTGATTCGCTCCCCATCTTCTAAGAACACGTTCCCACATGGTGACGCTCCAGCCGTCTACATCCTTCCCTTCTCTCTTGAATTTTGGCAAGATTCCAACATTTCTGAAAAATTCTCCTGTCTGATTCTGATGCGAGACTGAAAAATCCATCGTCTGGTTCTGATGTGGAACTGAAAAATCCATTGTCTGGTTCTGATGTTGACAATCCATCTTCTGGTGGATTGTCAGAGTCTGACATTGAGAAGATGGTGAAGGATGCAGAGCTCTAGAAAGGCCTAGGTGGAGCTGTCATCTCTCCCTGCCTGTTGAGAAGAAAAGTCGCCCCCTAAGATAGAACTACCCAGTATCCTTCCATTGGACCGTATTCCTTTTTCCCTTGCTCTTTGACCGTGTTGGTGCCTGAGAAGTCCCAACATCAGCATTCTCCTTTTGAATTAGTCGGTAAATGGCATCCTGCTCAAGCTGATCCTGCCGGTCTGTGGTCATCTCTACCTCATAAGGTGTGAGAGAATGATAGGTTTTGGTGTCAGGATCATAGAGTGTAGTCTGCCCTACTCAATCTGGTTCTAGCCAGTTTATGACAATGCGAAGCAGTATGGATCCATCCTTCGGGAAGAGGCTGATTGGTTTTGACGCGAGCTTTGAAAAGAATCTCAGCCATCTCCCTATACTGCAGTGCCAAACCCGGCTTTGCTGCAATGTCTTTCTCAGGCAGTTTGGAAGATTCGACTGTGAGCTGTAGTAGCTGATTAGTAATCTTAGTCAATCCTTTGACCTGGATCTTCCACTGGCCCATACACAGCTGAATCCTTTGTAGCTCTTCCTTCATTGCCTGAATGTCATTGATTTAAAGAGCATCATTGAGCAATGTCTGCCAAGTCTTCCATTCCACAGTTGATCGCTCATACCAATCCCTAAGCTCATCAGTTATTTTGAAATATGTGAGTCGATCAACTGGTTCTTGATGTTGAGGATACAACGCCGGATAATATCTTGACAACTCAGTTTCTCTTGCTGGAATAGCATACAAGAGAACTGGAAAATCGGGCACAAATTCCAGGAAATTCAGAACTGCTTGGTTCTCTTGTTGCATCATCTTCCTAGTAATTCTTACTAGCTGGAATAGAGTTCGGAGAGCAGTTTCCTGTGCTCCGACTGACATTCATGTTTGAGGTCCTCTGCTAGTGGCTGTCTGGTCCTCCAGGATAGCTTTCACTCTCTAGTCCAAAATACCTCTGGCAGTTTGCAGTTGTACCAGAACATCCTTAAGTTGGACCCTTATATCCTTCATATAGCGGTAAGTTGGTTTGTTACTGAGCAGAAGTTCCAGTTCCAGAGCTAACGACTGACAATCTGCAGTAGACTGTCTTTGCCAGTGCGGGTTTACCACTTTCTCCTCAGCATTGAGTATCCATTCCGGAACTCGTTCCAACAGCTGAACTGTACTGGGATGCGTAGGTAGTCTACAAGCTTCTTTATCATGGAAAGTAGCAGATTTCCAATGTTCCACCATTTCCCTGGCTCCCACATATAATCTTTGGAACCTTTCTAAATCAGTCCAGAGAGCATCATCCTCCAGATACTGTCTGGTGATGGAGGCCTGTTGGTGTCTCAGCTGCTTATTCAAGGTAATGAGCTGCAGTGAATGCTGATGATCATTCACTGGTCCTTCATCCTGAACCTTCATTTTCCCTTTAGCCTCTCTGCTGTGATGGGACTAATTCGTGGGCTGATTCCCAATGTTACTGGGTTGTTGTTCTTCACTCTGCTGATGACCCAACTGGTTTTCTGTTTCCTGTCCTTCCTGCTGTCCCTCAGTCTGGTCTGGCTGTGACTGGCCTCCTTCATCTGGCCCTGTCCCACCAGTACCAGGTCCTGGGGGTGGAGATGTTGGTGGGGCATCATCATCATCCTTTGTATGCCCAGTCTCTTCATCATCCTCCTGATCAGGTTCATCTTCTTCATCTTCTTCTTCCTCATCCGGGGAAGTCTGTTGCTCAATATAATCCATTATGGCTTGGTTCATCAGAGCATTATTGAACTTACCCACCTTGTCCTACAAATCACTCTGTAGACTTTCCATTAAGGACTTTAAATTTTCAAGGTAAAAAATAGCATTGCCTACGGGGTTTAAAATTTCAGACAAGCTATTGTAAATGTATCTGTCAGTCAGCGAACGCTTCAGAGTTGTATGGTGCATTGGCAGCTTCCTGATTTCTGCCCGCTTCATTCTGAGCCCTGCCTGAGCTTGCTCTGTAGCTCTCAGTGCCTCATTCCTTTGACTCTTCATAAGCATAATTTCAGACTCAGCTTTGGCTAGCTTTTTATTCAACAACTCCTAAGCTCTTTCTGATTGAGCTTCCAGTACCCTGTGTTGTACGTTCTGCACTTCCTAGGCTTTCTGGAGTGTTGCAATATGATGCTGTGCTTCTGCTAAGTCAACCTTAAGCTTTTTGGTCTTGTCTTCTGATCCAGCAGCCTCCACCAATTGTCCCATACAGCTGACAATGGTATTCCAAGAGGACTATATTAGTACCGAACATCTGTCTTTGACCGTGGTTGGATCAGAATCGACAGGTTCATATATTGCCATAGGAGCCACATAAGGTAGAGATGCATAATCAGTTTTGGTGAGTAAGAGATGCCCTCTCAATTTTTGAGTTTGCATTTGCTGCAACTTATCCCTTTTAACCAGTTGCAGAGGGTTTCCAGAAATGGCAGGAACTGTTTCAGACACAGTTGAGGACGCTGGACCTTTCCCCTTATCCAGTTGATTCTTGCCTTTGTCTCCTGACTGGTCTGGTACCTTCGCCTCAGTGACTGGCTTTACCTGATCTTTCCCAGAGCCGGTAGCAACTGTATCTTTGACAACTGACTGATATTGTACAGTTGTCTGAGTGCTTGCTGCCTTAACCTGGCTTTCGATTTGCTTCAAGAATTCACTACTTTTGGTCAGTGTAATTCTTGGTTTCTTTGAACTGCCAGCTTCCTCTGCAGTGGCTTTCCTTTTCAGGTCCTTAGAAATTGTTTGATTGTCCGTTTCCTCGTCGTCTGAGGACAGTTCAATCTTCTTTGGTTCAGAAATGGGTTGCTCATTCTATGCTTGCTTTACCTGCTCATTAACATCTGTAGCAGTAGCCCAATACAGAAATTGCCAAACATACCATGTCTTGAAAACAGTTTGAGATTTCAGCTTGGCAGTCTGTTGGGGTTCATTATGTGAGAGTATTTGACACAGGTTGATATGGACTTGTGGATCCAGTGTTTTGGCCAATAGCATAGCAAATAATTTCTCTGACACATATGTTGGGTTATTCTTAAGACTGACTGCTTCGGCTACAAACCTGTAAGCAGCGGAGGCTTCCAATCCTGCTACTGGAACTCCTTGAGCACTTGCCTTGCGCTTCTTTCTAGCTGTTTCGTCCTCCTTGAGAGCAGTACTTATTTGCTGTGCAGTTGCCACAGACGGTTTGGGCTCATTAGGCATCCAAAATGCAAATGCAATGGCCTCTAGTGTCACTGACACCTTCCTATTATTTATCATAGCACTGCTAGTTTCAACATCAAAGGAATCAAGGACTTGCTTAATAATATCTGCCTGAAAAGCAATCCTTGTGGCTTGCAACACAACTCGCAAATCCCAGAGTTGTAGCAGAGTCATTGCGTGATCTGTAAAGACATATCTTTGGATTTATTGTATGAGAGAACAGGAAGGCTTGCCTTTGCCTCAGCACCTATAGCCTGGGTTTTTTCAAGAGTTTCCTGCATCTTCTCTGAGCGTTTCCTTCTACCCATACACTATGAGGTCGACGATGATGAAATAGGCGAAGGCGAAGAGGACTTACTTGTGTTAAAGCCGTTGCCTGGTGTCGCTGGTAAGGCTGTCTGACCGTCAACTGTCTCGTCGGAGGTCGAAGTTTGCGGCTGTAGTGAAGAAACCTCGGAGCTCGGCGATGGCGAATGGTTGACAGGAGGAAAGCATCGCGCAGGGGATTTATGAGGAAAAATGCTAACTCTCCTGACTGTTATACGTGTTCGCGCCATAAAAGCTTCACCACTCGCCGCTCCTAGACTTGTGTGCGCCGTTGTTGACGTGGCAAACATGCATTGGACAAGACTGCAACCCATCCTTGTAATAATTATCACTGGCATACCACTTGACCGTTGGCCACTTAAAATTTGGAAAGTGTGTTCATACTGGTTCTGAATTGATTTCCACTCTGGCTGGACTATATTGGTACTGATTCTTTCATCAACCTGATCTGATTCTTCAGGTACTGATTCTGAAGCTAGAACTGGTTGCACATGGAAAAGACCAAAAATATCTGATTCTGGTATCTCTTGATCAACAACCTCCAGTTCCTTAGTGACTTCTTCTAACCCAGTTTCTCTGGTCTCTGAATAATAAAGTTTGATCTTTGCTCCATTATATACTCTCAACAACATCAGTCCAGATAAGTCTTTTAATCTGACTGTGCCATTGGAGAAGACCCAATCAATCTCAAAAGGTCTTGCCCAGGCAATCTTCAAATTCGGCTTCTTTGGACCCAGTCTTGACTGATATAGAAGCACTAAGTCTCCTTTCTGGAATTCTTGGACTTTAATTCGGCGATCATGCCAGTGTTTCCTTCTTTGTTGAACAATTTCCTGTTCCAATATAGCTCTTTTCCTGAGTTCATCTAACTGCATCAATTCATCCAGTCTGTTCTTAAGATTATGGGTGAAGTCTAGTCCATACTTTACAGCCACTCTCAGACTGGGGATTACAAACTCCATAGGAACCACAACTTCAGTACCATACACCATTCTGAATGGTGTCATTCTAGTAGTTACCTTATAAGCTGTTCTATAAGCCCATAGAGCAGTCTGAAGCTTCAAATCCCACTGGTCTGGTTTCTTTTGCACCACCTTAGTGAAAATAGTCTTAATTGTCTTATTGCTACTTTCAGCCTGTCCATTGCATCTGGGATAGTAAGGAGTAGATTTCCGATGCTTGACTGAGAGTATATCCAATAGGATTTCCATAGTATCATTGATGAAATGTGTCCCTTGATCGGTCACAATTTCCATTGGACATCCATATCGGTAGACAATATTCTCAAACAAAAACCTTGCAGTTGACTTGGTTGTATTGTCAGAAAGAGCTTTAGCTTTAACCCATTTGGTAACATAACAAGTAGCCATCACGATGTACTTGTTCTTCCTGGGAGTCACCTTCTTAAAAGGTCCCATAAAATCCAATCCCCATTTCATGAATACTCCCAATGGTTTTATTGGCATTAAGGGAGTCATGTCTGCAATTGTTGGTCGGCCCATTCTTTGGCATATGTCACAAGTTTTACAAAAGCTTCTGACATCAGCAATCATTGTTTGCCACCACAGACCTGCTTGCACAATCTTCTTGTAGGTTACTTCGTTGGAAAAGTGTCCCCCAGACTCTCCATTATGCGCTTCTTAGATAACTTGCATTCTTCCCTCCATAGGGACACATCTCCGAAGTATACCATCCGCACCCAATCGATAAAGTACTCCCCCAATGATGGTAAATTTTAGGCTTTTTATAATCACAGCCTTCTTCTGATTCTCTTTCCAATCCTCTGGAAAGGCACCTTGGGAAAGGAATTGATAAATATCATACCATTCAGGATCCACTGATTCTTCTGCTTCTAACTGAAATAAATCAGCATCCATTGGTTCATCTCTCAGAGGTGATTCTGAATATCCTTCTGTACTTCTAGAAAGAAAGTCAGCTCCACAGTGGTTTCTGCCAGGCTTATGGAAAATTCTGAATTCAAATTCCATAAGGAACATCATCCATCTTATCAGCCTGCCTTGAATAATGACTTTGTTAATCAGAAACAGAAAGCTTGATGATCCACATAAAAATGGAATAACTTCCCCATAGGTAATGCATGAACTTTGTAGCGATAAAAACCATTTCGAGGGCTTCTCTTTCAGTAGTCGTATAGCCTTGTTCAACCTGACTGAATCTCCGACTAGCAAAATAGACAGGATAGTCTGTTCTGCCATCTGGCTGAGCTAATATTGCCCCCATTGCCAATCCTAAAGCATCGACGTGTACATGAAAAATAATATCCCAATTCGGCTGCCTGAGGACTGGTTTACTGGTAATGGCTTTTTTCAAATTTTGGAAACTCTCCTCACATTCAACAGTCCAATTGAATTTATTGGTCTTCTTTGTAAGCTCATATAGTGGTACTGCTTGAGAAGCAAACTTGTGTACACATCTTCTATAAAAATTCACATACCCCAAGAAAGAACTCAACTCAAAAGCAGTTCTAGGTGCTTTAGCTTGCTGGACACATTGTATTTTGTCATTGGCCATTTCTATTCCATTGCGGGAAACCACATGTCCCAGTAGCTGTCCCTTCCAAACTAGAAATACTGATTTAAATGGATTCAAGAAAATCCTTTTCTCCTGACAGCGTTTAAAAACCATCTCTAGGAATAGAAGGTGACGTTCCTCTGCTGAATAGACAGTGAAGTCATCCATGAAAATGGCGAGGAACCGATGAAGAAATTCATTAAACATCTCCATCATACACCGTTGAAAAGTAGCTGGTGCATTGCACAGGCCAAAAGGCATCACCAGATACATGAATGCTCCCCACTCAGTGATGAAAGTGGTCTTGGCCCTATCTTCAGGAGCAATCTGTAACTAGTTATAGCCGCTATAACCATCCATGAAGCTATACATCTCATATCCTGCGATCTCATCAAGCAACATGTCAGTAAAAGTTAAGGGAAACGGATCCTTGATGGTCTGGGCATTTAGTTTCCTATAGTCGACACAAACCCTTAATTTCCCATTCTTCTTAGGAACGACGACTATTGGAAATAACCAATCACTACTTGCTACCTCCGTAATGAACCCAGCCTTGAGAAGATTATCAATCTCCTCCTTGACCTTCTTTGCATAGTTGGGGTTCATCCGGTGTCTTTGCAATCTGACTGGCCTAGCTTCTGGTTTCAGTGGTATTCGATACTGACAGACTTCAGGATCTACTCCCTTCAAATCTGTATATTCCTAGGCAAATACATCTTTATAGTTCTGGAACATTTTCCTTGCCTTTTCCTTCATTGCCGGTTTCAGGTGCTTGTTGACTTTGATCATTCTAGGATTTTCCTCTGATCCTAGGTTCCATTCCTCTACTTCCTGATCATTTGGAAGCAACCAATTTGGTCCTCCTCCTTTTCGTTTGGTCGAGTCTTCAGTGTAGTCCCAAGAAGGTCCATTCATCTCTGAATCATTATTCTGATTTAGTGGATACTCTTCAGAACATACCGATTCTTCTATTTTACCAGTATCAGCTGGTTCCTCCATTCTTACAGTTAGCTGAACGGATCTTTCCCTTGTATTGACTTCAGTAAACTGATCAGGGAATTTGTCTCTTCTGCTTGTCAGCTTGTTCTTTGTTTAGTAGGATTGCATTCAAATCAATTTCTGCCAAAGGAAAAATGTTCATTGCTGCTAGCATCCGCTCAATTTTCTTAGCTTGGTATTTCTGACACAGCTCCTTCGGCCTCAGTTCCTTTTTCCAGCTCCTGGTGTTGTTGGTCTGGATTTTGATTCTGACACTGGCCCCTTCTATGGTTAAGGTATGGTTTGCGTAGTCATGAACAACAGGTGCTGTTCTTAACCATGGGCGGCCTAATAGCATTCCATATGCTCCCTGTACATCCAAAACTAGGAAACTAGCTTTGAATTTTTCCCTTCCAACTCTTATTTGCATGTTTTCAATCATGCCCGTCGCTTGTACGACTCGATGATCCGCCATTCTTACTTTGAATGGTGCTGGTTTCATGTTAGTGATACCCATTCTTTGCTGAAGATGGGCTCCCATTATATTGACTCCTGCTCCTCCATCCAGTATGACGCTTGAGAGAGGTTCCCATTGCTTCTTGACCTTGTAATCTATTTGAATAAGTGGAAATTCATCATTCAGGACAGCCGTCAGGTCCACTGTTCTGGCCTCTGCCTCAGTCTTCCTGCGTTGTCTGATAAAGTTGGCCACCTCAGGTAAGGTCTTTCTTATATCCTCCAGCTCTACAGTCAGCTTCTGGATTCTCTCACAAATTTTCACCTGAATTTCCTCTCACTCCTGGTCAGACTGATTGTCAGAGCTTGAAGAACTAGTGTCTGCACACTCTTCCACTCCCATTTCATCAGCTAGTCCGTGTACTACAGCCAGCATGGTCTGTGTCATGGCCGGTACTGACTGATCTTTATCAGTCTATTGGGCTGGTATCTTCTGAATGACCCTAGCCTCGGAACTTTCTGGATGCTCTGGCAGCTTCTTAGCTAAATCCTCTGTGATTTTAGCTGCTAGTTCCCGCTGCTCTTGCCACTCATCTACCACCTTTTCTTTACCTTTGGCCTTTCAAACTTCCCTTTGCTGGGCCCACTTGTTGCTGTTAGGATTAGCTGGTACTTCTGAAATGTCTGGAATTTCTTCAATTATCACTCCCTTGCTCCTGGTAACTACTCTGACTGGGACTGGCTCTGGTGCCTTAGCCTCAGTAGCAGTCGTTACTGGTGCATCTGGACATTGGGCTGCAAAATGACCATACTTCCCACAGGTGTAGCATTCATGCTTCTGGTATGGAAGTTGCCTCTTCCTCTTCCTCTGCCCATTCCTTGTGGGTATCTGCCCCGTCCTTGACTAGTACCATTGGTACCTGGTCCCTCTTCTTGGGCTACTTTGATTGGCTCTACCTTCACTAGTTCAGTGTAGGCAACCACTGATAAATCCTTTCCTTTCTTAAAATGGTGAATTCGGATGCCACAATTATTCCATAGGTGACCGAAAGCCTTGCAGTATGTACATTGTGGGCATTCTGTGGAGATGTGGTCCTTGGATTTACATCTTGAACACCAAGTCTCCATCTTCCGGACCGGCTGTCTTGTGTGGCTAATCTCTGCAATCTGCCTAGCCATTTCTTCAATTTTCTTGGTCCATGATCCTTTCTTTGATTTTTCCTTTGTCCGTTCATCGGAGCTGCTCTCGGAGCTGTTGGATGTTGCACTGGAATCAGATGCTTCAGTAGCCGAACTACTACTACTGGTCCTTCGCTTCTTGTGACTCTTTTCTTTCTTAGCCTGCTATTCCAGTTTTAATGCTCGCTGGACCAGGTCATTGAATTTCTTTGTAGGGGCTGGTACTTCTTGTTCTCTCAGCTTCTTGCTTCTGAACCCATTCAAAAACCATGCCCTCAATCTCTTCTCAGACGGTGGTTCTTGTAACTGTCTGGTCAGTTCTTTGATCTTTTCGACATAGCTGTGGACTGACAAATTCCTTTGTTTGATCTGATCCAATTCACAGAGAATATCCTCATCTCCTCGATTGTCAGAATATTCCAACCTGAAGGCCTTAAGTAATTTATTATATGATCTCAGCTGGCATGCAGGGTAATGGTAATACCATTTCCTTGCTGCTTCCTTCAAGGTTTGTGGAAAGTATTCCCCCCAATCATCTTCATCAATGTTTTTTAGTTTAGCATACTGCTTGAAAGCTTGTATGTGAACATCAGGATCATCCTTTTTCCCTCCTTTGAACATGGGAAAGGAAATCTTCAGGGAAGCGGTGTAATCATTTCGATTACTGCTGACTCCGCCAATTTTCTTCTTGGCTTCAGAATGACGCTTGGGAGCTTTCTTGCAATTGTCAGTGTCAGCATCCCAATCAATCTCTGTCTCTGTCTCAGTATCAGTATCTTCTCTGTTTTGTCTGCTAGAAGTATGGTGACTTCCCTTTCTGCCTTTGATATGCTCATCTTTCTGGCGAGACTGAGAACTCTTGGAACTCTTTGCCTTTCGTGCTTCGCGTTCTGCCCGTCTGCATCGAGAATGACTGGAGTGCTGTGAGTCCTGCGCCTCATCAGCCTTACTATGCTCCTCCTAAGACTCAGTGTCAGTCATTTTCTCTTGCTTGGGGTCAGACTCTCTTCCTGACTCCTCAGGAATGGGGTCCACACGATTGGTAGATTTCCGGCCACGATTGGATTTTGGTGCCATTGCTGAAAAATTCAACTAGGAGAAGAGTCTTTCAGTCAACGAGCTTCAGCTCGAGCCACTGTGATCGCCAAAATGGAATTGGAGCTGATCTCTTGAGAGAGCTAATTCCAGTGTTAAAGGATTTCAGCTACTTGTGTGGAAAGATTTCAGACAGCAGACTAGACAGAAATCAGAGACTAGACTGAAATGTGGATACTGAATCCCTATCTTGGTTTATGTCCCTTCATCTATTTGTGTTTATCTTTCGACTGCAGAGTGTTCACAAGACACCAACAATGTGGACTTGCAAAGGGGGAAGTGCAATCAATGGCTTCCTTGCAGTTGGATGGGAGACTAAGGTGGTCAACCACCAGGGAGATACAATCAAGTGCTTTGTAGTTGATGAGAATGTGGTGTGCAGATACCATATTGCGAAGCAAAGCTTGTCAATTGTCTTTCCCTACAGAAGATGGAAGCTGACAAAGGGAGAATAGGAGGCACTAGACTCTCATGTTGCTACTAGAGAATCACTTGATCTGCAAATATGCCTCCACGACAATGCAATGCACAACATCTCGGTGAATAATGACTGGAATCTTAATCACCTTTGTGAGTGTCTTAATCTTAGATATACCTTGCCCAATCAATATGTTTTTGTAATCAATGGAAAGGTTGTTTGTTTCAAAAAACAGAAGAGCTTTTTGTGTGAAAACATTGGTTTTCCGTGATGCATTAATGTAAAAGATTGTAACTGAAGAGATTTTGCTCCCATTATTACATATTGTGTTTTGAATCTCTTTTTCATTTTTAATTTAATCAAGATTTCGATTGAAATGTGCACATTTTTTAATTTGGAGCATGAATACTTTCAATGCTGGTGTCTTTCAATGGCTTGTTGCGTGATTTTGTTTATAATTATAGTTTTAAGTTAATTTGATGTTAATTTTAAGTGCTTTTAAAAAGTGACATTGAGTATAAAAGTGACTTTCTAGGTTTTAAACTTCATTTATCACATTCACAAAACACTGGCTTTCAACTCTCTTCCCATCTTCTTCGCGAACAGACCCATGGCAACATCTTCTCATGCACTTCTCACACAACTACAAAAGATAGGACTTGCAAATCATGCACATAAACTAGTCAGTGTCTCTGAGGGGACGATCGACATGTATGCCACTGCTAACCTTCATGTAGAGGGATTCCAAAGTTTTCTTGTTTACATGATGGAGCACATGGAAGAATATGCAATATTCTTTGAGGGAGCCGACATGGAGTGGTTGCCAGTGGATTTTCTCAAACACCTCTATGCGACCGGCAAAAAATTTTGCTGACGCTTATTGAGGTTTATAAAAGGGCTTACTGAGCAGGACTGCATGACAAAGGATGAGGATGACCTCATAGACTTAGGCATGGGGTGCATAGGCACCCAATGCATCTCAAACGACATGGTTCTGGTCTTGCTTGTGCTAGAGGGCATGGAGAAGGGAAAATCAAAGAAAAAGGCCAACAAGAAACCTCCTGTGACCATTGTGGAGGAATCAAATGAAGTTATTAAAGAGGTTGATAGCAGGCAGAATCATCTATGGCACTCATGCTCCTGCAGGATCCCAACTCCACTAGGGAGGAAGATCGGATGATAGAGGGAGACGAGGTGTTGGAGGAAGTTGCTGACCTCCAAATTCTCACTTTGCATGCAATGTTGGTGGATGGTTGTCACTTTTGGTTCCTTGATAACATTGCAAAGAAACTAGGACTCAGAGAAGATGACTCACTCTTAGTGCTCGCTATCTATGTAGGCATGAAAGATCCCAGTGGAAAGCAAAAGAAGGTCAAATTTCAAATTGACTTTGAAGACCAAGGTCTTGCAACAAGCCTCTCCTTCCTCCCTAGTGAAAACGAATAGAATTTGGTACAAACCGTGGCAAATACACTTATAGAAATCAAATCATGTGCCTCATTTTATGAAAGGATCTCGAAAAGTTCTTTTCATCCACACAACCCGCTGATCACTATGGGTCGAGAAGATCGCTCTAGCATCGACCTTAAAAGGAAAACTCTTGAAGATATGGATGAAAAAACTGAGGTAAACACTTTTTAACCCTGTCAATATCTATTGTACCCTATAGCAAGTGTTGAAGCTATTTAAAATATTTGCAGACCGCATACCATGTTGATAAGTTTGCAATGCGTACTGGAGATTCATGCAACGTTCCTATGAGTAGAGATAGCTCCATGTGGCACTACCTTGGCCATTTGGGGCCATCCATTCTTCTAGTTGTTCACATAGAGTTCTCCAAGAATGGTTTTGCAGAGCTACTCAAGTCCAAAGCATTAAGTAGCCATCCTTGCTGAAGATTACCTTACCCTTAATGGTCACAAGTGTATCTTGGTGGACCGGGAGGCGGCATTGTATGCCTTTACAAGGAAGCACCCTGGGTTAGTCCTCTCCCATTCTGCCTTAAGCCTAGGTCAAGGGGTGAGAAACCCAGAGGATATTGTAAAAACCCGTGGTGTCAAGTTTGTCATTCGCGAACCCTATACCCACAAATGTAATTTACAAGAAAACCAACTAGCCATGATGTAATATCCAAAGCAATATACAATAATTTTGTCCTTTCTATTTTTTTTGTTACTTCCTGTACTTTCTTTTTTCTATTGCACATATTGGCCAATTTTTTATTTTTTATTTTGGCAACGCGTTCACACCTCCTTGACCATCCAAGCACCTGCCGTACGTGGGATGCCTACCGATGAACATTTTGCAAAACGGAACCATTTCAGATGCGCACGGAGATCGTGGGGCTGCAAAATTTCACAACACCTGATAGCACCGCACGGGCCAAAAAAAGGCCATGTGCGCCACATTGCCTATGTCAAAACTGGCCCATGTGCGCCGTGGTACACATGGATTTTTTTGGCCCATATGGCACCATCGGGCATCATCGTGAAATTTGGTGGTCCCATGGTCTCCATGCGCATCCAAAATGGCTCTGTTTTGTAAAATGTTCACATGTAGGAGTCCCACGGCCGACGGATGCTTGGATGGTCGAGGAGGTGAAATCTAGCAACTTGATTAATTCAAATACTTCAATAATAGAAAGTACATATAACACAATTAATTATTGTAGTTACACCGAATGGTAGAAAATCGACTCATTCATATTATATGGAAAGATTACAAATCTCAAAAGCAGAGGTTACATGGGGAAACTTATTCTTGTGGAGGCACCCTTCATTCCTTAGATTGATTGCTAGAGATAGATCTATATTTTTGAGTGTAACTCGCTTAGCATGCACCATACAAGAAACGCCATCTTGGAACAACTGCACCAAAATGTCTTCGGTGGCATCCTATAAGGCCAATAGCGCTGCACACTGGATACGTGTGACAAAATTTGAATATTCATCCATTATTTCTCTCACCATCTGAGAGAAGGTTGCTTTTGTTATTATTGGCTCAATGCTTTTTTGATATTTTCGGATCTCACGTAAAGCAAGTGTGCCTGGCTATCATCATTGTTTCTTCTGCGCCGTTGATGGTAGTGGAGGAGCCACTTGTCTGGCCCATTGAGGAGGGTCATTTTTGTACTTTTTTCTCCTCTCCTCTTGGGCTTGTTTCTCTTCAGGTGTGAGCTTGTCCTTTTCCTTTTTCGTACATTGTTTTGCTCTCTGAGGAATTTTTGAAGGTCTGGAGCTCCTAGCCTTTGCTTGGAGGGCGGCCTGAGCTATATCCTCTTTTGCTCTCCTCTCTGCCTCTGTTCGTGGTTGTAAATTATCCAAGTGAACTCTCTCAGCCTCGACTCTCTGCCATTCTTCTTGCTCTCTATGCCTTCTTTGTTCTTCATGCAATCTCTGTGCTTCTCTATCAGTTGCATGTTTGTTTTCTATCTCTCTCATTCTCTTCCTCCTCTTGGCATCTCGTGCTTTTGAAACAGGATCACCTGGTATTACTTTGATCACCCTTTGTTTGACTCGCAGAGGGAATTTTTGTGACGTAGTCGCGATTGCTTGAGCTGCAGGTGCTGTCGTTGCTTGAGCTCTAGGTCCTATGTCTTATGTGGGTTTGTTTAGAGCTACGACTGGTCCAAGATCCGACAGAGGTGTGCGATTCACATTATGCAGTGGATTAAGCATAAATCTTCCGCATGGTGTTCTGATCCTCTGGAGTCAAAGGTTTGGGGAGTGGTTGGGTGTTTGGAGATGGTTGTTGTGTTGGGTTATTGACTTCTGGTTAATGATGTGGATTTGAAGCGGTGGATTGTGTATGAGGTGCTGG
This sequence comes from Adiantum capillus-veneris, assembly GCF_014529385.1. Classification (NCBI taxonomy): domain Eukaryota; kingdom Viridiplantae; phylum Streptophyta; class Polypodiopsida; order Polypodiales; family Pteridaceae; genus Adiantum; species Adiantum capillus-veneris. The sequence goes on from NC_140960.1 coordinate 93,044,155, forward strand.
TTGCGGATTTTTAGTGTTGTCAGTGGCAGTGGTGTCATTGTTGTGCATAGTGGTGTGCTCTCGTGTATCGTCCATGTTGTGCAAGATATGAGTGTGTGTACATTTGGACTTGAGAGGATCTTCTAAAATGTGCAAACAAGAAATGAACTTTAAGTTGTGAGTTTTGACTTATATACTACTTGAATTTAAAAAAAAAACTCAATAAAATCACTCAAAATTTTAAAAAAACTCCAAAATAGACAAAACTGGACTAATAATTGTGGCCTTAACAAATCACTATGCATGACAATGCATGTTTACATTAGATTTACACAATAATATTTTCTAAATTGCAATCTATTCTACAACAAAATAAAAATATTCACATCAAATGACCTATGATAATCAATAAGAGGTAGAATGACAGGGTTTGGTGACGCGAGAATTTCTCCTACTCTTTGGGCACCAAACATGAATACCATACGTTGTTGAAAATGGATTTTCCTACTAATTGCAATGTTTACTCTAATGTGTGGAGTGAAATGAAAGGAAAAAAACTGTATTCCTCGACCATTATCCATGGTCTATGCATGACTTAATTCTTAAAACAAAACAAAAATATAGACGTCCAAACTAAGGTCGTACCTAATGAGAGGCAAAATAAAAGGATTTACTGATGCGTTTATCTCTACCAATCTAAGAGGACCTAGAATTCTACGAATTACTCGCTGAAATTGCAACTTAGTACTAACAATTATGTGTACCTTTTGCCTTGCAATGGGAATGAAGGGATCATACAAATTCTCGTGATTCATGCAAGCTACTTGATTATGCTAAAGGTTGAGCCTTCACAAAACATACACAAGCCTGTCCTCAGTGGGGGCACCAAAATTGAGGCGGTCCGGGGCGGGCAACAAGAAGAGCAACCTCTAGACACCCTTCAAGGCTCCCGTTCTGCTCAATGGGGCTGGGGCACAACACAACACAAACCAAAACAACAAACCCAAAGCCAAATCCCAACTACACAAGGGGCACCACCTAGTTTAAGAGCGAACTAGGACGCAAAAGAGGAGAATCGTTAGAGCAACCCACAAACAAGCAAGGAATTTACACTAACCCTAACACCAATGGAACACTCTCACACACTAAAACACGAGAGAGAGAGAGAGAGAGAGAGAGAGAGAGAGAGAGAGAGAGAGAGAGAGAGAGAGATGGTGTACAACTTAGCTTCAACTTTATATTTTGCACAAAAAGGAACTTAGAGCTTGCAGAATCAAGTGACAAGATTTGGTTATAGCATCACTAGCACATTGTCTTAGGGTTATGGGAGCCCTCTCACCATCCACCCTCTTACAATGGTAGCCAAACAATAGCCAATGAATCACAAGCAACAAAACACCAACCTTCAATGAAACAAGTCACCTTATGAAGCTGAATGAGTTTGCCAAGCCAAATTGGAGGAGAAGCATGAGCCTTTGGACATGAATTGCACCCAAAACTACCAATTCATTGATGTTGGGGTAGATACAACAATGGTAGGAAGAATATCTTCTACTCGCACTCACTCAAACTAGCTCAATCTTTTCTATGCACCAAAGTGATGGTGTATAGAAAGCTTACTCTCTCTTTAAAACCAAGATAGAACTGGCGTGTGCTATGCTCAATCTAGTGTGCAATGGTATAGTGATGTCTTTTACAAGGAGGAATGGGTTCTATTTATAGGTTTTAGAAGCCTTGATTAGAATTAAGCCTAATCAGTTTTATTAGGAAAGATCAAGGATTATGAATTTTTATGAATTTCAAATGAAAATGGGGTCTCTCTTATCTCTTGAGTCACATGGATGTGGGCTCAAGTAAGAGAATTATTGATGTGGTGAAAGGAGAGAAGCTTCCATGGGAGTGAGTGAATTTGGTTTACTTGTGCGGTTGCCTACTCCATATGTTGATAGTGTGGGTGCATTTTTACAAGAGAAGTTAGTTGTTAGTGGTAATAATCACTAGAATTGTTAGTGATACATTTACAATGGGTAGGATGAGTTGATTTGATAAAGGAAGAGGGGTGAATTAAAAGAGAATCATTGAGATTGTGAAGCTTTGAAGAAGCTTGAACTCACCCTTGTGTAGATTGTGGAAAAAATGACCGTTGGTCTTCTTCTTCTTCTTCGCTTCTTTACGTCGCCGCCACGGTTGACCACCACGATGAAAAGAGGATTTGTTGATGAAAAATACTCAATTTGCAGAAGTTATCATGGTTAAGATGCTGAATTTTAGATATTTTTAGGAGAGGTAAATGAAATTGTAACATAGAAGCAATAGAGAGAGAGAGATGGAGAGGGGTGTATGTATGTAGAGGTTCATAAAAGAACTATAGGGATGAGAGAGAAGGGTAATGGTGAAGAGGGTGGGAGCAGCCATGGAAATTGCAGGTTTGAGTGAGGGAAGGAGAGGGAGGGATGTGTAAGAGTGAGTAGGTGTGTGGAAGGGTGAGAGAAGACTAAGGGCTACTTGTGAGAAAAGTGGGCAGACTGGGGTCCACTCAAAAACTCATAGCTAACTGCTGGTAGCTCCAAAAATCATGAACAAATTTGAGGTGATTATTCAAAGCGTGGGCTACAGTTTCTCTTTTGACCACCGCTCCAAATTCGGAGTGCAAATAGGTGCCAAAATTCTCACCAAAAAGCCTGTTTTTATGCCTGCAAAAGTCTTTTAGTGCCCCCCTCCTTTGTTGAATTTGTACAATGCATCCAAGAGTGAGCCCCTCCTTTGTCATATTATAATACAAAGCATCCAAGTTGCCCTTGACCCATGCATGGAGGAGGATTATTGGTGAATAAAGAAATATATACATGGTGGGACTAGTGTATTGACTATTCATGGACTTTAGCTCAATGAGCACATGGTGTTAGAATAATGAGTAAAATTAATAATAAAAATATGGAGGAGTTATGGATATGGAAAGATATTGGAATCATATGATATGGTCCCTCCTTGAATTATTTTGGGTGAAAGAGGAAAATGTATGTAAGTAAATAATATAATAAACGTAACCAATGAGTAAAAATCAATTTTTTGTTTTCAGGAGGGTGAGGATAAAAATGTGGGAGTGATTTGTATAAAGGAAAAATATGAGGTTAGAGTATGTACATATTGGCAAAAAATATAATTATGGTGTAAGAGGATGAAAGAAGGCATACACAGGTTTAATAAAACACACACCTAGGTATAAATATTTAAATAAAATACCAAAATAATTATAAAATTCCCTATATTTAGGCCATATAGATAATGCAATATTTACACACCAAGCGGTCATAATATATTTTATTTTTTTGATTTTATTTATTTTTTTGGCTCAACTAGCTCAGTGACTAGCTAGCTGAGGGTTTTTAAGAAGATATGGAAAAAGGCCCCTAACTCACACACGCCTATGTATAGTGAAATGGTAGGGATAGCCATAGTGTTTAGGTGATTTTGGTAGGGTGGGATAACTCACTATGGCAATTACGGAGAGCTGAAAAACGGCCATCATTAGCCCTCCCCCAGGCTGATGGTATATTCATGTACCATCATAGAGCATCTTTTCCAAAGAGAGTGGTTCAAAGTCCTTGACAAGATCTTCATTGTTTGGCCCCTCGGCATTTTGACTAGAGTTACATTGGTACTTCATGTAACAATACTTGCATGAGACAGCTGCCCTTTGACAGATCTTTGGTAGATCCTTTGGTAGAATTCGACTCAAATAAGGCTTCAAGCGATACCCGTTTACCTTCCTGGAGTGCTCTTTCCCATTCAAGTCCATAAGTTGATAGTAACTTGAATTGAAAGCCTTCTTAACTATGTATGGCCCCTGCCATCTAGTTTCAAATTTAGCATCGAAACTATTGTCAAGTCGATTGTCATACCTTAGCACAAGCTCTCCTTCCTTGATGCCTTTGTCCTTCAGTTTCTTGTCGTGCGTTTCTTTCGCTTGTGTGGCTTTCCTCTTGTAGCACTCATATGCTGCTTCTCTTTTCCACTCAATCTCCACTAACGTAAGAAGTCGATCCATCCATACCTCTTGATCATCTTGTGCTCCTTTGCCATGAAGTCGCATTGTTGGAATGTTGAGCTCGATAGGTTGCAAAGCCTCTTGACCATAGACCAAGTGAAATGGTGTGAACTCCGTGGCTTCCCTATATGTGGTTCGATATGCCCACAAGGCACCATCCAAGAAGTCATCCCATAATTTTGTCTTGTTTTGCACCATCTTTCTAATGATTCCTGCAATGACACCATTAGCCTTCTCCACCAAACCATTTGACTGTGGTAGTATGGTGTGCTATGACGATGTAGAATGTGAAGCTCTTCACAAACTTCTGTGAGCAAGCCCTTCCTAAACCCTGGACCATTATTAGAAACAATCTCCAAAGGTGTGCCAAATCTGCAACAAATGTGATTGTACACAAACTTGCTAACTGTCCTCTCATTCACTCTTGCCACACTTTGAGCTTCCACCCACCTAGTCATATAGTCTACAGCCACTAGAATGTAGAGTTTAACATTTTTTGTCCTAGGCAGAGGACCCATAGCATCAATGCCCCACTTTTCAAAGGGTCCATTTGCAAGCACTATTTGCCTCGGGCCATGCACCAACCTTCTATTTCCATTTATCTGACAATTGTGACAGCTTTTACACCAATGTTGAACATCCACATGCAAGCTTGGCCAAACATACCCTGCAAGCAAAATCTTCTTCATAGTTGATTCTTGGGCAAAATGACCACCACATGCCTCTTCATGCAAACCTTTTAGAATGGTTGGAATTTCCTCGATAGTTGGTACTCTTCTGCACACTTGATCCTTCCCTCTTTGATAGAGGGAGCCTTCTAGGAAGAGATAGAAACTTGCCTTCTTCATGAGTCTCCTCTTCTGAGCCTTCGTGAAGTCTTGTGGAAACTCATCCTCCAAAATGTAGCCAATAATGGGAGCCAATGACTCCAATCCCTGGTATCTCGGTTGCTTGACAGCTGCTGCCACCATGATGACCTGCACTTCTCTCTCAACACATGTAACTGCTTGTTGTGCAAGTAAATCGGCATCTTCATTTTGTTTCCTCGGAATATGATATAGTTGCACTTCTTCAAACTGATTAAACATCCTACAAATGGCATGAACTTTTGTCCTTAAGCTTTCATTCTTGCATGTCCAAATGCCTAAAATCTGTTTAACAATGAGAAGTGCATCTCCCTTTACCATGAGACATTTTATCCCTTGGCCAATGCACATCTTCAAACCATGAAGTAGTGTGTCGTATTCTGCTTCATTGTTGCTAGTTGAACCTGGTAGATTGACCTTCTCTTTCATGATCACCTCTCCACTTGGGTTGAGCAATACTAGCCCTCCCCCCGCTTTTCCTGTGACTCGTCGAAAAGCTCCATCAAAGAACAAGGTAAAAGCATTAGGAATACTTTTAGGTGGTGGCAATGGTAGGGTCTTTACTTGAGGCACCTTAATTTCCTTCTCATGTACCCTATAAGTGAGAATACCTGCCAATTGTGCACGCACACTATCTTCTACCTTGAAAGAGTATTGGAACTCTTGCAATTCCATAATCCACTTTGAGATCCTAGTGCTAAGATGCATTTGAGATGACACCCAAGGAAACAAATTTTCTGCAGTGAGAATTACAAAAGGTTTTGGTAGCAGGTAGGATCTAAACTTTCTCACCGCAAACATGAGAGAAAGCATCATGAGTTATGCTTCTGTGTAGCTTCTCTCCAAGGCATTCATGACCCTACTAGCAAAGTAGATGGGTCGCATACTGGTACTGTGGGGATCTTGTTGTAATAAAACTGCACCAATTGTTTCCTTCCCAACACTAGAGCTAACAAAGAATGTGTACTCCCAACAAGGAGGCATGAGTGTTGGTAGCTCTGAAAAAATGACTTTAATGTTACAAAAATACTCTTCAAGATCATCAGAACATGCAAATTCTACTTTTTGTGTCAACTTTTGCAAAGGGTGAAGTAACTCCGAGGCTAAGTGAATGAAGCGTGACATATACTTCACCTTTTGAATGAATGAGATGACCTCCTTAAGACTCTTTGGTGATGGTAGCTCAATGAGAGCCTTTGCCTTTGAAGGATCCACCTCAATGCCTTTATAGGAAACCTTGTGACCAAGCAAGATCACTTCATCTCACCTATGTGACACTTGTCGGGGTTGAGCTGACCTCCCATGTTGTAGAGCTTCTTTAAACCTTCTTCTATCCTTTGTAGATGCAATGATTTTGAGCTATAAATGCAAAAATCATCAATAAAAACCCTAATGGACTTTCCAAAAAATGCTTGAAACACCATGTTCATGAAACGTTGGAATGCTGCAGGAGCATTTGTCAGGCCAAATGGCATGACTCTAAAAGCATAACAACCCCAAGGAGTGATGAAGGTTGTTTTCAATTGGTCCTCCAATGCAATCCCTATTTGAAAGTAACCTAAGTAGCCATCACACACAGTGTACTTCTCATGACCAGCTACCTCATTTAGTATCTCATCCTGAAATGGGAGGGGAAAGTGATCTCTTTTTGTTGCCTCATTGAGTGGACGGTAATCCACACACACCCTCCACTTTCCGTTTTTCTTAGGAGTGACAACAACGGGAGAGACCCACTCTGAATTCTCCACTGGATAAATGAAACCTGCTGCTAGAAGCTTTCTTACCTCCTTGAGTAAAGCCTGCTCCTTGATGACTCCTAGCCTTCGTAGCTTCTGAGCCTTAGGTGTGGCCTCTGGCTTCAACTCAATTTTGTGTTGAACAGCATCTACTCCACGCACATCGGTGTAGTCTTTAGCAAAAATCCTAGGAAAATTTCCTTAGCACAGATTTGAACTCCTCTCTTTCATCCTTTGTAAGTGTTGTAGATAGTATACCTTCTAGCATTCTTTCATCTTCCACTTTTTGGTTCTCTTGGGAACCTACCTCCTCCAAACCTTGACAAGAGGTCTCTTTGTTGGTTGGATTAAACCTTACCCCCATGACTTAGATGGAAGACTCCTCTTCAGTAATGTTGCCGCTACTTTCTTCTTCTGAAGTGTTATTGGTCCAACCTTCTTCCGTCTCACTTTGAGATGATTCTTCATGGAGCTCCTCTTGGCGTTGCTCCTTCATGTCAAAGACAACCTTCTTATGATTGTCATTCCTGCAAATTAGCTTTCCACTCTCCCAATCCTGCAAAGCTCGCATTTTCATTAGCCATGGTCTCCCTAGGATAAATGGGTAACCATTTCCTTTGGTAGACATGACATAGAAATCCACTACCTTCTTAATGCCAAAGGCCTCCACAAAAACATTTTTACAAATGCCTACGCACCTAGCCTTGCTATTGTTTGCCATCTTGACCTTAATTTCAGGTGTCTCATGGATGTGCATGCCTAGTTTTTGCATGAGTCCCTCTGTCATGATGCAAATTTGTGCACCCCCATCCACTAGACCTTTCCTAACCAATCTCCCTTTTATGTAACAATCTAGCTCAGGTGTAATGTCCTCATTCATTTCAGCTTGTGCAATTTTTACAATAGGCACACTCTCTTTTACCTTTCTCCTAGTGCTAACTGCCCTTGTTAAATCCCTCCTAACTTGTGGACATAATGCAAGAAATTGAGGCCATGAGATATCAGGACCCTTACCTCTCATGTCTTCCAACAGGTTGTATGGAGCCATTCCATGTCCAAGAGGAAAGTCTTGGAGGTTGATACGACGTCGAGTCCTCTTAGCTTCCTTGGTCTCCTTTGCCTTCTTTTCTCATCCATTGTCACTTTGTGATGTAACTTCTTCTTTCTTCTTACCTTTTCCTCGGCCACGCTTAATGCCATTTGCTTCCATGTCAACCTCTCTTGAATTTGTCACCTCTACCACATGCACGTTTGGGTCTGGCAAAGGTGGAACTCCTTCCACTCCTTGTGGAGGTGGTCTTGCTCCATTTTGCCTTTGTATAAGCCGTGGTTGCTGACTAGTTCCTTCACCTACATTCATCACTGGGTAATTCAAGTTAGGTCTCCCTGGCTCCCCACGGGGCCAAGGACAATTATACATCCCATGTCCAGACTCACCGCAATTCCAACATTGCAAGACTCTCCTAGGTCGTGGGTCTTGCTCTTCAGACTTCTTTGCTTGTCCCTTTGGACCTACAGCTTGTGCAAGGTGAATTGACAAGCTGCTTAAAGATTCATTTAACTTCTCAATCACTTCCGCCGTTACCTCAGGAAGCTCCTTAGATGTTGATGCTTGTGACTTACCTTTGGGTCTAAGACCTTCTATTGGAACCTCCCCCCTTAAGCACTTGAGTTTCCTATATTTCTCAGCAGCCCTAGTTTCAGCTGCATCAAAGGTAGCATGTGCACCCGCCTCAACTTTTACCTTAAGGTCAGGAAAGAGTCCGGCTATGAACCTCTCCTTCTTTAGAAATTCTGCACCATCACCAGGGTTAGCAACATTTAGTATCCATAGAGCCCAAAGACGTAGGAACTCTTGCTTGTACAAGTAGTAGTCATCTAAGTCTTTTTTCTTATGAGAAACAATGTCTTGCCATAATTTCTGAGTGTTTTGGGGATCAAAGAAGTATTTCTTGAAACGATTCAAAACTTCCGTGTAATTCCCTTTAACTTCCTCAGGCAAAGAGTCAAACCAAGTGCTAGCATCTTTCCTAAGGACCACCTCAAACATTTCTACACGTTCTTGATTAGTTACTATCCTCTTGATACGGCAAGACATCTTGAAATTCGCTAGAAATAATTGTGCATCCTCTCCAGGCTCTCCAAAGAAAAGAGGATATCCAGACATTTGGCGTTGGCTCTCCATTGAATTGATTCCAAAGTGACGCGTTTTTGTTTTTTCTTTCTTTAAAAGATTTACACAATAATATTTTCTAAATTGCAATCTATTCTACAACAAAATAAAAATATTCACATCAAATGACCTATGATAATCAATAAGAGGTAGAATGACAGGGTTTGGTGACGCGAGAATTTCTCCTACTCTTTGGGCACCAAACATGAATACCATACGTTGTTGAAAATGGATTTTTCTACTAATTGCAATGTTTACTCTAATGTGTGGAGTGAAATGAAAGGAAAAAAACTGTATTCCTCGGCCATTATCCATGGTCTATGCATGACTTAATTCTTAAAACAAAACAAAAATATAGACGTCCAAACTAAGGTCGTACCTAATGAGAGGCAAAATAAAAGGATTTACTGATGCGTTTATCTCTACCAATCTAAGAGGACCTAGAATTCTACGAATTACTCGCTGAAATTGCAACTTAGTACTAACAATTATGTGTACCTTTTGCCTTGCAATGGGAATGAAGGGATCATACAAATTCTCGTGATTCATGCAAGCTACTTGATTATGCTAAAGGTTGAGCCTTCACAAAACATACACAAGCCTGTCCTCAGTGGGGCACCAAAATTGAGGCGGTCCGGGGCGGGCAACAAGAAGAGCAACCTCTAGACACCCTTCAAGGCTCCCGTTCTGCTCAATGGGGCTGGGGCACAACACAACACAAACCAAAACAACAAACCCAAAGCCAAATCCCAACTACACAAGGGGCACCACCTAGTTTAAGAGCGAACTAGGACGCAAAAGAGGAGAATCGTTAGAGCAACCCACAAACAAGCAAGGAATTTACACTAACCCTAACACCAATGGAACACTCTCACACACTAAAACACGAGAGAGAGAGAGAGAGAGAGAGAGAGAGAGAGAGAGAGAGAGAGAGAGAGAGAGAGAGAGAGAGAGAGAGAGAGAGAGAGAGAGAGATGGTGTACAACTTAGCTTCAACTTTATATTTTGCACAAAAAGGAACTTAGAGCTTGCAGAATCAAGTGACAAGATTTGGTTATAGCATCACTAGCACATTGTCTTAGGGTTATGGGAGCCCTCTCACCATCCACCCTCTTACAATGGTAGCCAAACAATAGCCAATGAATCACAAGCAACAAAACACAAACCTTCAATGAAACAAGTCACCTTATGAAGTTGAATGAGTTTGCCAAGCCAAATTGGAGGAGAAGCATGAGCCTTTGGACATGAATTGCACCCAAAACTACCAATTCATTGATGTTGGGGTAGATACAACAATGGTAGGAAGAATATCTTCTACTCGCACTCACTCAAACTAGCTCAATCTTTTCTATGCACCAAAGTGATGGTGTATAGAAAGCTTACTCTCTCTTTAAAACCAAGATAGAACTGGCGTGTGCTACGCTCAATCTAGTGTGCAATGGTATAGTGATGTCTTTTACAAGGAGGAATGGGTTCTATTTATAGGTTTTAGAAGCCTTGATTAGAATTAAGCCTAATCAGTTTTATTAGGAAAGATCAAGGATTATGAATTTTTATGAATTTCAAATGAGAATGGGGTCTCTCTTATCTCTTGAGTCACATGGATGTGGGCTCAAGTAAGAGAATTATTGATGTGGTGAAAGGAGAGAAGCTTCCATGGGAGTGAGTGAATTTGGTTTACTTGTGCGGTTGCCTACTCCATATGTTGATAGTGTGGGTGCATTTTTACAAGAGAAGTTAGTTGTTAGTGGTAATAATCACTAGAATTGTTAGTGATACATTTACAATGGGTAGGATGAGTTGATTTGATAAAGGAAGAGGGGTGAATTAAAAGAGAATCATTGAGATTGTGAAGCTTTGAAGAAGCTTGAACTCACCCTTGTGTAGATTGTGGAAAAAATGACCGTTGGTCTTCTTCTTCTTCTTCGCTTCTTTACGTCGCCGCCACGGTTGACCACCACGATGAAAAGAGGATTTGTTGATGAAAAATACTCAATTTGCAGAAGTTATCATGGTTAAGATGCTGAATTTTAGATATTTTTAGGAGAGGTAAATGAAATTGTAACATAGAAGCAATAGAGAGACATGGAGAGGGTGTATGTATGTAGAGGTTCATAAAAGAACTATAGGGATGAGAGAAAAGGGTAATGGTGAAGAGGGTGGGAGCAGCCATGGAAATTGCAGGTTTGAGTGAGGGAAGGAGAGGGAGGGATGTGTAAGAGTGAGTAGGTGTGTGGAAGGGTGAGAGAAGACTAAGGGCTACTTGTGAGAAAAGTGGGCAGACTGGGGTCCACTCAAAAAATCATAGCTCACTGCTGGTAGCTCCAAAAATCATGAAAACATTTGAGGTGATTATTCAAAGCGTGGGCTACAGTTTCTCTTTTGACCACCACTCCAAATTCGGAGTGCAAATAGGTGCCAAAATTCTCACCAAAAAGCCTGTTTTTATGCCTGCAAAAGTCTTTTAGTACCCCCCTCCTTTGTTGAATTTGTACAATGCATCCAAGAGTGAGCCCCTCCTTTGTCATATTATAATACAAAGCATCCAAGTTGCCCTTGACTCATGCATGGAGGAGGATTATTGGTGAATAAAGAAATATATACATGGTGGGACTAGTGTATGGACTATTCATGGACTTTAGCTCAATGAGCACATGGTGTTAGAATAATGAGTAAAATTAATAATAGAAATATGGAGGAGTTATGGATATGGAAAGATATTGGAATCATATGATATGGTCCCTCCTTGAATTATTTTGGGTGAAAGAGGAAAATGTATGTAAGTAAATAATATAATAAACGTAACCAATGAGTAGAAATCAATTTTTTGTTTTCAGGAGGGTGAGGATGAAAATGTGGGAGTGATTTGTATAAAGGAAAAATATGAGGTTAGAGTATGTACATATTGGCAAAAAATATAATTATGGTGTAAGAGGATGAAAGAAGGCATACACAGGTTTAATAAAACACACACCTAGATATAAATATTTAAATAAAATACCAAAATAATTATAGAATTCCCTATATTTAGGCCATATATATAATGCAATATTTACACACCAATAGGCCAACTAGCTCAGTGACTAGCTAGTTGAGGGTTTTTAAGAAGATATGGAAAAAGCCCCCTAACTCACTAGAAAGACCGCAACCGGTATTGAGACAACAACCACCTTTACCAGGAGCAAGACCAGTGGGCATTAGATATGCACCAAACTTAGAGAATCAGGAAGAACAAGCCTTAGTGCCTGTTCAAGCCTATTATGAAGAATCTGGTGCACATATGTCTCCAACTGTGTATTACCCACCAGAAGAATCCAAACAACTAGAACCATGGGGCATGATTGGGAATGTTGGAATACCAACAGTTATAAGTGCTTCTGATGAAGAGAGATACAATTTGGACACAAGAACATTGATGTTCATAGCTCATGGAGGATTAACAGGACAAAGACCATCCTATTCACAAAGGACGAATCAAATGGGACCAAGACCAGCACTAGGACCCTGTTACAAGTGTGGAGGTGACCATCTGATGAATGTTTGTCCACATACAGAAATCATTAGAATTAACGCTTATTGCACTGAGTGTGGGGTTACTCACTTCATTGAGGATTGTTCAAAAAATCCAAACACTGTACACGTCTATGTACAGTGAAATGGTAGGGATAGCCATAGTGTTTAGGTGATTTTGGTAGGGTGGGATAACTCACTATGGCAATTACGGAGAGCCGAAAAACGGCTATCAGTAGTATGCTATTTCGAGTATTTTGCAGGGAACTCCACGTCTCCGACTGTAGCATTACCCACTTCTTGTGTAGTGGGTACACCTTTTGCAGAGTTGATTGTAACTTTGACACCCTTACCCCTTAGCACCTTTTGACTTACTGGCCTTTGCACCCTTGTCCTTAGTTCCCATTGAGATTTTATTGTGGCAGCAATAAATGCATGGAAATAGGGTCCTTGCACCTTGCTTGCACCCTAACATACACATTGAGTATTTTCAAGTCTCCTGCCAAATCCCACTGAACTTGTAACGTTCCAAGACCTGAACCATGGAATCTCTTTCCTTCTCGTTGTTGCAGAATGACGTCAATGATTGTGGTGTGATTGATACCATTTCAGAGCCTCATGTGTCTCATGTGGGAGATAAAAAGCTGCCAGCCACCAAATATTCTTCTTTGATTGAACACTTAAACATGTGTTTCCCTTCTCATTGGCATTCAGCTCAACATCGATACCCACCAAGGCCTTGCTCATCAACGCAACTCTTATCCTCTCAAGCCATTGACCTTTAACAACTTAACACCATATTAGTGAATTTGGGTGTAGCATTTAATGGCCTAGTAATTTGTGTATAGCGGAAAATAGCATGAACATAGTGAGCATTTCATTAGAATAGATTCCTAATGAGAATAACAAGAGTGCTTGGGTGGAGAGAGAAACAAAATGCATAACACCTAGTTAGATAGCATGAACATTACTTCAAAAGAGAGAGAAATTAAGCAATTGACAATAGTTGAGGACCAGATTTGCATGGAGCCGACGGTCCCCCCTCAAAAAGGCTTTGTATTATGGTTTCGCCCATCAAGAGAGACATTTTACAATACAATTCTTTGTGTTCCTTCAATACTAGCTGTGCAGTGAAGATGGAAACTTCAAGCACTAAGCAAAACACTTATCAAACACAACATAGATTCCCTCATGGTCTCAGACCCAAGACCTCACACACCTTCGAAGATAGTGAGAGCTAGCGGGGTATGAGAGTAGATTGAGAGGAAGAAGGAGTAGTCTTACGAGAAAGATATACATCTCCTCAAATAATCACTCATATTAGCATAGCATAGCTTAGTAATTAGCATGGTAGAGGAGATGATCATGCATTGAAGCTTGGCTCTTGGTTGGATTTGCATCACAAAGCCAAGAGTTGTTGGTGTAGGTCTCCCTTCTCACAAGCTTGGAGTAGGTGGTAAGCTTTCCATTAAAGCTTGAGAAGGAGACAGAGAGTCTTCTTGCTTCACACATTGATTGTGTGAGTGTGTGAGTGAATAATTCCTTTGAAAAATCATCCCCCTCTCTCTCTCTCTTGGTCAACCCCCCTTGCTAATTGCTCATGCTACAGCCCTATTGGACCTCCCCAGCCTCAACCAATGGAAATTAAGCAGCATAAGTGATAGCCTTCTGACATGTGTCCCCCTTTACCCTTTTGTGAGAGCTTTAGGTAATTAATAAATGCAACTAAACTCTCATTGGACCCCTTTGCCTCCTGGCCAATAGGAATCAGGCAAGCCATTGGGCTACTGAATGCTCATTGGACCCCTTGAGAGAATGTGCAATAGTCTTCTAGAGAGCTTAATTCTTATTGGTTCTTTTATTAAGTGTTTTTTTGATTGTTGGGTCAACAACACAACATAACTCAAGTTTCGTACCAAAGTCTTATCTTTTGCGAGTTATGAAATGCTGTGGATTATGGCTATAAACGTCATTTGTAATGAGTAGTTATTCTAGTTTCAGAAGCCGGGGTGCAATGGCACTTCCAGATTGTAAATACAAAGCCATTTGACCTTTTCAGCCCCATTTTTGGTTAAACCTAAGGTAGTCTTAGTATATAAGGTACCTAGGTCATTTTGTAAAGAAGACTTTTTATCATAATCAAAACTTTAGCGTTGCTGTCTACTGTGTGTGAGAGAGAAAGAGAGTGAGCGTGAGCTTTATCCTCTCGCTACGCCCGGCTCGCTCAACACATTGGAGATCCGACTGCACCATTGTTGTAGGCTCGAGGAGAGCTACGCGACAACACCAAGCATTCCACGCGAGACGAAGCGCACACGCCGACGCATCTACGAGCTATTTGTGGTCGTAAGTGTATCAAACGATGTCTGTTTTCTGCGTGCTAGTAGTCTATAGAATCGTGGCGACATAAGCTACACATATGTACTCATAAATTTTAGTTTCGGGCACTTTCAAAATTCTGCTCTGTCATCCTACGCGTTTTCTGCAGATGGGTTTAGAGTGAGGGTTTTGAGTGTAGAAGCTTAGGGGCAGGTGTATCCTAGTGAGGGGATGGTGTTCCTTAAGTTTCGTACGAATCTGGCATGATTAGGTGAGTTACCTTCCGTATGTGTGTATGTGGCTAGGTGGTGTAGTTGAGAGCAGTGAGGTTCTTGATTGTGGTTTAGTTGGCCTTCCAGAGTGTTTTATGTGTAGGATGGTCTCAGCTTGACAAGATAAAGAGATTTCCTCCGTGTGCCTATCGTGTCATCTGTGTCCTCGATTGACATTATTTTGATCTAGGTAGTGTTTGCATGCACTTCATGGGTGTGTGAGTAGCCCGTCCAACATTGGCGCCGCTGCAGGGGACACAAGGACCTAAGTAGGTTTCCTACTAACACTCGTGTGATGGTTGCTTGATTTAGTTTCGGCTAAAGAAAGCGTTTTTCTTAAGTGGATCCGGAAGAGGATATTCCGTGATCAAGTGGATAGTGAGGAAGCGTGTGTCTTGCTGAGGGTCTTCGACTAGACAGGTTTAGTTAGGATCTGTGGATTAGAGTAGTTTTTGGTGGTCGAGTGATTTGTGAGGTGATAAAAGTGTTTACTAGTCCGTGTGTGGCAGTGAAGCGTTTTTCTACTCATAGATTGTAGGAGTAGCTTTAGGTAAGTGATCTGATTCTGATCTAGAGCTATTCAGCAATGAATTATTTGCTAAAGTGCTTGATTGCATTTGAAATCACAGAAAAGTGTGCTTTTGAGGGTAAAAATGCATTAAACAAGCTTTTGTGGATATTTTTGTATGACTGACTGATGCTCTGCATATAAAAGAGCCTTTGCAAGGGTTCTATGAAGAAAACCTACAATTCTGTAAACCTAGACATCCTACGCGTAGGATGTCTCAAGGGGGTTCTGGAGACCAAATTTTGAAATTCTGAGTTGACCAATGTGTTCAGAGGGTAGGTTTTACCCTAGTAACATATTGACTTGAGTGTTTTTCCCTATTTTTGTTGACCAAAAGCCAAAAGGCAAAGTCAGAAAACGTAAAATTTTAGAATTTAAGGCTTAAATTGAGTGATTTTTTCATGTTTTTGCAATTGTGAAGTATACTTGCACTTGCTGAGAGCATAAGGAAGCATCAGGGACACTTCAGTCTCAAAAAATAAGCAGTAGACATCCTACGCGTAGGATGTCTACAGGGTGATCTGGGCACTTTTTGGAAAAATCTGAGGTTACCAATGTGTTTAGAAGGTAGGTTCTACCCTATTTTCACCTGGAAAGTGGAAATTTGACCAAATTTTGACAGATCAAAGCCAAAAGACGAGAATTGCTAGACATCCTACCCAAATTGTGTCCAAGGTCTACTTTTGAGACCAAACCATAGGATGACTCCAAAGGCATGTTCTAAATGTTGTATTGAGTGCATGTGATAAATTTCATCTCATTTGGGTCAGTGAAAGGAAGATTGAACAGACTTTAGCATTTTTGACTAAAAAAGGCAAGAATAGTTAGTTTTGGGGTCTTTTGACATCCAAACTCAAATCTAAGCATACCAGTGGGTTGCTGACATCAAGGGGAAGTTGTGGCTCAAGTTTGGGGAAATTCTAAGCACTTAGACATCCTACGCGTAGTATGTCTTCACCATGATTTAGCACTCCAAATCAACTTCTAAGCATACCACAGTGATCAGAACCTTAAGGAGAGTCTATGGTTCAAGTTTGGGTTCATTCTGGGCAAAAAGACATCCTACGTGTAGGATATCTACTGCATAATTCTGAAACCAAAATTCTAATGTGACCATACCATGCTGTCATATAGCCTTGGATAAGCCTCCTAGGCAAATTTGGTCCAATTTGGAGTTGATTTGACTTGGGAATTCATCAGAGCAGACATCAGGCTTCTGGAACAGATTCTTGATCATTTGACCAGCCTATATGTGTCAGAATCAAAAAGTAAAAATAGTTGTGAGATTAGCACATCAAGGGGAAGCTACAGTGCAAGTTTGAACTGAAACAGAGCAAAAAGACATCCTACGCGTAGGATGTCTCAAGGCCATTTTTAGGTCCAAACCAAAATTTGAGCATACCATTGTGTTGTTGGACTTAAGGAGAGTCTCTAGACCAAATTTTGTTAAATTTTGAGCACATAGACATCCTACGCGTAGGATGTCTCTAGGCCAGTTTTAGGGTCCAACTATACTTTTGACCATACAAAAGTGTTCACAGTGTCACACAGATCCCAAATCTTCTTTCAAAAATGAATTTGGACTCATTTTGACCATTCTAAACTGCAATTCACTGTTTCGGCCATAACTTTCACAAACGGTATCGGATCCGAACAGTTTTTATATCAAAACGTAGCTTGAGAGCGACTCTACAGATCTTAGAGCAACCATTTAGGTCAACTTTGAAAAAAACATCGTTTGAGGCCTCAAAATTCATCCGGAAGTTAGGGGTGTCTTAAAGCGACAAATTGCGAGAATTGTGACGAAACGGTTGCGGTTTCGGACATAGTTTTGGCTTTTCCCTAACCAAAGCACTTGAACACAGTGGACTAAGTCTACTTGAACCAAGCAAAAGCTCTTAAGCCCAGAAATCATGTCTACCCTAGATTCAAACGCAGCTTACACAAGCTTGGAGATCCCTACGATAGAGGAATATCCTCCCACAATGGAACTTCCAAACTTGCAATTGATGAAGATCCATCTTGTTGAGAGGGTTTGGATGATTGGTCATGAGAGTGAAGGACTATATAGATACATTGACGACAATGAGGTCAATCTTTATAGGTGCTCAGATCCATACCTAGAAGAGATAACGGATTACAAGCTCTTATATGTCTACACATACGAAGTTGACTGTCAATGGAGATCTATAGTTGTCGCCAAGTATGGACGAGAATACAGAGTTGTAGAAAGCACAAATCCATAGACTGTACTAGAAAGAGGTGGATATTTGGTCAATGAAGGACCACAAATGCCTCCACCAAACACGAGAATTCCTATAGGAATTCCAAGAAGAGAGCCACCAGGATTCCCTTCAAGAGCGATAACGAGAGAAGGATTGGGAGAGTCTCTGGTTAGACTTGTAGACAATCAACAAGTTAGACCATCCCAAGTCCAGAAATGGGTAAACAGAAAATACTCCGGAGATAAAGATTTGAGAGATCACGTAACGGCTTTTAGAAGAGTGATTAGAGCAGAGGAATTTTTAGATTTTGCGACACAGTTTGCGGGATTTGGATTGACTCTAGAAGATGATGCAGCTACATGGTTCGACTCGGTGGAAAAATGGGATTTTGAGACCCTAGATGAGCTGTTTGAGGAGTTTATTGAAGAATTCTCGCCAAAAGGCATTGCTCACAACACGGCCTCGCAAATCCATAGATTCAAACAGAAAGAGGATGAATCAGTACGCAAAGCATCATTACGGCTCAAGAGATATGTTAAGCTCTGTCCGAGAGCGGAATTACCTACGCAAGCACGACTGATGTTGATCTTTATTTAGGGAATGAGACATGCGGGCCTCCAGAAGGATCTGCATATGATAAGGAGGATGACGCTAAACGAGTTGATCAAAGAAGCTCTTTATCTAGTGGATAATTGTGAGGCATACAAAGAAAAGGACTTAAAGAGTCAAGGAGATGACACATCCTCTCAGCACAGTGTTTCATAGATAAGTGAGTCCATTGCCAAGCCAACGGCACCTATTGATCAAGAAAAGCTTATCGACGACTTGGTCAAGAGGTTGATTCCTCTTGTAAGGTCTGATTCGGGAGAGCCGAAGTGCTGTGAAATTGAGAGAAAATGGACAACCATACAAGGGAAGAGTGCTATTATAGCATGGAAAATGCTAGGGAGAGGTATGTACAACCTGTTCCAGAAGCACCTACTCCACCTAGATACATTATGGGGAATGCGCCAGGACTAGTAGGAGTTTTAAGGCCACAGCTTGTCTTAGGACAATGTCTTAGGACAACAACCTCCGCTGCCAGGTGCTAGAATGCCGGTAGACATGAGATACATGCCAATGATGGAAGCATCAAATAAACCAATGCTAGTACCAGCTACAATGTGGTATAGCAACCAAAGTGAGTACTACCCTTCGGAGCAACAAAATGTGAGAGAAACACATGGAGTGGTGAGGCCGGTACAACCTCCACCTCTTGGGTTTCAATCGAAAGAAAGAAGGTATGAAATGGACGAAAGGACATTGCGATTCATTGCAAATAGCGGCTTATCTAGCTCAAAGCTTGCTTATAGCCAAGAGGAAATGCTAAAAGAATCTCCTCAACCAGAAACAGATTGTCACAAAAGTCGTGACAACCACTTGGTCAAACAATGTTCTCATACGGAGATCACTGAAGTAAATGCCTATTGTCTTGAGTGTGGCATCACTCACTTGATCCCCGATTGCCCCAAAAAACCAAACCAAATCAAGAAAATCACGACAAATGTATTAGGGATTGTTCATCTCCCTAGTAGCTCAGAAAATGAAAATGTTGTACCAGTTCAAGTAGTTACGAGAGCACAAGCTCAAAAGAGAGCTGATGAGAATCCAGAGACAAAGAACATGGAAAGTGACACGAGTCCAAAGACAGACGCACCAAGTCAGAAAACCAAGAGCAAACGAAAGAGTTGGAAAGCTAGAAAGACTAGGATGAAAGCACGCAAGGAACGAGAGCAAAAATCCCTAGCTGAGAAGCTTACCGAAGCTGAGGAGAAGATAAAACAACATGAGGAAAAGGAGGCACCTTCTCTTACACAGATGGTTAAATCTCTAGAAGGATCATCCACGGATGAGAAACCGAGAAGTGCTAGTTCAGGAGGATCTGTGTTGGTAGAGAAGGTTAATGAGACATTAGATGCCCTCTTGAAAGCCTATGATATGAGGCTAAAAAAAAACCAAACCCAAGAACACAGGTGGATGACATATCCCTATGCGGAACTAGAAAAGAAAAGGTTTGAAATGTGTCAAAAAATGATTCAAATAGCCCAAGCTTTACTAGAACCACCAGTTGCAAAACCTGAGGATGTGATCCGTGTCATGCCTACACATGTAATCCCACCAAACCAGGAACTAAAAGAGCCAGATTCTAGTCATAAGCACAGACCAAACCTCAAAGACCTAGCATTAGAACCAAGGATAGTACTGAATACCACGGATAACTCTTCCGAGGGATTTCACCAAGCTGTACCTGAGGATTGTAAAGAGATAGATGGTCTTGACGAATTGTGGAAACAAGTCAGAGAAGCCAATGAAGCCGATGACCTAAGAAGACGAGTAGACAAGACTGGTGATGAACGAGGAGTGTTTCTACCACCAATAGAGGAATTTGAGACTGGATCTCAAATGAATCTAGACGTGCGATCGTATTGGGGCAACAAAGGATCTGTACAATCTATGGATAGTCAACCCCATTCGCTAAGAACACTACCATCCTACATGGGAGAGTACGAGACCAAGTCAGATGTGGTTGCAGTCCCATCAAAGAGACTGTCCCCCAACAAGGACATCGATTCAAAGGGACTAGTAGATATTCTATGTACCCCAGTCACCTGCACAATAATGTTAGCCGAGTTGCTCAGAATAAGACCAAACATGTGGGCTAATGTGGGTAAATGTCTAGAGAAATTTGGTGTTAAAACCCCAATGACTCAAATCGAGGAAGGCATCAAAGAGCTTGAAATGCCTCAACTAAATACTAGGCCAGTGCCATTAAACAAGGTAGGCGAGTATTACGAGGGAGAAGATGGAAACACCACCCTTTCTATGGAATTTAATAATGTAAAAACCATGGCAATCCTAGACAGTGGAGCTGGTGTGGCCATTGCAACCAAAGAGGTTTGGAAAAAATGGGGAAAACCTGCCTTGATATCCACACGAATGACCCTGTTGCTTGCAGACGGACACAAGGAAAAGCCCCTAGGACTGCTAGAAAAAGTACTTGTTACTTCTTGTGGCATTGAATATGAACACACTTTTGTTGTTGTTGAATTTGGCAAGAAGAACAACTATGACATCATTCTGGGAAGACCATTCATGCGACAATTGAAAATGGTCCAAGATTGGGGTTATGACCATATATACCTGAGACATATGGAAACCATAACAAAGATAAACTTGAGAGACCATAGCTATAGGGATGTGACGAGAACACCGGTAGAGGAGTTTGATTCCGCCACAGTAGCAGGATCAGAACTTCCAGCTTGGTCAGGTAAGCCTAAAGAACTGTGGATGTGTGGAGCTTCACAATGTGGTAGCTTAAAACATGAGGAATGCATCCTAGAGCGGGTTATAGAGGATAAGAAATATATCCCAGAACCATTTCCTGAAGAAGAGTTAGAGCCTTTTGGATGGGAACACATCTTGGCTACTCTGGACGTGTGTGCCGTGGAGGATGCTCCCACAACAAAGTTTTGTGATGAAAATGGCTATGATGTCATTCCTTATTTTGCAGTAAGTGTAATCCAGGAAAACGAAGAGAACCAGACATCAACAAGCTCTCGAAATAAGGAGCAAACAAAGAAATGTGGAGAATCAAAAAAAGAAGAAGACGACGAGTTCTATGACTCTGTAGAACACTTCGAGCTTCAAGAAGATCAACGACCCGGGAATCAATGTCATCGCTACACGAATAAAGTGCATCAAAAGTGGATTCCAAAGTCCTCCGTGAAGACACAGCCACCACAAACATCCTCATACATGGCTCCTAATAAGGATGCAAAGACTCAGCTAGGAGGAATACGACCAGAGCAACGAGCTAACAATGCTCTAATCAATGGGCTAGAAAAGTCCTCCAAGAAACTACCACCCACGAGCAAACAGACAGTAACTTTCCACTACCAGCCAAAAAATCAAGGGAAAGTACAAGAAGTCAACCTTGCTGAGGATAGTAGCGATAGTGATGAATCTTATGACATCCCCTATCATCAACTCAGGCCATCACTATCACCAACCCCTTCAGCAACAACCATGACAGGTCAAAAGAACAGGACAACAAGTCAAAGCCAAAAAGCTCGACTAATCTGGATACCAAAAATCCAGATCGGCCAAAAACAGATATGGATCAAGAAGACAAAGATCTCTAATGACAAATCACAGGATCCAACACCAAAAAAAAAACAAGGAAAGCGCGCACGAACGGGTAAGAATATCACAAAGTCGCAAGCTTTCACAACTCAGGTTTGGGCTCGAAAGAAGTTGATTCAAGTACAAAAAAGTCAGGAATTCATTTGGATTCCAAAACAACCACAATATCAACTTTCAAAGCCTAAATCCCATCCCCAACCAAGCGTACAAGGGCTGAATCAAAGACCACTGTTGACTCACACAACAAAAAGGTGGATCCCAAAGACGTCTCTTCAAACACAAACGAAGCATAGGCAAATATGGGTTCCCAAACGAGCGTCAACAACAAAACAACCAATAATCGCAAAGAAATGGGTCCCAAAGAAGAACAACAAAACTGTTGTCAGTGCATTGCCGCTTGAATTCTTACAATTCTTCCTACGATTACAGTACAGTTAGAAGAGAGCAAGTCGCTTCAAACAAGCAACGATACACGAGCTTCAAAGACCATTACATTGCTTAGAATAGGAAGCCTCGCCAACAAATGCCAATAAGAAAATTGCTTATACCCAGATCTTGCACAACATAAATCTTTTCCATGCATTGACTGTGTATGCATAATAGGGCTACATTACAAGGCCTGCATAGGCACAACTTTTAATTGCCCAAGCACAACACATACCCTTTGCGATACCCTGTCGTAAAGGATGACTCCAAATAGGAAGGGGGGAGGCATTCTGAATGCGGACCTAACATTATGACTATTAGAGGGCAATGTTTTGTGAGATGCATTGAATTTTTGCGTTTTATTGTGATAACTTTTTGACAAAATTTAGAGTATATGCCCTCATAGTAGTGTTACAGAGGAGTATGGGGACAAAGTCCATATATGAGCCCCTAGGGACATGTGTATAGTGTACATAGCATTTAGATTTCTATACGAATGATTTTTCTTTTGTTGAGTTGTTTTAAGATTTTCTTTGTTTATTATTAAGAAAAAAAAATACATAATCCACATGAAGAAAAGACTGACGAGAGGCCTGCACATTACAAAGAGAAGAAGGTACAGGAAAACGATGAAATTTCACGAAGTATGTCTCAGCAGCCACTACAACAACCGAAGAATTTGTCACAAAGCAGTGTCAACATGCAACCGACAAGTCATACAAGTCAGAGTCAAGTAGCTAAGCCACAAAATGAGTGAGGTGTTAGTCCCAAAGATTCAAGTAATATTCTTTGTGGTCTAAGCGTCTCAGCTATTCTAGGTACTTCTCAAGCTGGAAGAGTTGAGCATATTTACGTTGTGTCGCTCATGCTGGTATAGGTGAGCAAAAGAGTCAAAGTCTAAGTACTTAAGTCTGGTGAAGTGAAGGAGAAGGTCCAAAAGACACTCACGTACTGAGCACAGTGAGATACGAGTGGGGAAACTTCTTTATCGACAACCCTTCATCGACAACCCTTCTTAGAAAGATGGAAGCTATTGAGACATCTTTTGATGTCACATGTGCTACATTTATTCCTCGAAACACCCATCATCTCCTTCTTTCACATTGCATTCTTTTGTTGACAAATTTCTCATATGCATATAGAGTGTCCCATACTTGGCACTTGCATCAGGTACTCTTTCCGTGTTTCACCCAAGCACTCACCTTTCATGAACAAGTACTTCACGTTCAACTGCTCAACTCCAATAAGAGCGTATACCGAAGGTAATTTTTTTCCCACCGGGTTTTTTTCCTGTGGTCATCCAGGTTTTAGACCCTAATCTAAAGACACCTATCACCATCCTCTTGTACATATTCCTTCTACATCGACAATAAGGAAATGCTACTCAAATCAATTGAAAAATGAATTGGAGTACCAATTTCAGATCATAGCATACTTCTCCTCAATGGCAAGTTGAAGAATGGCCTACAATGACAAAGCTACAGACAACACTAACAACATGATTGCACAGGAACAAATAAGTCCCCAATGAAGAAGAGCAGACATAAAAGTAATCAGAGGATCTCAAAAGCTGAATGGTTACGATGATAGATGTCCGCTCTAATGGATCATAGTTCTTGTTGTGGTTCAACAAAGTTACAAGCAGTGCAACAGATGAAGCCAAAACGACAGCAAAGTGTTGACCGCTGGTCAAACAACACAACATAACTCAAGAACAAATAAGTCCTCAATGACAAAGAACAGACATAAGGGTAATCAGAGGATCTCAAAATCTTGTCCTTGATAATGCGCATCGAATGCTCGGCAAGGTTTTGAACCTCAAATTAGAATAATCAAGTCCTGGATTCGGCCTGACAGACAGACTTTGCATTGGAGTGAAACTTGGCCTAAAGAAGTTAAGTGTCTAGCCATACAATTTCCACAAAATTCTTACAAAGTTGTCATTGGCTCACAAGATCAGAAAGCCAATCATTCAATTCTACAGATTGTAGAAGTTGTTTCTGAGAATCATAAATACTCCGAATTGACAGATTTGCTAGAGCAAGTGATGGATGGAGCTTTCTCTATCCATGATGATAAGAGTCAAGTTAAACGACATTGGGTTCTTTTTGAATTTAGATCTGGCAGTAGACCTATAATGACAGAAACAGATGATGCAGCTCGGAGGGTGGATGTGAAAGACGTAAAGTTCGTCATCAATTATGATTTTCCTGAATCATGTGAAGACTAGGTACATCGGATTGGACGAACAAGACAAGCTACTGCAAAGGCTATAGTCTATACTTTCTTTACAACAACAAAATGACAGCAAAGATCACATCGCCATCGACAATCAGGTCATGTCGAGGACGACATGAACGCGGAAGGGGGGAATGTTGACCGCTGGGTCAACAACACAACATAACTCAAGTTTCGTACCAAAGTCTTATCTTTTGCGAGTTATGAAATGCTGTGGATTATGGCTATAAACGTCATTTGTAATGAGTAGTTATTCTAGTTTCAGAAGCCGGGGTGCAATGGCACTTCCAGATTGTAAATACAAAGCCATTTGACCTTTTCAGCCCCATTTTTGGTTAAACCTAAGGTAGCCTTAGTATATAAAGTACCTAGGTCATTTTGTAAAGAAGACTTTTTATCATAATCAAAAATTTAGCGCTGCCGTCTACTGTGTGTGAGAGAGAAAGAGAGTGAGCGTGAGCTTTATCCTCTCGCTACGCCCGGCTCGCTCAACACATCGGAGATCCGACTGCACCATTTTTGTAGGCTCGAGGAGAGCTACGCGACAACGCCAAGCATTCCACGCAAGACGAAGCGCACACGCCGACGCATCTACGAGCTATTTGTGGCCGTAAGTGTATCAAACGATGTCTGTTTTCTGCGTGCTAGTAGTCTATAGAATCGTGGCGACATAAGCTACACATAGGTACTCATAAATTTTAGTTTCGGGCACTTTCAAAATTCTGCTCTGTCATCCTACGCGTTTTCTACAGATGGGTTTAGAGTGAGGGTTTTGAGTGTAGAAGCTTAGGGGCAGGTGTATCCTAGTGAGGGGATGGTGTTCCTTAAGTTTCGTACGAATCTGGCATGATTAGGTGAGTTACCTTCCATATGTGTGTATGTGGCTAGGTGGTGTAGTTGAGAGCAGTGAGGTTCTTGATTGTGGTTTAGTTGGCCTTCCAGAGTGTTGTATGTGTAGGATGGTCTCAGCTTGACAAGATAAAGAGATTTCCTCCGTGTGCCTATCGTGTCATCTGTGTCCTCGATTGACATTATTTTGATCTAGGTAGTGTTTGCATGCACTTCATGGGTGTGTGAGTAGCCCGTCCAACATGTTTTTAGATTGATTAAACTAGATTTACTCTAGCCTAATTCTCATTGGTCCACCTCCAAGGTCATCCAATAGGATTTGAGTACACCTTGTGGGCATCTGGGCTAGGGAGTTGACATGTGTCCCTCATTCCCTTTGTGTAAAGGGAGCTTGTGTGTGTGTCTGTGTGAGTTTCTCCATCATCTACTACAACTAGGGCTCGCCCCCTCCTATGTAGGGATGCATGAAGACTTTTGGGACATGCACAAAGCATCCAATTTCCCTAATGTTTGACCTTTGGACACATCCTTTGAATTTTGGAACCTTAGCATTTTGGAAGTCTTAATGGGTTGAACCTTAGGGTCTTTTAAGCCCATTGTTGCACATTGCTCCTTTGCAGCTGGCCCCCGCTTAAAATCCCTATTTTCCCTCCTTTGGATCCCTAATGTGGCCAGTCTGCCAGCTTAACCAATATTCTAGATTTTTCTCCCCTGGCACTTCCCCATATTAAATGATCACTTTAGCATGAGAAAATCATTTAGGAGAATTAGATATTAGTTTTTATGACATTACCTCTCTCTTGAAATCATAGTCGTCCTCGACTATGGATAGAGAAGATAAAGCATATTCATTAGTCCTTTTCCTAGCGGGTAGAGGATCCCTATGTTACCCTACGACATTGTTCCAGAATGGATGACTAGTCCATTTGGTGCTTGAGAGCCTAAGCTGCTCCAAGAATCTCTGCACATTAGTCCTATCAGTTTCCATAGTAGAGTGACAAGCTCTACTTGGTGTTCAAGAGACGTCATCTCCGCAAACTTGATCTAAGCATGCATACTACTTCATTTTTGTGCACAATAAAGAAAAAGAGAGTCTTATAAGACAAAAAATTTGTTCATTTTTATGTTTGCTTACTCTTGGGAAGCATTGTAAGCATTGACAAGGTTTAGGTTATCCTTTAATTGTATGCCTTGCATCCATCTAGCATCTTCAAAAGGATAATTCTTAAACTTAATAAGATATCGTCGGATAGTCTTAACGCTTCTTAGTACTGTGTCTTCATGTCGGAGAATGGACTCGGACTGCAACACCTCTTCTTGGTCCTCAATCTCTGGTGGGTCTTCGATAGTTGGTTCTTGAGGTGGATCTCCTTTGTAAGGCTTTAGTAGGCTCACATGGAAAGCATTGTGTATGAGCCAATGGTTAGGCAACTTGAGTTGATAGGCCATCTCATTGATTGGCCTAAGAATCTGGAAGGGACCATAGTACCTTTTTGCTAACGTAGCATAGTACTTTTGGTGTCCCGTAGGATTCTTGCCCGTCGTGTGCCTTAATCGAGCCTTGGGAAATTTGAGTAAGACCCAATCATTTTCTTTAAAGGCTTGGGCTCTTCTGTGCTTGTCAGCAGCAGCCTTTTGTCTTTGCTGTGAGATAGAGATAGCATCCTTAATCTTTTGGAAAGATTCTTGTAGGTCTCAGCTATACTCATCTACAACAAAGATCTTCCCATATACCTTAAGTAGCAAGGGCCTTTTTTATCTTCCCTCAATTACCTCAAAAGGTGCTTTTCCCGTGGAAGTATGTACAATGTTATTGTAGGCATACTCCACTAAGGGTAAGTACTTCTCCCATTGGGATCTTTGATCTACTTCCGTTACATAGGCTTTTAGTATATCGAGAATTGTTAGGTTAACTATTTCACTTTGGCCATCTGTTTGCAGGTGATAGGCCGAAGAGAAGTTTAGCATTGTTCCTAAATTCTCAAAGAGACCCTTTTAGAAATTACTGGTCATTCTAGGATCTCTATCCCACACTATGGACATTGGCAAGCCATGGTACTTGAAGATTTGTGAAATGAAGAGGGTTGCCGTTTGATGGCCTTTGATAGTCTTTTTGACAGGTGTAAAATGAGCTTGTTTACTGAACCTGTCTACTATCATCCATATTCCCATATTCCCATGGATAGACTTAGGCAATCCAAAGATAAAATTCATGGATATGCTCTCCCATGGTGAATTAGGGATTGGAAAAGGTTGAAGCAATCCAGGTTGCTTCCCTCTATCAAACTTCATCTTTTGGCATACCACACATTTAGAAACATACTCTTGTATGTTTGCTTTCATGGTAGGCCAATAGAAATATGTTTCAATTCCCTTCAGGGTAGATTGAATCCCTCTATGCCTTGCATAAGGAGGAGCATGAGATTCATACATTACTTTCTCACGTAGTGAGCTAGTAACGCAAAGTCTATTGCCATAGAGAAGATAACCATCTTGTAAAGTAAATGGTTCCTCTTTCTTCCCTAGTGCAAGGACTGAAATCACATCTCTAAAATCAGATCAATAGCATACTCATCTATCATAGAATATAGATCATTGTGAGTTGCTATGGAAACCGCATTCACTCTTGGCCGTCTTGAGAGTGCATCGACTACTTGATTATGCTTGCCAGACAATTGATGCTGTGTAGGTCAATGATGAAATATTGCGAAAGAAAGTTTGCCCACCCACCCCTTATTCTTTGTCGGAGAGCTTGTCTCCGTGCGTCCATGAAGTACTTAAAACTTTGATGATCCATTCGCAGAATGAGAAGTGATCCCCAATAAATAGTGCTTCCATGAGTCTAAGGCATGTAGAACTGCATGAGTTCCCAGTTCATATATCGCGATAAGCATCCCTTCGAGGTGGTCCTAGTCGACGTTACTTCATAGAAATTGTGCCTATGGCGTGCCCTTCTTGGAGCAAAACAGCTCCAAGCAATCACCACAAGCATCACATTGGACCTCAAATGGCTTTCGAGAGATCCGTAGTGTAAGCACAGGTTGGGAGATAAGCTTTCTTTAAGCTTTTTGAAAGCATTGTTCTCCTTGGTAGACCATGTGTACCTAACGTTTTTCTTTGTTAGGTCATGTAATGGTCCTGCTATTAGTGAGAAATTTTCTATGAAGCGTCTATAGTATGCACACATACTTATAAATCTTCTTAACTCATGAAGATTCCTTGGTTTAGGCCATCCTTTATTACCTCTAACTTTGATGGATCCATTTGGATGCCATCTTGAGAGATAATGTGACCTAAATACTGAATCTCTTGTAAGAAAAAATCACTTTTCTTTCGATTAACATAAAGTTTATTCTCTCTTAGAACTTGAAATATTACCTGGAGGTGTTGCTTGTGTTCATCTAATGAATTAGAGTAGATGATGATATCATCAAAGAACACTCCAGTAAAGGTTCGGTGAGGCCTAAATAGCTTCTCCAGAGTCAAGCGGTTGAATGTGGTTGGTGCATTGGTCAAGCCAAAAGGCATGACAATGTATTCGTAAAGCCAAACGTAGTGCGAAGTATGGTCTTTACAATGTCTTGATCAACTACCCTTATTTGATGATAGCCACTTTTTAGGTCAATCCTACTGAAGTAGGTGGACCCTTGTAGCTTATCAAATAGGTCTTCTACCTGTGGAACGGGAAACCGGAGATGAGCTGGTCCTAACCATGCCCTTCTCAACTAACTCATGCACTTGCCGCATAATCTCTTCTTGTTGAGCTTGAAAAACACTATAAGGAGGTTTGTTAGGCGGTGAAATTCCTGGAAGAAGTTCAATTGCATGGTCATCATTGCCTTGTTTAGGGGGTAGCTCACAAGGGATGTTGTCAATAAAGACATCTTGAAATCCCTTGAGAAAATTGGATAACTCTAATTCCTTTTGGTTGTGTATATTTTCTTTTGCTAAAACGTTAGGTTCATTTTGAGAGTCTTTAACAAAAATCATGTACACAGAAATAGAGCTCTTTATTGACTTATTGAAAGCTTGCGTATGTACAATGGGTATGGTGTTACCCATTTCCTTAGCATCTATGTACACATCTTTTTCCCTGAACATAAAGGAGATTCTCCTTTCAAGGAATTTAACATTGGCAGCCATGCGATCAAACCATGGTGCCCATAGGACTACATCCTCCTGTTTGAGAGGAGAGATAAATAAGTCTTGTTTCTCCACATAGCTTTGGACATGGAGCCTCAATTGCCCGATTAAGGGAGTGACTGAAGCTTCTTGCCCCTTGAAAGCACCATCTGCGGGTAGGACATCTCCCATCTTGTAAGCTTGTATGCCTAGCTTGGAGGCCAAATTTGTGGATATGAAATTGTGAGTAGAGCCAGGGTCAAAGAGAATAAAAGCATCATGTTCTCTTACCTTTTCCCAAGCATGGCATAGAGGAGATCCTTTGTGGTGAGTTTCCTCCTCTTGGATTTTGACCAAGGTAGCTCTAGGAGGCTCATGGCGGTCGTTCTTTTGGGGAGAAGCGCGGTACGCATGCCCTTGCTCGTCGCACTTGAAACAAAGGTTATCCTTGCAATAACGCTCAAGCTCTTCAGGAGAGAGTTTATTTTTGCCTTTGTAAACTCCCTTCTCTTTAGCTTTGTTGGAGTTGTCCTTAGGAGACTTTTGGACATTTGTCCTTCCCCTTAGGCTCATTGGAACCCTTGTTTTCCGTGGGCTTATAATTTCTTTTAGCCCCCGTTTGGAAATTGATTCGAGAGGTCACCATAGTTTGGTGTATAACCGCCAATATGGTGCGTGGCCTTTGGGAGTTGACATACTCCGCCATTTCTTCAGTTAAGTCCACACAAAATTGTTGCTTTTGCTCTCCAAAATCCAACTTTTTGAAGACAGTGGCTTTGAGTTGTAAGTCCCAAAACTTGTCTACGTATTTGTGAATGGATTCACAGGGAGAGAGCTTCAAGCTTCACCATTCGGTGAGTACTTTGTCTTTGGCATCGATGGCCAAAAACTGCTTCATAATGGAAGCTCTTAAATCTTTCCATGTTAGTAGAGCTTCACCGTTGGCCTGTAGGCTAGACCACCATTGTCTGGTAGACTTTTGAGAGTGCATAGCTACATGGCGTAGCTTAGAGGACTCCGTGAAGCCCTCATCTCCAAACGCCGCATCGAACTGTTGAATAAAGGCCAAGACTTTGTCCGTAGCACCAAAAGTGCCATCGAAGGTAGGGAAAGAGATGCTCTTTGTTGGGGTATAAAGCCCAATGTGGTCGCCCAGGTAAGTGGGCGGGCCGCCAGGTATGTACACATATTCTTTTGTTAAAACCTAATAAGAACTCACTATGCTCTACACATTACAGTAGAGCGAGTTCACCATATCGTCGTGCTCTTCTTCTCGCTCTCTCTCTCGCGTCGCACTTCCGCTCGTACTCCTTCAACTGGTATCAGAGCTCAGATCGAGGCTCGGGGCAGCACTGCAGGAGGCTAGAGTCACCAGCTCATATTGGAGTGAAATTCGACAGGCGAAGACACGGCCCCAAATCCTGTGGGTAAGCCCGAAGGGCTTGGTGTTCTTAGAATTTCATTCTAAGGTCATCTCGGCCACCGTTCGGCTTCGACAAAGGTCTGCGCAGGCCATTTTCGACTACGTGGTCTCGGCGGGTGCAGATCCGACTCTGCAAATTTGGGGTTTTCGGCCTACGACTACAGGTACTGAGGATATCGACACTCCCAGAGTGTTGATTTGTGGCTGTCTACACATCGAAGGACGGATCACAGTTCTTGGAGGCGTCACATACGACACGGCCACATCTACACACAGATTGTAGGCGACATCCACTAGTTCATCAGGTAGCTTGTGTTTGCTGCTTGATATTCCATATTTCATCCTGACATTGCAGGTACTTCCACATGGGATGTATTGTCAGAGATGATGTATGTTTGTTGAGGGTTTGCTGGCTGTGAGTCACGCAGCAAACAACCGCCGCAGCGGTTACAGCATATAGTGGGAAATTTGTGGATGTATGACTTTGTGGGAAGTCTATGTACTGTCAGATTTACTGTAGCCTTTGTTGAGGGTCGAGTGAGGTTTTATTGAGTTGGGGGATTCTCGAATGTTGAGATCCTTTTGGTGATACAGGTCTTGGAGCGATCCCTCAAGCACCCTTAGATAGGCAGCTAGGATGTATTGACTGTGAGTTAGACAGTTGGGATTGCATCTTTGCTTTACTACCGTTGAGGCATTTTCGCAGTCTATTCTTACAGGACAGTGACAGGATAGTCAGAGACAGTACATGTGCAGGACAGGTTTACCCACAGCTTACAGTGTCAGAGAGACAGTGGTTTTTTGAACTGTTTTTTGGTCTGTTTTTTAGTACACCAGAGCCATTTTACAAAGGAGACTCTGCCGAAATTTATGCAGAATCTGAAGCTTTCTTGGTTCATTTGACAGGTTGATATTAGTTCAGAGGTCAGTTTACAGGGGAAACTCTGCCGAATTTTTCCCAGGAAAGTAAACCACTGTGAAGCGTAGCTATGGCTGGATCATAGGACACTACCCTTTACAATATCAAGAAGCTGGATGGAACCAATTTCCCATTGTGGAAGAAGCAGATTTGGCACGTGTTGGTACAAAAGAAGCAGATAAAACCTATAAAGCTCAAGGGGATAAAACCAGAAGATATGGACGAAGATGAATGGAGCGAAATGGATGAATTGGCACTTTCTACCATTATGCTGACTTTGGCAGAAAGCGTTTACTTCAATGTAGCAGACGAGATGTCGGCTTATCAAGCATGGATAAAGCTGAGTGATCTTTATGAGAAGCAGAGTGCAGCTTCACAAGTATACTGGCTTAAGGAGCTTGTTGACTTGAAGATGAAAGAAGGGACACCTATGTCCAATCATCTGAATGAATTCAACACCATCTACAGTCAGTTGTCAGCTCAAGGTGTCAATTTTGATGAACCTGTTAGAGCTATGTTCCTGTTGATCACATTGCCGGAAAGTTGGGACACTTTTCGCACAGCTTTGAGTAATTTTGCACCTCCAGATGGTTTGAACATAGCAGGTGTAGAAGGAAATCTGCTTACTGAAGAAACCAATAGAAAGACAATGGACAAAGGCAAAGGAACAGCCTTAGTTGTCAGGGAAAGGACCAAAGAAAAGTACAAAGGTGGAAAGAGGAATCAGTCTCGTAGCAAGTCCCGCAGTGCTAAAGGCAAGAGTGACATAGAATGCTACTATTGTGGCAAGAAGGGTCACATGAAAAGAGACTGCAGAATGAAAAGCAAAAAAGGCAAAGAGAAAGCTGAAGACCATGGTGAGAAGAACAAGTCCTCAGTGAAGATTCAAGAAATAAATGTGACAAACACTGTTGCAGAGGATGATAGTCTAGTGTCAGGAGACATCTACTTCTTGAAGAATACAATGGACTCAGCTCTTCTTACAGCATCTGATGGAAATGCACTGAGTGACTGGATTATAGACTCAGGGGCATCACTTCATGTGTCTCCAAACAAGGAGTGGTTTACCTCTTATGTGACCACTAAAGATCATGTTCGGCTAGGCAATGGGCAAACATGTGAGATCTTAGGTGTTGGAGATGTTCAATTGAAGTTTCAGAATGGCTGTTCTTTCACGCTGAAGAATGTGAGACATGTTCCCGCAATTACAAAGAGCTTGATCAGCACAGGTTTACTTGATGATGTTGGCTACGTCACCACTTTTGGACAGAACATGTGGAAGATATCCAAGGGTTCTATGACAGTAGCACATGGAGCAAAGTCTGGAGGACTTTACATGATTTATGTATCAAATGTCTCTAAAAATGTAATCAATGTAACCGAGCAGCCGAGCGTTTCTTTGGGGCATAGCCGGTTAGGACATATGTCCAAGAAGGGAATGGAAATCTTGTCTCGTTCTGGTTATTTGCCTGGCTTTTCATTTAATGATTTTGAATTCTGTGAACATTGTCTGTATGGTAAGCAAACACAGCAGCCACATAAGCATAGAAGCAGTAGAAAGATACACAGTTGGCACTTGTTCATAGTGATTTGTGTGGACCTATGCCTAACCTATCTCTAGGGGGAGCTTCTTACTTTATGACATTTATAGATGATTACTCGAGGAAAGTATGGGTTTACTTTCTCAAGCACAATGAAGCACAAGGAGTGAAGCGTAGTGTTTTCAAAACGTTTGTGACACTTGTGGAGAATCAGAGTGGCAAGAAGCTTAAATTCTTACGCACTGACAATGGTGGAGAGTACGTTTCAAAGCCTTTCAGGACTTTTTGAGTCAAAAGGTATAAAACGTGAACTTATTGCTCCTTAAAATCCTCCTCAAAATGGTGTTGCTGAGAGGATGAATAGGACCATACAAGAAAGGTCAGAAGTATGTTGTCTAATGCACAGCTGCCAAATGGGTTTTGGGCTGAAGCTGTATCAACAGCTGTTCATCTTATAAATGGATCTCCTAGCAAGGTTTTGCAGAAGGATTTAGTGGCAAAGATGGTATGGTCAGGCAAGGTGCCCTCATACAAGCATCTCAGAGTCTTTGGCTGTGAGGCATATACTCACGTTGCAAAGGAATTTAGGAACAAACTTGAGCCAAAGAGTAGAAAGTGTATCTTTCTAGGCTATGGTAATTCTGGTGAGATGGGGTACAGACTTTGGGATCCCGAATCCAGAAAGGTTATCCGTAGCAATGATGTTCACTTTAATGAAGCCAAATATCATTCTAAACCAGAGAAAGTTGAGGAGATTAGAAGAGGTGTCTTCCAAGAAGATGGACCTGCATGTGCAAGACAACATGTCAGGGCTCAAGAGGAGCAAGGACAGGATAGATTGGAACCATAGGTTGTGGCTGAGCCTGAGCCACCCATTGTGCGTAGATCTGGACGTGTCACGCGACCTCCTGATCATCTATGAACTATGTCATGTTGACTGATTGCAATGAGCCTTCATGTTACAAGGAAGCAATGCAAATGAAGGACTCCGGGAATTGGCAATTGGCCATGCAGTCAGAGATGACAGCTCTGCATAAAAACCAGACATAAATGTTAAATTACCACGGGGCAAAAAGGCTCTACCCTGTAAATGGGTTTACAGGTATAAGATCACCGCTCATGATAGTCAGCCAAAGTACAAAGCAAAGCTTGTTGCCAAGGGCTTTAAGCAAGACAAGGCATTGACTTTGATGAAGTCTTCTCTCCGGTGGTCAAAATGACTACATTGAGATGCTTCTTGCATTGGTTGCCATATTAGATTTGGTGTTGCACCAAATGGATGTCAAGACAACGTTCTTGCATGGTGATTTAGATGTGGAAATTACATGCAGCAGCCAGAAGGGTTTGTTGAGAAAGGCAAGGAAGATTGGTATGCCAGTTGTTAAAGAGTCTTTATGGCTTAAAACAATCACCGAGGGAATGGTACCATAAATTCCACAAGTTTATGCTTTCTCAAGGCTACAAACGTAGTGATTTTGATCACTGTCTATATACAAAGAAGGCTAAGGATGGTAGTCGGCTGATCCTTATTTTGTATGTGGATGACATGTTGATTGCTGGCAAGCACTTGGAAGAAATTTCAGGTTTGAAGTCAAAGATGGCAAAATCGTTTGACATGAAAGACATGGGTGAGGCAAGTCATATACTTGGTATGCGCATTGAGAGAGACAGATCAAAGAAGTTGATTTGGTTATCTCAAACAGAGTATATTGACAAGGTTTTGCAACGTTTCAATATGGAAAGGGAAAGGCACTGAGTGTTCCATTGCCACCATATTGAAAACTTAGCAAACAAGATTGTCCTGTGTCTGAGGAAGAACAGGCTGAAATGGATAAGATTCCATATGCGTCTGCAGTGGGTAGTTTAATGTATGCAATGATTGCTACTCGCCCAGACATTGCATTTGCAGTGGGAGTAGTAAGTCATACATGTCAAACCCAGGCAAGAAACATTGGAGGCAGTGAAAGGAATATTGAGATACCTGAAAGCTACAAAGAGTATGCATATATGCTATGGGAGTCAGGAGCTAAGTGTAAAGGGTTTTACAGACTCAGATTATGCAGGTGAATTAGACAGAGGTCTACAATTTCTACGAAGGCTACGTCAGGGTATGTCTTTACATTGGCTGGTGGATTAGTATCATGGCGTTCTAGATTACAAGATTGTGTTACTCAGTCTACTACAGAGGCTGAATATGTTGCAGCATCAGAGGCATGCAAAGAATCAATTTGGCTTAATCGACTAGTAACAGATTTGGGAATCAAAGAAGAGATGCCTATGTTATATTGTGATAGTCAAAGTGGTATACAATTGGCTCGCAATCCAGTTTATCACTCAAAGACAAAGCATGTGGATGTGAAGTATCATTTCATCAAGGAAATGCTTGAGGATAAGCAACTTCATCTTGTCAAAGTTCACACCACAGAAAATCCTGCTGATCTACTTACAAAAGGACTTCCCTCAGAGATCTTTGCGCATTTTCGCAAGCAGTTAGGTGTAGGGTAGTACATCACTTCTCTACATCTCTTGTATATTAGCTTGTATAGTAGCTTCTCTCACACTTAAAGTACCATATTGGACTTTAAGTGGGAGGTTGTTGGGGTATAAAGCCCAATGTGGTCGCCCAGGTAAGTGGGCGGGCCGCCAGGTATGTACACATATTCTTTTGTTAAAACCTAATAAGAACTCACTATGCTCTACACATTACAGTAGAGCGAGTTCACCATATCGTCGTGCTCTTCTTCTAGCACTCTCTCTCGCGTCGCACTTTCGATCGTACTCCTTCACTCTTTCCTCCCTCTTTGAATTTCTTGAGCTTGGATGAACTCCTCCATGCGGCATAGGATTTCCTATGGCCTCTTCTTTTTGATGGTTCAAAGGTTGCACCATCACTTTCTTCAGAAGGTGAAGAATTTGAAGAAGAGGGTGACCTCCTCTCGCCTTTTTATTGCCTTGATCTTCGTTGTCTTCACCATCACTTTCATATGAGAAAAAGGATGAAGAAGATGGAGAAGAGGGTGTCCTCTTTCTCGCCTTTTTCTTCTCTTTCTTTTTGTCATCCCTCTTTGAAGCATGCTGTGGAGAAGTATGCGATGGTCTTCTTTGTTTTGGAGGATTGGAGAGAAGGGAGTTTAGCCTGCCGTCTTCTTGGAGCCTTCTCCGTAGAGGTGGTAGAGACTCATTCTTTTCACATTCATTCGGTGGAGGCTATTTAATTTCTCCTTGAGAAGGAGATGCGCATCTAGGTGAAATCATTTCTGTTGCCCTTCATATGGAACCTCTTCTTCTTCCGATTCGGAGAGAGACCTCTTTTGGAAGTTAAAGCATGGAGGTTCATAGGTGTTCTTCTAATCATGGTGGGCCAGATTGGAGTATCCCATGAGCACGAAGCTGTCTTGCTATTCACTTTGGAGGGATTTGGATTTCCCAGGGTTGTTGAAGCCTAGAAACAAAAGGATAGTTAACAAGCATCGGGGCATCATTTAGCCTGATCATTAGCAAAATCACGGTGATGAAACATTTATTTCAATCTCTTTACTATGGTCAGCCATTTCTACACCTTTTTGGTGTAAACTTTTTAGGTGGTACTTTGGCCACATCAAGCCCTAGTTGCTACTCCTCTTTACCCCTTTAGAAATAAGCACTCAAGCTATTGTACCATGGCTCTTATAACCTTACTTGCAAGGATAGATGAGAGGGTCAGTCAACACAATACATCAACACCGACTCTGTTCAAGCTTCTAATAACTCTATAGTTGGTGGTTGAGCCAGCAGAGGATCACACCCACATTTTTGCTCACACCATCATTTTGTAACCATTGATTGTAATAAATGTCTTTCCGACATTAATTTTGATTTGAGCCATTCATTAAGTAACGGGACTCAATTGAGTTTCCAGCTTGTAATCCCGAAGTAATTTCACTGTTGATGTAAATAATTAGAGATGTTCTCACCTCCAAGGCTGAGGTATATAAGCCAAAGTTTTGTAACCTAAGAGGGATTCAATTATTAATCAAAGTGAGTTTTTGAGCGCCGTGACTGTGTCTGAGTGAGAGAGAGAGAGGAGAGAGAGAGAGAGAGAGAGAGAGAGAGAGAGAGAGAGTCTTATCTCCTTGCTACGCGAGCTACGGGACCGCCATTGGAGAAGCGACACCGCCATTGTGTTAGCAACGGTGAGAGCTACGCACAGATACCAAGAGTGCGCGCTATCGGCTTCTATGTGTGGTAAGTTCCTACGAGCTTCGGTGTGAGTTTTCTTCCAACTCGTGTGTCGGAATAGAGCGTGCAGCATATCTATAGAACCACAACGAGTAGAGCTACACATTAGTACCATCGGGGTCAAGTTTCGGTCACCTGTATTTTTCGGCCTGTCTTCATACGCGTTTACCGCACGGAGTGGTTATAGGTTGATTTTGCAGTTCAAGTCTTTAGGGTGTTGTTCTTACCTAGTGTATAGACTTCCCCTTGAGTTTGAGATCGATTCAATGATTCTAGATCCTGTTTCGTATAGCATTCGTTCGTAGTACGGATTTCAGTCACTTGCGTATTTTAGAACTTAGATTTGATTTCCTTAGTAGTGATTGTCATTAGAAGGTCGAGTAGGTGATTTGACACCCACCTAGTTGTTTCCATGCGCCTGCGGGTCAAGCTTCGTCCTCGTCTGACAAATTCTGTTGTTGGTTGAGTTCTCGCTATTTAGCTTCCGCTAGCGGCGTAACCGCCTTAACATTTGGCGCCGCTGCCGGGGACGAGAGCCCTAAGTAGGTGACCTTAGACTAATCCTACGAGGTGAGTCGTATAAACTACTTTGTATACTTTAGTTAGAAAAGATC
This sequence comes from Adiantum capillus-veneris, assembly GCF_014529385.1. Taxonomy (NCBI): domain Eukaryota; kingdom Viridiplantae; phylum Streptophyta; class Polypodiopsida; order Polypodiales; family Pteridaceae; genus Adiantum; species Adiantum capillus-veneris. The sequence goes on from NC_140960.1 coordinate 93,082,383, forward strand.
TAGGAGTGGTGGACTCCGAAGGTCTCGAGAGATACTAGGAAGTGGGGTATTCCTGGGTCTTCCGTGTTGACAGTATTTTTAGTTTAGCTTAGATTAGATTGTTTTTGATGGTGTTTAAGTGGTTGTTGACATAAAAAGCATTTGCTACTCCTTGTGTGGTAGTAAATCTCTTTATATTTTCAATTGCAAAAAATCCATTTTATGATTAGAAGTAGCTTAGGTAGGGCCTGATTTGATCCTGATCTAGAGCTATCATTGGTGTTCTATTTGCTTGATGTGTTTGATTGCATGTTAGATCACTGAAAAAAAGTCTTTGGTAGTGAAATATGCAATAAACAAAGTTCAGAAAAATTTTCTGTGTAACTGATTGTTGCTGAGCACTTAAAAGAGCTATTGGAAGAGTTCTGTGCTGAAAAACTGGAAATCTGCAACTTTAGACATCATACGCGTATGATGTCTTAGGACCTAAACAGAGACTAAAATTGAAAATTTGACATTGCCAGAGTGTTTAGAAGGGGGGTTTTACCCTAAGATCAACTTAAAACAAGAGCATTAACACTCAAAGAAACCCAAAAAGACAAGTCGGAGTCCAAGAAACGCAAAGAATAGGAAATTTTGGATTCAATCTTGTTTTTACATTCAAACCTGACAAAAACACTTGAAACTCAATTATAAACATTGGAGAAGGCTTAAAACCAAAAATAGTCAAAATCTGGGACAAAAGACATCATACGCGTATAATGTCTTTTGGCACATCCACTGCTTTTTTTTGAAATCTGACCTGACAAGATTGTTACAAACACTGTTGAAAGCATAAATATCAAGTTTGGACCCAAATTGATGAAAAAGACATCATACGCGTATGATGTCTTTGACCTAATTTTGGACATATTTTGATACTTTGCTAACACAGATCCATTGTAATAGCTGTCTAGAGGTTATATTTCAAGTTTCATCCCATTTGGATCACAATTGACCAAAAAACAAGTCAAAAGCGGAAAATTGCCAAGAAAAGCCTAAATTAGCCATAACTTGCTCAAACAGAGTTCAAACTGAATTTTGTGAGTGAACAGAGCATAAGGGGCCACTGAGAGTGAGCATAACCAAAATAGTCAAAATCTGTGAAAAAAGACATCATACGCGTATAATGTCTTTTTCAGCATAACTGCAACAAAATTCTCACTTGATGAAACAGAAGTTGTCCAACTGACAAGATTAAACAATTGACCAAGTATCAGTCAGTTTGGATCAATTCTGACCACAAAAACTTGGGGAAAACAAATTGCCGAGACGGAAAAGTTAAAGTCCTTTAGGGGAATTGATGAATTTGAGATCGGGCAGGAATCTCCGGAATAATCAACCAAAACAAGGGGAACCAGCAAGTGTCATATCAACCGAGGGAAGTGTAAACCAAAGTTGGGTGCAACCATTAGAGCCGATCTTTGAAGGAAGTGTTTCTGATACTTCTTCGGAGAGATCTTACGAGATTTTCACCGAAAACTTGGAACACTTGAACCTGAACAACAGAGAAAATATGGCAGCAGGATCATCAAACCCTTCCGCCACAATGAAGCTATTGTTCATAAAATACCAGTACGACAATGAGCAAGGTGCCAAGATCTACAAAGATGGAATGGACCGCTATTGTGTAAAGATAGAAGATAGACCTAGTGAGTTCAAGGACTTAGTGCCTGTGAGCTATAGCGGAGATAGATATCTAGATGACGAGGGTACCATGTACTTGGTAGTCCTAAACCCTAACATTGTGGACAAGTGGGGATTGATGGGCACCAAAGCCAAAATAGATGAAGAACTCGAGGAGAAAGCACCAATAATGAACTTCCCTAATGCGAGGTTAAGAAGAGAGAATGAAACTACAAGGATCAACACTGATAACATCTATGTGGGGCTATACAAATATAATAATGGGGAGCAAGATCTCTATTATAGATGTGAAGAACCCTACACCGGAGAGTTGACAGACCAAAAAAGACTTTATGTCTTTACCTACACAGAGGGATCGGAAGTGAAAATTGCCGCTTACGATAAGTATGGCAGGCAATACTCAACAATGGGCAAGAAAGAATTAGAAGGATATACATACTTTGGGGGACCACTACATCAGTATTATGTTACTTCTAGCTCACATAGACCAGCACCAACAAATGGAGTGCAAAACTCAATGACAACAGGAGGACAAAGAACTCAGGTTGCTGACTCTTTCAGTCAACCTTGGGACTCGAAGCTCGGACCAATGGGATCATTACATTCCAGAGAGTCAATGGAGACGAATCGAGGTAGTGCAGTTCCAATCCCCACCTATACCACTCCAGGTCCAAGGTTTGAAGCGGAACCATCACATTTACCTCCTAGTAGTAGATTCAGGGCAGGGAACCGACAAGGGTAACCCATGAAGTCCATGATGCTAGAGAAAGCTTTAGCCGAGACACAGGAGCAATGAGATTGGTAGCAGATCATAGACGTATGAGACCATCTCAAGTAGCCAAGTGTATGCCAAAGAAGTATGGTGGTTCAGGAGATCCGTATGCACATGTGTCACTCTTTAAGCAAGTCTTAAGAGCTGAGCAGATAACAGATTTCCATACACAATACGAGGGATTTGGTCTTACTCTAGAAGGTACTGCATTGACATGGTTTCAACCAATGAACATAGGGGGATTCCATGACATTGACCATTTGCTAAGAGAGTTTGCTGAGGAATTCTCAAAACGAGGGATTAAGCACAATACGGTCTCACAAATATATGCTTTTAAACAGAGAGAACACGAAAAAGTGAAGGAAGCTTCACTTCGCTTCAAACAATACATTGAGAGATGTCCAGTACGTGAACGACCACAAGATGACAGACTATCTGTTCTCTTTATTGAGGGACTGAGGAACGACACTCTCAAGAAGGACTTGCACTTGAAAGCTTGTACAAGTTTCGAGCAAGTAACGAGAGAGGCATTGTACTTAGTGGATAACTGTACGGTTTATGGAGAGGTGTCAGCGGATACAGATTTTGCATCCAGTAGCTCCTCCTCCGTAGCGAGCGAGACTACCACTAAAAAGAATGTTCAAACAACAACCATGCCAAATGTAGAGCAAATGATAGAAGATGCTCTAAAAAGGATGGCACCATACCAAAAACCATTGCCAAAAACACTGAAATGGTGTGCTATTGAACAAAAATGGACAAATCATCCAACAGAGGAGTGTTATTACAACAAAGGGTATGTAAGGGAGCGCCAGTATGCACCTCCTGCTCAATTAGCACCACCTCAGATACATCCAGTACCTCGATACCCAACGGGAAATGTACCAGGACCTATGGGGATAGAAAGACCGCAACCGGTATTGGGACAACAACCACCTTTACCAGGAGCAAGACCAGTGGGCATTAGATATGCACCAACCTTAGAGAATCAGGAAGAACAAGCCTTAGTGCCTGTTCAAGCCTATTATGAAGAATCGGGTGCACACATGTCTCCGACAGTGTATTACCCACCAGAAGAACCAAAACAACCAGAACCATGGGGCATGATGGGGAATGTTGGAACACCAACAGTTACAAGTGCTTCTGATGAAGAGAGATACAATTTGGACGCAAGAACCTTGATGTTCATAGCTCATGGAGGGTTAACAGGACAAAGACCATCCTATCCACAAAGGACGAATCAAATGGGACCAAGACCAGCACTAGGACCCTGTTACAAGTGTGGAGGTGACCATCTGATGAATGTTTGCCCACATACGGAAATCATTAGAATTAACGCTTATTGCACTGAGTGTGGGGTTACTCACTTCATTGAGGATTGTTCAAAGAATCCAAACAAAGTGCAAAAGACGACATTGAATATGCTAGAAACTATTCCTACCAGCAGTGGGTCTGAAAATGAAACTCTGATACCAACGCAAGTTGTTACTAGAGCTCAAGCTAAGAAAACCACTAGAGAACCTGAGAATGGAAAGTTAGCGACTGAAGTGGTTAGTCAAGGACCGCGGAGTCAGAAAAACACATGGAAAGCTAGAAAAGCACGCATGAAGTTGAGAAAAGAACGTGAAGACGCTATTCTAGCTGAGGAACTAAAGCAAACTAAAGCTAGATTAGAAAAACTTGAGAGTCAAAACGGGAAACGAGAGATGAGCCCGGAAAGAACGAAACAAAAGAGTATCAAAGAAACAACGAGCTTAAGCTCAGGGGGATCAGTGCTAGTCGACAAAGTACACGAACCATTGGACGCACTGATGAGAGCTTACGAAGCTAGGTTAAAGAACAACCAAACACAAGAACAGAGGTGGATGACATACCCAAACGCGGAATTGGAAAAGCAGAGACTTGAAATGTGCCAGAGAATGATCGAGACTGCACAAGCCTTATTAGAACCACCAAAAGAAACAATGAATTGTGGAAAGGAAAACCCAATTCAGCAAGAGACTATCGTTTCACGGGTAGCTGAAAAGACTCCCAGTGCACAAAAGCCTGAAAATACACAAAAGGATGACCGCATAGTATTGAACACAACCGATCAGGAGATAGAGAGTTTTCATCCAGTCATACAGAGGATTTACGGAAAAGATGAGGATTACAATGAATTTTGGAAACAAGTGAGAGAGGCAAACTTTGCAAACGAGCTAAGTTGCCAAGCTAATCAGACAAATTGGGAAAAGGACATCAGGAATCCTCCCATAGTGGAATTTGAGGCAGGATCTCAAGTGGACTTGGATCTGCAATCTTACTGGGGAGATGGGGGCTCTGTTAGAACAATGGAGAGCAAACCTCATTCACTGAAAACCTTACCTTCATACTTAGGAGAGTATGAAGCAAAATCCGAGATTAGAGCACTTCCCTCACGAAAAATCTCATCAGAAAAAGTCATGGACTCGCAAGGATTGATAGAGATTTTGTCAACACCAGTGACATGCACTATCACTCTAGCTGAGCTTTTGAGGCTAAGACCACATATGTGGACCACTGTAGGAAAATGCTTGGAGAAATTCGGGATAAAAGATCCAACATCGAGATTGCAAGAGAGCATTGAGGAGCTGAGCAAGCCACAAAAGAACGCTAAGCCTGTACCCTTAAACAAGGTCGGAGAGTATTGCGAAGGTGAAGAGGGGAATACAACCTTACCAGTTGAATTCCAAGGAGTGAACACAATGGCAATACTAGACAGCGGAGCTGGGGTAGCCATTGCTACAAAAGAAATCTGGAAAAAATGGGGGAAACCAGCAATAAGGAAGACTAGGTTGAAACTCCAATTAGCAGATGGACACATGGAGAAACCTATGGGGTTATTAGAGAAAGTTGTAGTGACTTCTTGCGGCATTGAATACGAACATACTTTTGCTATTGTCGATTTTGGCAAGGAGAATAACTATGATATCATACTGGGAAGACCATTCATGAGACAGTTGAAAATGGTCCAAGATTGGGGCTACGATCACATATACTTGAGAAATATGGAAACCACTACACGTGTGAACCTGAAAGACCATAGCTACAAAGATGTGAACCGAACACCGGTAGAGGAGTTTGATTCAGCTACTTTGGCGGGATCCGAATTTCCAGCTTGGTTAGGTAAACCCAAGGAGTTATGGATGTGTGGAGCTTCGAAATGTGGAAGTCTGAAACGAGAAGAATGTGTTTTAGAAAGGGCTATCGAAGACGAAACTTATGTAGGAGAACCCTTTCCAGAGGACACGTTTGAACCATTAGAATGGACACACATTCTAGCAACCCTAGATGTTTGTGCAATTCCGGATGGTCCCACAACGAAATTTTGCGACAAGGACGGGTACGACGTGGTTCCGTATTTCATGTTGAGAACTGTACTCGAAAAAGAAACTGAAAAGAACGATACACTGGAAAAGGAAGATGAAGAAGAGGTGTTTCACGACATTCCCAATCATCCAGAGTGGGGAAATGAAGCAGACAACGAGTCAACGGACAATTCAAGCGGAAACGAAGAAACTATAACGGATGTCCGATTTTATGATTTTCCGAACCAAACTAAACAACGCCAGAAACACTATAGAGCAAAGAAAAAAACAAAAGGGGTTAGAACCAATCCGATGCCTAGAATAAGAGGAAAAAATCAATTCCTAATGCTAGTAAAGGCTGAAGATTGTGTTAAGGATAAGATTTCTGGAAGAATGAGAGGCAGTGATCAAAAGAGCTTACGAAAAGACAAAAGAGGCTCAAGAAATCAAGTTCAAAATAATGGAACGAAAACTGAAACAGAAAAATCAGAAAAGAACAAGCGCAACAGAGAACACACGGAGTCCAAGTTAGAACGTAGAAACAAGTACAGAGAGCTCAAGAAAACTCTGAAAGAAGTTTGGACGACAGAAATTGAGAGTGGAGAGGACGAAAACGCCAAAATCAAGGAAAACATGGATGTTCCCTCTCACTATAGGAAATTCACAATAGAGGATAGGAAGGTGATATTAACCCCACCTATTCGAGAGAGGAAGGAGAACGAATCTTATGACGGACCGGAGGATGCAAAAAAAGTTGATTTAGCAGCTCCAGGTGAGACGCCTAGACCGGTGTACATAGCCACAGATTTGTCTCCAAGCGAGGAAGAGAGACTTTTGAGTCTTCTCAGAGAGTATAGGGATGTGTTTGCATGGTCTTATAAGGACTTAAAGGGAGTTGACCCATCGATATGCCAACACTCAATCCCACTGAAACAAGACGCAAAGCCTAGCAGACAGAGACCATACACATATAATGATACTTTTGCTAAGCGAATCAAAGAAGAGATAGATAAGCTAATGGAAGCTGAATTCATATACGAGATTGAACACACTGATTGGGTATCTCCGATTGTGGTAGTACCTAAGAAGAACGGAAAACTCCGAGTGTGTGTCAACTAAAGAAAGTGAATGCTGCAACAATCAGGGACAATTATCCCCTGCCGATAACTGATCATGTTCTAGAGCGTGTATCAGGGAAAACAGCATACTCCTTTCTTGATGGTTTTTCAGGATATAACCAGCTAGCCATAGCACTGGAAGATCAACATAAAACAGCTTTTGCAACGGAGTGGGGAATTTATGCTTATCGGGTTATGCCTTTTGGTCTAACCAATGCTCCCGCAACCTTCCAGAGGCTGATGACGCATGCTTTCAAAGAATACTTAAGGCTGTTTCTCGAAATATACATGGATGACTTATGTGTACATTCTCTACTGAGAGATGAGCATCTAGAACACCTAAGAAAAGTATTTGAGAAATGTAGGACATATCGCATTTGTCTCAATCCTGAGAAATGTGTGTTTATGGTCCGACAGGGCAGAATTCTGGGACATATTGTCTCACAAAACGGAATATCCACGGATTTAGAGAAGATAAAAGTTATAGTGGATATGCCTAGACCAACCAATGCGAAACAAGTACAGAGCTTTATGGGACATTGCGGATATTATAGACGATTCATTTACATGTACGCTATAATAGGCCAACCACTTTACAGGCTAATAGTGAACTTTGAATGGACAGAGGAGTGTGAGGAATCATTCAAGAAATTGAAAGAGGCACTCATTACTGCTCCAGTCTTGAAATCACCAGATTGGGAGAAGATATTCCATGTGCACATAGATGCTTCTGCATATGCAATAGGATGCATTCTGGCTCAGCCAGAAGAAGGAAACATGGATTTTCCTATCTGTTACGCCAGTCGACAGCTCAACCATGCAGAGAAGAATTACACCACAACAGAGCGAGAGGGATTAGGAATGATCTATGCTGTGAAGAAATTTCGGCATTATCTTCTAGCCAACAAGTTTGTGTTTTTTACGGATCACCAAGCCTTGCTCTACCTAGTGAATAAACCATGCAATACCGGGAGAATAGTGAGATGGTTCATTATCTTACTGGAATTCGACTTCACGGTAGTAGTAAAGAAAGGAAAAACACATCTTAGAGCTGATCATCTTTCGCGATTGACGAATGGAGAAGACCCTATAGGAGTAGATGACGACATGCCAGACGCGTACTTGTTCAACATAGAAATGATACCTAAGTGGTCTCAAAATGTCGTTGACCTATTAACCTATGGAGGAGAGTTCGATAGAAGAGAATACAACCTGAAACATATTGCTATTCAGCAATCCAAGAATCTTCAATTGATTGCAGGAAGGTTGTATCAATTGGGAAATGATCATGTTTTACGGCTATGCATCAATCCTGAGGAATATAATATATATCTGTGCGAAGCACATGTTCAGGAATGTGCATTTCATTGTTCAAGAAGGAACACATATAGAAATTTGTTACAATTGGGAGTCTATTGGCCAGGAATGAAAGAAAGCATACATGAATATGTCACAGTATGTATTGTATGTTCATCAAAACCGCCAGCCGAGTATTCAACATTATATCAGATAATGATCGCTCCAGAATGGAGTCAGTATATTGTTGAATATCTCACAAATAGAACTTTCCCAGAAGGAACGTCAAAAGCTCGTCAGAAATCTGTAGAGACAGAAGCTAGAGATTACGCTTTAATAGGAGATCAACTCTATAAGAGAGGTAAAGACAACCAGCTTAGGATTTGCGCATCAGAGTCTGAGTATGTGATAATCCTGGAGCAAGCTCATGGAGGAGTAGGTGGAGGCCATTTCTCAGGTGATAAGACAGCAAAACTTGTCTTAGCCGCAGGAATATGGTGGCCAACATTACATATGGACGCTGAGGAATACGTTAAACGGTGTGATGACTGTCAGCGGACCAAAGTACCACTTAAAAGAGATGATATGCCGCTTAGACCAATGATGGGGGCAAGAGCTTTTGCAAAATGGGGGATTGATTATGTCGGACCCATTTCACCTCCTGCATATAAGACTCATGCACAATACATCATTGTGGCTACAGACTATCTAACAAAGTGGGTCGAAGCAAAGGCAACTCAAAAAGCAGATGCCAGGACCACGGCACAATTTCTATATGAATACGTCTTTGTACGATATGGATTGCCAATAGAAATTGTGAGTGATCGAGGCACACATTTCATAAATGAAGTGATAGAGATCCTTCTAGATGAATTCATGGTAATCCATAGGAAATCAGCCCCGTATCATCCACAAGCAAACGGACAAGCTGAAGCAACAAACAAAACCATATGCACGGTCCTTACGAAGATTGTATCTAAGTCGAGAACTGACTGGGACCAGAAGTTGCATTCAACATTATGGGCATATAGGGTAGCATATAAAACATCAATAGGAACGACCCCATATAACATGGTTTTTGGGCTAAATGCTATCTTGCCAATAGAATTCTTGATTTCAACCTTAAGGGTGGCTAAGGATCTAGAATGGACAGGGCACGAGCTCTCTGATAGATTAGATGACCTGGAAAAGCTAGATGAGCTTCGCCTAAAAGCAGTAGCTTCCATCTACGCTCAAAAAAGGCGACAAAAGGAATTTTTTGATAAGCATGTGCGGACTAAAGAGTTTAAGGTTGGGGACTATGTCCTAGTTTACACTCTGAAACAGCATGCTAAAAAGCTTAAAAAGCGAGGGATGGGACCTCTGGTGATTAAAGATCTATCACCAAGTGGAGCCGTCAAGCTTGCTACATTAGACGGAGAGGAAATGCCCAATTGGATTAGTGGATGCAGAGTGAAAAAGTATCTTTTGCCGCTAACCCAAGACATGCTTCTCAAAATACATCAAGAAAAGTTGCGTGTCCAGAAAAAGAAAAAGATTGAGGAGGAAGCGCAAGCCGAGGCGAAGGAAAGAATGGAGAAAAGAAGACTACTGCGTCAGAAACAGCGCAATGAAGGAGCAATACGAATAAACGCAGTTAGTATAACAGAAATGGGGAATGACAAAGAAGAACCCATCATTGAATGCAAAGTAGGAACCAACCAAATCAAAGCCAGAGCACTATTGGATTCAGGAGCTCAAGCTAACCTACTGTCACTCAGTTTGTATAGACAATTGACAAATGACACTAAACTACAAACTGCCAAGCAAGAGTTAAAAAGTTACTCTGAGAATTCAATCAAAACTGTCGGATGCACAGTTTTACATATACAGATTAACCAATATGTGTATCCTCATATGTTTTACGTGGTTGAAGACCAAGCTACACAACATCCATTATTGCTAGGACAACCATGGCAGAAGCAATACAATGCAATGATTGACTGGAGTTCTAAATCAGTGCTTATCAAATACGAAGGTGAAAGTCAATCAGTTAAGTTCACCAAAGGAGCAGAGCCAACTCCAAAGGAAGAATCCACGGACAAGGTCAAACAACAAACAGAGAAAAAGAAGAAGCAATGGCAACCAAAAGTTTCTACACAACTGGATTGCTCGTCGACGAGGAACTCTCAACATTGGATAAGGAAGACAAGCAATAATATAACAGCTCAACCTTGGGATAAAATGGAGTCAACATTGGTATGGAGACCAAAAAAGGCTGTGCCAGAAAACACAAACAGAGTCTTCAATACCAGACAACAGAGTGATCCCCGACAATCAAGGACAGTGAAACAGATCTGGATTCCAAAGCAGTTCATGACGGCACAAAGCTATAGCAAGCAAATTTGGATCCCAAAGATTTGTAAAAAGGAACTCCCTTCAATACAATCAACGGAAACTCCTAGGTATTTCAAGCCAAGGAAATCAACACACAGAACAAAGCAGGTTTGGGTCGCAAAGAGTTTGTGGCAAGCACAAGCAAAGCGGAAACAGATTTGGATTGTGAAAAAAGACAACAAGGTAACGAAGAATCCATCTATGATTCTACTACCAAATTGCCAAAACCAACCCAAAACCCGACCACCAATCCATCAATCAAACAAAGAGCAGCTTTATTGGAAAGACTGTTGTATCATCGCTCTACAATTGCATTGGGAACTTATGACCAAAACAACTACAATGCTTCACCCACAGACACTTCATAGTCGTCCGGGAGGACTCAGACTAGGAGGGGGGGAGGTATACAGGAGCTACAAAGCAGCTACAAGCGGAAAAAACAAAGAAAAACAAAAATTATATTACAAGGGCAGTGTCTTACATGATTTTGCAATTTTTTTATGTTTGATTGCGGATATTGATAATATTTATGCCCTTATATACCTTGCTTTGCAACAAGAAGAGATCAAATGATGAATTTGGGTCTCTATATGTGTAAATATCACTAAATAAGAGTGTTTTTGGAGCTAAAAAGTGGAAAAAAGTGGTAATCCAAGTCCAGAAATCACAAAGAAGTGTATATTCATATACACAGGGTTACCAGCTATTTATCGTGTATGTTTGGAATTTTTTGGCTTCAATTTACTATTTTCCTTTATTTTTTATGATTTTCTTAATAAAAGTAAAAGAAAAATAAAAAAGCAGGTGAAATGAGATCGGAAAAAAGAAAAGAATAGACGGCGATGATCCTAGTGACAAGGGCAACCCATGGTAAAAATGGGGTACAATTCTGAAAAAGTTGCGGAAAGCCCGAAATGACAGAATTTTGGCAAAGTGGACAAATTTCTCAGAAACAGGTCAAACGGAGTCCAAATTGAGAAATTTCAAATCCTAAAGTGCATTTCACGACGAGATAGGAGCACATGTCAAATTTGGTAACAAGTGATCCGGGAAGCCCGAAGTTAAGTATTTTTCACTTCACTATCAAGCTCATTTCCACTATTACCTTCTTGGAGAGAGCAAAGAGCACACAGGAGCATCCGACCTTCTACCGCCTTCTACGACTGCTACGAGAGCTCAGAGGACACCAGACATGAGAGGTAGACTCGTTGCCATAAGCTTTTGATGCTTATCGTTAACTTTTGTCGCGAAAACTCACCAAAACCAAGAAACAAGAGCAGACGGGGAATGGGGAAGAACGCTAGGTAGGGGCACAACCGCCTAACCAAACTTTGCAAGAACTTAGAGGTGGGTTACCCTAGTATAGGAGATGAGTTTCTAGCACTCAAAGCTCGAGAAAGAACGACTGGAAAAACCCTAGGTCAACAGAGCCTGCAAGAGGCAAACAGAAAAAAGTTGTCGGAACGACACAAAACTTCTCAGGAAGCTTAACAACATCGAGGGAAATGCAACCATGGAGTATCTCCGGGTTTGGATCACCAAAAGTAGGTCGGAACAACCGATTCGACTGCGGACACACAAAGCGTCATTTTGGCATAACGGCTAAAATTGACGACCAAATGACATGAAACTTCACGAGCAGTTTCAACTATACATGGATGACTTATGTTTGCAAGCAAAACCCAAAAGAAAGCTGATTCACTTACCGATGGTGAAAAAGACGCTTTCGAGCAACCAAATGGATAAAGATGGAGAACGGGGAGCCAAAGTCAAGTCCAACCAACTGGATGGCTTCGCAACATATCCAATGAGCTGGAAATGCAACTCTCAAGAAGAAAAGTTGAAGAAATTCAACTCCAAGGCAAAAAGACGACTTCGGAGACTGAAATGCCTATAAGGGGGCTTTTTAGCTAAACTGATGACTTTTTAAGTTGAAAACTAGTTAGCAGGGCTTAGGGCACTAGCACAAAGCATTCTTTACACAAAAAGACCAACATTTCAAGAAAAGACATCATACGCGTATGATGTCTCACAGCATGATTTTCACATTCATTTCAACATTTGAGTGCATAGCCTCATTCCACATGTTAATCACATCCTATGAACCAAGTATCATGAGAATTGGAGTTAGAAAACCCAAGGAAAACCAAAAAGACGCAAAGTAAGCCATAAAATTGATTTTTGGTCCTAATTTTGTCAAAATAACTCCAAACTCATTGAAACTTTGTAGGATTGTTGATTAACACATCTACAAGCTATCTGGAACCAAAAAGCACCATTTTGACACAAAAGACATCATACGCGTATGATGTCTATTTGCACTTACAGAGCCAAAAATGCTCATTTGTCATCATACATCCATTATATATATCTAATACATGCTACATATGAAGTTTAGAACCATTTGGTCAAGTGGATCACCCCATTAGCCCAATTAAGAGAAAATCCTTCATACAAAGCCTATTTTTGTCCCAAATCCAACATATTCAAGTCCAAACCAAGATTTGAGTATAAAAAGTCCTTCACTAGCACATGGAGAGTCCACAGAACCAATCCCATGAAAAATTGATGAAAAAGACATCATACGCGTATGATGTCTCCAGAGCCATTTTTAGCCCAAATTCTATCCAAACTTGATAAATCCACTGAATAAGCCTATCTAAAGCCAAAACCAAGCTTATAGAGAAAATTGGTCCAAAAATGCAATAAAAGACATCATACGCGTATGATGTCTCACTATGTGATTTTGGCACCTCAGGGCTTCAACCACCAAACAGAAGTGTTCTACATGCCATTTGAAAGTAATCCACCAAGTTTTATCCAATTTGGATCATAAAATCCATTTCCCTTTCAAAATTTTGCCAAGAGCCTGAATTGGACTAAACTGGCCAAAACTTGACCAAATGGGATCCAAACTCAAATCCAAGCATATGACACTCATGTATACACTATCAGCTACAAGCACAACCAATATGAAGTCATTCTGACACAAAAGACATCATACGCGTATGATGTCTCAAGCATGTTTTTTAGCCCAGTTTGCATATTTTTTCACCTACATTGCATCCTTAGGCCCTGAATAGCTCATGTTTCAATTTTCAAGTCATTTGAATAGTTAAAAGCTTCATTTCGGCTTTCAGTACTAAAAAGACGCTAACTTCTGAAATTGGAGTTACAGGATCCATGGATTCCGCTAAGTCATCGGCAACTAAGAGAAAAAGACCAACCATCAAGGATGCTCTTGCAGAAGCAGAACCTTTTGATATTCCAACAGAAACCCTCAAGCCAACCAAGACTTGGGTGGAGGAAGTAGTACTAGAAAAAGAGGGAATAAAGATCTACCAGGGGACTTTCAGAGATCCTCAAGGGCAATCGGTCGATGTGCCTATGATCCCACGAGAATTAGTGGATTATAGCAGATCAGAGAACATCAGCAGATACCTGGAAAAGGCTGACTTACACAGGTTCTTCACCTCGAGACCATCAGGTGTAGACACAAGAAGAGTGTATGAGTTGGCAACATCCATTCAGAAGGATGGGAAAGCCACGTTGACAGCCATGGATGGAGAAACAGTTGAAGTACAGATCACTCCACAGCTCATTGCAGATGCATTGAAGCTGCACAACAAAGGGAGTTCTGTCAGAGAAAGAAGGGAGGCCATAGAGGTCTATGGATCAAAGAAACAAAATACAACCTACGGAGATATGGCAGATCAACGAGCTGCAACCCTTTGCCGATTATACAACCAGTTTTTCCATGTGTGCAGTAAAAGACCGCAGAAGTATACTACACCACCCCATGCCATTACGACAACCATCACATGGGCACTGAAGAGCAACGTGCCAAAAGAGGTGAATTATGCTCAATACATCCACGAGCAAGTAATCGCCATGCACAACCAGAAACCAAAGTACATAGGAGGAGGAGAAATCCTAACAAGAATAGCTTATGAAGCTATTGGAGCTAGAGATCAAGGGCCACGGATTCCCTCCCAGAATGAGTGGCTTAGAGAAGCCGATGAGGAGGAAGAACAGCAAGAAGTATCCAAGAGGGCGTCCACAAGAGCACGCCGAAAACTAGAAATAGTTTCAGAACATGAAGAGGCTGTGGACGAGCCGCTCAAGAAGAAAGCGAAGAAGAAGGCCGATCCCAAGCAAACCAAAAGTCAAAAAGCCGCAAGAATGGAAAGGCTAGTAGAGCAATTTAGAGCGGAAAGAGCTCTAAAGGGGGACTTCGAAGAAATGTGGGTGCCGGACCCCAGTAAAGTCGGAACCAGCTCAGCCAGGCCACATGTTGATCAATATGATCAATATATTAGAGCTTATGAGGAGTCGGAGGCCATAATTGAGCAGCAACCTGTCGAGCCTTATACTGAAGAGGAAGTACAGCTTTTAAAAGCTGAGCTGAAAAAGGACGACAAGGGGAAGAAGAAAGTAGATGAGTCTACTGAACCTCAAGAGAAAGACGGGCAAGCAAACAAAGGGAAAGCCAAGATGACTGAGGACAATCAGCCCTCTTTACTGTTGTACCAAGCCCGAAGAAGATGGAAATTATTGTGGAGGAAACCACAATAGAAATAGAAACAGAAATTATGGAAAAGCCGGAGGCCAGGACCAAGGAAAAGGAGATAGATCCAGTTCAGCAAAAGAAAGATGATTATGAGGATCTGGTAGCGATCGGATACAGTGAAGAAGAGGCCCTGGAGGCAGTTTATGGGATATCCCTACGGAAACAAGATGATCGGAAAGGGACGAAGGAAAAGACAAAGGGTACAATGGAGAGTAAAGAGAAAATGGACGAGCCGAAGCCATTGGAGGTGGTGGCAGAAAGAGCTGTCAAGTTGACAGATGAAGATGAAAAAGACATGCACATGGTGCATGAACTGCTCAGCAAGATTAAAGAAAGATCCAGAGCAAAGGAAGTAGCACTTGAGACAGCAAAACAAAAGGAAGCAGAGTTGCAGAAGAAGTTAGAGAATGCTATGACTGAATCTGAAAGTCATAAAGCATCACTCTACGACGCCGAAAACGAGAGAGACGGCTTGATACTCCAACTAGCCGAAGCTTCAAGAGAGGTAACAAGTTCACAGGAAGCAAAGGAGAGAATAGAAGATGAGCTGGAGGCAGCCAAGGATGAGCTCATTGAGCTAAGGGAAAGAGTCGAACTTCAAGAAAGGACAATCACGAGACTCAGGACCACCCCTAGAGCTAGCAGAGCAGGAACAGAACAAGAGGGAGCCCTCGTACCAGCTCTGGAAGAGCAGGTCAGAAGTTTGCAAAGAGAGCTGAGGTTAGAGCAAGTACAAAGATTGCACATGGCGGAGGGATCATTGGCTGCAGAGGAGAGGCTCACATCAGAAAACCAAACACTAAGGACAAAAAATGAGACCCTCCGCAAACAGCTCCAAGACCTCCAAGAGCAACAAAGAAGAGAAACAGAGCCACCACAAGAAGAAGCAGGGGGAGCAGCCATAGAGCTACCTGAAACTGGAGAGGCAACCACAATTGAAGATCCAGCCCCAGTTCAAGAAGTGGCCTCGACTTTAGGAATCTCTGAAGAAGAAGAACAAAGGCTCCAGGACCAAATAGAAAAGTCAACAGAGGAAAGTGCCAAGGCGGAAATGGAATGGGAAAGGAGACTCCTCATCTCCATTAGACTTCAAGGTTTAGACACAAAAGTGCTCCATGAAGAGTGGATGCAACCCAGCCTGCCTTTCCCTCTGATGAAATTTGAAGTGATAAAGACGAAAAAGAGAATAGAGGAGGAGCAGTATGTCGCTCTTTACGAAGGCGACATCACAAAGGATGAACAATCAAAGAAGATTGTAGATTCTCAACCTAGATGGAGGAAAGGTTGGCTGAACAAATACCCAGCCTACCTCATCTACTTGGTAGAGGCTCCACAGGAGATTCGGGAGGATGCAACCTTCTGCCCGGTGCCAAGAGTCAGAAGCTGGAAAGAGCATGGTAGGATTGCAGAAAAGAAGCCAAATTGGCTTAATTACCCAAGGATGCCAGGACCAAAGGAAGGAGAGAGAATAGGTAAAGCCTACATGGTGAAAACCCTAACGGGCACCATCAAACTCTTTACTGGCTCTCCTGACCTTTCGTGTCAGATGCTAAAGAAAATCTGCAGGACTCTCTTAGCATGCATTGAAGTGTTCGCGCCAGATAAAGCCACGACCTCGAGTCTACTATCGACGGCCGACACAGTGACGGATATGATGTATGATCTTTCATTGCAGCCATCACCAAAGGTGTTACATCTCTTATACCAAAGAATTATGTTTTTGCCTAGCTTCCACATGCAAACATTCGAAGAAGCTTTCTACACCGGCTTTTTCACTCACGAAAGCAAAATATTCGGCCCAACCTTGACCATCGGCAACCTACGCTACGAATCACATTTGCAGATGCTCAAGACGACAGGACTCTATTGACCAAGCCTAAAAGTCATGTCAGGGACGACATGAACGCGGAGGGGGGGAGTGTTGAGCCAGCAGAGGATCACACCCACATTTTTGCTCACACCCATCATTTTGTAACCATTGATTGTAATAAATGTCTTTCCGACATTAATTTTGATTTGAGCCATTCATTAAGTAACGGGACTCAATTGAGTTTCCAGCTTGTAATCCCGAAGTAATTTCACCTGTTAATGTAAATAATTAGAGATGTTCTCACCTCCAAGGCTGAGGTATATAAGCCAAAGTTTTGTAACCTAAGAGGATTGAATTATTAATCAAAGTGAGTTTTTGAGCGCCGTGACTGTGTCTGAGAGAGAGAGAGAGAGAGAGAGAGAGAGAGAGAGTCTTATCTCCTTGCTACGCGAGCTACGGGACCGCCATTGGAGAAGCGACACCGCCATTGTGTTAGCAACGGTGAGAGCTACGCACAGATACCAAGAGTGCGCGCTATCGGCTTCTACGTGTGGTAAGTTCCTACGAGCTTCGGTGTGAGTTTTCTTCCAACTCGTGTGTCGGAATAGAGCGTGCAGCATATCTATAGAACCACAACGAGTAGAGCTACACATTAGTACCATCGGGGTCAAGTTTCGGTCACCTATATTTTTCGGCCTGTCTTCATACGCGTTTACCGCACAGAGTGATTATAGGTTGATTTTACAGTTCAAATCTTTAGGGTGTTGTTCTTACCTAGTGCATAGACTTCCCCTTGAGTTTGAGATCGATTCAATGATTCTAGATCCTGTTTCGTATAGCATTCGTTCGTAGTACGGATTTCAGTCACTTGCGTGTTTTAGAACATAGATTTGATTTCCTTAGTAGTGATTGTCATTAGAAGGTCGAGTAGGTGATTTGACACCCACCTAGTTGTTTCCATGCGCCTGCGGGTCAAGCTTCGTCCTCGTCTGACAAATTCTGTTGTTGGTTGAGTTCTTGCTATTTAGCTTCCGCTAGCGGCGTAACCGCCTTAACAAGTGGTTAAGTTGTAGGCAAGCGCTATAGGACTCCCCTATTAAGACCATAGCTCTCGACGGTGATGACCCGTTAACTGCACAAAGGCAGTGCACTACAAGGCTGAAAAATCCCTATTCTACTTACTCACATGCAATTAATGATACCAACCATTTATAGCTATCTTGAGGACCTCCCTTCTTGAGCAAGAAAAGAGAAACCTTGTGCTCTGATACCAATGTAACATTTAATGGCCAAGTAACGTGTGTGTAGCGGAAAATAGCATGAACATTTGAGCATTTCATTAGAACAGATTCCTAATGAGAATAACAAGAGTGCTTGGGTGGAGAGAGCAACAAAAAGCATAACACTTAGATAGATAGCATGAACAATACTTCAAAAGAGAGAGAAATTAAGCAATTGACAACAGTTGAGGACCGGATTTGCATGGAGCCGGCGGTCCCCCCTCCAAAAGGCTTTTTATTATGGTTTCTTCCATCAAGAGAGACATTATACAATACAATTCTTTGTGTTCCTTCAATACTAGCTAGTGCAATGAAGATGGAAACTTCAAGCACTAAGCAAAACACTTATCAAACACAACATCAATTCCCTCACGGTCTCGGACCCAAGACCTCAGAAATCTTCGAAGATGGTGAGAGCTAGCGGGGTATGAGAGTAGATTGAGAGGAAGAAGGAGTAGTCTTACAAGAAAGATATACATCTCCTCACATAATCACTCATATTAGCATAGCTTAGCTTACTAATTATCATGGAAGAGGAGATGAGCATGCATTGAAGCTTGGATCTTGGTTGGATTTGCATCACAAAGCCAAGAGTTGTTGGTGTAGGCCTCCCTTCTCACAAGCTTGGAGTAGGTGGTAAGCTTTCCATTAAAGCTTGAGAAGGAGACAGAGAGTCTTCTTGCTTCACACATTGATTGTGTGAGTGTGTGAGTGAATAATGCCTTTGAAAAATCAGCCCCCTCTCTCTCTTGGTCGACCCCTCTTGCTAATTGCTCATGCTACAACGCTATTGGACCTCCCCAGCCTCAACCAATGGAAATTAAGCAGCATAAGTGATAGCCTTCTGACATGTGTCCCCCTTTACCCTTTTGTGAGAGCTTTAGGTAATTAATAAATGCAACTAAACTCTCATTGGACCCCTTTGCCTCATGGCCAATAGGAATCAGGCAAGTCGTTGGGCTGCTGAATGCTCATTGGATCCCTTGGGAGACTGTCCAATAGTCTTCTAGAGAGCTTAATACTTATTGGTTCTTTTATTAAGTGTTTTAAAATTGATTAAACTAGATGTACTCTAGCCTAATTCTCATTGGTCCACCTCCAAGGTCATCTAATAGGATTTGAGTACACCTTGTGAGCATCTGGGCTAGGGAGCTGACATGTGTCCCTCATTCCCTTTGTGTAAAGGGAGCTTGTGTGTGTGTGTGTGTGTGTGGTGTGATTGGAATAACATACCAAAGTCGTCTTCGATACATACAAGACACATAAAACACCTGTAGTTCATAGAGCAAACAATGACATGAATGTAGTTTTATATGTATCATATAATGTTTTAGTGAGTTGCACATGGACTTTACCTGCTCACGACTACTAGGTTGCACCAAGTTGTCGGTCTTCCCGTGATGAAATTGCCCGGAGTCTACCATATAGAGCCCATTCTCCTGTCTCTTAACCTCACCCGCAAACCATCGGCAGTCAAAGAGATATTTGTGAAATGTTCTGAAATCCACTTTGATTATCCTCTCTATTGTTCCACATTCCCTCACCTCTTGTGTTGTCATGTCAAAGTTTCCCATAACTCCACTATCGTGAGTGGTTCGACGCTCATCTATCTTGCGGGTTCGAAAATGACGTCCTTCGGACCACATAAAGTTGAAAGTGAAGGCCTGCAAAAACCAATCAGGATAGATGAGAGAGAGATGAGAGAGAGAGAGAGAGAGAGAGAGAGAGAGAGAGAGAGAGAGAGATGACACACTAAATAAGAAAAAATAAAATAAGAAAAAGAACAATCAAGAATGTTGGTACTGACATGACTGACAAACATTAAAGATAGAGGGGACTGTAAGGTAAAGAGGTGGGTACAAGAGGTCATCCAGTCGGTGTAACCTTAATGACTCATCAGAGCTTTTTGCGGTAATATACGCGGTAATAAGCGCGGGAAAAGACGCGGTAATACACGCGGTAAAATTTACAGCAAAATTTTTTATATAAAGGGGGCCCTACGTGCCCCCGTGAAATTGAATGCCAAAAATTCAAAAACGAGCTCCTTCTCTGCGTGGGCCTGTTTCCCTCTCCATCTCCAAGCTGTCTCTCCTTCTCCCTCTCCATCTCCAAGCTCTATTACTCTCTTCATCTCCATCCCCACCATATCCAAGCGATCGAGGTCACGACTGTAAGTGCTGAAACTCTCTCTCTTTCTTCTCGTTCTTCTACACACACACACACACACACACACACACACACACACACACACACACACACAAAAACATACACACACACACACACACATGCACTAACATGCACACACACATTGTACACACACGCACACACACACACACTATTTTGTGCACAATCACACACTAATGCAAGCATTAGTGTGTGCATGCATTATATACACACTAATGCTTGCATTAGTGCGTACATGCGTTACAAGCACACACTAATGCTTGCATTAGTGTGTACTTGTGCATGCATTAGTGTGTAAAATTGCATTGGTGTGTGCTTGTGTATGCATTAGTGTGTTTACACACTAATGCATGCACAAGCACACCCTAATGCAAGCATTAGTGTGTGCATGCATTATACACACACACTAATGCTTGCATTAGTGTGTGCATGCGTTACAAGTACACACTAATTCAAGCATTAGTGAATGCATGCATTATACACACACGTGCATGCGTTACAAGCACAAACTAATGCTTGCATTAGTGTGTTCTTGTGCATGCATTAGTGTGTTAACACACTAACATGCACAAACACACACTAATGCAATCATTAGTGTGTGCATGCATTATACACACACACACTAATGCTTGCATTAGTGTGTGATTGTGCACAAATTAGTGTGTGAAAACACACTAATTTGTGCCCAAGCACACAATAATGCAAGCATTAGTGTGTGTGCACAAATTAGTGTGTGGACACACACTAATGCACAAATTAGTGTGTGGAAACACACTAATGCTTGCATTAGTGTGTGATTGTGCACAAATTAGTGTGTTTTCACACACTATTTTGTACACAATCACACACTAATGCCCGCATTAGTGCGTGCATGCGTTACAAGCACACACTAATGCTTGCATTAGTGTTTGCTTGTGCATGCATTAGTGTGTTTACACACTAATGCATACACAAGTACACCCTAATGTGAGCATTAGTGTGTGCATGCATTATACACACACACACTAGTGCTTGCAGTAGTGTGTGATTGTGTACAAATTAATGTGTTTTCACACACTATTTTGTGCACAATCACACACTAATGCCCGCATTAGTGTGTGCATGCATTACAAGCACACACTAATGCAAGCATTAGTGTGTGCATGCATTGTACACACACACACTAATTCAAGCATTAGTATGTGCATGCATTAGTGTGTTTTCACACACTAATTTGTGCCCAAGCACACACTAATGCAAGCGTTAGTGTGTGCATACCTCTCTAGTACACATTAATGCTTGCATTAGTGTGTGCTTGTGCACAAATTAGTGTGTCTACACACTAATGCATGCATAAGCACACACTATTGTGAGGATTGGTGTGTGAAAAAATTGCACACATTAATGCAAGCATTAGTGTGTGCATGTGTTACAAGCACACACTAACGCTTGCATTAGTGTGTACTTAGGCATGCATTAGTGTGTTTTCACACTAATGCTTGCCCAAGCACACACTAATGCAAGCATTAGTGTGCATGCGTTACAAGCATACCAAAACATACCTCCATGTGGGTGTGTGATGATGTTGATTGAGACCCCAATGGTCACCGAGAAGCCCAACGGTAGATTAAGGTCCAATACACACACACTAGATTAATTTCTTTGCCACACACTAACGCACACACACAATAGATTAATTAGAAGCACACACACACACACACACACACACACACACACACACACACACACACACACACACACACTCTAAATGGATGCAAAAAAATAAGCACACAAACCATTTTTTAAATAGGAGATAAAAGGAATCCTATGTAGGGAGGAATCCTATGCAATAAAGAATCTCACTATGACTAGAATCCAATGTTAATTAGGGTCCCTTTTTTTGTGAAATTGTAGGATATGGCATCCTCTTCCACGCCCGGCTATCGAGCCATAGAGGACTTTCTCGCCGACGGCCTCTCTTACGAGGACACTTGTGATGCTTACTACTCGCAGTCTTCTTCCCACCAGCCACAATCGTCCTTCGGCTTTCGATGGTTCCGAGATGCAGTACACGACCCTGACCTCAAGAGGGCATACGGTGAAGGGGATCGGGGAGCACCACAAACGGAGAGTGAGCGAGAGAAGGAGACACACGACACACAGATATGGGTGGGGAGACTCAAAAGAGTGAGCAGCCCCCTATACACTTATGCTATGTATAAGGTATACAAGTCAGTGGGCACCCAGACTCTGGGCGGCCGGGCAAGGCACAGACGCCTATACCCCAACAACCTCCCACTTAAAGGTGACTGTGCCTTTAAGCAAGAGAACCTAGTCTAAAGACTACAAAAGGCGAGAGAAAACCGCTCTCAATCGATGCCCACTGGCTGGCTGTGATCGTGTGCATCCGGCTGTCCTGATCCTGTGTAAGTCCATACACCACTAGACATACCACACACGTACTGCAAGTATGTACGCAATACCTGCATATCTCCCTCGTGCACTATGCCATCATCAGTCAACAAACGACTGACAACCCCAACTGCAAATGCTCCCACTGCAGCTGCGATATCCGGTCTCAAGATCAACATCTCATACATGAGACCACCGAATGCCGATGCAATGCTAGCGGGCCCTGCTAGCTCTACAGAGCATGCATCAACATATATATCCCTAGAAATAGGCATCTCTGACTGACAAGGCGTGTCAGCAACATGCATCTCCTGACTGTCCACAAAAGACGCATCAACCTGTCGTGCAACCTCAGAGAAAACCACTTGCTCTAGGTGTCTGCTGGAAGACATATCCTACACAACTATATCCCCATGCTCACTGTCGAGCATAGAAAGGAATGCCTGCATAATCTTTGACATCTCAGCCTCCTCTGCAATCATCCACTGCAAACATGACCACTCAATCTGCTGTGACTCACTAGAGCTCTCATGCTCTAACTCCGTATGCATAGACTCTTGCACAACGTCCTCCTGTTGTGACTCACTAGAGCAAGACCGCTCTACCTGTCTATCCTGCATAGAAGTATCTTGCACAACTGACTCTCTGCTTTGCTCAGTCACTAGCAAAGCATGCATGTCCGACTCTATCACCTCTCTGTGTGACTGCTCAAGTCGTGCCCCAACTGTGTGCACAACGAGCTCACTACTCTGCACTCCATGCAAAGCATCCTGCAACCCACAAGCAAAAGAGACTCGCCTGCTCTCTCGCTCTCTACCTGGCTGCGTGATCACAGAGACAACACCGTCTCTCGCGTGATCCACATGCAATGGGTAACCTGTACCACTCCTGGCACCTCTCGCAATCACTAGCGAACCCAAATGCATCACAAAATCTCGCTCTCGTAGTGAAATCTGACATCCACAATCTCTAAGCTGACCAATCGAGATCAAAATCACTGTCAAATCTGGTACATAGCACACATGTCGTAACAAGTAAGATGCACCACTCGATAATGACAGTCTCACATCTCCTGCACCTGCTATCGCATGCACCGATCCATCGGTCAAACGTACACTGCCAAGCATCCCGCTAGAATAGCTACAAAACCATGCACGATGCGGCGTGACATGAAACATAGCATCTGCGTCTAGCAACCACTGCGAAGGGAGTGCACTATCCACATGTATAGCATCTCGTGCATAGCTCGAGGTAAAAGTGACATCCCCGTCACTAGTATACTCCGACACTACATGTGCCTCAACTGTCAAAGCAACTGAGTCCATGGCATCACTACATACATCTCTGAGACTGCCATGTCTCCTACGATGTCACATACGACGAAAACAACGCCGTCTAACGTGTCCAGAATGACCACAATACCAACATGTCACCTGTCGGCTTGTTCGTGAATGTACACGTCTCACACGAGTCCGTGATGACTCAGATCTATCATACATATCATGTAATCTGCGCCAAAGTGCTCTCGAAGTAGTCTCATACATAACAAGAGCATATACAGATTCCGCAAGGTGCAAAGAGAGCGTAGATAGTGCCATCTCCTCTAGCTCCTGCCACTGATCATCAGACATGTTTGAAGGTCTACCTACATCACCACTCAATGGTCGATGCAACCCTCGCTGTGTCAATGCATCAAGCATACACTCTCTCCATGCCGCAAAGTCTGACCCATCAAACATGCGCATCTGTGAGAGGTCACAATCTGATCGATCACCTGTCTCTGCCATGAGCACAATGTAGCAAACTAGAAAGCAAAACCACCTCACCAACAACACCTGAAAACTGTATACCAATATGGCTAGAAACACAATGTAAAACCTATGAGACACACTCCAAAATAGAGCTCCCACAATGTCAATACAAGTCAGCCCTAAAATGGCTCGAATTGCATCAACAAAAGTCTGCAAATATGGCTCAAAACCTGATGCAAAGTTGCACCAATAACCGTGCAAAACCTTGCACAAAATCACAAGTCAATATGACTCAATCGCGCATAAATATCTGACAAAATTTTGGCAAAGTCTCCTTTGTAACTGGAGCAAAATCTCAACAATAAACCTCAAAGAGACAATAATATATGCCACAATGGCCAATCCGGGAATAAACTCGACCGGAATCACCTCACAAAGTCATACATATGAGCATACCCGGTCTTGCCGGAGTACCACTCAACGGCACCTCAAATGACATACATGTGAGTGATGATTGCTACCAAAATACCTTTCAATCGATGACCAAATGTCTGCCAGATAACTATAGCAACATTTCACAAAACCTTGCAAGATTTGTCGCTATGCGCAATACGAAATACGGCACACAAGGGCATACACAAGTGACTCCAAACTCCAACCAAATAATGACTGAAAATCACCTGTCAAAGTGGGAGTAAACTCAACCACTAAACTGTCAAAGAGCAACCTACGGATATGTAGAAGCTATGGCGAGAACCTAGATAAAATCCAACAGAGTTTCTTTTAGAAATTGAGCCAAATCTCAAATAATCTTAGCCATAAACAAATACACAAATCCATATATGGCATACATAAACCGCCAAGACCATGGCAACATAGCTCACTCTCGCATGAGTGGCTCTCTGGAAAAATGCATATCCAAAAACCTGTGTACACCTATGAATTTGCGGGTTGCTGCAGAAAATACTCCGTGTGTGTGAGATATACCAAAAACAGTGTTTTTGGGACCCGAAAGTGCACAAATAAACCTGCTGCTGTACCTACTGTAATTCAAATCATAATTTCAGAAAATAGACATCACCATCGCATCCGGAGCGTGCCAAAACCCTGACCTAGACTCCTGGATCATGTAGATCTGACTCTGTATGACGAAGCTACGCAAAAAACTGCGTTTTAGAGCCCGAAAATGGCCAAAACGAGCTGCACAGAGTCTTGAACCTGCTCCTACTCCACTCTGCATGATGCAATGTCCTCTCAATGCAAGCTCCAACGCAAGAGCTCTACCACAACAGCATCCAAGCACTCGAATGTCAAGCTCTCCTCCGTCGAGCACTTCTCTATTTCTTTGCTCAGATCTGTGACCTCTTCGCCATAGCTGACGAGTTCATCGCGAAGCTGTCCATCTACGCTCTCACACCTATCGCTCTGATACCAATTGAAGGGGATCGGGGAGCACCACAGACGGAGAGTGAGCGAGAGAAGGAGACACATGACACACAGATATGGGTGGGGAGACTCAAAAGAGTGAGCAGCCCCCTATACACTTATGCTATGTATAAGGTATACAAGTCAGTGGGCGCCCAGACTCTGGGCGGCCGGGCAAGGCACAGACGCCTATACCCCAACATACGGCGCCCACATAGAGTGGCTATCCTCGCAATAGAGTCTTCTAGGGCGATACACACCCGCACAATTGGCTGCCTATGGGCTCTCACCGCTTGCGACACCGGGCGCCGGCACTCCCTACGTGCAGTGTGTGCCTCCCACAACGCCTCCCTCCACCTTACCCTTGACTTTCTTGTCACCCACACCTCCCTCCACCTTGCATTCGCAGCGATCCACGTCCGCACCATCGAGTTATCCGTCGCCTACACCACCCAACGATTCGGGCTCGGACCAGCGCTCTTCCGGTGGCCAGCGCTCGTCCCGTAGTGGTGGCTCACTCTCTTGTCAAGGTAGTGGCTCGTGTTGCTTTGGTGGTGGAGGGGACATTGCTACAGATTCACTTTTTCTTACACCCCGACCTCCTCGCTCACCCCTTGGAGCTCCACATGAGGATGAGGACCACGATGCGTCCGCCCCGGACACTCGTGGCTACTACTATTATATACATCAAGGGGGGGAGGTGGATCTAGGTTCCTCTTTGGGGAGGACATTTCGAGGGCACCTTAACCAGCTGATCCACTTGACATACCGAGATTTCTTTAAATCTTTCAAAGATCAGGACTCGGCCGACTTGACGTACATTCACACGACATTGCTCATGCGGTTTCCTAATCCGGAAGTGGAAGAGTTCTCCAGGCAATGGCTCGAGGAGTACGTCAAGAATTTCTTGAAAAATAAGAAGTCCAGTGTGCGAAGGGCGGCAAAGCGAACATTTGAATATGAGGGTCACAACTATCACCCTGGAAATGTTCACGACGAGGAGTGGGAGAAAGCCCAGGGCGAGCTGGAGGACGAGAGAGTGGCAGGTGCTAGGGCGCACACTCGTCAGGTAGAGGCAAGGGTGCAGCAAACTCCCACGCATTATGGCTCGGGCGAAAAAGCAACATGGAAAGATAAATTTGTGAGTGCGCGTATTTTTATTTGAATTGATTTAATTTGTGGTAATAAGGTTAGGTTTGTGATATTTTTTAATTGATATATAGCAAAATATTACTATGACCCGCCCAAGCCGAGAGATCTAGAGATACAGAGAGAGCAACTCCGAATATCAGACATGGTGCTGGCTGTATGAAAACAACAAAATCAATCGCGAAGAATGTGAAAATGCATGTCGTACACTACAGCCTGTAAGTGTGAACTTTTAAAAAAAATGAGTGCATGCAGAATTATGTATCCATTTGTATTAATTAAAGGTTATGTTGTTTTTTTCTTTTCCAGAGTCAGGGAGTCCCTCGAGAGGTCCCAGGATCCGAGTAGCTCAATCCTCCGAGTGTTTTTGGGCCCGTCTTCTTTTGGCCACAGTTGTATAGCCCCCATGTATCGCCTATTTGGGCTATTTTGTAATATCCAATATAATTAAACACTTGATTTTGGTGCAAAGTCTTCTTTTGGCCACAGTTGTATAGCCGCCATGCATCGCCTATTTGGGCAATTTTGTAATGAACAGTTTCTCCAATAGAATTAAACATTTGATTTTGGCCCAAAGTTTTTGTGCAATGAAATTGTTGTTTTTTTATTTATTATTTTTTGTGCAATGAAATTGTTGTTTTTTTATTTATTAAATGTATAGGAAAAAAAAGGAAAATGACCATTTGGATGGGTCCTACCAAGGACCATCCAAATGGTCATCTACTTTTTTTTAAAATACTCGCGTGTGCGGTAATGCTTGCGGTAATTCTTGCTGTAACGCCCGCGAAAATAAGCGCGGAAATATAGCCGGGCCGATTACCGCGTGCATTGCTGAAGGACCATTACCGCGAGCATTGACTCTAGCATTACCGCCTCCGATATTTTTTGACTTGAACTTTTCCTTTGTTTTTGTGCGTCTATTTGAGCGGTAATGTGCTCCAAATGTCATAGTGTCATAAGAAATTGGTATTTCAAAATTTACTGAAAGATATGGGTTTACTGGTCCAACCTTTTCAAATGCAAGAAGTTTGTGACACAATTGGGGTGAGTAGAAGGGGTTATAGAGCCATCTCTAAAACCTGGTTTCACGTTTTAAAGTATTACAATATTAAAGCTTTTGGGTTGCCTAGGCCTCACAATGTTGGGAAAGTAAGGACTGTTAAACGAAGAAATACCCGAACATTTTGGAGAGTACTATCATATAGAAGGAACGATGCCATACAAAAAACAGGAAAAAAAATCTTCTTTTGAGTATAATGCTTTTAATAACATTTGGATGAGTATAAAAAAAGTTCAATCTGCTATGGTCAGATACTATAACATGTGAGAAGTAGATGTGAAGGAAAACTTATATTTGTTATGAAATTGGATGAAGCTCAAATTGAGAAATGTCAAAAAATGGAAAGAGTATCCATATCCCTAACGAATAGAGCATTGGATTAGAGCCAGGGTAAGCTTGATTCCTCATACCACAAAACTCAATAAAAAATGGAGCTTTGCTGGATTGGAGCAGCTCAAATACCAGTTGAAAATCACGATATATTGAAATGGCTCTTTTTGCAGACCGATATCCTTCTGTTATACAGGACCAAAATGCAAGTGAACAACTCCGTGTAGATGGCATGGGTGACTTTATTGTAAAATGACACTTGAGTGCCGACCTAAAAGCATTGAAGTGCATGAAAAGTGTATGTGGACGTGCCAATACCAAGTATCCATGTCTGTATTGCATGGCAAGCACTGGAACAAAAGGATGGCTTGTAGAACACGAGATTGGAAAACCACCATCGAGAAATAGTGTGAACGTCATCAACTACCCATTGTCTTCTATGATTTGGGATTCAATTCTAACAATAGATTTAAAAAATGTGTATATATGTACAATGCATGCAGAGATTAGAATCTTCGACAAATTGCTTTGACTCCATCTTGATTATGCATATTCTATTAAGCCAAGTAAACTTGCAGACGAGTGCATAGAAAAATGCGAGGCTTTGCTCTCTCGAATGGCTTTTCATGGTGGTCAAGTGCATCTAAAAAAAGATCCTACTCTTTCAAAAGGAACGGGTGATGTTTTGCAAGATGTTTCAATGGGTGGAGCAAAAGCCAGAAGATTTTTGTGTAACCATGACAACAAACAAGTTGATGCTATGTGAAACTGCTTGAAGGATCTTTGTGTAATAACAACCAATGTCAAAAGTAAACCAAATGTAACCAACAAACGCATGGAAGTGTAGAAGAAGCTCGATAATTTTTTAAAGTTTTGAGACAACAAGTTAGCTCTGCTACTTATGTAGACGACTTTAAAAAGACAATAAAGCTTTTAATAACTGCTATCACAGATGCTTGGGGAGAAAAAGATATCACATATTACTTGGTGAGTATTCAATTACTTTTTAAAGTCTTGGATAGTATTTTAATTGCATCCTATGAGTTCAACTAACTTTTTTTTTAATTTTAGCATATTTTGTACCTGCATGGACTATATTTTGCAAAACAAGGACCCCTTGCAACATGGAATACTCAGGGAATGGAAAAATCTCACTATCAAGCGAGGACTTCTTTTTTCAAATGCACGAGAAAGGGAGGGGGAAAAAGAAGGAGCAATGCACCAAAGAAATTATTCAATTGGTTCTATAGGAGGCAATTACAACTGATGAGATCAAACAACCATGCTGCTCAACCATAGATGGAGATTAATGCTTCACTTTGGAACTTTGTACCAAGTCTTTCTAAAGAGATCCAAATTCACAAAATATAGTTTTGTGCAAAAAATTATCAAATTTACATCAGTTTTTGATTTTTTTGGTATCTCTAGGAATGTCACCCCTATATCTCAAAAACTTTCTTCTTTTATAGCCCCCAAGAAGGTTTACATTTTTCTCCTCAGCCGATG
Organism: Adiantum capillus-veneris; assembly: GCF_014529385.1. NCBI lineage: Eukaryota > Viridiplantae > Streptophyta > Polypodiopsida > Polypodiales > Pteridaceae > Adiantum > Adiantum capillus-veneris. The sequence continues at coordinate 93,112,392 of NC_140960.1, forward strand.
CTGCATAGCTAGAGTAGCAAAGAAAGTATCCTGCTCTTGAGGCATTGAATCCTGCAGCATACCCAAATATTCTAAGCGTTGCAGCTCTCTCAAGTAGCATGATCTTGTTTGCATTGATTTGAAGGGGAGTCTACCCCAAAAACCGTGAGAATATCTTCAGGGAAAATATTGGTAACTTAGGATCTTCAAAATACTGCATGTGAAAAGCACAGAAGGTGGCACTATCCAATGTAGACATTTAGTGCATGAGAGAGGAGGCATCCCTTCTTGAAGTGCCCTCTATTGCTTTCCCTCTCGAGCCTTTAGCTCTCCCAAGAAAATTGTCTTTGTCAAGGAGTTCAATCTGCAAAACAAGACATAATGAGTATTTAAAACAAACTTGAGAAAAAAGAAGATTTCAGAAGGGAGATCAAGGTGAAACTAAATCTACCTTTTGCAACTCATCCTCGGCAATGACTTTTTCTTGAAGGAGATTGCATGATCCTCTCATCTCTCTTATGTCAACGTTCTTTTCAATTTCCTTCACCTTAAAGTCTCTGCCAAAAGATTGGATGCCAAGCTCAACAAGTCTCTTCTCAAAATCCTCATCTTTGAGAGTAGACTGCTCGTCTTCCACTCTTTTCATGCATAGAGCAAGTGCATCAGGAGATTCAGGAAGAAATAGTTTATTGGATGTCTAAAGATCAAGTGCCAAAAACTCCTTTTTTGACTCTTCTTCTATGTCAATGAAATCTTTGGCCACCTCAGAAGCTTCAAAATTGGTTGCAATACAGTAATCCTCCCTCATATTACGCAGACATTGGATATGATGGAGAGGGATATACTCTTTTCATTTGATATAGAAGTAGGGAAGGTTTGGAACAGTAAGGGAGGCCTCAGACACCTCTACCTCCTCTGTGGGCTCATCAATGACAATACTAGCTCTAAATTGAACCACATCAAAATTTGCACTCTCCTGCTCCTCAACTGCAACATCGATTTCCTCCTCTTCTAGAATTTCACTTTTCTCAAGCTGCAAAACTATGGAAACATTTGTATTTTTTCCCTCTTTGTCTGTATCTTTCACTTCATAACCTTTGCCTTGTATATCAACTTTAAGGAACAAAACGAAAAGAAAGGCAACTTCTTTTGGAACAAGGTTGCAAGGCTTTGAATGTAATTGATAAGAAATCTTTGGTGGACAAATAAATGGTCTTCTTAGAAAATCTTCCTAGCCTCCTTGTTACTTTGACTTTCTCGATTGAGTTGGTAGTAAATTCAGTTAGATGGCAATAAGTCTTACGATCTAAAACCAAATAATTGCCTTCAACTGCCTCTTCAAACTCTTTGAATTCTTCTGACGAAAAGTCCTTCAAATTGTCTAGCATAACTGCAAGATCAAACAAAGGATTGAATATTTCATATGCTTTGGTGTACATTTCCATGTCACCAACATCCATGATAGCAACCAAGAGCTTCTCACTTGGGCTCTCCTCTAAAATCTCTTCACGACCTTCATTCATGGTTTGGTTGGAAAAAAGTTCAAACCAAAGAAGCTAGACCAAAACAGAGCGATAGAGGCTTAGGCCGAAGGAGAATCCAAACGGCATGATAGAAGCACCAGGCATACTCTGCTAGCTACGGCTATCACGTCGTGGAGAGGTTTAGGCCGTGGAAGCAAAACCCAAACGACGCGATAGAAGCACGAGGCACAATCTGCTGACTGTCGCTATCGCGTCGTGCGAGTGGTTAAGAACGTGCCAATAGAACCCGAACGAAGCGATAGAGCAATGATCCCGTGATGGATAGAGAGATCAATGAAATAGAGTGGAGAGAGCAGTGAAACAGAGATTTGAAAAGATTAAACTTAAAGATTCTCGCATCATGCGGCACCAAAAAAATTAAAACACCATAAAAAGACGAGTTATATAAGGGGGTAAAAAATGACCGTTATGGACAGGTATCACTCATGCACACATGCCATATGACATGCTTTCAACAGACACTATACGGATGGTTGATTGTATAAAAAGCTTGTGTCACGTGTTCATTTTCCACCACCCCCAAACAACATATTCGCGTCGTTTTGTACCTCCATCATTCTCCACCATCTCTTCTTTCATCTTTATATTGTATTTTTCTCATAGACCCGCACACCCCCCCTTTTGCTTTATTTTGTCGACCCGCACACCCCCTTTCTGTCCAATTTTCTCTCCGGTTGCCGCATTTTTTACAACTTCCCACACAACACGATAGCAAGTACTTCCATACTTTGGGAGTACATCTTATCGCGTCCTGTTGTATTTCATCATCTTTCGGGACGACGCGATAGCGAGTACTTCAAGACTGTGGAAGGACCTGCACACCCTCTTTCTGCCCAATTTGCTCTCCGATTGCCGTATTTTTTTACAACTTCCCGCACGACGCGATAGCGAGTACTTCCAGACTTTGGGAGTACATCTTATCACGTTCTGCGGTATTTTTTCATCTTCTTGGACCACACGATAGCGAGCACTTCGAGATTGTGGGAGGACCTCTTTTCGCATTGTTCTGGATTTTTTAGAAGTCTCTTGGACCTCCCGCGGGCCTTGTTTTGGAGAATTTTGTGGCAAAAGACAACAGTTTCCGACTATCAAATGGCGAGGACAAAGAAACTGCAAGAAAAATTTACCAAGCCCCAAAAATTCAAAGAAAGATGATGACAGCCAGAAGAATCAGTCAATCTAGAGGTTGTGAAGAAAGAAGGGAAACCACCTACACAAACTCGCCAGAGGCCTACTGCTAGAAAAGGATTGAATTATCAACTCAAATCTCTAAAGAAAATAAGGAAAGCACAGAAGTCTTCTCATTCCAAAGCTACCTTTCATGAGAGTTGTCAAAGAGATATCAGATAGACTTGTGAGCATGATAAATATCAAAACCTTTGTTTCAATAAGGTGGCAATCTCAAGCCTTGATGTGCCTTCAGGAGGCTGCTGAGGATTTTCTTATAGACTTTATGAATGATAGCTACATTGCAGTTGCATTTGCTCACAGGGTCACACTGATGAGCAAAGATTTTGTGCTTGTGTCAAGGCTGAGGTACAAGTTTGATAAGGCTCTTGAGCTTATTCCTAGTGAGGATCTTAATGCCTTCCAAATTTTAAATATCCCCCCTTCCATGCAGCAGAAGAATTCAGGGGTTGTCATTGAAGATGTTACACCTCAGTATGAGACAAGAAAGGCCCAGGATATCAAAGCAGGCAAGGAGGTTGAGAGGGAGCAAGACATGATGTCAGAGGATGCTATCCTTATAGAGCAAGCAGAAATTTTAAGAGCATCCAACTCTCTCCTTTATGAAAAAGTTACAAGCCAAATGGTTGTGGATGTCTCCATGTGTGGGGATGATGAGGTGTATTGTGACATATTTCCTCAAGACACAAGTATGCTTGTAAACCCCAACATTGAGCTTGGTGATACTGTGCTCTTTATCTGTCTCAGGTATGTGTTTCCCCTTTGCTAATTATTAGTGCATGTGCAGGCACAAGGGCCTCATTGAGGGATGTGTTTTCCTTTTCAGGTGTCTTATGAGGGATCTTCCAAAGGCTATAGCTATGCAAATTTCCATACTTGATCCTCAGTGACATAGTGCCTATTTAACAAGCAAGGAAGACTTTCAAGTTTTTTTTGAAGATTTTAACATGCTGACCTGCAATTACATAATATACCCCTATGTTGAAGAGTAAATCTTAACTCCTAACAATTTATAACATTTTGTGGTATTCCTAGCTAATTGTTATTTTTTTGTAGAGGACATTGGAGTCTTATTATCTTCAATCTTTTGGAGAAAAATATTATATTTATGAATTCATTGTCAAGTATCCATGGGAGAAATAAACTGTAAGTATGAAGTATGATCTATGCTTAATGGCCCATTGTTTTCTATTAGTAGATTTTTTATTGATGTCTTCTTGCAGTGCTGCCAAACTTATCGTTGGTCACCCGAGTACCACAAATAAGGATTACAATATAGAAGGTTTCAAGTACTACAATCAAAAAGTGCCTTTACAAATAGACTCAACATCTTGTGGATGGAGGATGCTTGCCAATGCATGGAGATATCTTGAGTCAAGGTGCACGATGAATACACTCATTGTAAGTGTGTATCTCATGTGCCATTGATTTATTTTGACTTCTTAACTATGTATATATGTACTCATGTCCTTTAATTTCTTTTTCTATTTGTTGCAATTACATGATTATCTAGAGTCTTGGGTCACGTGGGTGAGAGAGAAGGCTGTTTCTATGGTTTTGGAAAGATCAATAAACCAAAATGATCCAAAATCTCCTATGGCACCAACTACAGATGAAAAAGAGTCTCATTTGCCACCAAAGAAAGGTAGAGCCACCAAGGGTTTGGATGCAAAGAAAAGGGATCACAAGAAGAAGAGTCCTGCAAAGAAAATCCATACAAAGAAAAGCTCTTCAAAGAAAAGGGATCATAAGAAGAAGAGTCCTACAAAGAAGAGCCATGCCAAGATGAGTATTGCCAAGGAGAACAATCCCACCAAGAAGAAGAGCCCTGCAAAAAGAAAAGCCGACACAAAGGGCCATCCATTCCACTCACCATTGAAATTCAAAGTTCAAAAGCGTCGTATAGCTAAGAACATTAAGGGGGAGGCACCTAGCTCACCTTTCAAGCTACCATTCATGTTGCCAAAGAAGGGAAAGTCACCCAAGCCAACCACTCCTCAGGAGTCCAAAGAACCAACCCCCTGCCAAGTCCCCCGTGCCAAGCCTTGAGGAGCCTAAGTCACCACCACCCACTCCTGAACTTTCACCCTCTCCTGAATACAAAAGAAAAAGGGTCTTTGAGGATGCAGAATCCTCTCAAGCAAAAAGAAAAGTGGAGTTTCATGATTGATTACTCCACAAAAGTTATACACACTTTTGTTCATTTTGTCCATATGAACATATATCCTTTGGTGATTCATAATTTTGTACTTCAAATACTTAATACCAACTATTCGATTCTTTAATGTGTATCATGGTGTCATGTAAGTTTAAAACAACATAAATAATGATCACAAAAAGATAGAAAAGAAAAATATATTTGCAAAATGCAATGATTACAATAATGAACTTTTTTTTTCAAGTCCTTGCAAGTGGCTCAAATACAACTCTTTTTGGGGGAAGACATGTGATAGAAGAGGTTGAATTCTCCATCCTTGTGCTCACCACAATTCCATCCACTTTGAATCTATACTCGGGAGATGTTTCATCGAGAAACTCAAGAGATTCTCTAACATCCTGTCATAATAATCAATATCTAATTCTCCTAAATGATTTTCTCATATTAAACTGATCATTTAATGTGGGGAAGGCCAGGGGAGAAAAAGCTAGAATATTGGTTAAGCTAGCAGACCGGCCACAGTAGGGATCCAAAGGAGGGAAAATAGGGATCCAAAGGGGGGGCCATCTGCAAAAGAGCCATGTGCAACAATGGGCTAAAAAGACCCTAAGGTTCAGCCCATTAATACTTCCAAAATGCTAAGGTTCCAAAATTCAAAGGTTGTGTCCAAAGGTCAACCCTAGGGAAAATAGGATGCTTTGTGTGTGCCCTAAAAGTCTTTGCACATCCCTACATGGGAGGGGGCGAGCCCTAAAGGTAGGGGATGAGAGAGAAAGCCACACACACACACATAAGCTCCCTTTACACAAAGGGAATGAGGGACACATGTCAGCTCCCTAGGCCAGATGCCCACAAGGTGTGCCCAATTTCTATTGGATGACCCTTGAAGTGGACCAATGAAAATTAAGCTAGAGTAAATCTAGTTTAATTAATTTAAAAACATTTAATAAAAGAAACCAATGAGAATTAAGTCTCCTAGAAGACTATTGGGCAGTCTCCCAAGGGGTCCAATGAGCATTCAGGAGCCCCATGGCTTGCCTGATTCCTATTGGCCAGGAGGCAAAGGGGTCCAATGAGAGTTTAGTTTAATTATTTAATTACCTAAAGCTCTCACAAAAGGGGAAAGCGGGACACATGTCAGAAGGCTATCACTTATGCTGCTTAATTGTAATTGGCTTGACTTGGGGAGGGCCAATGAGGCTTCAGGAAGAGCATTTAGCAAGAGGGCTCACCCAAGAGAGAGAGGGGGATGGTTTTTGCAAGGCATTATCACACACACACTTACACAAGCTCATGTGTGAAGAAAGAGAAGACTATCTCTTCCCAAGCTTTAATGGAGAACTCATCACCTACTCCAAGCTTGTGAGATAGAAGCCTACATCAACACTCTCTTGGCATGTGGATGCAAATCCAACCAAGAACCAAGCTTCAATGCATGCTCATCTCCTCTACCAAGCTAATTACTAAGCTAAGCTATGCTACATATGAGTGATTATATGAGGAGATGTACATCTTTCTCGTAAGATACTCCTTCTTCCTCTCAATCTACTCTCATACCCTGCTAGCTCTCACCATCTTCGAAGGTGTGTGAGGTCTTGGGTCTGAGAATGGGGATAATTCAAGTTGTGTTTGTTAAGTGTTTTGCTTAGTGAATGAAGTTTCCATCTTCATTGCACTAGCTAGTCTTGAAGGAACACAAAGAATTGTATTGTACAATGTCTCTCTTGATGGGAGAAACCAGAATACAAAGCCTTTTGGAGGGGCGACCGGCTCCATGAAAATCCAGTCCTCAACTATTGTCAATAGCTTAATTGCTCTCTCTTTTGAAAGTATTGTCGATGCTATCTAACTAGGTGTTATGCTTTTTTTTGCTCTCTCCACCCAAGCACGCTTGTAATTCTCATTAGGAATCTACTCTAATGAAATGCCCACTATGTTCATGCTAATTTCCGCTACACATAAGTTATTAAGCCATTAAATGTTACATTGGTATCAGAGCTCAAGGTTTCTCTTTTCTTGCTCAAGAAGGGAGGTCCTCAAGCTAGCTACAAATGGTTGGTATTATTAATTGCCTGTTAGTAAGTAGAATAGGGATTTTTCAGCCTTGCAGTGCGCCTGCCTTCGTGCAGTTAACGGGGCATCACCGTCGAGAGCTATGGTCTTAATAGTGGAGTCCTACGGGGCTTGCCTACGGCTTAACCACTATTGAGCTATTAGAAGCTTGACAGGAGCCGGTGCTGTTTTGGTGTCGAAAGACCCTCTCTTCTATTCCTTGCAATTAATGGTATTCGAGCCGCGGGTACAGTAGCTTGAGTGCTTTTTCTAAAGGGGTAAAGAGGAGTAGCAACTAGGGCTTGAAGTGCCAAAGTACACCTAAAAAGTTTACACCTAAAAGTTGTTAGAATGACTGACAATAGTAAAGAGAGTGAAATTAATGTTGATAACTTTGATTTTGCTCATGAGCAAGCTACTAATGATGCTTCAATGCTTGTTAACTATCTTGTTTCTAGGCTTCAACAAGCCATGGGCAATCCATCTCTCCAAAGTGAAGTGCAATGGCAGCTCCGTGCTCACGGGATTCTCCAAGCTCATCACCATGACGAGAGAACACCTAGGAAGCCTCCTTGTGAGACTACCAAAAGAGGTCTCTCTCCGATTCGTGAAGAAGAAGAGAATCCATATGAAGGGCTCAAGAATTTACTTCTTGATGATGCATCTCCTTCCCAAAGGAGAACTCAAGAGCCTCCACCGAAGGAAGGAGAAAGAAGCGAGTCTCCCGCCACCTCGACGGAGATGGCTCCACGAAGACGGCGGGCTAAACGCTCTCCATCACCACCAAAGCGGAGAAGACCATCACACTCTTCTCCACGCCATAATTCAAAGAGGGATGATAAAAAGCAAGAGAAGAAAAAGGCGAGAAAGAGGACACCCTCTTCTCCATCTTCTTCATCCTCTTCCTCTTATGAAAGCTATGGTGAAGACCACAAAGATCAAGACAAGAAAAAGGCGAGAAAGAGGTCACCCTCTTCTCCACCTTCTTCAAATTTTTCACCTTCTGAAGAAAGTGATGGTGCAACCTTTGAACCATCAAAAAGAAGAGGTCATAGGAAATCCTATGCCGCATGGAAGAGGTCGTCCAAGTTGAAGAAATTCAAAGAGGGAGGGAAGAACATCTCTTTCCTTACCTATGATGGTACCTTTGGTGCTACGGACAAAGTCTTGGCCTTTATCCAACAATTCGATGCGGCGTTTGGAGATGAGGGCTTCACGGAGTCCTCTAAGCTACGCCATGTAGCTATGCACTTTCAAAAGTCCGCCAGACAATGGTGGTCTAGCCTACGAGCCAACGGTGAAGCTCCACGAACATGGAAAGCTTTAAGAGCTTCCATTATGAAGCAGTTTTTGGCCACCGATGCCAAAGACAAAGTACTCACCAAATGGCGAAGCTTAAAGCTCTCTCCCAATGAATCCATCCACAAAAATGTAGACAAGTTTTGGGACCTACAACTCAAATCCACTGTCTTCAAAAGGTTGGATTTTGGAGAGCAAAAGCAACAATTTTGTGTGGGCTTAACCGAAGAAATGGCGGAGTATGTCAACTCCCAAAGACCACGTACCATATCGACGGTAATACACCACACTATGGTCGCCTCTCGAATCAATTTCCAAACGGGGGCAAAAAGAAATAATAAGCCCCCGGAAAACAAGGGTTCCAATAGCCTAAGGGGAAGGACAATGTCCAAAAGTCTCCTAAGGGCAACTCCAACAAAGCTAAAAAGAAGGGAGTTTATAAAGGTAAGAATAAACTCTCTCCTGAAGAGCTTGAGCGTTATCGTAAGGATAACCGGTGTTTCAAGTGCGGCGAACAAGGGCATGCGTACCGCGCTTGTCCCCAAAAGAACAACCGCCAAGATCCTCATAGAGCTTCCTTGGTTGAAATCCAAGAGGAGGAGACTCACCAAACTCACCACAAAGGATCTCCTCTATGCCATGCTTGGGGAAAGGTAAGAGAACATGATGCTTTTATTCTCTTTTATCCTGGTTCTACTCACAATTTTATATCTATAGAGTTGGCCACCAAGCTAGGAATACAATCCTACGAGATGGGAGATGTCCTACCCGCAGACAGTGCCTTCAAGGGGCAAGAAGCTTCAGTCACTCCCTTAATTGGGAAATTGAGGCTTCATGTCCAAGGCTATGTGGACAAAGAGGACTTCTTTATCTCCTCTCAAGCATGAGGATGTAATCCTAGGGGCACCATGGTTTGACCGCCTGGCTGTCGATGTTAAATTTCCTGAAAGGAGAATCTCCTTTAAGTTCAGGGAAAAAGACATGTATATAGATGCTAAGGAAATGGGTAACACCATCCCCATTGTACATACACCAACTTTCAATAAGTCAATAAAGAGCTCTATTTCCGTGTACATGATTTTTGTTAAAGACTCTCAAAATGAACCTAATGCTTTAGCAAAAGAAAATAAAAGCAACCAAAAGGAATTAGAGTTATCCAATTTTCTCAAGGGGTTTCAAGATGTTTTTATTGATGACTTCCCTTGTGAGCTACCTCCTAAACGAGGTAATGATGACCATGCAATTGAACTTCTTCCAGGAAGTTCACCGCCTAATAAACCTCCTTATAGAGTTTCTCAAGCTCAACAAGAGGAGATTATGCGGCAAGTGCATGAGTTAGTTGAGAAGGGCATGGTTAGGCCTAGCTCATCTCCATTTTGCTCACCTGTGCTATTAGTGCAAAAGAAAGACGGCACATATCGTATGTGTGTCGACTATAGAGCACTAAATAGGATCACTATCAAGAATAGGTTTCCCGTTCCACGGGTAAAAGACCTATTTGATAAGCTACAAGGATCGACCTACTTCAGTAGGGTTGACCTAAAGAGTGGCTATCATCAAATAAGGATAGTTGATCAAGACATTGTAAAGACCGCGTTTCGCACTACATTTGGTCTTTACGAATACATTGTCATGCCTTTTGGCTTGACCAATGCACCAGCCACATTCAACCGCTTGATGGAGAAGCTGTTCAGGCCTCATCGAACCTTCACTGGAGTGTTCTTTGATGATATTATCATCTACTCTAATTCATTGGAGGAACACAAGCAACACCTCCAGGTAATATTTCAAGTTGTAAGAGAGAATAAACTTTATGTTAATCGAAAGAAAAGTGAATTTTTCTTGCAATAGATTCAGTATTTAGGTCACATTATCTCTCAAGATGGCATCCAAATGGATCCATCCAAGTTAGAGGTAATAAAAGGATGGCCTAAACCAAGGAATCTTCATGAACTAAGAAGCTTTATAGGTATGTGCGCATACTATAGACGCTTCATAGAAAAGTTCTCACAAATTGCGGGACCATTACATGACCTAACAAAGAAAAGCGTTAGGTATACATGGTCTGCTAAGGAGAACAATGCTTTTGAAAAGCTTAAAGAAAAGCTTATCTCTCAACCTGTGCTTACACTACCGGATCTCTCAAAACCATTTGAGGTCCAATGTGATGCTTGTGGTGATTGCCTTGGAGCTGTTTTGTTCCAAGAAGGGCACGCCATAGGCTATGAGAGCCGAAGGCTCGACCCTGTTGAGCAAGCTCTAGGCATATACGAAAAGGAACTCCTTGCAGTTCTACATGCCTTAGACTCATGGAAGCACTATTTATTGGGGACTCCTTTCATTCTGCGAACGGATCACCAAAGTCTTAAGTACTTCATGACGCAGACCAAGCTCTCCGACAAACAAATGAGGTGGGAAAATTTCCTTTCGCAATTTCATTTTCATATTTCTCACATTGCTGGCAAGCATAATCAAGTAGCCGATGCACTCTCAAGAAGGCCAAGAGTGAATGCGGTTTCCATAGCAACTCACAATGATCTATCTTCAATGATAGATGAGTATGCTATTGATCCCGATTTTAGAGATGTGATTTCAGCCCTTACATTAGGGAAGAAAGAAGAACCATTTATTTTACAAGATGGTTATCTTCTCTATGGCAATAGACTATGCGTTACTAACTCCCTGCGTGAGAAAGTAATGTATGAATCTCATGCTCCCCCATATGCGGGGCATAGAGGGATTCAGTCTACCTTAAAGGGAATTGAAACATATTTCTATTGGCCTACCATGAAAGTGAACATACAAGAGTATGTTTCAAAATGTGTGGTATGTCAAAAGACAAAATTTGATAGAGGGAAGCAACCTGGATTGCTTCAACCCTTGCCAATCCCTAATTCACCATGGGAGAGCATATCCATGGATTTTATCTTTGGATTGCCTAAGTCTATCCATGGGAGTACGGGAATATGGATGATAGTAGACAGGTTCAGTAAACAAGCTCATTTTATCCCTGTCAAAAAGACTATCAAAGCCCATCAAATGGCAACCCTCTTCATTTCACAAATTTTCAAATACCATGGCTTGCCAATGTCCATAGTGTCGGATAGAGATCCTAGAATGACCAGTAATTTCTGGAAGGGTCTCTTTGAGAATTTAGGGACAAGGCTAAATTTCTCTTCGGCCTATCATCCACAAACGGATGGCCAAAGTGAAATAGCTAACCTAACAATTCTCGATCTACTAAAAGCCTATGTAACGGAAGTAGATCAAAGATCCCAATGGGAGAAGTACTTACCCTTAGTGGAGTATGCTTACAATAACACTGTACATACTTCCACAGGAAAAGCACCTTTCGAGGTAATTGAGGGAAGATAAAAAAGTCCCTTGCTACTTAAGGTACATGGGAAGATCTTCGCTGCAGATGAGTATAGCCGAGACCTACAAGAATCTTTCCAAAAGATTAAGGATGCTATCTCTATCTCACAGCAAAGGCAAAAGGCTGCTGCTGACAAGCACAGAAGAGCCCAAGCCTTTAAAGAAAACGATTGGGTCTTGTTAAAGTTTCCCAAGGCTCGATTAAGGCACACAACAGGCAAGAATCCTACGTGTCACCAAAAGTACTATGCTAAACTAGCAAAAAGGTACTATGGTCCCTTTCAGATTCTTAGGCCAATCAATGAGATGGCCTATCAACTCAAGTTGCCCAATCATTGGCTCATACACAATGCTTTTCATGTGAGCCTATTAAAGCCTTACAAAGGAGAGCCACCTCAAGAACCAACTATTGAAGACCCACCGGAGATCGAGGACCAAGAAGAGGTGTTGCAGCCCGAGTCCATTCTCCGACATGAAGACAAGGTACTAAGAGGTGGTAAGACTATCCGACGATATCTTATTAAGTTTAAGAATTATCCTTTTGAAGATGCTAGATAGATGCAAGGCATACAATTAAAGGATAACCTAAACCTTGTCAATGCTTACAATGCTTCCCAAGAGTAAACAAATGTACAAAATGTTAAAAATGAACAAAATTTTTGTCTTATAAGACTCTCTTTTTCTTTATTTGTGCACAAAAATGAAGTAGTATGCATGCTTAGATCAAGTTTGCGGAGACGACGTCTCCCAAACACCAAGTAGAACTTGTCACTCTACTATGGAAGATTGATAGGACTAATGTGCAGACATGCTTGCGAAAACCTCAGGCTCTCAAGCGCCAAATGGACTAGTCATCCATTGTGGAATGATGTCGTAGGGTAACATAGGGATCCTCTACCCGCTAAGAAAAGGACTCATGAACATGCTTTATCTTCTCTACACCATAGTCGAGGACGACTATGATTTCAAGAGAGAGGTAATGTCATAATAATCAATATCTAATTCTCCTAAATGATTTTCTCATATTAAACTGATCATTTAATGTGGGGAAGGCCAGGGGAGAAAAAGCTAGAATATTGGTTAAGCTAGCAGACCGGCCACAGTATGGATCCAAAGGAGGGAAAATAGGGATCCAAAGGGGGGGGCATCTGCAAAAGAGCCATGTGCAACAATGGGCTAAAAAGACCCTAAGGTTCAGCCCATTAAGACTTCCAAAATGCTAAGGTTCCAAAATTCAAAGGTTGTGTCCGAAGGTCAACCCTAGGGAAAATTGGATGCTTTGTGTGTGCCCTAAAAGTCTTTGCACATCCCTACATGGGAGGGGGCGAGCCCTAAAGGTAGGGGATGAGAGAGAAAGCCACACACACACACAGGCTCCCTTTACACAAAGGGAATGAGGGACACATGTCAGCTCCCTAGGCCAGATGCCCACAAGGTGTGCCCAATTTCTATTGGATGACCCTTGAAGTGGACCAATGAAAATTAAGCTAGAGTAAATCTAGTTTAATTAATTTAAAAACATTTAATAAAAGAAACCAATGAGAATTAAGTCTCCTAGAAGACTATTGGGCAGTCTCCCAAGGGGTCCAATGAGCATTCAGGAGCCCCATGGCTTGCCTGATTCCTATTGGCCAGGAGGCAAAGGGGTCCAATGAGAGTTTAGTTTAATTATTTAATTACCTAAATCTCTCACAAAAGGGTAAAGGGGGACACATGTCATAAGGCTATCACTTATGCTGCTTAATTGTAATTGGCTTGACTTGGGGAGGGCCAATGAGGCTTCAGGAAGAGCATTTAGCAAGAGGGCTTGCCCAAGAGAGAGAGGGGGCTGATTTTTGCAAGGCATTATCACACACACACTCACACAAGCTCATGTGTGAAGAAAGAGAAGACTATCTCTTCCCAAGCTTTAATGGAGAACTCATCACCTACTCCAAGCTTGTGAGATAGAAGCCTACATCAACACTCTCTTGGTATGTGGATGCAAATCCAACCAAGAACCAAGCTTCAATGCATGCTCATCTCCTCTACCAAGCTAATTACTAAGCTAAGCTATGCTACATATGAGTGATTATATGAGGAGATGTACATCTTTCTCGTAAGATACTCCTTCTTCCTCTCAATCTACTCTCATACCCTGCTAGCTCTCACCATCTTCGAAGGTGTGTGAGGTCTTGGGTCTGAGAATGGGGATAATTCAAGTTGTGTTTGTTAAGTGTTTTGCTTAGTGCATGAAGTTTCCATCTTCATTGCACTAGCTAGTCTTGAAGGAACACAAAGAATTGTATTGTACAATGTCTCTCTTGATGGGAGAAACCATAATACAAAGCCTTTTGGAGGGGGGACCGGCTCCATGAAAATCCGGTCCTCAACTGTTGTCAATAGCTTAATTTCTCTCTCTTTTGAAAGTATTGTCGATGCTATCTAACTAGGTGTTATGATTTTTGTTGCTCTCTCCACCCAAGCACTCTTGTAATTCTCATTAGGAATCTAATCTAATGAAATGCCCACTATGTTCATGCTAATTTCCGCTACACATAAGTTATTAGGCCATTAAATGTTACACATCCTGTAGTATCCAATTTGTTGTTTACTATAAGGCTTCTATGCTCGGTGTGTGGATGGACTGTGACCTTTAGTTCAAACTCTGGACAATTTTCCTCAGAGTCGAGAGGAACCCAACTACCTAATTTGCTTCTCCATCTCCTATAGTCGTAGCCCAGAACTAATGATTGAAGACATAGTTGATATGAGATAGACATAGAATTTGGGCTTACTCTACAACTAATATTATTGCCAATATTATGGAAAGTTTCTTTGGTACTCCACCCGTCTCCAAGTACATTATCCAATTCAGTCATAGAAAGTCTTCTATTAAGCCACATCGTCTTTTTCCTCTGCAAGTCCATTGTTTTGAAACATGCCACAAAGACATGTATAGGCAAGAACCATTGAACTTTAATCCTTCTTGATATCCTGCCCGGAGACATAGCTTTAAGGATGTATTCTTTGATCTTGGATTTGAAGCTTGATATAGTACATGCATCAGGAGCTTCCCAATCAAGTGAACTTATGGTGGGAACAGGTAACTGATGTAGTTCTCCATATGCACCTTCTTGTGATGGAACCTTGTATTATGCAAAATAGACAAACAAATTCATTGTTTTGTAAAAAGAAGGTGGCTTGTCAGCATACATAGCATCTGCAATCCCTTTATGCATTGCTTTGAACGTCCCACTTAGACTCTCCACAGGCTGTCATTCCACAGCTGCTGAAGGAAATATATATGGAATGGAAATCAAAAAATGAGAAAAACAATGGGAGAATGAAAAATTCATTGTATCAAATAAAAGTTTTTTTTTTACTTATAGTAAGAATGCAGTGTGGGATGTTTGTCTAAGTCTAACACCATATCCTTGGCCATGTACACATGTTGATCCTTCGATCACTTTGAAAGCAAGAACACGACCTTTCCAATGGTTTTTTACTTTATCACGTTTAGTTCTCTTCACTTTGTGTACACCTTTGCATGAAGGAAGCATTGCTACCCAGTCATTCACACGAAAAGATATGGGCTTTCAAAGACCATCCTCTCTAACATTATGGAAGTCACAAGAAGTTATGTTATGTGAAGGGCGGCGTGCAGAAGACGCCATGGAAACTCAGAGATTAGAGAAGAAGAAAGAAAATACAGAGATAGAAAGACTTAAACCTCTCACAAAATAGAGAGAAAGTGAAAAAGGTATATGTTTGAAAAAAGTAGGTGATTTGTCATTAATGGCCTTGTTTTGAGAGCCTTCTCACATAGATTTCATATCTTTTGACAACGATTTTGTGAAATATAAAATAGAAATAAAAGATGAGACTTCATTAGTTTGGCCTGCAAATTTAATGAGCTCACTCGCCGAAAGCACCTAAATATAGTAGTTTCAGTCTTACGATCAAGACATTTAGCCGCTCTCCGTCAAAATAGGACCACCAAAACCCAAAATGGAGGAGACAAGACTGCCCTACTTTTGTATATGTGTCAAATGACTATTGAACTATTCCTTAATCTTTAGATTGACAAACAACCCTTTTTGAGTCGTTTTTGCCCCTAATGATGTTGAAATCGCCCAACACAAAAGTTCTCATTGGTTGGATTGTGCGTTGCAAGGTGCTGCTAAGAGTTTCAAAGATCATGTGTAGTTTTTATTGTACAGTGTGATTGTGCTATTTTGTGGAGAGTGAGAAATTGCATTGTATAATGTTCGCTTATTTGTTATGATGGAGTTGGTGTCTTTTGCTTCTTGCAGACAAATGATGTCACTATATCTATGTACCTTTAAGTCCTCAAAATACTTAGGTAGTGATCTAGTGTTCAGAGTACTTATGATGGTTGTTGATCTTTGTTTAAGAGAAACGGGTCTATTGAGACTTGCCATTTTCCTTCTGTGGTGGACAATATGTGATCTTCATTTTGTACATGTTGATCTAGGGAGAAATTTCTAACTTGTAACGGTTGTAAGAGAAATAGTTGTTCTTTGGTTCTAACTCTAGATAATGTTGTGTAGACTAACCCATGTGTGTGTGCTTTGTTAGGTGAGAAGGCCATGGTGTCTAGAGATAAACCTTGGGATCGATGGATAGTTCTTCTTGATGCTTGTTGAATGGGAAATTGTGTTCTGAATAGTTTGGTTGTGTATGTTCTTTTATATATGGAGCTCCTTTGTGATTGGCAAAATACATGTCCATGTAGATTTATGTGATATTGCTGAAAATGCCCATCGGCACCATTGACAAGGCCATCTGCTATGTCATAATTTCCTGAGCAAAGCTCAACGAGCATTGTTGGTTTAAGCTTGAAACTCTTTTGAAGGCCCGTTGTTTTGTTAACGTCTTGCGCAATTCCTGAAGGCAATGTTGGAGGGGAGTTTATTGCTATTAGGATATATGTTGGACCTTCAATTTCTTGGAACACTTGTTGCGTGTAAAACATGTGTGGCATGTGGATATTGTATCTTTCTTTTGCAAGGCAAATGTTGTTCATGTACTCAATGTCGTGGATATCATGAATGTTTTTCCTTATTTTATTTGAAATGTTTACAAAAGTGGGATCTGTTGGTGCATGACTTGTGTGAGTTCATACTTTTTGAATTTTGCTCGCCATAAATTTGTATGCATTGGTGTAATGTCTATGAAAATCCATTTGTCTTTCGCAGGTGGAAGTTGGTATAAGTCACCAAAAGATATGACACATAACCCTCCAAAGGGCAAATGATGTGTGTGCTCTAGATTGTCTGCAACCTTTTATTGATATGTGTCAACATTGTTGCGCCGATCAACAAGATCTCGTCAATAACGACTACTTTTAGCTCGCTATAATTTTTTGTCAAGTATCCAATTGTTCGTCGGGCACTTGGGTGAGCATGTTTTGATTGATGGGGATTACAGGAGTGTATCGTTGTTCCGTCTTTGTTGTATGTCCCTTTCCCTATGAATGTCAGTTTGAGTACTTTGATTTTAAATGGATCACTTTTGTGGACTGTATTGTAAAATCTTGTTAAGTAAATGTTTGAATATCAAACTCTAATGCTAGAATGAAAATATTCAATAAAGTACTGAATATTCCAAACTAAACACATTTAAAATCTATAATATATACAATTGGTGTTTACCACCAAAAATATATACAATAGATGTAATACCCAAGCACCATAAGTCATTTAAAGTAAACACATAACTTACAACATGTTTATAATGAATTCCATTTCAAACTTGAAAAAGACAATCATGAAATACACACATATCTATATGGATGCATTTATTTCACACAAAGTATCTATGCACCTATTCTTTAGCCCATTTGTAAATGCAATAGAAAGAGAGAGACTTGCAAAACTTTGTTGTCAACCACATTTTGTATTTTTGGTGTTTATACAATAGATATGTTATGTACTGTGGGGGGAGAGAGAGAGAGAGAGAGAGAGAGAGAGAGAACACTACACTATTCATATAAAAATTAAGTAAATGTTTGAATATCAAACTCTAATGCTAGAATGGAAATATTCAGTAAAGTACTGAATATTCCACACTAAACACATCTAGAATCTATAATATATACACTTGGTGTTTACCACCAATAATATATTCAATAAAGTACTAAATATTCCACACTAAACACATCTAGAATCTATAATATATACACTTGGTGTTTAACACCAATAATATATACAATAGATGTAATCCCCAAGGGCCATAAGTCATTTAACATAAACACAAAACTTGATGTCTGACACATTCACAATGAATTCCATTTCAAACTTCGAGAAAGAAAATCATGAAAGACACACATATCTATATGGATGCATTTATTTTACACAAGGTATCTATGCACCTATTCTTTAGCCCATTTGTAAATGCATCAGAAAGAGAGACTTGCAAAACTTTGTTTTCAAACACATTTTGTATTTTTGGCGGTTATACGATATATATGTTATGCATTAATTATGTACTGTGCACAGAGACAGAGAGAGAGAGAGAGAGAGAGAGAGAGAGAGAGAGAGAGAGAGAGAGAGAGAGAGAGAGAGAGAGAGAGAGAGAAGTATCGTTGAGAGCGAGCAATATAGTATATAAACATCAATTATTCACTGTGTGTGTGTGTGTGTGTGTGAGAGAGAGAGAGAGAGAGAGAGAGAGAGAGAGAGAAAGAGAGAGAGAACTACACTATTCAGACAAAAGTTAGGTAAATGTTTGAATATCAAACTCTAATGCTAGAATGGAACACATCTAGAATCTATAATATATATACTGGTGTTTACAACCAAGAATATATACAATAGATGTAATCCCCAAGCGTCATAAATCATTTACTGTAAACACATAAATTGTTGTCTGACACGTTCATAATGAATTCTATTCCAAACTTCGAGAAAGACAATCTCTATATGAATGCATTTATTTTATACAAGGTATCTATGTACCCAATCTTTAGTCCATTTGTAAATGCAACAAAAAGAGACTTAAACAACTATACACACATATAATATGCCTATATGGGAGAGGGAGACACACACACACACACACACACACACACACACACACACACACACATACATAGAAAACAAATAATCGGGCATACTTATTACCCAATTTCTTCGCCCACTGACTTTGTGAGTACGTTTCCACTATGATAGGCAAAACAATGAAATAAGTCAGCAACAGAATGTTTGATTTTGTGAAGTGGCTCTAGAAATCTCGAAGATGTCAATTATTAAGAATAACATATATATTCATGGAAGGCAAAAAAAGATACAAAGAGTCATAGCATCTCAGACTCTCTCTCTCTCTCTCTCTCTCTCTCTCTATATATATATATATATATATATATATATATATATATATATATATATATATACATATATATATATACATATATATACATATATATATGTGTGTGTGTGTGTGTTTTGTTGATTTGATCCCTTTGCTTGTCTCTCGTTCACTCTTCTTTGTGAATTAACCTTCCTGCTTCTCTCTTTGTAATTTGCTTTGTGAGTTGTCTCTATCTCCCTTTTCTCTATGTGAGGTGGTAGTATATGATCAACTCTTTGCCCCTGTCTCTCTTCTCAACTTCCATCATCTCTACTCTTTAGCATCTTCATCTTGGTGGTAGCTACTTCACTGGCACAATTCCGCCCGCATACGGCAAGCTTTGAAGCCTGAAATATCTAGGTCTTGTAGGCAACCTCCTCGTCGACGGAAATCCACCAGAGCTCGATAATCTTGCAAACCTTGAGCATCTAGTTATTGGCTACAACGGGAGCATCCCACCGGAGTTTGAAAGGCTATCCAAATTGGAATACATGGATCTCTACTGCACTAATCTATTTGGCGGTTTATCGCCCGAGCTCGGCCAATTCAAGGCTCTCGAGACACTTTCCCTCTATCGCAACAGCCTGATAGGGAGCCTACCACCAGAGTTTGGCAGCATGACCTCTTCAATGTCGCTCGACTTGACCGTCAACAATTACACCAGCACTATCCCAATGGAATATGGCAACCTACAGAATTTGACCTTCTTAAGTGTGATGCACAACATTTTGAATGGCCTGCTCTTTGCCGAAGTTGGGCTCTCACAAAACCTCCTTGGAGGAGTGGGGGGAGAGTAAACACTACATTCAGCAAAAGCGAAAGACAAGCCAGGAAAGTCGAAGCGCAAAGTTAACCCTGCTAGCATAGGGAGGACATCTTATATCCTCTTGATATGCCCTACAACCTTCTTTATGGTGGCCTCCCAATACCATAGGGAGGATGACTAGCATTCAAAGCGTCCACGCATCTGACGACAACCTCCCGGGGCTCTGTCCCGATGGATTTCGAAGATTGTGCTCCCCTGGGCCCTATCTGTGCTCTCCTTGTCTCGAAATCAAATCGTGGGTGACATTCCAGTGAATATGAGCAGATGCCGCCGCCTCATAACCATTCAACTGCAAGAGAATCAGCTATCTAAGAGCATCTCTGTCAAGCTAGCAAGCATGCTGAATCTTGAAGTTCTTGATGTATCTCAAAACCTGCCGACAGGTGAAATTCCTTACCAATCTCGAAACTCCACTACTTTAGAAGCTTTCAATGTGTTATATAACAATCTCTCAGGCCCACTCCCATTAGAGGGTATGCTTAAAACAGCTAGCATAAGCTCTTTCCTTAGCGCGCTCGCAATGGGAGGCAGCACTTGGTGTAGTGAGGGAAATATTGTGCATGACAATGGGCAATCATGCGCTCCTAGTGTTCTGTACTCAGCTTCATGGGATAAGACAGTAAAAATCTGGAGCTTAAATAGCTACAAATGCATAGAATCCTTCTATGCTCACAATGATGCTATCAATGCAATGATTGTGATTGATGGGTTTATGCTGGTGACAGCATCAGCCAGATTACACAATCAAGCTGTGGACGCGGTGAGGGTTCTCGGGGAAGAAGAGAAAACACAGCCTGCTCACCACACTGCATGGGCAGGGAGCCACGGTGAACGCACTGGCGGTGTCAGTGAATGGGAAAATTCTCTATTCTGGGATTTCAGATGGGGCTACGACAGCATGGAAAAGGGCGTACAATAAGCCTCAGCCAAGGGTGAGCTATTCTTCTAGCAGTGAGAGCAGGAATGTGAGTGGGGAGGGACATAAGGCTGCGGAGATGGACTTGCTCATGTTAGGAGAAGCAAATGATAACAGCAGCTACAAGGGCTTAGCAGGTTTGAGGAGGATCATAATACTAGAGCAGTGGTTGGTGGTGCTACCTTTGTAATGAGGAAGGTGCTGGTGGGCCCACAAGGGCTGTGCTGTCATTGAGCACGGTGGGGAACAATACGGTGTGCAGCAGCTCTGCAGACAAGACCATCAGAGTTTGGAGGGAGGGAGGGAGGCAGGCACTCGCGATCGGCCGGAGAGGCTGGGGCACCGCAGCGGTCATGAGTATGGCTCCGGTGTCCGGCGCGTCGCTGCCCATGAAGCGGGAAGCTTGGTACATTGGGATTACAGGTGCATTGGTCACGAAAAAGCTATCGACAACGAAGAATTGCGAGGGTTCCAAATCCAGTCCGACCTTCTCGACAGCATATGCCATCGGAGCATGTCGTCCTACTTGGATATTGCTCCACAATGTCAACTCTCTGTTTGTTTATGAATGCATGACCAACGGCAGCCTAGATGATCCACTCCATGCCGAGGACAGGACATACATTCTGGCGGGATGGGAGTCGAGATACAATATTGCAATGGGAATCGTACAAGGTCTCTGCTATCTGCAACATGATTGCTTCCCACAGATAGGCCATCGCAATATCAAGTCCAACAACATCTTGATAGATTGCAGTATGGAGGCTCAGCTTGCAGATTTCGGAGTGGCAAAGCTGGTAGAAACCAATGAGACTATATCGATGATTGCAGGCTTTTACAGGTACATCGTGCCTTGTAATGTTCTATGCCTAGTGCCAGGGCTCTTCTTTCCCTATGTTGCTCAGTGTAAATAAGAGAAGAACCCATGTCGACATTGTCATGCACTCGTCTGCATTTCAATTGTTTCTTCTAACTGAAGTGGTGTTTTCTTGCATGTAGAATATGCATACACCCTCAAAGTAGACGAGAAGACTGACATCTACACCTTCGGAGTGGTTTTGTTGGAGCTCTTGACAGGCAGAAGGCCCACCATTGCCGAATTAGGGGAGGCGGTGAACACAGTAGAGTGGGTCAGGAGCAAGATGAGAAGCTCCACAGGCATTGTGGACACGTTGGATGTGAATGTCGGGGCCACATGCAACATGGTGCAAGAGGAGATAATTTTGGTGATAAGAATAGCACTGCTCTGCATAGGTAAGTCGCCACGGGATCGACCGTCCATGAGGGCTGTAGTGACAATGTTGTGGGAGACGAAGCTGAGAAGGAAAGCAATTTCAAAGAGCATGCTCTGTGAGGAGTTTCATAGTACGTGCATACAATGGTCCAGTTAGGTCTGACAAGCCTAAGCTGCCTCCATGATGCCCTGGTTGGGTCATCCACTAGGGCAGTAAAGGATGGTTTTTGTAATGACAGTGGTGCCGTAAGTGCTCGATTATCAGGAGATGCAGCATAAGCGAGGGTGATAGTGGATGACACTTTGTCTCCTGTAATGTAGAACGCTGGCTGTTTTGTGGTCGCCCTTGCCATCGCTTTTTCTGCCAGTTGGCAGTTGTCACTAGTAGTTCTTGCAATTGTCTCGCTCTTAGGGCTGCAGGGCTTTGCGCGTGCCACAGTTATGAAGGGGTTCAATGCAGATGCAAAGGTAACACCCATACAAAGGCTCATCTTGCCATGCAATGCCAGCCCATGATTTTGCCCATATCTTGTAACTGTTGGATTGGTGTTAGGTAGACAGTGTATGAGGATGCAAGTCAAATGGCAACCGATGCTGTCGGCAACATTCGTACCAACGCATCTTTCTGTGCAGAAGATAAAGTGATGAGTCTGTACCATGACATTGTCGCTCTCCACTGCAGAAAGGTGTTCATCAGCATACTGCTTCCCTATATTGGATCAATGACCTTCGAAAGTAGCTGACATGGTTGGCGTTGGACAGAAACATCCACAGACCTTGCTCATCCATGAGTGTTGGAATTATTAAAGGCTCTGTGCGAAACTGAATGAAAAGGGCAGAGAGAAGTTGTTTTTGGAAGCTGGGTTGTCATTGGAGGCTCCTGTAGCTCCACGCAAGCATCAGCTTTCTCACTCTTTTATGTGCGAGCAGCGAAGGTCATTAGGCTGGAGAGGTAGCTAACCAAATCCAGTGGCATGCTAGATCATCTCTGCAAACTTCTAACCACGGTTCTGGGCGTAATTCTGCTGCTTCTGTCCATCGACGAGTATTAAAGGTAAGAGACATTGATGACGGGACAGCAGTACATGAGGACCAGAGCAAGTGGGCTGCTTGGACTTGGGGGGGACGCTGGGTTGGGTGAGCCCCCTGAGAGCGATATTTGTGGGGTGTGTGTAGTAGGAAGCCCCAATCATGAGACTTGATCATTCCAAGGCACGCACGACAGGCTGTGGAATCGTCCTTTATTGACACTATGACATTTGGAGCACATTACCGCTCAGATAGACGCACAAAAACAAAGGAAAAGTTCAAGTCAAAAAATCTCGGAGGTGGTAATGCTGGAGTCAATGCTCGCGGTAATGGTCCTTCAGCAATGCATGCGGTAATCGGTCCGGCTATATTTCCGCGCTTATTTTCGCGGGCCTTACAGCAAGGATTACCGCAACCATTACCGCGCACGTGAGTATTTTAAAAAAAAAGCAGATGATCATTTTTGGATGGTCCTTGGTAGGACCCATCCAAATGGTCATTTGCTTTTTTTTTCCTATACATTTAATAAATAAAAAAACAACAATTTCATTGCACAAAAACTTTGGGCCAAAATCAAATGTTTAATTATATTGGAGAAACTGTTCATTACAAAATTGTCCAAATAGGCGATGCATGGCGGTTATACAACTGTGGCCAAAAAAAGACTTTGGGCGAAATCAAATGTTTAATTATATTGGATATTACAAAATAGCCCAAATAGGCGATACATGGGGGTTATACAACTGTGGCCAAAAGAAGACGGGTCCAAAAACACTTAGAGGATTGAGCTACTCGGATCCTAGGACCTCTCGAGGGACTCCTTGACTCTGGAAAAGGAAAAAAAAACAAAACCTTTAATTAATACAAATGGATACATAATTCTGTATGCACTCATTTTAAAACAAAGTTCACACTTACAACCTGTAGTGTACGACATGCATTTTCAAATTCTTCGCGATTGATTTTGTTGTTTTCATACAGTCGGTACCATGTCTGATATTCGGAGTGGCTCTCTCTGTATCTCTGGATCTCTCGGCTTGAGTGGGTCATAGTAATATTTTGCTGTATACCATTTAAAAAATATCACAAACCTAATCTTATTTCCATAAATTAAATCAATTCAAATGAAAATACGCGCACTCACAAATTTATCTTTCCATGCTGCTTTTCCGTCCGAGCCGTAATGCGTGGGCGTTTGTTGCGCCGTCGTCTCCACCTGTCGAGTGTGCGTCCTAGCACCTGCCGCTCTCTCGTCCTCCAGCTCGCCCTGGGCTTTCTCCCACTCCTCGTCGTGAATATTTCCAGGGCGATAGTTGTGACCCTCAGATTCAAATGTTCGCTTTGCCGCCCTCCGCACACTGGACTTTTTATTTTTCAAGAAATTCTTGACGTACTCCTCGAGCCACTGTCTGGAGAATTCTTCCACTTCCGGATTAGGGAACCGCAGGAGCATTGTCGTGTGAATGTACGTCAAGTCGGCTGGGTCCTGACCTTTGAAAGATTTAAAGCAATCTTGGTATGTCGAGTGGATCAGGTGGTTAAGGTGCCCTCGAAATGTCCTCCCCAAAGAGGAACTTAGATCCACCTCCCCCCCTCGATGTATATAATAGTAGTAGCCACGAGCGTCCGGGGAGGGCGCATCGTGGTCCTCATCCTCATGTGGAGCTCCAAGGGGTGAGCGAGGAGGTCGGGGTATAAGAGGAGGTGAATCTGTAGCACTGCCCCCTCCACCACTAAAGCAGCACGAGCCACTACCTCGACGAGAGCGTGAGCCACCACTACGGGAAGAGCGCTGGCCACTCGAAGAGCGCTGGCCCGAGCCCGAACCGCTGGGTGGTGTAGGCGACGGATAACTCGATGGTGCGGACGTGGATCGCTGCGAATACAAGGTGGAGGGAGCTACGGGTGACGGGAAAGTCGAGGGTAAGGTGGAGGGAGGCACACTCTGTACGATCGGAGTGCCGACGCCCGGTGTCGCAAGTGGCGAGAGCCCTAGGCAGCCAACTGTGCTGGTGTGTACTGCCCTAGAAGACTCTGCTGCGAGGATAGCCACTCTGCCTGGGCGCGGTATGCCCTCTCGAGGTCGGGGTTGTGTACTGCATCTCGGAACCATCGAAAGCCGAAGGTAGATTGTGACTGGTGGGAGGAAGACTCCGAGTAGTAAGCATCACAAGCGTCCTCGTAAGAGAGGCCCTCGGCGAGAAATTCCTCTATGGATCGATAGCCGAGCGTGGAAGAGGATGCCATACAATTTCACAAAAAAAGGGACCCTAGTGAACATTGGATTCTAGTCAAAGTGAGATTCTTTATTGCATAGGATTCCTCCCTGCACAGGATTGCTTTTATCTCCTATTTAAGAAATGGTTTGTGTGTTTATTTTTTTTGCATTCATTTAGAGTGTGTGTGTGTGCGCTTCTAATTAATCTATTGTGTGTGTGCGTTAGTGTGTGGCAAAGAAATTAATCTAGTGTGTCTGTGTTGGACCTTAATCTATCGTTGGGTTTCTCGCTGACCATTGGGGTCTCAATCAACATCATCGCACACCCACATAGAGGTATGTTTTGGTATGCTTGTAACGCATGTACACTAATGCAAGCGTTAGTGTGTGCTTGTAACACATACACACACTAATGCTTGCATTAGTGTGTGCTTATGCACAAATTAGTGTGTGAAAACACACCAATGCATGCACGCACACACACACACACTAATGCGAGCATTAGTGTGTGCTTGTAGCCCATGCACACACTAATGCTCGCATTAGTACACACACACATTAATGCGAGCATTAGTGTGTGCATGCGTTACAAGCACACACTAATGCTTGCATTAGTGTGTGTGTGCATGCATTGGTGTGTTTTCACACAGTAATTAGTGCACAAGCACACACTAATGCTTGCATTAGTGTGTGCAATTTTTTCACACACCAATGCTCACAATAGTGTGTGCTTGTGCATGCATTAGTGTGTAGACACACTAATTTGTGCACAAGCACACACTAATGCTAGAGAGGTATGCACACACTAACGTGGGCATTAGTGGGTGATTGTGCACAAAATAGTGTGTGAAAACACATCAATTTGTGCACAATCACACACTAATGCAAGAATTAGTGTGTGTATTTACACACTAATGCATGCACAAGCTCACCCTAATGCAAGCATTAGTGTGTGCTTGTAACGCATGCACACACTAATGCGGGCATTAATGTGTGATTGTGCACAAAATAGTGTGTGAAAACACATTAATTTGTGCACAATCACACACTAATGCCCCGAGGCAGTCACTTATCAAAAGACCCCTATATCACGTGCGTTCAAGAGGTAATTAATAATACCCCAATATACGTACTATATTTACACTGTGAGCCTATTTAAAAAACCCCAACCCCTCTCTGTATGTATACATTTTAATACATTTTGATCTTTTAATAATCCTCTCCGGTTAACTCACGTGATATCATACACATTCTAAACAGTGACCGTCCCGGGACTAATGCAAGCGTTAGTGTGTGATTGTGCACAAAATAGTGTGTGTGTGCGCGTGTGTGTACAATGTGTGTGTGCATGTGTGTGTATGTTAGTACATGTGTGTATGCATTGTGTGTGTGTGTGCAATGTGTATGCATTGTGTGTGTGCATGTGTGTGTGTGTATATGTTTTTGTGTGTGTGTGTGTGTGTAGAAGAACGAGAAAAAAGAGAGAGTTCGAGCACTTACAGTCGTGACCTCGATCGCTTGGATATGGTGGGGATGGAAATGAAGAGAGTAATAAAGGTTGGAGATGGAGAGGGAGAAGGAGAGAGAGCTTGGAGATAGAGAGGGAGAGGGAAACAGGCCCGCGCAGAGAAGGAGTTCGTTTTTGAATTTTTGGCATTCAATTTCGCGGGGCACGCAGGTGCCTCCCTTTATATAAAAAACTTTGCTGAAAATTTTATCGCACGTATTACCGCGCCTGCTCCCGTGTGTATTACCGCGAAAATCTCTGATGAAACATTAAGGTTACGCCGACTGGATGACCTCTTGTGCCCACCTCCTTACCTTACAGTCCCCTCTATCTTTAATGAGTGTCAGTCATGTCAGTACCAACATTCTTGATTCTTCTTTTTCTTATTTAATTTCTTCTTATTTAGTGTGTGGTCGTGTGTGCAGATCGATTGGGATGATGTGGGTCCGCCGGTTGGCGCGAAACGAGCTCGATGGTTGAGCGAGCGACTACCATGTCCATGTACGCGATGTAAGCATGCGATTGCACGGCTTCGGCTTATATGCTTGGCTCACGTGGATGATTATGGACTATGGGATGATCTGAGAAAACGCGCTCGAATGGAAACTAGCGATCCGAGGGTTTTGACATCCATTAATGTCGCTCCCCATTGGAGTGTGATCGGGGGCGGAGGCGGGAGGAGGACGGAAGAGCCATTGTGCGAGGAAGCAGTCATGGGAGGGGGGTCACACACGCCGCCGTCCGATGTGGGTGGGTCCACACGAGCGCATGCGCATCCTACATCTACCACATATGGGGATCACCCCACCACCCCACCCCACATGCATGGAGGTGGAGGAAGATCATTTGCACAATATAGTTGAGGATCTTCTTGCATGTGAGGCGGCGAATGAGTGTGAGCCTAAGTGTGCATGTGAAGAAGCCGCCCAAAAAACCAAAGATTCATTGTTAGAGACAACACACACCGCTCTTTACGAGGGATGCTCCTACTCCATATTACTAGCGTCTCTTGATATCTTGAATATTCAAGCAATTTTTGGATGGAGCAATGCAAGGGTCAATGCACTATTGAAGTACGTTTAAGTGTAATAAGTGTTAATTGTGAGTTTTTTTCGTAGTTATATGCAATAACGAGTGTTCTTTAATTATGTCATAGGCTATTAGGCAAGATGATTGCAATCATCTTCCAGAAAATCGAAGGAAGACACGACAGGTGGTGACAAGGCTTGGGATGGACTATGATCGCATACATGTATGTGTTAATGATTGCGTGCTATTCCGTAATGAACATGCAGGGCTTGATGCTTGCCCCGAGTGTGGAGAATCAAGGTACAAAGAGGGAATGCAAGGAACCACAATACCTCGCAAGGTTTTTTGTCATTTTCCCCTCATTTCCCGCATCAAGCACATGTTCAATACCAAAGGAACAAGCGAGCTTCTTACATGGCATATGACAAATCGCTCCACCGATGGGGTTATGAGAGTGCCGGCTGACACGCCGGCATGGCAACACATTGAGCAGACATGGACGGAGTTTAGAAAAGAGCCTCGTCACTTGAGGCTTGGTCTGGCTAGTGATGGGGTAAACCCATTTGGGCATCGGTCTACCTCATGGAGTACTTGGCCAGTGGTTGTTGTGAACTACAACATTCCACCATGGGAGTCAACCAAGAAGGGGAACATGTTGCTCTCTCTTCTAGTCCCAGGAAAACACAAGGTGAAGAACATGGATGTATATTTAGCACATTTGATTGAAGAGCTTTAAGAGCTATGGAACGGCATAGATGTTTTTGATGTATCAAGACCACTTCGTGATCGGCGCACAATGATCAAGTGCATTCTCATGTGGACCATGCATGATTACCCCGGGTTTGGAGAGATTTCTGGTAAGCTTATACTTTGGGACGCTCTTTAATGTCTTTTCATTGGTCACTTATATGCGGTTATGTCTTTTGTTTTTGTAGGACTATCGACATCTGGACATAGTGCATGCCCAACTTGTGGACCCTCACTCGTGACAAAGAGACCCGCTCTACTTGGTAAGGTGATCTACCCCAATAACCATCGCTTCTTGCCGCCCATACATCGATCTTATGCTCCACCGTGCAATGGGATGGAGCCACTCCATTGGACCATGGCCGATTGGGCAAGACATTGGAACGAGCATCACAACACATTGCCTCCTCCCAATGATCCACCTAAGGGTATATTTAGGTACTCTATTTTCTTATCACTACCCTATTGGGCTTCATTGAAAATCCAACACCTATTGGATCCAATGCATGTGTTCAAAAATATTGGGCAAGCTATATGGGATCACATAGTAGGCAAGAAAGATTCATTGGGGGCTAGAGAGGACAGGTGGGCCATAAGGAGGCTCCCTCCTTCGGCCACACCTCGCATGGGGCCTCGGGGGAAGATGGTTCTTCCAAAGGCACCTTGGATTCTATCAAGGGTGGATCAAGAGCGGATGAAACAAGTCATTGCATCCATCCGTACTCCAACAGGTTATATGCGTTCGCTCAAGGGTGCCTTCACTAAAACTAAGAAAGGAGTATCTACACAACTGTATGGGCTCAAATCCCATGATTGGCACAAGATTCTTTAGGTAATGTGTGTGTGTATGTGTGTATATGTGAGTGTGTGTGTATGTGGTTTAGGGTTCTGGATACTAATAAGTCTTTTTGTTTGTACAATAGTTTATGCTTCCAATTAGCATTAGTGGATTTGCGGACACGAAGGTAAAGGTTGCAATATTCAAGGTGGGAGAAGTTGTCAGGTATAGCACATTTGATCCTCCCTCCTAAACTTTACTTTGAAGACTAACTTTACTATGAAGATTATGAAGGGTTTTTTGGTTACAGGTTTGTGAGTTCCAAAGAAATCGAAGTTTCAGCCATTCCAACAGCTCGACTTCTAGCGATTGAAGCAACTTGTGCTATTGAGGATGCATTCCCACGTTCTATCCTTGTTAGCCAAGTTCACCTATTGCTCCATCTTGTTGAGGAGATAGTCATTTGTGGTGTGGTTCACTCCAGGTGGATGTTCTTTCTTGAGAGGTTCTTAAAGACCTTGAAAGACTTTGTAAGGCTACGATCACAACCAGAGGTATTCATCGATCTTAAGCCTTAAACCTTATTAGGATTGGATTGTATTCACAACGCTTTTTATTGGTTGCTTTAATCACTAATGGTTTCATGTGTTCAGGCAAGCATGACAGAGGGTTGAATTGTACAAGAGGCTTTTGTGTATGTCTCTCAATATCTTTTCACAATAGACCCATCATTGCCTCGTTTAAAGACGGAGGAAGAGGATCCAAAAAAACACGCAAACATTCAAAGTGGGAAAGGTTCTCTCTTGACTTTGGATAGGGAATTTCAAACCATAGTCAACAACCATTTTGTACTCAATGCTCTCATCATGGACAAATGGGTGGATATGTATGTGGAGATGCGTACAACGAGAGAAAGGGAGAGGGAAGCATGGAAGAGGTCGCATGGCAGTAGGCGAGCACCTCCCTTTCCTAAAGAGCTTACCAAATACCTTGATCTAATTCCAGTTGGGTGGATATACAATGCCATGACAAAGGCCAAGGCACAAGGAGAACAAATAAGCCCTAAAGAATGGGAGTACGCGCGAGGATGTCTACCAAGGGTAATATACTCAATGTGTTTAGTGTGTGTGTGTGTGTGTGTGTGTGTGTGTGTGTGTATGTGTGTCATCTCTCTCTCTCTCTCTCTCTCTCTCATCTATCTTGATTGGTTTTTGCAGGCCTTCACATTCAACTCTATGTGGTCCGAAGGACGTCATTTTTAAACCCGCAAGATAGTTAGGCGGTCCGGGGCGGGCAACAAGAAGAGCGGCCTCTAAACACCCTTTGAGGCTCCCGTGCTGCTCAAATGGGGCTGTGGCAAGCACAATCAGAGACAACAACAACCCACAGCCAAAAACCAAACAAAAAAAGGGGCACCACCTAGTTGTAGATGCGAACTAGGACGCACGTGATTTCTCCTTGTACTCAAACGCACAAAGAGAGGGGAATGCAAGATAGCCATACACACCAAACACAAACATTCACCACGCCAGAGAGAGGTAAAGCGCACAAATCAACTTGAGCAACTCATTCTTAGCCTTAAAGACTAGATGCACACAAAGCTTGATGAGAAATAGAGAGACAACACAAAACTTGACCTTGTTGCCAATACACAAATTGTCTTAAGGTCACGTGAGCCTTCTCACCGAGCACCCTCTTAGAATTGAAAGTTTTGGCAAACAATTCAACAAGCCCTCAAACCACCAAGCATGAAATGGCACAACAAACTTCAAGGACAATATACCTTCAACCACCTGATGAGCCAACTTATCAAGTCAATTTGGAGAGAAGAGTCGTAGTTGCAGCATACAATTGCACCCAAAACTATGAATCTTATTTATTGACAAGAGTAGGCTACAAGTGTAATTGCAGAGTATAGTATCACTCCACTCCTCTAGATGGCATAACTAACTTCAAGCTTCTCCGTGCACCTATGTGTAGTGATGGAATAGAGCACTCACAATGCACACACTCTACACAACTAGGCTTGAAGAGTCGTGTGTTATGTGTTGAGAATGGTGTGGTGTAGTGTGATTATGGGATGATTTACAAGGGAGAGAAGGGCTGTATTTATAGGTTTTAGAAGCCCCGATTAGGATTAGACATAATCAAGTTTATTTGAAGAAATCAAAGATTATGCAATTTTTATTTTTTTAAAATGAGGGTGGGCCTCTCTTATCCTTTGAGTCACATGGATGTGGGCTCAAGGTAAGAGAATTATTGAGGATAAAAGGAGAGAGGATTAAGTGAATAATTTGGGAGTGCATACTCTAGTAGAGGGTGCATTTTACAATAAGGTTAGTGGTTAGTAGTTAGTAATTATCACTACAAAATATTTACAAAATCATTCACCAAATGGTGAGATATATGAAGAGAAAATTTAGAGAAGGGATGAGCTTGTAAAGAGAGGTTGAAGCTTTGGAGAAGTTGACATTCACCTCTTTACAGCACCGGAAGAAGAAGTAGTCAGCATGGCGAAGCAGCGCGTGTCGATGAAGCTATGTTATTTCAAACCTTGGAAAATTCATGATAAAAGCCTTCATTTGCAGAGGTTATCCTTGGATTTTTGCTTATTTTTTGAAGTTCTTTACAAAGCTGAAGAGAGTATGGTAATATGGACATATATGTAGAGAGAAAGGGGGACACATAGGGTGTAGAAATGGAGGATGAAGGCTATGGAGGTGTGAGAGATGTGGCAATGGTGAAGAGGGTGAATTAGGACATGGGAGATGCAGGTTTGGGAGTGGGAAGGAGAGGGAGCAGTGTGTGTGAAAGAGGAAAATGATAAAGTGGAAGAGGGAGTGTGGCTGCATAGCATGGGCAAACTGGGGTCCACCAATAAAATCATAGCTCACAGCTCGTAGCTCAAAAAAATATGAAAAAATTTGAGGTGAAATTTCAGCTCACGAGCTACAACTTTTGTTTGTGTCACCTTTTCAAATTCGGGGAGCATGTGATCTTTAAATATTCAGCAAAATCGACTGTTTTTTCCATTGCACAAGGTCCTTGTGAGGTCCTTCTTTGGATGATTCTTTTGAATACCTCCAAGAGTGAGCTCCTCATGGTTCATGCATGCATGCCACATATCTTTGACCTTATTTGGTAGGTCTATAATTGAAGATATTGTTGAGATCATGATATAAGTGAATAGTACAACTAAGAAAATCAAATATTGAGGGGTCTAAAAAAATATGTACATGTCAAATATAAATAATATAGATGGAAAAATATAAAGGGGTCAAAATAAATCTCTCTCATTATAATTCTACCATAAAAAGATGAATATTTTTGGTGTTCTAATTTATGAGAGTAAAAGAGAATAGATGTAGGAAGGAAAAATCACAATAGTGAAAAAATATACACATAAATAAAACTAGTTTTTTTGGATTTTTGTTAGGATGGAGTTACACCAAAAATAAAAGAAGCTTACATGAAATTATTTTTATATGGAATAAAGAGTATGCAAAATGGTAAGAAAAAATATGGTAATGGTGAGTCAATGTACATAGCATAAATAACACACCATAGGTAGAAATATTTAAATAAATACCAAAATAATTATGAAAAATCCTTTTATTTAGACCCTATATACAATGAAATATTTACACACAAATGGGCCATAATATACTTATATTTTTTTGACTCAACTAGCACAGTGACTAGCTAATTAAGGGTTTTTAAGAAGATATGGAAAAAGTCCCCTAACTCACACACGCCTATGTACAGTGAAATGGTAGGGATAGCCATAGTGTTTAAGTGATTTGATAGGGTGGGTTAACTTACTATGGCAATTACGGACAGCCGAAAAACGGTTATCAATAGATGAGCGTCGAACCACTCACGATAGTGGAGTTATGGGCAACTTTGACACGACGACACAAGAGGTGAGGGAATGTGGAACAATAGAGAGGATAATCAAAGTGGATTTCAGAACATTTCACAAATATCTCTTTGACTGCCGATGGTTTGCGGGTGAGGTTAAGAGACATGAGAATGGGCTCTATATGGTAGACTCCCGATAATTTCATTGCGGGAAGACCGACAACTTGGTGCAACCTAGTAGTTGTGAGCAGGTAAAGTCCATGCGCAACTCACTAAAACATTATATGATACATATAAAATTACATTCATGTTGTTGTTTGCTCTATGACCTACATGTGTTTTATGTGCCTTGTATGTATCGAAGACGACTTTGGTATGTTATTCCAGTCACACCACAGAGCAGATCTATCTTTACAGATACGAACATAGAGACTTTGGCAGATCTCACCATACCATCTCAAGAAGACGCCAAT
This sequence comes from Adiantum capillus-veneris, assembly GCF_014529385.1. Classification (NCBI taxonomy): domain Eukaryota; kingdom Viridiplantae; phylum Streptophyta; class Polypodiopsida; order Polypodiales; family Pteridaceae; genus Adiantum; species Adiantum capillus-veneris. Next base: position 93,145,958 of record NC_140960.1, read on the forward strand.
GATGATGATGCAGTTGAGGTCGAGAGAACCAACCATTTCCAATAACCAACCATAGTGAGGAGGAGGACGAGGATGGAGAGGATGATGATGATTCAATAGTAGAGGCTGTAGAGGATGAATCAATAGATTTATTTGTTGATTTAGCTACCGTGGGGTTGGACATGGATGTAAGCACTTATAGAGATCTCTTGGAGGATGAAAATCAATAAATATCTTTTGGATTTTGTCTTCTTTCTCTACTTATACTGTACAAAAGGGCTATTTGTTTATGAACGCAAGACAATACAATTTTGATCATCGTTCGCTTGCCATTTCCATATGAATGCATAGTTGACATAAGATTTTGAGGTGGAAACAAAATATTTTTTGATATAGAATCTCATGGAGTACAAATGAGTAGAGTAGGAGAATCATACCAATAGATGAGGCAAGCAAAAAGAAGAGAGGTACTAAAAATCCCAATGAGAATCGGATTTCTTACACTCCATGCAAAAAGGGGGTGACAATACAATTTTGATCATCGTTCGCTTGCCATTTCCATATGAATGGATAGTTGACATAAGATTTTGAGGTGGAAAAAAAATATTTTTTGATATAGAATCTCATGGAGTACAAATGAGTAGAGTAGGAGAATCATACCAATAGATGAGGCAAGCAAAGAGAAGAGAGGTACTAAAAATCCCAATGAGAATGGGATTTCTTACACTCCATGCAAAAAGGGGGTACCAATTTCTGAAAAGTAACAAAATAGAATAGGATTTAAAGAAAGGGAAAAGTGGGAGAGGAATGGGTGCGTCCGGCCGCGTGGATTCTTTTTCTATTGCGGTAATCTGCGCGGCTATATGTGCGATAATACATGCGGTAATACTCGCGGAAAAATTGGAAAACGCGCCGACGGGAGTGTTGCATACAATCTCTCTCTTTCTTGAAGCTCTCTCTCTCCTCTTATGCGGTAATGCTCTGTGGTAACAACAGCATTCTACCATAGTGTGAATCCTCTCTCTCTCTCTCTCTCTCTCTCTCACACACACACACACACACACACACACACACACACACACACACACACACACACAACATTACTGATCCGCATACTTTGTGCTCCTCTCGAGCATATATTGATGTGCCAATCCCCAAAAACCAAAAAATCATCAAAATCTTTCATATGCACAATCAAATGCTCATAGACTACATAACTCAACATCCTTAACACTCAATATCAAGATTCGAGCATTATGAAATACTCAGACCATTAAATTGGTTGCACAAAAGGTTTCCAGTTTGGAACGTCAACCTACATATAAGAATGTGACATGGCAATCTATAGGACCAGGAAAGGGCAAGGGTACCCAGATAATTCTGTGTGTGTTTTCCTTTCTCTGGTTCTAATGTTCAGGCTTAATTTAGATGGGCAAAGGTCTTTTAGTAAAGTAAGGCTAGCGTGGCTTTTTTAGACTATGCGCCCAATGTGGGGAGTGTTCGTGCAGAGTTTTGGTCACAAATTGTTGAGTCTCTGCCACAGACCGAACATTGGTGCATAGGAGGGGACTTCAACATGTTGGAGGACCCTTCTGACAGGATTGGTGGCAGCCATGCTAATGTGCATGGAGTTGAGTTGGCAGCTTGGGAGAGGTTTTGTATGACTTTGAGGGTCTCAGATGCGTGGCAACACTCTGGTTTTGTTAGGCCCCCAGACAGTCTTGCCTTCTCTCGATCGGACCGCAGAGTGGGAGGAGTGAATCTATCGCAGATAGATAACTTCTACACTAGTGACCACTTCAGTGACTTGGGAGGGTCAGTGGGCATCCTGGCAGGGACCTCCTTCTCGGACCATGCACCAGTGATCCTCACAGTGGCAGACAGACAGAGGAGTGGGAGCACGATGCTTCGCATCCCAGAGAGGGTCTTGTTGGACTTAGCACTCAGAGAGAGGGTAGAGGCTCTCTGAACAGAGGGCATGGACATGCAGGATTCTCCTGTTGACAGAGTGGCCTCAGGCCTAGCTCAGATTAGCCATTTTTCTTCAGGAGTCTCTCGCTCGTCGGGCTGCAGGGAGAGACGCGGAGCAGCGTGTTAGACAGGGCATTGCTTTGTTACAGAGGATGTAGGAGCAGCATCCAGACAGTCCTTGGTTGGAGGAGCAGTTACAGCAGGCTCGACAGGAGCTTGCTAGCACAGAGGAGAGGCGACATAAGTTTGCTTTCCACCGATAGGCATCTCAGTGGACTCAGGTGGGCGACAGAGTGACTGGTGCTTTCTTTGAGGCAGTGGGACCTCGACACTCGCATGCCAAGGTCAGTCAGTTGAGGAGGCCCTACAGGTCAGTTGCTTCTGAGCCCGAGGATATGCATGCAGTTGCTACTGACTTCTACTGTGAGCTACTGTCTGCAGAGCCCCAGTCAGAGCATCATGATGCATGCAAGGAGCAGGTTTGGGCACAGATGCCTTGTCTTGTGACTGAGGAGATACGTCAGAGGCTAGAGCTGCTACTTCAGCTTGAGGAGCTGCACACAGCTCTTAGGGCCTTCCCCCGTGGTAGCTGTCCAGGCGAGGATGGGTTGACTCCTAGTTTTTTCTTGGAGTACTGGGACCTCCTTGGCCCAGATTTCTGTAGTGCTTTTCAAAACATTTTGCACACAGGAGTGATGCCTGACAGCATGAGTGAGGGCCTGATCTACCTCATTCCCAAGGAGGGTGGCTCCTTGGATGAGATTCGACAGTGGCGCCCCATCACCATCCTCAACTCAGCCTACAAAATTCTTGCCAAGGCTCTGAGTTTGAGGATTCAGCCACTTCTTGAGAGGCTTATACGTGGGACCCAAACAGGTATTGTCAAGGAACGCAGTATCCTTGACAACATCTTTACTTTTTGGGAGGCTTCTGCCCTGGCACGGCTCCGTGGTGAGGACCTCGTGATTCTTCTTCTCGATTTTGAGAAGGCATACGACAGAGTTGACTGGGACTTTCTAGAGGGCACTCTACGCAGGATGGGCTTCTCAGATGCTTGGATTAGAGGGGTGTCAGCCTTGTACAGACAGGCTCATAGTCAGGTACTTTTGGCAGGAGGTAGAGGTGACCGCTTTATGCTTACATGTTTGGTCAGACAGGGATGTCCTCTTGCCCCCTTCCTCTTTCTATTCTATGCGAAGGTGATGAGCAGGTTTTTGGTGTCACAACAGGTTGGTCTACGGGGCTTAGCACTCCCTATCCGGGGAGATGAGCTACTGGGCGCTAAGTTTGCCGACGACTCAGCCTTGTACTTAGATGGCCAGGAGGCCAACCTTCACAGATGTGAGCAGGCTTTGGAGACCTTCTGTTGTGCATCGGGCGCACTGATCAACTGGAGAAAGACAGTGGCTTTCTCGGTTGGTAGTGCTCCTGTGCCAGATTGGATGCCAGGAGAGGAGAGGGTTTCAGGTGGACTCCCCTAGGGACTGCAGTTCGGTACTTGGGGTGTCAGGTTGGGTTGGACTACTCTCCCGAGCAACAGATTGCTCCCCTTCTCCTGTCTATCAGGAGAAAGTTGTTACATTGGAGCTCAGCACGACTTTCTTTGGCTGGCAGAGTAGTAGTTGCCAACCAGATGTTGTTGGCAACTATGTGGTACATCACTTCCTGCTGGATCTTCTCGAGTTCTTGTATCAGCCAGGTAGAGAGGCTGATCAGGAACTTCCTTTGGTCAGGACGTGACACTCAGAGCCCGAGCCAAGGTGGCTTGGCAGGTCATCACTCTTCCTTGTTCACAGGGAGGGCTTGGGATCATTGATCCAGCATAGCAGAGCAGAGCCCTTCTTGGGAAGTTCATTGTCAGAGGACTTCTTCCAGGTGAGGAGCCCTGGAAGGAGTTCTTGCTACAGCGGCTTCGTGCTAGGGTGCCTCAATCAGGAGGCCCTTGGAAACCTTCGACCAGATGGATCTTTACAGAGATACGCAGAGTTGGTTTGAGCAGGAGACTGAAGGACTGCTTCGCTGTGAGTTTTCTTCGATCTTGGGAGCTCTTACGGCGTGGCTTGGAGCAGAGACAACCGACGTGCAAGGAGGAGCGCCTACGGCAGCCCCTCTCCTGGAACCCCATGGTTAGCACTCAGAGAGGCCACTTGGTTGGTAGTCGGCCTCATGTTTCCTGGGGTCCCATGGCAACAAGTCCAGCGCGCTCTCTAGGTGACTGGCTAGAGTTCACAGGTTTGTCAGAGGAGGTGGAGGGGCTCCAGCTACAGGGCATGAGAGGGGTGCAGAGCATGTGTCAGGTCATCTCAGAGTCAGTTCCAACTGAGTGGCTCACGCCTCTCGAGCCAGTAGCACCCCGATGGATGGGAGTCTTCACACGACTGGAGGTTCTCATCTCAGTCAGGGCCTGTTCAGAGATTGTCCTAGTCTTGTTCTTCGAGCTTTAGAGTGGGGGATGCCTACAGCGAGTTGCAGTAGAGGCCCCGCAGGTAGCAGAGTGCTGTTTTCAGAGGATTTGAGTAGTGGGCATTTGTGGGAGGACTTGCGTCATAGACCTTGACCCAGCAGCTCTTGAGACTGGACACTGGAGGCTATGGGCTTGGGAGTGTTGTCCACTGACACGAGTACAGTGGGATCCTGGTGAGTGGCTATGGAGGGACCCCTTCTCCTCTGCAGACCACCCAGGAGTCCCGTTCTTTTAGTACACTGTTCGACTGGGACATCATATACTAGCAACACAGAGAGAGGCCCACCTCGCTGCAACACCTCATTGGCAGGAGGAGGGTCTCACAGTTGAGTTCTTGGCAGCCTTTTGGGAGAGGTTGTGGGATCCAGACAGCCAAGGCGAGTCACCTTGTTTCAGTGGCTGGTCGTACACAGAGCTACAGCAGTAGGGAGCTGGCTAGTGCATAGTGGTCTCTCGGTCGCATGTGCAGCTTGTGACCATTTGGTGGAGAGTCAGCGCCACTGTCTTTGGGACTGTCCCTCGGCCCAGTAGGTGTGGCTACGAGTTCTTCGACTGATGCCTGCTCTCTCCACGGCTCGACATTACACTTGGGGGGCAGCGGCTTGGTCCACCCTCACGGGCCCGACACTTTAGTTTGAGCTATCTTCCACCAGCAGGATGATAGTGATGCAGGAGGGGCGACCTACACTCCAGCCTGCTATAGAGCTTACTCCACAGGAGTGGTGCAATGAGAGAGGAGTGTTGGGAGCTCATCAGTGGCCTGACACTCTGGTTCATCTGGCGGGCCCGCTGTTTCCGCATCTTTGAGGCTCGCCCTGTGCCACCAGCAGAGACTGTTCGTGACTTTTGGCTACAGCTGATCCATACTCTCAGAGGACAGCTTGAGGGACTACAGGGCAGCTCCGATCGCATGCGGGAGCGCCGCGAGGCTTTCCTTCGACTTTGGCGTCCTGGGCCTTTCTACACCATAGTCCAGGGTGTACTCCGATGGCATTACCGACCACCCGTGTGGCTCTTCCCTCCCCCCATTTCTTGATTTAACCCCATTGTACATATACTGGTTTTTTAATTGGGAGAGTCTCCCACCATGGTTGTTGTAGCCCTCTCTTGAAGAGATGGTTGTAGCCCTATGGGCAATTTCAGTAACTAATAGAAGGATCTTTTTCTCGGGAAAAAAATAAAGAAAGCACATAGTTCCAAGACCTGCATACGGCTTGGAACAGGAGGACCTGGTGCAGGGGTAGCAGGGCCATAACATGCCACTGACAGTCCTCAATGAGGGAACTCCATCGACTCTCGTCTTGGTCCTGGCCAGTCCTTTTAGGAGGACACTTGTGCCCTCTAGTCGCTGCCTCTTACTATCCTCCTCATTCTGCTGTCGAAGGAAACTTGTGCCCTCTCCCTTCCTCTTTTTTTTCCTGCTGCTGCTGCCCCCTCCGCTTCTTCCTCCCCTCATCCAATCCTAGGCGGTAGCAGAAGTTGCTTACCTTCATCAACATTGTGCATGCTTGATCTGATGTCTTCTAAGTTGTCCTAGAAGAGGATACCCTAGCTTCAGAGCACATGCAGCTGGCACTTATGTTCATCACTCTTAATGTTCTGCAAGATGGCATCTTCCTCCTCTTCTTTTAAGCTGTTGCGGAAGAGGGCCCTGTAGTGCACAACGGCACCTTTCGCCTCTTCCGAGCTGTTATAGAAGAAGAGGCCCCACCCTCGATGTATCCGCAAGGCCCTGAAATACAAGAGAGCACCTTTGGCCTCTTCCGGGCCGTTGTAGAAGAGGAGGCCCTAGCCTTGATGTCAGTGTCCATGCTTTTTTTAACCAAGTCAAAGAAACTCAAGTGTCAGCAGGCTGTTAAGTTGTCTTATTGAGCCTCATTATTGCATTTTGTAAAGTTCCCTAAGAAGGCTGTGTTGGACTAGTCACTTTGTGGTGAAGATTGAGGAAGGCCAAAGCAGACACATTAGGTGCATGGCACATAATTGCAGGGCAATCTGTGATGAAGATGACATAAAGAAACTCGTTTCTCGAACACATCCAGTAGTGGCTACAAAGCTCTCACGGTATCTGCTGGAGTCTTACGTTGAAGACACTAGCAAAGTCAAATGGTGTCCTAGTGTCCCTCATTGTGGTAACGCTACACGTGTCGAAGGTGATCCGTTCTATGAAGTGGAGTGTTTATGCGCGCAACAATTTTGTTTCAATTGCTCAATCCAAAGCTCTTGCGAGTCATGTTTCTTGAGCGATCCCAAATGAAGTAGGTACTCTATGAGACTAACACTGAGAGAAATCTGAGATTACCCATATATCCATTCTGCATATTGAGCTGCACAACACCCCAAAGGCGTTGCCAAAAGCTGGCTAACACGAATTCCTTACCAACAACTCTCACATTGGCAAATCGTTATGGAAATCCGGGAGCTCAGGCATGGCAGCATAAGATGCTATGGGTGAGGTGGAAAGTTTCGGTTGTCAAAATGAGAACAGGATGTCATCTCTGAGACTACAACATACTACAACAGAGCATCAATGATTACAATGGCAAATTTAAAACATCTTGCATTTAAAAAAAAGTTATGACGGCCTGGGTTTACAGTTTGGAGAATTAACCAGTCAAACACCAGACTCGGTTAGAGAAGTGAGCAGCTAAGGTCATTAGGTTGGAGAGGTAGCTAACCAGATCCAGTGGCATGCTAGATCATCTCTGGAAACTTCTAACCACAGTTCTGGGCATAATTCTGTTGCTTCTGTCCATCGAGGAGTATTAAAGGTAAGAGATAGCAGTACATGAGGACCAGAGCAGGTGGGCTACTTGGACTTGGGAGGCACGCTGGGTCGGGTGACCCCCTGAGAGCGATATTTGTCGGGTGTGTGTAGTAGGAAGCCCCAATCATGAGACCTGATCATTCCAAGGCAGGCACGATAGGCTGTGGAATCGTCCTTTACTGAATCCTCTCTCTCTCTCTCTCTCTCTCTCTCTCTCTCTCTCTCTCACACACACACACACACACACACACGCGCGCGCACACACACACACACAACACTATTGGTCCGCATACCTTGTGCTCCTCCTACCTTGCGCGTAAACGCTCTGTTGCTTGCTCCTGCTCTCGTCCTTGCGATGGCAGAGGTTTTCTTCAGCAAGAGCACAAAATCAGCGCTAATTTTAACAAGCACCGCTATTTTTATCACGGGTCGAAGGGGAATCTGAAAATAGCCTCAAAAAACCTAAAAAACGGGCTAAAAAATGTGTACCTTTAAAAATTTCATTGCAAGCAGGCAGTGCTAACAAAGGCGAACCCACCTCTAAGAGAATTCTAGCTTAACATTGGTGCACACCACTTGACCACAATGCGGATCTACCACTTGACCGCAATGCGGATCTGGTCATCGAACTAAACACTGGATATACAAAAGAACTTGCCTCTTGGCTTCCTCGGCTCTTGCACGAGACATGCACCCTTTTTCTGCCCCCTCACCTGCGCATGCAAGGCAAAGTAGCACGTCTTTGTTGCTGGGAGGGTGGCCGGCCATCTGTGGACAACAGCCCATGAGTGTGGCCCTTAGTGCGATAGCCCATGAGAGTGACCCTGCTACGATAGCCCATGAGTGTGGCCTGCTACGATAGGCCATGAGTGCTCCTAAGCTTGTAATTACTGGTGGCAAGTTACTTTCTTATGTCTTTGCCATAAGCACGCTTTGAATTACTAATTAGAGAGACACAAAATGGTACTTCGACTGATTCCAAGGAACATTTGTTCGGGTTATCATTTTACAAGGGCTCAAAAAATGAGAGAGATTGGGTAAGGTTGTAATACACATCACCAACATTATCCGGCCATAGCTAATGTTATAAAAAAATCCATACAGGGGGAAGGATAGAACCAAAATTCAGAAACCATTCAGTGCAAGGGAGAGCATCGAGCTCCATTTGTAGACTACCTTATGCTTTTGCTCTTCAATCACGGGTCCATTCATCCATGTGGGCTTAGTTCCCATCGTTGATCGCTGCACATCAGCCTTCATCTTGCAAGGTTTCATAGAGCTCGGCCATATCCTTGAGAATGGCACACCTCTTGCGTCGAATTCGAATATAGCCCTGGCATAATTGTCTATCTGTCAAGAATACATCATGAAAAAGTATTATCAGACTTGGCGTCTACTAAGCACCTTTATATGCATAAAAGGTTCTCTACCTCAAATAATCCACAAGAACTTTGATCCAGCTTTATTCCAAAAAACACAAAGAAGGCCAACATTCTCTCCTAAAGTAACTATTGCAAGGAAGGATGAAATCCTCTCACTTTAATTGAGGCATCAGTAATGGGTTGATTGAAGGGACAACTCATGAACAAATGAACAATATCCTTAGAACCTAACTTGCATCGACAAATGGCTTTCCCGATGCCCATCTTTAGTAGCCTGGATCTATGCATGATGAGCCATAGGAGGACAGTTCTCTTGGGGTGAATGCATGTAGCCCATAAACTCTAAAATTTGAATGACCAGAATTTCATGTCCTTCCTAAGCCATATCTTTTTGAGAGTGGTATGAATATTGGGGGTAGGGTGAGACAAGCAAACATGCAGGTGCTTGTCCTCCTCTCCATATGAAAGCCTTGAAGGATAGGGGGGTTGAGTGCAAAGAGTCCACAACATATTTTCAAGGAAAAGGACACATACGGAGCAGATATGGACCTTATGAGTTGGATTCCCCAAGGTGTGAGACTGAAGTACATAGATAGTTCTATGTCAGGGATCTACTGACCTATAAAGGGGTCCCAAATATCTCCTGACATCCTAATTAATCTTTGTTGTGAAGTTTTAATCCTTGTATCCGAGGACCCTCCCCAATCTCAACAATGTGAATAGTGGGTCACCATGTCCACCGTAGGGACTATCATACTATAATGGGAGTCCCTGTTGATACTCGGTTTGTCTTTGTGCTTATTTCATGCTTTCCACAATGAATGCATAAGATCTGAACCAGAGGGTAGGACATCAAATCTACTAAATAAGAGGGAAGTCAAGGGAGAGATTTCATCCCTTGGCTTGTGCTAAATTAAACTTGTCCAGACTCCTCAGAAGGAGGACAAACCATTCAGCTTATGAACTAACCAAATTAGAAGTAATTTTCTTAATGGACATTTTGTCATCCAAAATATTAACTATCCCAATAACTCCTTTCTCTTTAAGGAGATAGCAGTATCCCATTTGACCTTTGTAGATTCCTACATACCTCGACTGTTCAAGATGGGAGCGTGAAGGGCTCTAGTAGGCCAAAAAAAAAACACATATGCAACTAGAAAGTGGTTGATGACCATGACCCTTCCTACCATGGAGCCATGGAAGCCCTCCCACCAGTTAAGTTTCCTCTTGACATTGGCACACACACCCAATTCCAACATTGATTGGAATCCCCAATAGCCTAAATAATTTTCTTTCTCTGATGGCAGAGCAACCTTCAATATTGATGGAATAGTTAGGAATATTATAGTTACTAGCATACACTCCATTCTTGCGGTGTTTTGTCTTGGAGCTTGAAGAAGAGTAGAATGTGTCAAGGGCTGCCTAAAATATGCTCAAGGAGTTTGCATCATGCATTAGTATCGTCGGTAAATTGTGATAGATAGTGGGACTGGATTCCGTTAACCAAACCTCTAGAGATTTTTGTCAATGATGAGATAGTTGAGACCATCAAGTGCAATTGAATATAGGAGAGGGGCTACGTGGAAACCTTGCCCAACCGACCTTTGAAGAGAAAATGGTTCAGACAGAATCCCATTGGCAGCTAGTCTTGACTAGGAGTTGCCAAACAATAAGCAAACAATGCTTGCACGTATTCTCTAAATTTGGGGTCAAAGCCCATTTTTTCCAAGGTTTCCAATAGGAAGAGCATTCAAGTCCATCATAGGCTTTGTCAAACTCATTCTTGAAGAATAGAATCTCTTCGGAAGATTCTTGTGCATATTCAATGCCTTCTCAAATAGAGATGGCTGCTTTGACAAGCTTTCAACCTCTTCTAAATGTTGACCGGGTATTGCTCACTCAGAAGTTGCTAAGTCGGATATTTCTCTGAAATCGGATGTTGGTTAGTCAAATTCTGTTAGGAGGTAAGTTAAGGCTATAAATTGTAATGTTTGATACGAGCAAGACATGAAAGCAGTTACGAGTCTCTCTCTCTCTCTCTCTCTCTCTCTCTCTCTCTCTCTCTCTCTCTCTCGTTGCTCTCTCTCAATCTTTACATATGCTGTTTTTGTTAAAGAATATGATGTTAAAGAATATGCCCATTGTGCTATGGGCGGCTGGACACTGACTATACTATGTTGTAAATATACTTTGGATAATAGTTCAAGAAAAGAAGATGAAGAGAAGAGCAGCTCGTTGAATGGCTGCTACAGGGTAACGATTGTGTGTGTGTGTCTCGATTTGTGTTGGTGTGTGTGCGTAGTCTTCTTTCCTACCTTCTCCATCACCTGCGCACTCTACAAAGTGGTATCAGAGCTCAGTTTGAGGAGCTACAGTCAATACACAGGTTTCCGCAGCTCCGGAAAACAGCAAAAAAGAGAGGTTTTTTGGTCATAACTCCCTCACCCGAACTCGGAATACAGTGATCCAGGAGTCTATCTTTATGTTTTTGGGCGTTCCGGACGCATTGGCATACTCAGATTTGCCAAAATCTGCAATTTTCTGCAGCAAACAGCCAGTTCACACAAGCATAGGAGATGTCGAGTTTTGCACTCGGCAGTAGATTTACAGGTTACAGGTGAAGAATTCAGCATTTACACAGGTTTTGGAGAGCGACATAGAGCTTTTGCATCATGACATTGTGTTATCGAAGATTATGTTTGGTTGTTGTGGGTCCGTTATGGACAGCCGCCTATGTAAGAAAGGTTGTGGGAAGAAGTTGAGGCGGTTATATTGTCAGATTGAGTACTTTGTGGTTATGTATGGATATGCGGTCAATGTATTTTGGAAAACTGCAGCCTTTGTGAGGGTCGAGTGAGGTTTTTTGAAGCCTTGCCTTGGGAGCTTTGGTACCTTGGCAAGGTGGATTAGGTACTGGAGCGAACCCCCGACTGGCCCCGCGAAAGACCTCATACGTCGTTTACGACTATGGGAAGAAGGTGGATGTATGGATATGTGGTACAGGACAGCGTATGGATTGCATTTGCATACAGGTCCATGTGGACATTGTTTTAGAGTATTTATGCATAGTACTGAGTCAGTCTGTGGCAAAGTGAGTCAGTGGATTTTCCCTTGGCAGTGAGAGATTTTATGTCAGTGTTTATGAGAACTTTGGTTGAGATTGTCACTTGAGATATTGTCCAAATACAAACGAAACTCTGCCGAAATTTTGTCAAAATCCTTTGAAAGAAATTGAGAGAGTGAAGATGGCAGAAAGTTCAACTCAAGTCACACAGATTGTTGGAGAGAAGCTGACCAGAGAGAACTACAGCATATGGTCTTACAGGATGGAGAACTTTATCATGGGCAAAGGTTTATGGGATTATGTTACAGGTGAACAAGAGTGTCCAGAGGTTGGTTTGGAACCAAATAGAGAGAATGTTGAAGCACATAAAACATGGCAAGCAGGAGTAGAAGCTTACAAGAAGTGGATCGAGAATTCAAGGAAAGTGATGCATTGGATTTCACTATGCATTAGTGACTTCTTTATACCACATGTGAAGAAGGCTCAATCTCCAAAGGAAGCATGGGAGATACTAGCAAGAATGAACAGCTCCAATACAGAACCATGAAAAGTTCACTTGAAGCAAAGGTTACATTGTGTATGGCGAGGAAATAGATCCATATCAGATTATGTGACAGAGATAAAGCAAATACAGGAAGATCTTGCGAGCATTAATGTTGAAGTTCCAGATGATGACTTAGTTTCAGTGACATTGAATGGTTTGGGACCGGAATACAAGTCATTGGATACATCTATATCTGTTCGAGGACACATGCCTGATTTTGAAGAGTTAGTAAACCTTTGTTTGCAAGAAGAGGTGAAGTTAGGAAAGTCAGGTCCTTCTACATCAAATAACAATTCCAGAGATCAGGTTTTTTACTCTAGAGGTCGTGGAAACAATAGAGGTGGAAGAGGAAACTATGGTCGTGGAAACAATGTTGGAAGAGGTCAATGGCAAAACCAACAAAGTCAAAGTTACAATGATTATAGCCAAAGAGGCAGGGGGAGAGCCCGAACTCGTGGACGTGGAGGTGGACGATTTGTACATCCTCAAAGAGATGGATATTGTAACAGATGTGGCATTTATGGTCACTTTGAAAGAGAATGTTACACAAGGCTAAATCAAAATCGTGATCGTGCTGGAAGAGGCCGAGGTTATGGCAGACATGGAGGAAACTTTGCTGGATACAATCCTCATGATCAAAATATATATGACAATAGGTCGAGTGGACATTTATTTCCTATGGAGCATGTTGTTGGAAGCATGGTGGAGCCACATCATACAGATGATTGGTATTTAGATAGTGGTGCCACAAATCATATGACATATCATGGTGAATGGTTTGACAGAAAAGAGAAGTTAGAAGAGGATGAGTTTGTCGCTACAGGTGATGATACTATGCATCGGATTACACATGTTGGTTCAGTTCCATTGCTAGAAAAAGACGGGACATACAACACATTGGGAGATGTTCTATATGTGCCTTCAATCACAAAGAATTTAGCATCAGTTGGACAGATGACAGATCAAGGGTTGCAAGTCCGTTTTAATCGTTATGGCTGCTTCATAGAGGAGTTTCACAACGGCAAACCAGGCAAGATATTGGCACGTGGAAGAAAGAAAGGCCGCTTGTTCTCATTGGAAGCTGGAGATCCATGTTTACACAGTGGTATGTATGCAAACAAATCAGCCACTCAAGATGATTGGGCAAATTTATGGCATAAGAGAATCGGTCATGTCAATTTTAGAAGATTAAAGCATATGCAATCAAATCAAATTGTACGTGGATTACCAAAGTTTGGCAGATTGAATTTTGATCATGTTTGTGAAGCTTGTCAATTTGGAAAGCAATCTCGTTTACCATTTCCAAAGAGGGGGAGAATTAGCCAGAGTCCTTTGGAAATTGTTCATTCAGATATTTGGGGACCTTGTGATCATGCTACACCAAATGGTTGTCGATATTTTATCACATTTACGGATGATTACAGCAGAATGACATGGGTTTACTTTCTCAAGGCAAAGTCAGAGGCATTTGAAGTATTTTTGGAGTTCAAAGTTATGGTTGAGAAAGAGAATGGTTGTCAAATTAAATGCCTACGTACAGATGGAGGGGGAGAGTATATGTCACACAGTTTTGATGATTACTTACGTGAACAAGGCATAAGAAGACAGATTACTTGCAGATACACACCACAACAAAATGGAGTTGCTGAGAGAAAGAATAGAGTCATAGCAGAGATTGCAAGAGCCATGATGAATGAGATGAATATGCCATTAACATATTGGGCTGAAGCAGTTCATACAGCAGTACACATTATGAATCGAACACCAACAGCTGCCATTCATGAAATTTCACCTTATGAGAGACTTTATGGGATCAAGCCAACAGTTTCCTACATGAAAGTTTTTGGATGTGTTTGCTATGTTCATGTACCAAATGAAGCAAGAAAGAAGATGGAGCCAAAGGCAGTGAAGTGTATATTCTTGGGCTATCCAGTTGAAAAGAAAGGTTACAAGTGCTATGATCCTACGACAAGACAAGTTTATGTCAGTAGAGATGTCAGATTTTGTGAGCATGAACCATGGTATAAACCAAAGCCAGTGATGATAGAAGATGAGTATGAAGAGCAAGAGAATGTGCGTCATGTTGTTGATAAGCCAGGACCATCAACAAGAACTATTTCAGGACCACATATGGCGGAGGAGAGTACAGGAAGTGTCAACCCATGGAGTGGTCGTTTGCGAGATAAGAAGCAAGACGAGAAAGGCAAGAAGAAAGTGGTTGAAGAGAGTTCTGGAGATGAAAGCCTCGATGAAGAGCATGATTTACCACATTTGAGGACACCTGGTAGTAAGCATATTGAGAAATATGTACCCCCATATGCAAGAGTTGAAGAGAAGAGTGCACCACAGTTGAGAAGATCAGAGAGGGTACGTTATCCAGTTGATAGATTGACATACAACGGTTACATGCGTACACATTATGCATACATGGTTTCACGTGTGCAACATAAAGAGCCTACATGTTTTCAAGAGGCAATTGGAAAATCAGAATGGGAGTCAGCTATGGATGATGAGATGGATGCTCTTGTGAAGAATGACACTTGGGATTTGGTTCGCTTGCCAAGTGGAAAGAAAGCAATTGGTTCAAAATGGGTATACAAAGTCAAGTGCAAGTCAGATGGTAGTGTGGAAAGATACAAAGCGAGGCTTGTTGCTAAAGGTTATGCACAAACAAAAGGTCTTGATTATGATGAGACATTTAGTCCAGTTGCAAAGATGACAACAGTCAGATTGGTGATAGCAATGGCAAGTATGTTCGGTTGGAAGTTACGGCAAATGGATGTAGATAATGCATTCTTGAATGGTGACTTGGAAGAAGAAGTTTATATGATACAGCCAGAGGGTTATCAACATCCAGAGTTTCCATATTATGTGTGTAAGTTGAAGAAAGCATTGTATGGTTTGAAGCAAGCATCTAGAGCTTGGTGTGAAAAGATAACCAGATTCTTGAAGAAGATTGGATTTAAACAATCTACTGCTGATCACTCATTATTTTTGAAGCATGTTGATGGAGAGATCGTCGTTATTGTTATCTATGTTGATGACTTGATTCTCACTGGAAATCATGCTGAGCAAATTTTGCATGTCAAGAAGAGTTTGTTGAGAGAATTCAACATGAAGGACCTTGGTGAGTTGAGATATTTCTTGGGAATTGAAATTGTCAATACTTTATCAGGAATTTGGATGATACAAAGACAATACGCATTGGATATGCTTGAGAAGTATGGAATGACAGCATGCAAACCGGTTGATACACCTCTTGATCAAAATGTGAAGTTGTTTGATGATGGACATTACATTGAGGATGTCACTATGTATCGCAAGATGGTTGGAAGCCTTATTTACTTGACAATAACAAGGCCAGATTTGAGTTATGCAGTGGGTGTTGTGAGTCAATTCATGCAAAAGCCATGTAAAAGTCATCTTGATGCAGTGAGACGGATTATGAGATATGTGAAAGCCACTGTCAGTTATGGAATGTTTTATGAAAAGAATGGGAAGCTTTGTCTTTATGGTTACACAGATGCAGATTGGGCAGGAGATTTTATGGATAGAAGATCTACAAGTGGTTATGCATTTTCCATTGGCAATGGTATGATAAGTTGGAGTAGCAAGAAGCAATCAACTGTAGCATTATCAAGTACAGAAGCTGAATATCGTGGAGCAGCTTTGGCAGCATGTGAAGAGTCATGGTTGAGAGTACTTATGGTAGAATTTGGTTTTGACTATCTTGACAGTGTCATTATATATTGTGACAATATTAGCAGCATCATGTTGGCAAAGAATCCAGTCTACCATGCTCGCACTAAACACATTGAGGTACATTATCACTTCATTAGAGAAAAAGTTTTGGCAAATGAGATTGATTTGGTGTATGTGAAGACAAATGATCAAGTTGCGGATATATTCACAAAAGCTCTTGGAAAGGAGAAGTTTTGCTACTTTCGTGAAGCATTGGGAATCCATCATATGCAAGCTCACTCTGAGCTTGAGGGGGAGTGTTAAAGAATATGATGTTAAAGAATATGCCCATTGTGCTATGGGCGGCTGGACACTGACTATACTATGTTGTAAATATACTGTGGATAATAGTTCAAGAAAAGAAGATGAAGAGAAGAGCAGCTCGTTGAATGGCTGCTACAGGGTAACGATTGTGTGTGTGTGTCTCGATTTGTGTTGGTGTGTGTGCGTAGTCTTCTTTCCTACCTTCTCCATCACCTGCGCACTCTACAGTTTTGAGAGCCGTCTCTGTGTTTTTCCTTGTTGAGGGTGTATGCCCTCAACACTTTGGAGATCACGGTGTTTTAGTGATGAAGACTCACCATTTCCTGTACTACTGAGATGCAATACAGTCGCCAAAGTGTATGCCCTCAACACTTTGGCGATCACGGTGTTTTAGTGATGAAGACTCACCATTTCCTGTACTACTGAGATGCAATACAGTCACAAACACACACACACACACACACACACACACACACACACACACACACACACACACACACACACACACACACACACACACACACACACACACACACAAACATAAATCTTTGGTGGGATCTTGTTGAATCAATTGCACCTACATCATTTACGCATGTTCTTTGCAGTAGTCATCTCCACTATTTGCAAGAAAAGTTTCCTTCATTCTCTCTTGCAGAATCCCAGTTTGTGATTTCTTATTTCAATTTATGTTCTCTAATTTCCCTTTCTGTAGCGCTATCTCTGATCTCGTTCTCCATAGTTTTCTCTGCATCACTTAGCCTAATCTGAAGAGCAAGCTTTCAGCCAAGAAGCCCAAATTTGTACCTGCAGATTTTCATGAAGGAAAAGAATTTAGAAGACATGGTACAAGTGAACACCATCAACCTTGCTGTAGTCTCTCATCTCATTTGAGGGGAAAACCAAAATCTGAATCAATATTTCAAGCACACTACAATTGACATCAAGAAGAAAAATTACATCAACATGCAAACAAAAAGCATGGACATTAGACGGTGTATTTCTGAAGCGGTTTCGAGATGATGACTCTTGGCAAGGACAAAATGATCCAAAGGGTGCATACCTGCAAAGCGAAGATTGGATGTACTACCTAAAGACATTGCCATGTGATAAGGCATTTGACTGTGATCAAGGGATATGTGAATCCATGTCGAATTTCTACGAAATCCACCACTGGGACGTGCCATGTGTTGAACGGGTATTGCTCACTCAGAAGTTGCTAAGTCGGATATTTCTTTGATATTTCTCTGAAATCGGATATTTCTCGGATAGTTCTCTGAAATCGAATGTTTCTCTGATATTTCTCTGAAATCGGATATTTCTCTGAAATTAGATGTTTGTTAGTTAGATTCTGTTAGGCTTAGTCGGATTCAGTTAGGAGGTAGGTTAAGGCTATAAATTGTAATGTTTGATACGAGCAAAGACATGAAAGCAGTTACGAGTCTCTCTCTCTCTTCTTGCTCTCTTAATCTTTACGTATGCTATTTTGACAGTCGTCTCTATGTTTTTCCATGTTGAGGGTGTATGCCCTCAACACTAAATCCTTCATGTGGCTAAATCTCGGCAAAAGATTTTCTATTTAGTGTTAAGCATAGTCAAAGGTCTCGAAGTGGCCAAGTCTTCCTTAGGCCCTCTTTTATACGAAAGCTTGATGACTCCCCAATGTTGATAGATCAGAGGAGGGTATGATGCTTCAAAGAATCCTCCCAAACTTGGACAATAAGGACATAGTAAGGCTTTGAAATCCTCGAAAAACTCAGATGACAGCCCATTTAGACTAGAAGTCTTCTTGGGTTTGAGGCCTTCTATAGCTACTTGAATTTCAAAATAGATAGGTAGGTCCAACAATATGGAGATGCAAGGAGCGATAACATTTCCTAGGGTGGTACATATGCTCTCTCTACTTGCTACCTTGTCTACTAAGATAAATTCCAAAGGGTTGAGTTTGAAAAATCTCCTTGGATGGTTTGTCCATCTTTCTTGCCCAGCAATCTATTCATGTAGGAGGGAAACCCACTATTCACCACACTTTTTATGCTTCTTGTCGCTCTTGCATGAATTTAGCATAGTTGGATGGCTCTTTGAGTAGCCGATTTTATTGCAAGGGGTCTATTCAACTTAATTTTTTGTGCTTAGTGTCGCCCTTGCAAAAATTCACCTTAGTCGAATGGTTGTTCGAGTTCCAAGGTATCGACCATGGAAAAATTATAGTACCACATAAATGCATGGAAAGGGAGAGAAGGGGGAGGGGGGTTGGGTTTAAAGGCTCATTAGTGATTGAGTTAGGTTAGGCCCCTAGAAATTAATCTCCTAAAGTTAAAAATAGGAAAGGGAGTGGTTAAATTTAGAAAGAGGGGAAGGATGCAAAGAAACGGATTTATTGTGTCTCATAAGAATGGCTACGCAATTGAGAAACATCCCTCTCCTCTAAATTGTGAGATAATAGGCATGTAGATACAAAGGGTACTAGTATCAATTTGTATCACATCTGCGTTGTTTCCCCCAAGGAGTTCTTGTTTAGTACATAATTGTCCAAATGACTTTCTTGTTTCTTTTGGAAAACGATCCTTTGTAACAAAACAGTTATAAATATTTATTGTAAAAGGATTCCCACTTTGATTCATCCTATCCTATTATGTAGATTCACTTGAGTATAAATATTTAGTGTAGAAGGATTCCTACTTTGATTCATCTTGTTATGTTATGTAGATTCACTTGAGTCCAACTCGTATATCATCAGTTAAGGGTATAATAATTTTTAAGCTGAAAACCATATAAGCGTTAAAAAGGGGGGTCATTATACAAGTCATAAATATAGATTTTTCCCAGACTTTGTGCTCGTAGGTGGCATTGTCTTTTTTGTAAAGAGAGAATCTCTTGGCATCCGAGTAGCCTAATTTGTGCAAGGGAGAAACTCTCCATTCAACTTCATTTTTTTGCTTTGTGTCTCTCTTGCATGAATTTATCTTCGTCTGATGGCTTTCGCAATAGCCTAATATTGCATAAGGGGAAACCCTCTTCAAAAAAATTTTATTGGTGTCACTCTTGCACATATTCACCTTAGTTAGATGGCTCTCCGAGTAGCCTGATTTTGTGCATAACGGAACCCTCCATTCATCAAAATTGTCCTAACACACTTTCTTTTATGGTATCCCTTTTAACTCACAATGGTCACCAGCATGGCAGAAGCTTGTAAATTGTTTGGTTCTTTTATGGTATCCTAAGTTGAACATTAAAATAAAGTATTATAATGTAGGTGATCCTTATTTTCACTTATGCTTTGATTATGATTGATGTTGTAGGGGGCGAAATTTGATTAAAGTCAAGACTCAATGACCAAGCAAAGCGGTAGGAAGGTCCCAAAGTTAAACATTGGTAAAGAGGATCTACTTGATGAGGACAAAGAAAACAAAGAAGAGGGATCAAAGCAAGCAAAGAAGCCTCCAAAAAAAATCAACCACCAAAAAAGGGAACAAAGGATGATTCACAAAAAGCAAGTGATAGAAAGATCCCAATCAAGCATGTTTCAAAGGAGAGAAGGTTTTCTTAGAGAGTCGCTTGCTTGAGGGAGATTACCAAAGCACAAAATATAATGGGTATGGAAATTCCTAGGCTTCTTTTTTAGGAGACCTTGCAGACAAGTTGGAGAGCAATTCAAAATAGATATGAGATGGACAAGGAGTGCCTTGAATTCATGGAGGAGATTTCTTAATTGAGCTTTTTCAAAATGCATACATTTGTGTAGCTCTTCCATAGGGTTGCACTTATGGATAAAGACATTATTATCCTAAGGAGGCTGAGGTACATGTTTAGTAAAATTCTAGAACCAGTCCCACTTCAAGATGAGAAGACCTTTAATATCCTTAGCATACCTGTATCTACAAAATCCAAAGACAAAGAACTAATACTTGAAGAGTTCACATAGAAGGATAAGGAGGAGATAAGGAAGGAAAAGAAAGAGGGAAAGATTAATAGGGAGGAGCTGGAAAATAGTGGAAGCCAAGCACCTAAGGGAGTCTGCATCCAAACTTCCCTCAATGTTGAGAAATGTCAACCCAAGTGGCTTCATGGTGGATTCCTTTCTTGAAGATGACATGCATCAAAGGAAAGACAATGTGGTTTCAGATGTTGAGTGTCTTAGCATTCTTAAAGATTGAAAGAGGAAAATGAATGACTCTTATCATTTTTGCATCTTTAAGGTTTGGCCTTTCTACTCAAGTCCTCGCAATGAGGAAGCATGTTGAAAGTTGATAATTAACCTTTGTATCTTTTTGCAGATTCATGACGCATGACTATGATTTTGATATCCACAGTAGAAAGTGGAAATGGTGGATTATACCATCTCCCACTTTTCTAGGACTGAATTATCTCTCAATGAATTCAAGAAATGGCTCTCCAATGTTGATTTTGTAAAATGTGAGCTTATTTTGTTCCCTTATCATGAGAGGTATGCTTATTTGCAAAGGCTATCCCAATTTGATGGTAGTATCTTTGATTTCTACAAACTACTTTACTTTGGTCACATTTCACATTAGAGTTTCATAGCAATTGATAGCATTGACAAGACATGCTACATTTTGAACCGTCTTGAAGGAGCCCATGGAATGGCTACAATGCTCGGGAGGGTCACTATGTATAAATTGTGTATATCATTTGCATTCAAGGACTATTTCTAAAATTCCTTATCCGTGAGATTTTCACATATAAAACATCCTTTTCCTATTCAATCTATAAAAAAAAAATCCACTTCCATTCTATGGTACCCTTTTGTATGTGAAAATGTGAGAAAAATGAAATTCAATAAGCCCTTTTGCTGCATTGATATGATAGTTGCATAATTATTATGTGACCCCTTGAGCTAGGATGTAAGTGTCATTTTCTTTTACTTTAATTGACATAAGTCATGGCTTGATATGCTTTATTTATCTTTAAATAGTTTTGCCTCAATGCTTGTGGAGACAATTCAGTAGTGTCCACCTATTTTGAAGCTCATGGACAATATCTAGTTCTTAAAAGTCAAGGTATAGTTTTGTAATGTTTCACATCAAATTAATGGTTTATAGTAATATCTCTTCGATATCCACCTCTATGTGTGCAACCCCCCTTACAATTGGAGTCTTATTTTCTAAGGATGAAGAGTTGTAAAAATTGCAAAATTAATTATAGATTACATCTACTACAACCCAAACAAGGAGATTCGGGTATTTTAATTGTTAGCTCAATTATTGTGCACATATTTTAATACTTGTTGAAAACTCACATAGTACTGGGTTTATTCTTGGCTAGATCAGCAGGGATTGCTATCCTAAACACCATGTTTGTGTGAGTGCAGGAATGCGGTGCGTGTGCGGAGAATGAGAAGGGGAGAGAGACAGAGAGAGACACACACAGAGAGAGAGAGAGAGAGAGAGAGAGAGAGAGAGAGAGAGAGAGAGAGAGAGAGAGAGAGAGAGTACACAGGATGTGGGTGGAGATCCCAAATCTCACTGTATGAGCACAATGTGAGCGTGAGTGAGAGATCCTTATTCTTTGTATGTATAAAGATAAGGAGATGAATGTGGGCGGTCGAACACTGACCGATGGACACGAGCAAAGCACGGTCAGGCACATCGCCTTTACCTAACATTCTTCCACTAAAGGCTGTGTGCCGATAAGTGGAGACAAGACTAGCCTACAACTAGTATATACAAGAGGTGAGAGAAGACGGCTCTCAACATATGCCCACTGGCTCACTCTATAACCACTCTAGTGTAGATGCAACATGCATACCACTAGGGCTAGAGCTACGATGACACTCCGGATGCAAGTATCAAGTGACGACCTGCATGGCTCCACAATGCACAATGCCAGTGCCAATCATCGCACGACTGACAACTCCCACTACAAGTGCACCAACCGCATAAGTAAGATCAACTCTCGAGACCAAAAGGTCAGACATGAGAAACCCGAATGCCGACGAAACATGCACTATGTGTGTCAACCTATCCCTGTCAGCAACCTCGGTGCCAAATGCATCCTTGTCAGAAACCACCTGACTATGCATCACCACGTCAACATCGTCTGGCAAAGGCATATCTACTGAGAATTACTGTAGAATCGAAAAATCAGCACCACTGCAATCACACATAGATGTCTGAAGGACATTGTTGTCCTCAGATGTATCAGACGCATCATAGAACAATGCATCGGCCTCTGGCTCAACTGATGTCACCTCAATTGATGACTGACAAAGTTGTGCATCCCCAGAGATACCATTGTCTACATGAACATCACCACAAGACAAATGCACAACCTGCTCTCCATGCAACACATCCGCAAAAGAGACATGTCTCGTCTCTCGCTCCAAACATGGATGCAAATACACAGAGACTACACCGCCTCGTGTGTCAAAAATATACAAAGGATATACCAAATCACTCCTAGCACACTAGTGATCACATATGCATGTGAATTGACCGCTCTCCAGTAGTACATAATGTCCACTACTCTGCAACAACTGACGCGCTGAAATGAGACTCTGGGCTGAGTCCTGGTACATAACATACATTTCGTAGCGTAAGCAATGCACCGCTAGGCAAGAACATGCATGCATCTCAAGCACCCTCTATGTCATATGCTGAACCATTAGCAAACTGCACACAACCAAGTCTCTCACTAGAGAAAGAGGAAAACAAATCACGACGTGGTGTCACGTAAAAAACTACATGCTCGTCTAGTAGAAAACACGTAGACAATGTGTTATCCCAAGACACAAAGTAGTATGAAGGCAAGCTAGACTCAAAAGTGACTTGCCCGTCACATGCATACTCTCTAGTATCTCTCCTCATAGTAGCACCATGCATTTTCCTCTTCTGCTGTCTCATACGCCTAAAGCAATGGCGCCTAATATGCCCATCGTGGCTGCAGTGCCAACATATCAGTCATGATCGTGAACGAGAACTGCCTCTAGCCTGAAGCATCTCCATATACATGCCAAAACTATGGCAAACAAAGTGGAAGATAACTCGACCACTACACAATGGTCAAAAGCATGATCAATCGCAACAAAATCGATGCTCACATATGCATAAAACAACTCCATAATCTGCAAACTCTGCAAGCATAAATTAGGATAAACTGCTCAATTGAGCGTAAAGCGCATAACCATATGCGCATAACCATATACGCAAGTAGAGAGCAAACTAGCTCAAAATGGGTCCCACAAGAGATACTGCTTGCAGAAATCTGCAAAAACCTATAAAACCTATGACTAGCGTGTATTATAGCCACACAAGCATACAAATATCCTCACTCCTGCGAGAGTGGATACAAGAACACCAACCGTGTCTAAATTGACAAAATGTGTCAAAAGTGAGAGTAAACACTCGATCATTGTCAAAGTGGGAATATATCGACCACTATACCATGAGAGAGCAAACTGTAAATATGCAAAAACCATGGCAAGAGTTTGGGAAAAATCCGGCAAAAGCTCAAAAAATGTCACCAAATATGCATGACAATAGACACTATCTCGGTAGCAAAATCCACAAATGGTCTACATGCAATGCCAAAAGCCTGGCAAATTGGCTCACTTCTAACCGAGTAGCTCTATGGATGTGTACCTACCCAAAAAGCATTGCAAACCTCTGAACCTGCTACCTCTGAGCTATGGCTAGCTCACATTGTATCCGCATAATGCATACATATCATGAAACTGCACAGAATTGTGCTAAAAAACACTCTCTGAAATGTCCCACACAATCAAACAATCGATTGAAACCGCACTCGGATGTGTAACGATCCGAAAGTCACATCTTAAAGTATCACTTGCATACACAAAAACAAGGTGAATTCTCTCTCAAATAGCACCACAGTGTGCCATACATAGCCAAAGGTGCAAACCGCATCACTCTCTACACTGTAGGAATCAAACTACAAAACCTCGATATATCGAGATTGTTGACATGCTACTGCAAAAATTCAGCACTCAAAATTTTAAAATTCTCGTACGACCAATGCGGTCGAAACATGCCAAAACCTCAGGGTAGACTCGTGGATCACATGTTTCCGATTCCGGGTGTGAGAGATATGCCAAAACCTCTGTTTTTGATCAAAAAACATAGCGTAAACTTTCTACTATTGCACCTGCTGTAATTCAGAGAATAATTTCAGAAAATGGACATCACCATCACGTTCGAAACATGCCAAAATCCCAACCTAGACTCTGGGATCATATCCATGTGACTCCATATGACAAAAATATGCAAAACAATGTTTCGAGAGTAAAAAACAGAAAAAACGAGCTGCAACACTTCTTGTTCCTGCTCTTTTTTTGCAAAATTCAGAAATGGATTGCTACACAAGATCTACACAAGCTAAATATACATTCTTATGCTAAAATCTGACACCGTCAAGCCGTATCCACCTTCGCCGAGCTCAAGCCGCCATAGCTGAGCTTTGTCGCTTCCGTCTCGCCGGGAAGCCGTCGCATGCGCGTCGCCAAAGCTCTGATACCAATTGTGAGTGCATGAATGTGATGCGTGTGCCGGGGGGGGGGGGGAGAGAGAGAGAGAGAGAGAGAGAGAGAGAGAGAGAGAGAGAGAGAGAGAGAGAGAGAGAGAGAGAGAGAGAGAGAGAGAGAGAGAGTGGGTGGAGCACCCAAATCTCACTGTATGAGCA
Organism: Adiantum capillus-veneris; assembly: GCF_014529385.1. Classification (NCBI taxonomy): domain Eukaryota; kingdom Viridiplantae; phylum Streptophyta; class Polypodiopsida; order Polypodiales; family Pteridaceae; genus Adiantum; species Adiantum capillus-veneris. The sequence continues at coordinate 93,170,789 of NC_140960.1, forward strand.
CAATGTGAGAGTGAGTGAGAGCTCCTTATTCTTTGTATGTATAAAGAATAAGGAGATGAATGTGGGCGGTTGGACACTGACCGATGGACACGAGCAAAGCACGATGAGGCACACCGCCTTTACTAACAGTTTGGTGGGTCAGGGAAAAGATAATCAACTGTGTGCTTAGTGTGTAGAAGCCACTAGGGATAGGAACATCAAAGCCAAAAGTTGGAATAAGGAAGAGGCCAGGAAACAAAGATGGCTCCAAGTTAAACCCATCAAAGAAAGCAAAGGGGGAGGCGAAGAAGAAGGATAAGAAATGTGATCCCTAGAAAGAGTCCAAGAAGAGCACAAACACAGGCTAAAGAGGAAGAGGAGGCTATGGAGGAGAAGACAAGGAGCTAAGTTGGAGGCAAAGGAGCAGAAGAAAAAAGGTCCAACCACCCCAATGAAAAACCCAAGGTGGGTATAGGAGGCCATTCCAAGGAAGAGCCCTAGGAATTTTGGTAAAATGTAGGTATAAACACCAAGGAAGAGCACATAACATTTTGTAAGGCATCTCCTTTTTTAAACAAACAATTTGTATAGCTATACCTCTTGCAAAGTTAATTTTGTTGATTTCAAACCAAGGAAATGGAGGGAATACTACATCTAGTGCACATTCTAGATACTAGTTGCTTGCCCAACAACTTTAATCATACTGCTAAACATCTACTATAGATACACTAACAATACAAAGATGATAGACAATCAATAATATCAAAGCACAGTGAAATGAGCAACATTCCCTTCATTCATTTGCTAACACAGAATACAATGCTTAGTGTATGGTTCAAAGGGATAGCTATATATTGATGCGCCTACAATTGGTACTTCTTTAGACTTTGCTATTACAACCGCTTGGTGACTCAACATAACTACTTACTCGTCAAGGGGGTCACTATGTGTAAGTTGTGTATATCACGTGCATTCAAGGACTATTTCTAAAATTACTTATCTGTAAATTTTTGAAAAATAAAATACACCCTTTTCCTATTCAATCTATAAATTGTTTTCCCAATTCCATTTTATGGCACCCTTTTGTATATGAAAATGTGAGAAAAAAAACCCCTTCTGCTGCACTCACGTGATAGTCACATGATTATTAAGTGACCCCCTCTCGATACTACTTACTCAATAGGCACTGCTGACTCAACCTACCTACGGCTCAAAATAGTGCTTCTAAACTAAGTGTTGGTGACCTAGGGTTAAGACATGCACACCTAGTGGATGGATTGAAAATCCAAGACCAATATCCAACAATCCCTGATCACAAAAGATCCCAATGTTAATAGATTTAAGGAGTCTTTAAGCAATGCAAAGGGCTGTACCTGGAATTTAATCCAAGGTACACAAGCTACATCACTTAGCTTGACCATTATCATTGCTACAATATGTATGTCTTCCCAAAATTGGAATGTTTCTTATTTTTCAAAAATGGTTTTTTCAAAAAGAAAATAAAAAGAAATTTTTTTAGTATTTAAAAGCGTTGTTGGTGTTCTAAGCCTTTGCATCTTTAGCCACTGCTTCCTCTGCAAGTAGATCCAACTTTGATGCTTCAACATTAGTTGCTTCTTCCACATTCTATCAATTCTTCTTGTTTTGAATCACATTTCCTTTGTCACACTGGTTGGACCGGAGCTACTGTTGCACTATCTTCTTGCCAAATCAAATTCTACACAAGACTTATCTCTATGACACTATAGCGGGTAACACTAAAAACGTTACCATAAGTGTTCTAAACTCTTTATCAAACTTTGATGTCTGTTTCTTCAACATGATTTCTAGCTCCTCATTCTACTTGTGAATTTCCATACCAACTCCTATAACTCTGTCAATTGTTTCACTTGAACATATCATTCCAATGGTAAATTGCTTCATTCTTCAACAAGCCTAAGTCTACTTCACTCATCAGTACTCTAATTCTTCAATATGCTTCTTCATCAGTTTTTTGTTAGCTTCTTCCACATCCTACACAGGCAATGTTTTCAAATTTGAATTTACTACGACTACCAAGTCATCAATTCATAGTTTAAATACATCCAAGGACTTCCTACTTCTGACTTGTACTTTCTCTCCTACTTCACATCTATATTGTAGATCCTCCTTCTCTTTCTAGTTTTTGTGTTTCTGCTCTTGCATGGGTTTTTTCAAACTATCTATTTCATTAAGCTTGCATCTAATCATTCCTTGAGATATAAGAATGCAACTTCTCTCATCTTGCAATATCTGCACCTCTTCTTTCTGGTGTTCCTATTGGCACAGAAACTTTCCAACAAATTGCAGGGCTAATAGAACTTTTTGAGAAGTTGACTGTTGGCGGGTTTTTGCGATCGGACGTCTACAAGATAGCTATCTGGCACTAACATAATATGATGTCAATACTCAAGGAAGAGACTCAGATGGGGCACAAAGAATCTTTGAGGTTGTCAATCTCAAGAAGTGAAACTAACAAGCAAACAGACCAAATCAAAAACCAAACCACCACTCAATGATCAAAAAATATGTCTATGTCCTTTCTCACTGCTACAGGTCATAACACCATTTTGGCACCCCAACGAAGTATAAATGGAACGAAACTTTAGGAAGAGGTCTAAGAGGTCTAGGGGAACTATCCTACCAAGTATGGTTGCAATACAGCAAGGTATCAAAATCATGACCCATCATGATCAAGGTTCTGAAAACTGCAACATAACTATCCGGAAAGGTTTACCTACGGTCTAGGAACACTTTTCTATGGTCAAAGCGTCAAAAAACAGTGATTTAAGTACTCAAATTTTTAGGATTAGGCTCACTAATGCTTACAATTTATTGAAATAGCAAAGAAAGAGGAGCACAATGCAAGTTTTGGAATCAACACAAGAATAACCAATCATTAGAAAAGTTTATTACAAATTGGAGCAGCTTGGCCGCTTGAGTGTACGTATAGTAGAGCTCTTTCTTTCCCTAAAAGATAAGCCTCCCTTTCACATTAAATGTATTGACTGTTATACATAGGGATTTCTAAATGGCTAATGGCCAGCTCACATGGGCCTTTGCACATATCATGGAAGATTTACAACTCAAGGAATCGACTTGCTCTTGTAGAATCAGGATTTACACACAATATAGCTACACTAGCTCAAAAAAATAATAAAGTACAAATGTGGCATCCGTCTAGGTGTTCAACTAGGTGGGTGCCCGTTAGTGAATCCGCCAACATTAGCTTGTATCGTCCCTTGACACGACCATGCCCCAATCTTGGTAGTAGGGTTGTCTTCATCTTTGTCTTTAAGACTGATCTTGAGATTTTAAATTGCTTTATAGTTGGCGACTCTCCCCCCTTCCTTGATTGATTCATATCTATTGTGCTCTTGTTGGTGCGTGTGTTGGACAAGGATTGTTGAGGCAACTTTATATCTTGCTCATTTTCAGTGGCCACTTTTGGCCGTGAAGATGCCTTTCGTGTTGCTTGCTTTTGTGGAAACTGAGCTTGTTTGGGTTGTGGATTCGATGATGGAATTTCCCTTTGGTTCCACTACAATGCGAGTCCTTTGAAAAATTTCATTAATTTTGAAGCACTATGTGAGCTCTTTGTGATTTTTGTTGATAGCTCTCTTGTTGAATTTGTCATTGCTTATCGTTGTAGGTCATTTTTCAACGTGCCATTGTTTGATGGATATTTGATGGAGCTTTTATGTTTCCAAGAATAGTTGAGATCCGCAATTATTGCTCCAATTTGATGATTGATGTGGGTAACCATTTCCTTGTTTTTCATGTAGAAGGAATATATACAAGAAGATAGTGATGAGTGTTCATGCAAGGTGAGTACTTGGGAGAAACAAAGGAAGAGTGCCTAATGCAAGTGCTAATTATGGGACACTCTATATGCATAAAATTTGTCTAACAAAAGCATGCGGTGTAAGAGAAGGAGTCGATGGGCGATTCAAGGAACAAATGTAGCACCTGTGACATCAATGGATGTTGCAATAGCTTTCACATTTTCAAGAAGGGTTTTTGATGTAGAAGCTTCTCCACTCATACCTCACTGTGCTCAGTGCCCGAGTGTCTTTTGGAATTCCTCCTTCACTTCACGAAACTTAAAATACATAGACTTTGACTCTTATACTAACATATACCAGCATGAGTGACACAACATAATTATGTTCAACTCTTCCAGCTTGAGGAGTAATTAGAATAGCTAAGACTCTTAGACCACAAAGATTATTACTTGAAGCTTTGGGACTAATGCTTGCTCATTTAGTGGCTTAGCTGCCCGACTCTTACTTTTATACCATGTATGTTTAATGGGGACTCGGACGTATCTATTCAAGAATAGAAACCCAATTCCATAAGCTCTTGGAGATTTATGACTCTTTCATTGTGTTGGTCTATGGATGTTACCATTTTGTCCAGAAGGTTTGCATACATTGGCTCCTCTTGATTTACCTGTCGTATGTTGATACTATATTGTGAAATAGGTCCTACGATTGTAGAAGAGATTGATGGAGCCTTTGCTTCATCTTCCATGAGAAGCAATTGTAGTTGTTTGTGGGTGCTCTGTGATTGAGTTGCCAATGATAATTTTGGAGCTCAATTCAATGTAGGGATATGGTCATGTACCGATGATAGACATGTTATGGAAATTATTAATTTTTTTGAAAAGTAGGCTCAATAAAAGTTTTCATTCTTTATGATTTGGGGGCAATGTTACCATATACATGTGGTAGTGATGTGTGTGAACACACTTAGGACCACACGGGCATTTTTTTCCTCATTAGGAGGTTTTTCCCCCTGTGTATTGTATATACGTCCATCACTCTAGGGCTATCTTATCTTTCCATTGCACACTAAGTAATATAATCTCTGTTGTTTTCCTTGAGCTTCCTTCATCTTCTCCAAGCTATGTGTGTTTTTTTATAACCCTAATTCCAACAATTGGTATCAGAGCAAGTTACATCCTCTCAGGCTTAGTCGCCAGCAGCTCCAACATATGCCTGCTCACTTTCTCCAATTTCTTTGAGCTTTGGTAAGCATCCACAAGTCGGTAAATATTTTGGGTAAGCTTAAAGAGCTTAGTCCGCTCAGATTTTTTATTTGGGCTCATGTCGGCCTCCGTTTCCACTACAAGCAGTACTACGCAAGCTATTTTGTCATTTTGTGCAAAATTTTTGTCAGTGCCATTTTTTGCATAACAGGTCCCTTACAATCTTCCACGGTTTGTACTATATAGCATGTGTGGTTCTTGCCTTGTTTCTCCTCTTTTTTGGGCAGTTTTCACACCAGGTGCATCATTCACCATGGTTGACAACAACATAGACGTGTTCAAGATGTTTGTTGCTGAGGACAGATTGGATGGGGACAACTACCCTATGTGAGCTTACATGATGCAACATGTCCTTGTGTAAAGGAAATTTGGAACATTGTGCAGGGCATTGATGTATGGCGTGGTTTTGAGGATGTATGCAATGTTGAGGATGTTGGTGGCAGGATTGTTGCTGCCATATTTGTTTTGCCTATGGCTGAGCAAGTTTGTTGGGATGTAAAATATGCGTAGGCTCATGCATTGATTGTGTTGTCTGTGAAGCGCACTATTACTCCTCACATTTGTTCAACAAAATCTGCAAAACAAGCTTGGGATATTCTGGCTGGTCTTTATGCAAGTCGCAATGCGGCTAAAATTGCATTGCTACGTAAAGATTTGGAGTCGAAGATTATGCATGATGAAGATGACATGGACACTTTCCTTGCTAGCATCAAGGATATCAATGAACAACTTATTTTTGCGAGCGAAGTCATTTCAGACAGTTCCCTTGTGCAGAGTGTTCTTGATGCCTTATTAGATTCTTACCAGAATTTTTCTAGTACTTGGAGACTTATGACCCAAGGAACTCTTGAAGTTGTAAAATTTGATGCATTAAGCACATTGCAATTGAAAGAGTCGCTTTCCAAAAAAAATAGGACTAGAAAGTGTGCAGTTGAACATGCCTTTATTGCTGCTCAAAGAAAAGGTGGTAAATTCGTATGGGAATTCTGGTGATAAGGGCAAAAAGAAGATGTATTGCCATTATTGTAAAGCTAATGATCACTTGATTAAGAAATGTCCAAAGTTGAAGGCCAAAGAGGCTAAGAAGAAAGAGGCTAGTTTCACTACTAATGCTGGTTTCACTACAAATGCAGTTATTGTTGAGTCTTCTGTGAAAGAAGAATGTGACGCTGATGTTGATGCAGAATGGGCTTTTAGTACAGAGTGCACTTATGATCCTTCTATTGATGATGCATGTTTGTCAGTTGCTGTAGATGCTCATGTGTAGTATCATTGACAGTGGTGCTACAAAGCACATACCTCTCATGGTGACTTGTTTACCTCTCTCGAGGATGTCCCTCATGGGAATTCAGTCACTTGTGCCAACAATGCCTTTTATCCGGTCAAGGGAGTTGGAAAGATTGTGCTTACTGTTGCAAATGTTAGTTCTTTCACACTTGCTGATGCATTATATGTACCTAGAATTAAGAAGAATCTTTTGTTTGTACCTTCGCTTGCTAGACTTGGTCTTGCTCGTCAAATTTGTGGATGACAGATGTACAATACATGATCTTAGTTTTGGTGATGAAATTGTTGCATCTAGCATTTTATGCCGTGGGATGTATAAGCTCACTTTGTATGACAAGTGTGAGTAGAATTTTGCAAATGTTGTTGTGGATTCTAAGGCTATTTCAAATGCAAAACTTTTGGCATGCATATTTTGGGCATCTAAATTTTTCTAGTTTGCTGCGTTTGCAGAAATGTGATATGGTTTCTTCTTTTCCACCTCTTGAAGTACCTGCCAAACATGTTTGTGAAGGTTGTATTTTGGGTAAGATGGAGCATTCAAAGTTTCCAAAGGATGGTTTAGTTAGGTCCACATGCAGGTTGCAGCTTGTGCATAGTGATGTTTGTGGACCCATGCAAACTCTATCCTTGGGAAATTACCTTTACTTCATGACTTTCATTGATGATTACTCCAGGCATGCATGGTATATCCACTTAAAGCAAAGTCCAAAGTGTTTATGTGCTTCAAAAAATTTCTGGCTATGACTAAAAATGTCTCAAAATGTACTATGGGCACCCTCCATTCAGATCGAGGTGGGGAGTATATGTGTCATGCATTTAATGCATTTCTGGCAAGTCATGGGATAAAACACCAATGTACAATGCCGTATAAACCTCAACAAAATGGTCTTGTTGAGAAGAAAAACACGTCACTTACGGAAATGGCACAATGTATGGTCAAAAGTCAAGCTTTGCCGCATTTGGTTTGGCTTGAGGCCATTATGTGTGCCACTTATGTACTTAATAGGTGTCCTACGAAGGCTTTGTAGTCTATGACTCCTTATGAAGCATGGCATGATAGAAAGACTTCTATTGAGCACATGTGTGCTTTTGGTCATTTGGCATCTGCTTTGGTGCCACAAACACGATGCAAGAAATTGGATGATAAGGCTATTAAATGTATTTTTGTTGGTTATAGTGCTGAAAGCAAAGGTTACAGGTTGTATCATCCGCAAATAATGCATATCTTGGTTTCACATGATGTGTTTGTGGAAGATTCTATTTATCAGCCCTTGATGTCATGTACTAGTGATAATAATATAAGCTCATAGGACATTTATGACACTTTGTTGCCTCTTTTCAATGGTGGAATTTCACATGTAAATTCCAATGAGGCAAATGAACAACCTATGGGGGTTTCAAAATATGTTACAGATCAGCCTATTACTGATGCAAATGTACATGATGTACTTGAGCAGAAAGGACTGAGAATGATCAGGCTAGAGGCATGCCAAAATGACTGGTGCATACTTTGCCTGATAGTAAATTGGATGCACCTTTGTCTAGTGGTACTCGTTCAAGTTCTCACCATGCATCTTATGCATCAGATTGTTATGCTTTGGCTGTGTCTAGCTTATGTGATGGTGAGGAACCTCTGTATTTTGATGAAGCACAAAATTCAAAAAATTGGATGGCTACCATGCGATCAAATATGATGCAATTGTAAAAAATGACACATGGACTTTATGTGATTTTCCTCCTGGCAAAAAGGCCATTGGTATGAAGTGTGTTTACAAGATGAAATGCAAGCCGGATGGTGAGATTAATCGCTATAAGGCTCGACTTGTTGCAAAGGGTTATGCACTGCAAAATACATAGATTATGAAGAATTGTTTGCTCCCACTTTTCATATGACTACTGTGCATTTTCTATGTGCATTGGCAGCCCATTTTGGTTGGGATGTACATCAATCTGACATTGTTATTGCTTTCTTGAATGGTGACATATTTGAGGAAGTTTATGTAACGTAGCCTCACGGTTTTGTCAAGAAAGGACAAAAGGATAAAGTGTGCAGATGTAAGAAAGATTTGTATGGGTTGAAGAAATCTCCTTGTGCTTGGTACGAGAAGGCTGGCACTCATTTGGTCAAACGAGACTTTTGTAACAGTCCAATATAAAGCACATTGTATGCAAATCATGAGGGTGATGTAATTTTCATTGTTGGTTCTTTATGTGGATGATTTGTTGATCACTGGACCAAATGAGAGACATATTGCTGAATCTAAGACTGATTTGAATAGGCTTATTTAAATGCTACTTTCAAAATGAAAGATTTGGGGTTGTTGCATCATTACTTGGGTATACATTTTAAGCAGTGTGATGGTGAAGGAGAGGAGCTGAGAGCACAGCGGAGAGGAAGATGTATACACACACACACACTCACATACACACCACCATAGCCACACACACAGGTTGGAGGGGGAGAGCCGACGCACACACTGTGTGCCCCCTTTCTTTCTTCTCTATCTTATGCACTTAGACACAATTCACACTCTACTTTGTGTTAGTGGCTCACACAAGTGTATCAATGTACACTTAGGGTTAGTAGCTGCGATAGTGATGGGCGGTTGGCCACATGGCCATTAAACCTAACATTCTCCCACTTGATGGCCAATGTGCGAGACCGTAAGAATGGAAGAGAACCACGCTTCACCCAATGCCCATCAACTCATGACAATGCTGAAACTGATGGCGGAGAGACTTTTAGTGAGTGCATCCACTGTGTTCTATGACGTAGGAATCTTCACTAAATGAAGGCTCTTGTTTGCCAGGCATTCATTATTGAAGTGATAACGCACATCACTGTGTTTTGTTCTAGAATGAAACACTGGATTGTTAGCCAAGGCAATAGCACTCTGACTGTCACGATGAAGAAATGGTGTACACTACTCCAATCCAAGATCTTTCACTAAGCAAGCAAGCCAAATAGCATCTTTGCATGCCTCACTCAATGCAACATACTCTGCCTCTATGGTCAAAATGGATGTACAATCTTGAAGAACGGATCTCCAAGAAATAGTAGAACCAACAAATGTATAAATCCAACCTGTTGTTGATTTACGTATGTCAACATAGCCTGCATAATCACTATCTACAAATCCCTGAATGGATGACTCTCCACGACCATAGCATAACTGTCTATCTGCAGTGCCAGTGAAGTATGAGAATCAACTTGACAGCATCCCAATGTTTTTTACCAGGGTTAGACATAAATCTGTTGACAACTCCCATTGCACGTGCAATGTTAGGTCTTGTAGCCACCATGGCATACATGAGACTACCACAAGCTCAAGCATAAGGAAGCTTAGCCATCGAAAGTTTTTCCTCATTTGATTTGGGATAATCGTTCTTTCTAAATTTCAAATATGCAAGCAATGGATTACTCAAAGCCTTCCCCTTCTGCATGTTGAAACGATCAAGAACCTTGTGCACATACTCTTTTTGAGAAAGGTACAACAACCTCTTCTTACAAGACCATATTAGGTATTTTGGTAAAAATCTCACATTATGGGAATCTCCAAATCGACTAAATTCATGTAATTTGGGAATTTTCCACTTAAAGTGGAAAAAATTGAGGTGTGTGGTTAGTAAATAAAGTGAAAATCTCATAGGATTGTGGTGTTGATAAACACCAAAAGTCAAGAGGATGTACAACACATGGATTTGAATAATAACTACAAATTACATAAAACAAAGGAATATACAAAAAAGATTTTGTTTACAAATTGACTAGTATAGTCACAATAGAAGCTCCACATAATTCTACTCCACATTTGATACCATATATGAACTTTGATCCAAGTGTGGTTGATGTGTACGAGTGAGGCCTTCTTTGGCTTTTAGAGCATGCCTTTCTGGAATCTTTATTCTAGAAAATGGTCCTTCTTTGTTGGGTCTCCAGGACCAAAAAATTGCATCTACAGTTTCCCACACTTGTGGGTCCTTATAGTTGACAGCCCAATAACCCTTCTAACAATTAGTGTAAGCTTGAGTATCTGTCATCCCACTTTTTCTCGCGCAAGGTTCCCAATATTGAATCAAGATTTTCCTGTAGTTTGGTGATGTAGGCTCATCATCAATGTCAGATAAAGCCATTGCAAGCCACACTGGATAGATTTCTGTGTCACTCGAAACAAGCATAAGAAAGTCACGTTGGTGCACATCAGACATAGGGTCAAACTCTTCCCTTGGCCTATCTCGTTGAGGCCCAAAAAAATGATCGTTCAACTCTTCAAGGCCTAGGAATCTTTCTGCTCCTTGTTGCAAATTCATTGTAGTGCTTTGTAGGTGAGAATATTCTTGAGTTTTTGGCCAAAACATTTCATACAAGACTCCCTCTGATATGATTGCTTTTCCAATCTCTTCAATTACCTTACTCCAATAATCTATCACGGGTCTATAATATCGCGGAATACTTGAACCATTCCCTAAATTTTTCCAAAATTTTATATAGTTCTTTAGCCCCAAAATGACTTCTTCGTGGGCCTTGACATACTCCGCCATTTGTACTAGAGTTGGATCTCCATGTGGTAACATTGGCTTGCCTTCTATGTCTGTTTTCCAAAGGCGAATACTTCCACTCCAACTTGATACACCTACATGTTCCTTATATTGCATCATTGGTGTCTCATCCTGCATAAAGAACCTGAACTGAAGCGGTTTGGAATGTCCAACAAGTATGTCCATCACAAAGATAGCCATCACAATATTGCTTGAAATCGGGGATCTTTGTGAGAAAAAATGGAGCTGGAGATGAAGATGAGATGTTTCGTAATGTATCAATCAAATGTGGCAAAGTATAGGTTTGTGTAACTCTCAACTTCTCTGAAAACCTACTAAACATGGCATCTATGTCCTCATGTGTATGCCCAACCATTAAAAATCCCAGCTGGATGGTTTTGAAAACACCCCTTGCAACAAGCATTGACAAATAGGCAAATAAATATCGATTTTTGTTCTTCCCTGCACAATTATCCAATTGTAGCAACAAGTTCTCTGACAATCTGCGAAATGTTGACCCCAATTCCTCTTCTGCAATTTCCGACGACTGCACAATGGGCTCTTTTCCATCACTCAAGTTATGGTAGTCCAAAGCATCCCTTGAGTTCAAAGCATGTAGTAGTGAAATATTGCTCCTTGGAAGTCCATTTGTTACTAGATCACCAAGAGGATGCTTATCTATCCTCTCTAGGTTATGTAAACAATTAGCAATTGAGCCAATTGTAAGATTTGGATCAGCTGGCCATAAACCATTCAAGACAAAGTGTCCGTAATGATCTTCTCCATGTCCATGTGATCATGCCAATCAATGCCACCTGCAGATTATATCCTGAATCCACACCCTTAGGAACAATGCGTAATCTAGGAATGCCAGTCTTCTTTTGATCCATCTTATCATGGATTATGCATACATATTTTTGTGGTTGAGTTTCTGAATACATGTACCATGCATAATATAGGCTTCTGCAACTCTTTTGTTGTGCCATGTGAACTTCTCTCTCCCTCAAGAGAAGAGCTCTCTCTTCAAGAGAAGGTTTAGCTTCTAACCTTGCCTTGATTGAGCTACAAATATTGCACTTAGAGAACTCACTCATCTTTGTTAAAGTGACATGTGGGTACTCTTTGTTCCAAATTCTACCAAAAGAAGATTGGGATAGCTTCTTCTCATAGCCCATTTGGTCAAGTGTCGTGTTGATTTCACATAAAATATCCACTTGTTTGTATGTTGATGGAATCACCAATTGAGTCTCTCTTGAGCCATCTAGCAGTGTTCTACTTCTATGTGGCATCTTCTCAGAGTTGTTTTCCACAAACTCATTTAGTAGTGCTCTTGCTAAACTAGTATCTTGAAGTCCCCTTCTCAATGTACATGTGTTCCCATGTACATATTGGCGCACACCATTTTCAAAGTTCTCCTTGTATCGATAAAATGATGTCTTTGGTATTCCATGTAGCTCATACCATGCTCTACAACAAACAATAGAGCCATTTAGCCTGAATTGGTATCGTGACTTCTCATCTTTCTGATAACATATAGAAAGAACACCATAAACATAATTAGTGCGTGATTTTTGAGACTCTCCCCAAAACTGTTGTCGTAACCTTGTCACCATATCACAATCTGCAAACTGGTAACATTTTTGTGCACAACAATCAATGCATGATACCCTTTGAATTGATTTGTTTGAAAGGTAAAAAGTCGAAGCTGGTGCTGCTTTTGATTTTTGAGTCCTGTTCATGAAAGTGTATCGTCTCTTCCTTGACAACTGGACAACATTACTCCCATCAAGTCTTTTTCCAACATTGTCATCCTTGGATACATCCTCATATGTAGCATGCATGCCATTGATAGCCGTTTTTTCGGCTCTCTGTAATTGCCATAGTGAGTTATCTCACCCTATCAAATCACTCAAACACTGTGGTTACCCTCACCCTTTCACTGTATATAGGTGCGTGTGAGTTAGGGGACTTTTCCCATATCTCCTTACTGAAATAAAAAACCCTCAATTAGCTAGTCATTGGGCTAATTGAGCCAAAAAAATAAAAAATATAAAAAATATAAGTATATTATGGCCCATGCGTATGTAAATATTTCTTTGTATATAGGGCCTAAATAAAAGATTTTTTCATAATTATTTTGGTATTTATTTAAATATTTCTACCTAGGTGTGTGTTATTTATGCTCTGTACATTGCCTCACCATTACCACAATTTTTCTTACCATTTTTCATACTCTTTATTCCATATAGAAATATTTTCATGTAAGCTTCTCTTATATTTGGTGTAACTCCACCCCAACAAAAATCCAAAAAAAATAGTTCTATTTATGTGTATATTTTTTCACTATTGTGATTTTTTCCTTCCTACATCTATTTTGTTTTTTTTCTAAACAATTAGAACACCAAAAATATTTATTTTTTATGGTAGCCTCATAATGAGAGAGATTTCTTTTGACCCCTTTATATTTTTTCCACTTATATTATTTATATTTGACATGTACATATTTTTTAGACCCCTCAATATTTGATTTTCTTAGTTGTACTATTCACTTATATCATGATCTCAACAATATCTTCAATTATAGACCTACCAAATAAGGTCAAGGGTAGGTGGCATGCATACATGCACTATGGAGGGCTCACTCTTGGAGGTATTCAAAAGAATCATCCAAAGAAGGACCCCACAAGGACCTTGTGCAGTGGAAACAAACAGTCGGTTTTGCTGAATTTTTAAAGTTCACTTGCTCTCCGAATTTGAAAAGGTGATACAAACAAAAGTTGTAGCTCGTGGCCTGAACTTTTGCCTCAAATTTTTTCATATTTTTTTGAGCTACGAGCTGTGAGCTATGATTTTATTAGTGGACCCCAGTTTTCCCATGCTATGCAGCCACACTCTCTCTTCCACTTTATCATTTTCCTCTTTCACACACACTTCTCCACTCATCATCCCCACCACTCTCACCACTCCTCTCGGTACCCTACTCACCTTCTCCTCAACCTTGAAGAATAAGAGAAACCATGGTGAACTCATACCTCCCACACACAATTCCATTCCAAAATTGACCACCTAGTCTCATTTTTCCTCCTCCAAATTACCCATATCTATAAAAAAACCCACAAAATTCAGCCTCTTCTCTTAAAAGACAGCATCATGGTGGTTGATTACTCAGCTTCAATTACCTTGTCTCTCAAGGAAGGTCAAGAGTGGAGAAAAAATGTACCGTCAAAGCTAGTGGACCGTCAACAAGCGTCAAAATTGACCCTACTCAAGACACTTGGAGCATCAACCTTGTAAGAAATCCACCTTTTCTTACCTCTTAAGAGTTTTTCTTCCTTATTTGTATCCTACATGGATACTCCCATTGTAAATATCCAATTCCATTTGTAAATAAATACTAACTCTACTAACACTAACCCACTATGAAAAGTCCTATCACCTCCATTTCTCTCCTCTCTCTTTCCCCACCAACTTCTTGAAAATTCCAAGCAAAAGAAATTAGATAAATTGCTGAAAATCTAACCCAACCATGGCTAGAGGAGTAACCCTAGCCTTCAAAATTGCTATAAAAGGAGGGTGTAGCTAGCACAAAAAAGGGGGGAGAAGAAAGAGCACTATGCTATAGCTTGAGAAGCCAAGCTCAACCTCTCTAGAAATTGCTCTTGAGTGGAAGCTCATTGTCTTATGCATGTGCATGTGTTGTAATAGGGGATTAGCAAGGGAACTCTATGCCATTGTAAAAGAGAGAGTGATCATTCAATTGAGAGTAGGAAATCTATCATTTCTCCTACTAGTGTAAGCCCAACATTTGCTGAATCAAGGAGGGTGGATTTGGACTAAGCTTGGATACTTTGTCTCCCTTCCAACGTGAAGTAATGGACAACAATGATGCGTAAGTGTCTTGGTGTTTTTTGTTAAGTTCTTGATAGCTTGTCTCTGGTGTTGTCATCAATCTAGCCATAAATCCCACATACTGTAAGAGGGCGACAGGGTGGAGAGGACTCCCCTGGCTTTAAGACAGTGATTGGGGTGGCTTTTCTTGTGATGTGTTGTGGTGAAATTTACGCAAGCTATGTTGAACAAATACTAATCTCACTTTGATTTGTCATGAGAGATTTGTAAGAAGGTATTAATGCAACAAGCACCCCCTTCCCCTTTCTCTCTCTTTCTTAAATATATAGTTGTGTTTGCTTGATCATTGCCGATACGTTTCAAAGCAGCCCGAGCACTATCTCTCTCCCTCTCTCTCTCTCTCTGTCTCTCTCTCGTGTTTTAGTGTGTGAGAGTGTTCCATTGGTGTTAGGGTTAGTGTAAATTCTTTGCTTGTTTGTGGGTTGCTCTAACGATTCTCCTCTTTTGCGTCCTAGTTCGCTCTTAAACTAGGTGGTGCCCCTTGTGTAGTTGGGATTTGGCTGTGGGTTTGTTGTTTTGGTTTGTGTTGTGTTGTGCCCCAGCCCCATTGAGCAGCACGGGAGCCTTGAAGGGTGTCTAGAGGTTGCTCTTCTTGTTGCCCGCCCTGGACCGCTTCAAATTGGTGCCCCCACTGAGGATGGCTTGTGTATTTTTGTGTAGAATCAACCTTTAGCATAGTCAAGTAGTTTGCATGAATTACGAAAATTTGTATGATCCCTTCATTCCCATTGCAAGGCAAAAGGTACACATAATTGTTAGTACTAAGTTGCAATTTCAACGTGTCATTCGTAGAATTTTAGGTCCTCTTAGGTTGGCCGAGATAAACGCTTCAATAAATCCTTTTATTTTGCCTCTCATTAGGTACGACCTTAGTTTGGACGTCTATATTTTTGTTTTGTTTTAAGCATTAGGTCATGCATAGACCATGGATAATGGCCCAGGAATAGAGGTTTTCCCCTTCCATTTCACTCCACACATTAGAATAAACATTGCAATTAGTAGGAAAATCCATTTTCAACAACGTATGGTGTTCATGTTTGGTGCCCAAAGAGTAGAAGAAATTCTTGCATCACCAAACCCTGTCATCCTACCTCTTATTGATTATCATAGGTTGTTTGATGTGAATATCTTTATTTTGTTGTAGAATAGATTGCAAACTAGAAAACATTATTGTGTAAATCTTTTTAAGAAAGAAAAACAAAAACGGGTGTCACTTTGAAATCAATTCAATGGGAAGCCAACGCCAAATGTCTGGGTATCCTCTTTTCTTTGGAGAGCCTGGAGAGGATGCAGAATTATTTTTAGCAAATTTCAAGATGTCTTGCCGTATCAAGAGGATAATAACTGATCAAGAACGTGTAGAAATGTTTGAGGTGGTCCTTAGGAAAGATGCTAGCACTTGGTTTGACTGTTTGCCTGAGGAAGTTAAGGGGAATTACACACAAGTTTTGAATCGTTTCAAGAAATACTTCTTTGATACCCAAAACACTCAAAAATTATGGCAAGACATTGTTTCTCATAAGCAAAAAGACTTAGATGACTACTACTTGTACAAGCAAGAGTTTCTACGTCTTTGGGCTCTATGGATACGAAATGTTGCTAACCCTGGTGATGGTGCAGAATTTCTAAAGAAGGAGAGGTTCATAGCCGGACTCTTTCCTAACCTTAAGGTAAAAGTTGAGGCGGGTGCACCTGCTACCTTTGATGCAGCTGAAACTAGGGCTGCTGAGAAATATAGGAAACTCAAGTGCTTAAGGGGAGAGGTTCCAATAGAAGGTCTTAGACCCAAAGGTAAGTCACAAGCATCAACATCGAGGGAGCTTCCTGAGGTAACGGCGGAAATAATTGAGAAGTTAAACGAATCTTTAAGCAGCCTATCAATTCACCTTGCACAAGCTGTAGGTCCAAAGGGACAAGCAAAGAAGTCTGAAGAGCGAGATCCATGACCTAGGAGAGTCTTGCAATGTTGGAATTGCGGAGAGTCTGGACATGGGATGTATAATTGTCCTTGGCCCCGTGGGGAGCCAGGGAGACCTAACTTGAATTACCAAATGGACCAAGACCACCTCCACAAGGGGTAGAAGGAGTTCCACCTTTGCCAGATCCAAATGTGCATGTGGTAGAGGTGACAAACTCAAATGAGGTTGACATGGAAGCAAATGGCATTAAGCGTGGCCGAGGAAAAGGTAAAGAGAAAGAGGGTGTCCCATCACAGAGTGACCATGGACAAGGCAAGAAGGCAAAGGAGACCAAGGAAGCTAAGAGGACTCGACGTCGTATCAATCTCCAAGACTTCCCTCTTGGACATGGTATGGCTCCATACAACCTGTTGGAAGACATGCGAGGTAAGGGTCCTGATATCTCATGGCCTCAGTTTCTTGCATTATGCCCACAAGTTAGGAGGGATTTAACAAAGGCAGTTAGCACTAGGAGAAAGGTAAAAGATAGTTTTCCTGTTGTAAAAATTGCACATGCTGAAATGAACGAGGATATTACACCTGTGCTAGATTGTTACATAAAAGGAAGATTCGTTAGGAAAGGTCTAGTGGATGGGGGTGCACAAATTTGCATCATGACAGAAGGGCTCATGCTAAGACTAGGCATGCACATCCATGAGACACCTGAAATCAAAGTGAAAATGGCAAACAATAGCAAGGCTAGGTGCGTAGGCATTTGTAAAAATGTTTTTGTGGAGGCCTTTGGCATTAAGAAGGCAGTGGATTTCTATGTCATGTCTACCAAGGGAAATGGTTACCCATTTATCCTAGGAAGACCATGGCTAATGAAAATGCGAGCTTTGCAGGATTGGGAGAGTGGGAAATTAATTTGCAGGAATGACAATCATAAGAAGGTTGTCTTTGACATGAAGGAGCAACGCCAAGAGGAGCTCCATGAAGAATCATCTCAAAGTGAGACGGAAGAAGGTTGGACCGATAGCACTTCAGAAGAAGAAAGTAGCGGCAGCATTACTGAAGAGGAGTCTTCCATCGAAGTCATGGGGGTAAGGTTTAAGCCAAGCAACCAAGAGACCTCTTGTCAAGGCTTGGAGGAGGTAGGTCCTCAAGAGAACCAAAAGGTGGAAGATGAAGGAATGTTAGAAGGTATGTTGTCTACAACACTTACAAAGGATGAAAGAGGGGATTTCAAATGTGTGCTAAGGAAATTTCCGAGGCTTTTTGCTAAAGACTACACCGATGTGCGTGGAGTAGATGTTGTTCAACACAAGATTGAGTTGAAGCCAGAGGCCACACCTAAGGCTCAAAAGCTACGAAGGCTAGGAGTCATTAAGGAGCAGGCTCTACTCAAGGAGGTAAGAAATCTTCTAGCAGCAGGTTTCATTTATCCAGTGGAGAATTCAGAGTGGGTCTCTCCCGTTGTTGTCACTCCTAAGAAAAACGGCAAGTGGAGGGTGTGTGTGGATTATCGTCCACTTAATGAGGCAACAAAAAGAGATCACTTTCCCCTCCCATTTCAGGATGAGATACTAAATGAAGTAGCTGGTCATGAGAAGTACACTATGTGTGATGGCTACTCAGGCTACTTTCAAATAGGTATCGCATTGGAAGATCAATTGAAAACAACCTTTATCACTCCTTGGGGTTGTTATGCTTTTAGAGTCATGCCATTTGGTCTGACAAATGCTCCTGCAACATTCCAACGTTTCATGAACATGGTGTTTCAAGCATTCTTTGGAAAGTCCATTAGGGTTTTTATTGATGATTTTTGCATTTATAGCTCAAAATCATTGCATCTACAAAGGGTAGAAGAAGGTTTAAAGAAGCTCTATGACATGGGAGGTCAACTCAACCCCGACAAGTGTCACATAGCTGAGGATGAAGTGATCTTGCTTGGTCACAAGGTTTCCTGTAAAGGCATTGAGGTGGATCCTTCAAAGGCAAAGGCTCTTATTGAGCTCCCCTCACCCAAGAATCTCAAAGAGGTCATATCATTCATTCAAAAAGTGAAGTATATGTCACGCTTTATTCACTTAGCTTTGGAGTTTCTTCATCCTTTGCAAAAGTTGACACAACAAGTAGAATTTGCATGGTCTGATGAGCTTGAAGAGTATTTTTGTAACATTAAAGTCATTTTGTCAGAGCTACCAACACTCATGCCTCCTTGTTGGGAGTACACATTCTTTGTTAGCTCTAGTGTTGGAAGGGAAACAATTGGTGTTGTGTTGCTACAACAAGATCCCCACAGTACAAGGATGCAACCCATCTACTTTGCTTGTAGGGTCATGAATGCTTTGGAGAGAGACTACACAGAAGTAGAACTCATGATGCTTTCTCTCATGTTTGCGGTGAGAAAGTTTAGATCCTACCTGCTACCAAAACCTTTTGTAATTCTCACTGCAGAGAATTTGTTCCCTTGGGTGTCATCTCAAATGAATCTTAGTACTAGGATCTCAAAGTGTATTATGGAGTTGCAAGAGTTTCAATACTCTTTCAAGGTAGAAGATAGTGTGCGTGCACAATTGGCAGGGATTCTCACTTATAGGGTGCATGAAAAGGAGATTAAGGTGCCTGAAGTAAAGACCCTACCATTACCACCACCAAAAAGTATTCCTAATGCTTTTACCTTGTTCTTTGATGGAGCTTTTCGTCGAGCCACAGGAAAAGCAGGGGGAGGGCTAGTGTTGCTTAACCCAAGTGGAGAGGTGGTCATGAAAGAGAAGTTCAATCTACCAAGTTCAGCTAGCAACAATGAAGCAGAATACGACACACTAATTCATGGTATGAAGATGTGCATTGGTCAAGGGATACAACGCCTCATGGTAAAGGGAGATGCACTTCTCATTGTTAAACAGATTTTAGGTATTTGGGCATGCAAGAATGAAAGCTTACGGACAAAAGTTCATGCCATTCGTAGATTGTTTAATCAATTTGAAGAAGTGCAACTATATCATATTCCTAGGAAACAGAATGAAGATGCCGATTTACTTGCATAGCAAGTAGTTACATGTGTTGAGAAAGAAGTGCGGGTCATCATGGTGGCAGCAACTGTCAAGCAACTGAGATACCAGGGATTGGAGTCATTGACTCCCATTATTAGCTACATTTTGGAGGGCGAGTTTCCACAAGACTTCACGAAGGCTCAGAAGAGGAGACTCATGAAGAAGGCAAGCGCATATCTCTTCCTAGAAGGCTCCCTCTATCAAAGAGGGAGGGATCAAGTATGCAGAAGAGTACCAACTATTGAGGAAATTCCATCCATTCTAAAAGGTTTGCATGAAGAAGCATGTGGTGGTCATTTTCCCCAAGAATTAACTGTGAAGAAGATTTTGCTTGCGGGGTATGTTTGGCCAAGTCTGCATGTGGATGTCCAACATTGGTGTAAAAGTTGTCACAATTGTCAGGTAAATGGGAATAGAAGATTGGTTTATGGTCCAAGGCAAATCGTGCTTGCAAATGGACCGTTTGAAAAGTGGGGCATTGATGCTATGGGTCCTCTGCCTAGGACAAAAAATGGTAAACTCTACATTCTAGTGGCTGTAGACTATATGACTAGGTGGGTGGAAGCACAAAGTGTGGCAAAGGTAAATGAGAGGACAGTGAGCAAATTTGTCTACACTCACATTTGTTGTAGATTTGGCACACCTTTGGAGATTGTTTCCGATAATGTTCCAGGGTTTAGAAAGGGATTGCTCACAGAAGTCTGTGAAGAACTTCACATTCTACATTGTCACAGTACACCCTACTATCCCCAATCAAATGGTTTGGTAGAAAAAGCTAATGGTGTCATTGCAGGCATCATTAGAAAGATGGTGAAAAACAAGACAAAGTTGTGGGATGACTTCTTGGATGGTGCCTTGTGGGCGTATCGAACCACATATAGGGAAGCCACGGAGTTCACACCATTTCACTTGGTCTATGGTCAAGAGGCTTTACAGCCAATTGAGCTAAACATTCCAACAATGCGACTTCATGGCAAATCAGCACAAGATGATCAAGAAGCATGGATGGATCGACTTCTTACCTTAGCTGAGCTTGAGTGGAAAAGAGAAGCAGCATACGAGTGCTATAAGAGGAAAGCCACACAGACAAAGGAGAAGCTTGACAAGAAACTGAAGGACAAAGGCATCAATGAAGGAGATCTTGTGCTAAGGTATGACAATCGACTCGATAATCGTTTTGATGCCAAATTTGAAACAAGATGGCAGGGGCCATACATAGTCAAGAAGGCTTTCAATTCAAGTTACTATTAACTTATGGACTTGAATGGGAAAGAGCACTCCAGGAAGGTAAACGGCTATCGCTTGAAGCCTTACTTGAGTCGCCTTCTACCAAAGGATCTACCAGAGCAAAAGGCAACTATCCCATGTAAGTATTGTTCCATGAAGCATGAGTGTAACACAAACCGAAATTCCAAGGGGCCAAACAATGAAGATCTTGTCAAGGACTCTGAAGCACTCTCTTTGGAAAAGATTCTTTATGATGGTACATGAATATACCATCATCCTGGGGGAGGGCTAATGATAGCCGTTTCTTCGGCTCTCTGTAATTGCCATAGTGAGTTATCTCACCCTATCAAATCACTCAAACACTGTGGTTACCCTCACCCTTTCACTGTATATAGGTGCGTGTGAGTTAGGGGACTTTTCCCATATCTCCTTACTGAAATAAAAAACCCTCAATTAGCTAGTCATTGGGCTAGTTGAGCCAAAAAAATAATAAAAGTAAAAAATATAAGTATATTATGGCCCATGCGTATGTAAATATTTCTTTGTATATAGGGCCTAAATAAAAGATTTTTTCATAACTATTTTGGTATTTATTTAAATATTTCTACCTAGGTGTGTGTTATTTATGCTCTGTACATTGCCTCACCATTACCACAATTTTTCTTACCATTTTTCATACTCTTTATTCCATATAGAAATATTTTCATGTAAGCTTCTCTTATATTTGGTGTAACTCCACCCCAACAAAAATCCAAAAAAAAAAGTTCTATTTATGTGTATATTTTTTCACTATTGTGATTTTTTCCTTCCTACATCTATTTTGTTTTTTTTCTAAAAAATTAGAACACCAAAAATATTTATTTTTTATGGTAGCCTCATAATGAGAGAGATTTCTTTTGACCCCTTTATATTTTTTCCACTTATATTATTTATATTTGACATGTACATATTTTTTAGACCCCTCAATATTTGATTTTCTTAGTTGTACTATTCACTTATATCATGATCTCAACAATATCTTCAATTATAGACCTACCAAATAAGGTCAAGGGTAGGTGGCATGCATACATGCACTATGGAAGGCTCACTCTTGGAGGTATTCAAAAGAATCATCCAAAGAAGGACCCCACAAGGACCTTGTGCAGTGGAAAAAAACGGTCGGTTTTGCTGAATTTTTAAAGTTCACTTGCTCTCCGAATTTGAAAAGGTGATACAAACAAAATTTGTAGCTCGTGGGCTGAACTTTTGCCTCAAATTTTTTCATATTTTTTTGAGCTACGAGCTGTGAGCTATGATTTTATTAGTGGACCCCAGTTTTCCCATACTATGCAGCCACACTCTCTCTTCCACTTTATCATTTTTCTCTTTCACACACACTTCTCCACTCATCATCCCCACCTCTCTCACCACTCCTCTCTGCACCCTACTCACCTTCTCCTCAACCTTGAATAATAAGTGAAACCATGGTGAACTCATACCTCCCACACAATTCCATTCCAAAATTGACCGCGTAGTCTCATTTTTCCTCCTCCAAATTACCCATATCTATAAAAAAACCCACAAAATTCAGCCTCTTCTCTTAAAAGACAGCATCATGGTGGTTGATTACTCAGCTTCAATTACCTTGTCTCTCAAGGAAGGTCAAGAGTGGAGAAAAAATGTACCGTCAAAGCTAGTGGACCGTCAACAAGCGTCAAAATTGACCCTACTCAAGACACTTGGAGCATCAACCTTGTAAGAAATCCACCTTTTCTTACCTCTTAAGAGTTTTTCTTCCTTATTTGTATCCTACATGGATACTCCCATTGTAAATATCCAATTCCATTTGTAAATAAATACTAACTCTACTAACACTAACCCACTATGAAAAGTCCTATCACCTCCATTTCTCTCCTCTCTCTTTCCCCACCAACTTCTTGAAAATTCCAAGCAAAAGAAATTAGATAAATTGCTGAAAATCTAACCCAACCATGGCTAGAGGAGTAACCCTAGCCTTCAAAATTGCTATAAAAGGAGGGTGTAGCTAGCACAAAAAAGGGGGGAGAAGAAAGAGCACTATGCTATAGCTTGAGAAGCCAAGCTCAACCTCTCTAGAAGGAGCTCTTGAGTGGAAGCTCATTGTCTTATGCATGTGCATGTGTTGTAATAGGGGATTAGCAAGGGAACTCTATGCCATTGTAAGAGAGAGAGTGATCATTCAATTGAGAGTAGGAAATCTATCATTTCTCCTACTAGTGTAAGCCCAACATTTGCTGAATCAAGGAGGGTGGATTTGGACTAAGCTTGGATACTTTGTCTCCCTTCCAACGTGAAGTAATGGACAACAATGATGCGTAAGTGTCTTGGTGTTTTTTGTTAAGTTCTTGATAGCTTGTCTCTGGTGTTGTCATCAATCTAGCCATAAATCCCACATACTGTAAGAGGGCGACAGGGTGGAGAGGACTCCCCTGGCTTTAAGACAGTGATTGGGGTGGCTTTTCTTGTGATGTGTTGTGGTGAAATTTACGCAAGCTATGTTGAACAAATACTAATCTCACTTTGATTTGTCATGACAGATTTGTAAGAAGGTATTAATGCAACAAGCACCCCCTCCCCCTTTCTCTCTCTTTCTTAAATATATAGTTGTGTTTGCTTGATCATTGCCGATACGTTTCAAAGCAGCCCGAGCACTATCTCTCTCCCTCTCTCTCTCTCTCTGTCTCTCTCTCGTGTTTTAGTGTGTGAGAGTGTTCCATTGGTGTTAGGGTTAGTGTTAATTCCTTGCTTGTTTGTGGGTTGCTCTAACGATTCTCCTCTTTTGCGTCCTAGTTCGCTCTTAAACTAGGTGGTGCCCCTTGTGTAGTTGGGATTTGGCTGTGGGTTTGTTGTTTTGGTTTGTGTTGTGTTGTGCCCCAGCCCCATTGAGCAGCACGGGAGCCTTGAAGGGTGTCTAGAGGTTTCTCTTCTTGTTGCCCGTCCCGGACCGCTTCACCATCAACAGGAACAAAGCGTTGTAATGGGCTCCCATTCAACATTGTTGTCTGCTTGATGGGCCACTTTAGCAAAGTGATGCTACCCACTTCAACCACATCATCAATGCTTGCATTTTCTCTTTCAATACCCACACCCACACAATCAGGACCAAGTTCCTGAAAGTTGACATAATCATGTGGAAATACATATAAGATGGTCCTGTCATTCATGGTTTGCATCATTGTGTCATCTTTTAAAAGGAACCTCTAATTTGTCCAAGACTCTCGAATCACTGCTTCAAATTCTGGGCTTGTCATAGGTATTGCATCTGTAACTAGAGGATCAGAATGATCATGTTCTTCATCACCATTGTAGCTTTCCTGTGGATCAATTAAGTTCCCATTTAATACAAAAGATTGCAAAAGAAGCTTTGACCATCGAACAGCACTCCATAATGAGCCTTGGAGAGATGAAGTATCCATTGTAGGAAAAGGTAGGACCACATCCTTCACGCATTCCTCCACTAGTATGGAGACATTTCCTTGGCCTATCTTTGTACCACCACAAGTGGAATCTGGATCTGTTCTACACACACAACCAATACCAACAATTTCATTGTCAAGTATCATATGTACTTTCTCCCCAGATTCTAAGTCCATCCTGTAAGTGAAAAAGATTACATTGTTAAATCCATAGTTATAGAAAAATACTCTTCAAACAAAAAATCATGCTACAACATGAAAAAGGTTTGCATAGGTTGGACAAGTGGTGAACCTTGAGACCAAATCCTCCTTGCTATATTAATGGAAGCAAGGTTGGAAATTATGGTGGATCTTGAAACCAAAGCATCCTTGCTATATTAGAGCATAGGTTGGACAAGTGGTGGACCTAGTTGTAATACCCACTGCCACCTATCAACTACTATAGGACTATGCTTTCCAATGTCCAAGTATTCCTTGAGTCTTGCAAGGTTGAACACGTGGTGGACCTTGAAACAAAAATCCCCTTTCTATATCAGAGCATAGCTTGGACAAGTGGTGGACCTAGTTATAATACCCAATATCCAAGGTGAAATACCTTAGGACCTTGCTACCTTGCTTGCCAATGTTTACGTAGCCCCTCATTTCTTTAATGGAAGCAAGGTTGGACAAGTGGTGGACCTTGAAACCAAAGCCTCTTTGCTATATGAGAGCATAGGTTGGACCTAGTTGTAATACCCACTGCCACCTATCAACTACTATAGGACTATGCTTTCCAATGTCCAAGTATCCCTTGAGTCTTGCAAGGTTGAACACGTGCTGGATTATTGAAACCAAAATCCCCTTTCTATATCAGAGCATATCTTGGACAAGTGGTGGACCTAGTTATAATGCCCCTCCTTTATTTAATGGAAGAAAGGTTGGAAAAGTGGTGAATCTTGAAACCCAAACTCTTTGGCTATATATAGAGGATAGCTTGGACAAGTGGTGGGCTTAGTTGTAGTATCCAATGTCCAAGGTCCAAGGTGAACAATGTAAAGACCTTACTTCCAAAAACAAAGTCGTACAAGTGGTTCTCCTTGAAACCAAAACCTCCTTAGTGTATTAGAACATAGCTTGGAGAAGTGGTGGACTTAGTTGTAATGGTGAATGTCCAAAGCAAACTATTATAGTACCTTGCTTCCCAAATCAAGTTTGGACAAGTGGTGGATCTTGAAACCAAAACCCCCTTACTCTATTAGAGCATAGCTTAGATAAGTGGTGGACCTAGTTGTCATGGAAAATGTTCAATGTGAATTGCTACAGGACCTTGCTATTAAATGTCTAAGTAGAGCTAGCTTATTTAATGGAATCAAGGTTGGGAAAGTGGTGCTTCTTGAAACCGAAAGCCCTTTATTGTATTAGAGCATAGCTTGGACAAGTGAGGGACCTAGTTTTAATGTGTGATGTCCAAAGAAAAGTATTACAAGACCTTGATTTCCAATATTTGAATTGGTCAAGTGGTTAAAACTAAGTATAAAACTTTGACCATTTTCTTCTCGAATTGCCAAAAAGCTAGTTTTAGACACCCCTAAATGAAAATGGTTTAGGGTGGCCTTAAACAACGTTTTTTCAAAGACTTGAACAAAAGGGTTGCCGAATAGTAATGAAAATTTATTATGGCTTGAAGTGCCTGAGTATGTGAAAACAAGCCTAGGTTTTCCACGAGGCAAAAGGTGACATAATAAGAACATTGGAAACTTAGGATTGACCATGTGGCCTAAACTTTGGCAAGTGAAGTGGTGGCCAAGTTTTGTGGCACAATGTGCACTTGGTCCTATATGTGTTGACCACTTGGCTAAATCTAGGACCATAAGGCCAAACCTTTGGCACCTTAAATATAGTATGGGACATAATCTAGAACTGCTGTAGTATAGTTAATATGTTAATATTTGTATTATATTTAAGTAATTGCTAAATATAATTTATGTTCAAAATTTCACTAATGAAGAATGTTTCCATTTAGCACTCCAGATGCGGGGTCTTAGGGCAACGCCACAATGGGGTGACAAGGCAGCGCTTCCACGTGAGGTTTGGGGGTAGCGCTCTTGATGGGGATGTGGAATATAGCGCTCTCGATGGCGGGGCTTGGGAGGCTGATTTTGGGATATTGTTCCGGGCGGGGTCTTGGGGCAGCGCCCCGTGCGGGGTCCTGGGGCTAGGGGCAGCTCCCATAGATTAAAAAAAAAAAAAGTGAATTCCTAGTATAGAGTTACGCATGTTTTGCATATTTTCAACCATGATTTCTTTAATTTTGGCCGTGTGAATTGGTTAATGTTTTATACTGATTTTGTTTTTTAATTTTGGCCGTGTGAATTGGTTAATGTTTTATACTGACTTGTAGCAAACGTGGCATTCTAATAAACCCTATCAAGATTAGGCACAGAGAGAGCGCACGAGCAACGCACACAGAGAAAGCAGGCGAGCAGCAAACACACAGAAAGCGCACACGGATCGCACACAGTTGGAGTATACGCGCGCGTAGAGGAGCAAATCCGGCATCGTACACAACACACAGGTGGAGCGCACAAGATTGAAAGTTCGCGCACAAGATAAAGAAATAGCAGCGTACGCAACGCTTTCCAGAAGGGCAGGATCAGGCATAGCTTCTTCTCAGGAGACATTGCACACCTCACGAATAGAGAAAAAACAGGTATTTCTCTCTCTCTCACTCTCTGTCTTTCTCCATATAGAGAAGATGGTTCTCTGTAACTCTTTCTTGCACACACACTCTCTCGTCAAAAGACAGAGATACATAGTTTAAAAGTATCCCCGCACACATACACATATTCCCACACATCGTCTTCCTCTCTTCCACATACATAACCACAGTGAAATCTGTTATCTTGTTGTCTCTCTCTTGAAAATACATGCACATATTCCCACACATCGTCTTCCTCTCTTCCACATACATAACCACAATGAAATCTGTTATCTTGTTGTCTCTCTCTTGAAAATACGTAAACATATTCCCATACATCGTCTTCCTCTCTTCCACATACATAAACACAGTGAAATCTGTTATCTTTCTCTCTCTCCTCTCTCTAGAAAACAGGTATTTCTCTCTCTATCTCTCTCTCTCTCTCTATCTATCTATCTCTGTATCTTGCTATCTCTCTGTTGAAAATACATGCTCATGTATGTGTGCGTCTGTGTTATCTATGTGTATGTATGTATATTTGTGTTATTTCATTGTAATACTCATACATAATGCAGATACACAATTACACTTAATTACGATATGCACACATAGTATATATACATACATAAATATCACAAATAACTAACACATTGTAATACTAGTAAACTTGAATGGAAGACTTACTTGCGTGATCTGTTAAAGTCGATTCTTGTAGTGAGTTCTGGATGTATGCTGAGCTGATTTTCCTCTAATCCATTTGTAGATATGATTGTAACCTCTGTTTCTCAAAAAAAGTAGTGTTGTTTAGTGATACACCTAATGGACATAAATGGTTGAAACTAGGACATATAGACCAAAAATACGTGTATTTCTTTGGATGAATATATACACTTTTTGGTGACCCTTACCACAAGTGGTGGACCTTGAGACCAGTGGACTATAAGGACCTCCAAACAATACCTTGTACACTCAATCCTTCTTGGTATCTAGGTTGGACAAGTGGTGGACCTTGTTCAAATTCTCTAACCACTCTCTCTAACATGGTGACATAATTTAGGTGTGATAAAATTCATATCTATGCAAACTAGTATCAGTTTAGGCTTGTTAATTTGAATTTGTTTGAATTTATGTACAATATAATGATTTGAGGTTTGCATATTTGAGTTTAGGTGGTATAATGATATCTTTTTGTGGTAAACTTGAATTTAAAATCAATTTCGCGTGGAATATTTTAAATTTAAGTGGTAAAATTTAAATTTTATAAAAAAGTTTGAATTTTAAAATTTGGGCGGGATATTTTAAAATTTAGGCGGGATATTTAAAATTTGGGAGGGATATTTTAAATTTAGGCGATAAGATTTTGAATTTTAAATTTAGGCGGGAAGGTTTTGAATTTATAGTGAGATCTCCCTTACATAAGAGAGTATAGGTTGGACAAGTGGTGGACCTTAAAGCTAGAGCATCCATGCTACTGGACATGATAGGTAGGGAATCTAGTTGAATATTGTATGTATAATATATATGTAATAGATCTAGCTTGGACAAGTGGTGGACCTTGGAACAAAACCCCATGTAAAAAATATCATGCACATCCCAAGTGGTGAGAAAAAATATCATTTAAGATAGGTTGGATAAGTGGTGGACCTTAACACCCACATATTCTTAATATAATGACATAGAGTGGAAATTTGGTGAATCTTGAGACCAAACCACTCATGCTACTAGCGATAATAGCTTGGACAAGTGGTGGACCTTGAAAGTAAACCCCCCATCTACGAAATATCGTGGGTTTAAGGTATTTCGATGGAGCCTAGTATCTTGGAGACATGGTGCAGCTTGCTTCTTGTCATGTTTCAATGGAGCCTATCTTGGACAAATGGTGGAGCATCCTTCTCTCCATGTTTCAATGGAGCTTAGCTTGGACAAGTGGTGGACCTTTGCTTCTCTCTATGTTTCAATAGAGTTAGCTTGGACAAGTGGTGGAGCTTGGAACCAAACCCCCATGTAAAACCTATCATGGTCACTCCAAGTGGTAAGAAAGAATAAGCTTTAAGATATAGCCTTATAGGTTGGACAAGTGGTGGACCTTAACACCCACATATTCTTAATATAATGACATAGAGTGGAAAAGTGGTGAATCTTGAGACAAAACCACTCATGCTACTAGCGATAATAGCTTGGACAAGTGGTGGCCCTTGAATGTAAAACCCCCATGTACAAAATATCATGGGTTTAAGGTATTTCGATGGAGCCTAGCATCTTGGAGACATGGTGCATCTTGCTTCTCTTCCTTTTTCAATGGAGCCTATCTTGGACAAATGGTGGAGCATCCTTCTCTCCATGTTTCAATGGACCCTACTTGGACAAGTGGTGGACCTTTGCTTCTCTCTATGATTCAATAGATTTAGCTTGGACAAGTGGTGGACCTTGGAACCAAACCTATGTAAAACCTATCATGGTCACTCCAAGTGGTGAGAAAGAATAACCTTTAAGATATAGCCTTATAGGTTGCACAAGTGGTGGACCTTAACACCCAAATATTCTTAATATAGTGACATAGAGTGAAAAAGTGGTGAATCTTGAGACAAAAACACTCATGCTACTAGCCATAATAGCTTGGACAAGTGGTGGACCTTGAACATAAACCCCTCATGTTTCAATAGAGTTACCTTCCACAAATGGTGGAACATCGTTCTCTCCATGTTTCAATGGAGCCTATCTTGGACAAGTGGTGGACCTTTGTTTCTCTCTATGTTTCAATAGAGTTAGCTTGCACAAGTGGTGGACCTTGGAACCAAACCCCCATGTAAAACCTATCATGGTCACTCCAAGTGGTAAGAAAAAATAACCTTTAAGATGTAGCCTTATAGGTTGGACAAGTGGTGGAACTTAACACCCACATATTCTTAATGAAAGTGGTGAATCTTGAGACCAAACCACTCAAGCTACTAGCAATAGTAGCTTGGACAAGTGGTGGACCTTGAATGTAAACCTCCATCTATGAAATATCTTGGGTTTAATGTATTTCGATGGAGCCTAGCATCTTGGAGACATGGTGCAGCTTGCTTCTCGTCATGTTTCAATGGAGCCTATCTTGGACAAATGGTGGAGCATCCTTCTCTCCATGTTTCAATGGAGCCTAGCTTGGACAAGTGGTGGACCTTTGCTTCTCTCAGCCTAGCTTGGACAAGTGGTGGACCTTTGCTTCTCTCTCTGTTTCAATACAGTTGGCTTGGACAAATGGTGGATCTTGGAACCAAACCCCCATGCAAAACCTATCATGGTCACTCCAAGTGGTAAGAAAGAATAAGCTTTAAGATATAGCCTTATAGGTTGGACAAGTGGTGGACCTTAACACCCACATATTCTTAATATAATGACATAGAGTGGAAAAGTGGTAAATCTTGAGACAAAACAACTCATGCTACTAGTGATAATAGCTTGGACAAGTGGTGGCCCTTGAATGTAAACCCCCCATGTACAAAATATCATGCGTTTAAGGTGTTTCCATGGAGCCTAGCAACTTGGAGACATGGTGCATCTTGCTTCTCTTCATTTTTCGATGGAGCCCATCTTGGACAAATGGTGGAGCATCCTTCTTTCCATGTTTCAATGGACCCTAGCTTGGAGAAGTGGTGGACCTTGGAACCAAACCCCCATGTAAAACCTATCATGGTCACTCCAAGTGGTGAGAAAGAATAACCTTTAAGATGTAGCCTTATAGGTTGGACAAGTGGTGGACCTTAACACCCAAATACTCTTCAGATAATGACATAGAGTGAAAAAGTGGTGAATCTTGAGACAAAACCACTCATGCTACTAGTGATAATATCTTGGACAAGTGGTGGACCTTGAACGTAAACCCCCCATGTTTCAATAGAGTTAGCTTCGACAAATGGTGGAGCATCGTTCTCTCCATGTTTCAATGGAGCCTAGCTTGAACAAGTGGTGGACCTTTGTTTCTCTATTTGTTTCAATAGAGTTAGCTTGGACAAGTGGTGGACCTTGGAACGAAACCCCCATGTAAAACCTATCATGGTCACTCCAAGTGGTAAGAAAGAATAACCTTTAAGATGTAGCCTTATAGGTTGGACAAGTGGTGGACCTTAACACCCACATATTCTTAATATAATGACATAGAGTGGAAAAGTGGTGAATCTTGAGACCAAACCACTCATGCTACTAAGGATAATAGGTTGGACAAGTGGTGGACCGTGAATGTAAACCCCCGCATGTAGGAAATATCGTGGGTTTAAGGTATTTCAATGGAGCCTAGCATCTTGGAGAAATGGTGCAGCTTGCTTCTTTGCATGTTTCAATGGAGCCTATCTTGGACAAATGGTGGAGCATCCTTCTCTACATGTTTCAATGGAGCCTAGCTTGGACAAGTGGTGGACCTTTTCTTCACTCTATCTTTCAATAGAGTTGGCTTGGACAAGTGGTGGACCTTGGAACCAAACCCCCATGTAAAACCTATCATGGTCACTCTAAGTGGTCAAATAGAATAACCACTAAGATATAGTCTTCTAGGTTGGACAAGTGGTGGACCTTCACACCCAGATATTCTTAATATAATGACATAGAGTGGAAAGTGGTGAATCTTGAGAGCAAACCACTCATACTACTAGCGATAATAAATTGGACAAGTGGTGGACCTTGAATGTAAACCCCCCATCTACGAAATATCGTGGGTTTAAGGTATTTAGATGGAGCCTAACATCTTGGAGACATGGTGCATCTTGCTTCTCTTCATGTTTCAATGGAGCCTATCTTGGACAAATGGTGGGGCATCCTTCTCTCCATGTTTCATTGGACCCTATCTTGGACAAGTAGTGGACCTTTGCTTCTCTCTCTGTTTCAATAGAGTTAGCTTGGACAAGTGGTGGACCTTAGAACCTAACCCTAACGTAAAACCTATCATGGTCACTCCAAGAGGTGAGAAAGAACAACCTTTAAGATATAGCCTTATAGGTTGGACAAGTGGTGGACCTTAACACCCAGATATTCTTGATATAATGACATAGAGTGAAAAAGTGGTGAATCTTGAAACAAAACCACTCATGCTACTAGTGGTAATAGCTTGGACAAGTGTTGGACCTTGAAGCTAAACCTCCCATGTTTCAATAGAGTTAGCTTCGACAAATGGTGGAGCATCCTTCCCTCCATGTTTCAATGGAGCCTAGCTTGGACAACTGGTGGACCTTTGCTTCTCTCTATGAGAAGAATAGAATTAGCTTCGATAAGTGGTGGACCTTGGACCCAAACTCCCATGTAAAACATATCATGGTCATTCCAAGTGGTGACAAACAATACCCTTTAAGATATACCCTTATAGGTTGGACAAGTGGTCAACCTTAACACCCTGATCTTCTTAATATAATGACATAGAGTGGAAACGTGGTGAATCTTGAGACCAAACCACTCATGCTACTAGGGATAATAGCTTGGACAAGTGGTTGACCTTGAATTTAAACCCCACATGTAAAAAATATCGTGGGTTTAAGCTTTTAATGGATCCTAGGATCTTGGAAACATGGTGCAGCTTGCTTCTCTTCATGTTTCAATGAAGCCTATCTTCGACAAATGGTGACTCATCCTTCTCTCCATGTTTCAATGGAGCCTAGCTTAGACACGTGGTGGACCTTTTCTTCTCTCTATGTTTCCATAGAGTTATCTTTGACAAGTTGTGGACCTTGGAACCAAACCCCCATGTAAAACATATCATGGTCATTCCAAGTGGTGAGAAAGAATACCCTTTAAGATATAGCCTTATAGGTTGGACAAGTGGTCGACCTTAAAACCTAGATCTTCTTAATATAATGACATAGAGTGGAAAAGTGGTGAATCTTGAGACCAAACCACTCATGCTACTAAGGATAATAGGTTGGACAAGTGGTGGACCGTGAATGTAAACCCCCGCATGTAGGAAATATCGTGGGTTTAAGGTATTTCAATGGAGCCTAGCATCTTGGAGAAATGGTGCAGCTTGCTTCTTTGCATGTTTCAATGGAGCCTATCTTGGACAAATGGTGGAGCATCCTTCTCTACATGTTTCAATGGAGCCTAGCTTGGACAAGTGGTGGACCTTTTCTTCACTCTATCTTTCAATAGAGTTGGCTTGGACAAGTGGTGGACCTTGGAACCAAACCCCCATGTAAAACCTATCATGGTCACTCTAAGTGGTCAAATAGAATAACCACTAAGATATAGTCTTCTAGGTTGGACAAGTGGTGGACCTTCACACCCAGATATTCTTAATATAATGACATAAAGTGAAAAAGTGATGAATCTTGAGAGCAAACCACTCATGCTACTAGCGATAATAGGTTGGACAAGTGGTTGATCTTGAATGTAAACTCCCCATGTACAAAATAACGTGGGTTTAAGGTAGTTCGATGGAGGCTAGCATCTTGGAGACATGGTGCAGCTTGCTTCTCTTCATGTTTCAATGGAGCCTAGCTTGGACAAATGGTGGAGCATCCTTCTCTCCATGTTTCAATGGAGCCTAGCTTGGACAAGTGGTGGACCTTTGCTTCTCTCTCTGTTTCAATAGAGTTAGCTTGGACAAGTGATGGAGCTTGGAACCAAACCCCCATGTAAAACCTATCATTGTCACTCCAAGTGGTAAGAAAGAATAACCTTTAAGATATAGCCTTATAGGTTTGACAAGTGGTGGACCTTAACACCCACATATTCTTAATATAATGACATAGAGTGGAAAAGTGGTGAATCTTGAGACAAAACCACTCATGCTACTAGCGTTAATAGGTTGGACAAGTGGTGGACCTTGAATGTAAATCTTCCATGTTTCAATAGAGTTAGTGGGGCCCACAGTCACATGGCCTATGTAGATAATGATTTCTTCATTTCTAAATTGTAGAATTTCTCCCCCCTCCTCCCCTATATAAAGAGGGGTCACCATCACACAAAGACACACAACATCACCAAAGAACACACTATGCACTGTGTGTGCCTAGTGCACACACACACACCCCCACACCATCACCATCACCACAATCACCATGCTTGTCTTGAGCATGACCTCTACACCCTTGGCTATGGAAGATGAAGGGCAACTAAATGAAGGATGATGGCCATAATCCTCGTGCGAGTCTTCGCCATCAACTCCCACCTATCCGCCATGTGCTCTACCACTCTCTCCCTTCTCATTCCCCTACCCTATGCTCCCCATTTCATCGCCTAATTCTCTAAATAAAGCTTGAGGTTTTGTGAGTATGTTTTCTTGCAAGGTTTTGCCCATGTGAGGTGTGCAGAATCGCCACCTAGTCTTGTGTTTTGGAGTGAGCTTGTGTATGTGTGAAGGGTGTGCGGATTCGCCATCCTTTTGTGATGCCTAAGTACTAAGCCGCTATACCCCCTCCCTCACTCTCTCTCTCTCTCTCTCAATTGATCTCATTCCCTTTCCTTTTCATCATTACTCCCAAGCATCCATCTCTCTTGGATGAAAACTTTGTTATGGTGGTGTGTTGTTTGCGTCCTAGCCGCTGAAGCTAGGTGGTGCCCCCTGTTTGCTTTACCATGACAGGCTCGAGGCGCGCCATTCGGTCCCCGATGTTTTAGAGGCCGTCGGGGTTCGGGGTTCGCTTTGCTCCCGTCATTTGGTGCCCCCACTGAGGATCTTTTCATGAAACCCTTCAGTTTACAAGACTGAAACCCTTAAACTATTGTGAATGGATGAATGGCTAGCAGGATTTGCTAATTGGATGACAGAAGAAGAAGAGCTCCAAGCACAACTAGACGAACTCCGCATCTCCATCGAAGCTCGAGTGCCAAGCATAACGGTAATCAATTTGCAGTGGGAGAGTCAACCAACACGCCAAACCCAGTGGATATACATAGGCCAAGTGCCAAGAAGAAGAAGGAGAAGGTCGAAACTATGTCCGCAACCTACAACCAACCCACAACAACAAAATGGAAGGAGCTCTATATAATAGAGAATCAACACTATTCTACTTTGAGAATCGGGTAACTCAAGTCACTGAGGTAATTATCACAGTCAGTTTTCAAGTTGCACCTGATGCTGCAGCACAGATAACGGAATCATTGGCTCACACTCTCACTAGAGAAACTAGGGATCTACTGAGTTGTTTCAGGAAAGAACACCACCCTCTCCCACAAGCTTGGACAGTGACTAAGCACCTCTAAACTTCACATGAATCAGTACAACCTACCTCAAGACAGATCACACATACCAACACGTGTACGCTCAATCAAGGTAATACTGGATTTGAAGGCTCACTACCAGCACGTCATTGACACCATGCCGGGTGGGGAGCGGTTTTTGGAGGTTCTGGCATCAGATCAACCATTTGTCTTACCTTTGGTACAAGGCAATGTACCGTTTGAAGTTTTAATCTATGTCCTAGTATAAGAGGGTATACACGCCTCCTTGTAAAGAAGAAAAAAACTTTTGCAAGTTAAGCAGTGTGTCTTTCTAGCTCTCTCTCAATAATCATGGCAAGTGTAGCATTTCCAACATTTAAAGGAAAGACGGGGGAGGATTTGGTAACAGACTTCCTAGATGACTTTGAAGTAGCATGTGTAGTGAGCAACAAAGATACGGATGAATCCCGGGTTAGAATCTTTAAGCATCTCATGAAGCTAGAAGCTAGATCATGGTACAATGCACTTCCACAAGCAACCAAGGATGACTGGGAACCCTTAAAAACCGCTTTTAAGAGGCGCTTTGGGGGAGGTACCACTTCAGAAAAGTTGTGGGACAAGTTGAGAGACTTGAAGCAGGAGGGTCTTTTAGAATATGCCACCTATGAGTCCAAATTTGTGGATTTGTGGGAACGGTGGGTTGAGTCACTGGCAAGGGGGGAAGCCGCACCCGATTTCCTAAAAAAAGATTGGTTCACGCATGGCTTATGGCCGCTTCTCAAGGAGAAGGTGAAAGGTAGATTCCCGGCTACGTACGAGTTAGCCGTTGAGATTGCTCACCTTAAGGACAAGAAGCTGCGAATGAAAGCCAAGGAAACCGAATCAATAGAAGCAGGAACATCGCGTCGACCAGCAACTACGACAACCACCATACCACCACCACCGGCTCTTGGGGTAAGAGATGACCAACAAGATATGTTGGCCCATATTACTCACCAACTGCAAAATTTGTCTGTCCACTTAATACAGCAAGGGAGGAGTCAAGAAAGAGATCAAGACCCTGGAAGAGATGGACGACAAAACAGGGAGTATCATTGCTACAACTGCGGAGCAGATGGTCACGGTATGTACTACTGTCCCAAACCACGACAAAACTATAATAGAGGAGGTAGGAGGAACCAATTGTCACCCCCTAGAGAAAGAACACCCCCACCCCAAGCACCACCCCCACCAACACAAATTCTACGTCCACCCCAGACACCACTACAAGCATCCATCCCACCTCTTCCACCAGCCCCACCACCTGATCGCCCTGTAAACATCATAAGGCTAGAAGAGAAAGGAAAAGCCGTAGTAGTGGATCAACCCAGAGCAAAGGAGAGGGACAAGGGTAAGGAGAAGGTAACCTTTTTAGAACCACTTGAAGCCATGACTGTGAAAAGAGTTAGGAGGGAGAAAGCTACACAATCAGATGATGAGAGAAGCATGAGAGGAGAAACTAGCAAGAGGCCATCCAGGCCACGATGGAAATTGGGCATCACCGACTTCCAGCTAGGGGTGAGGATTGGCAAGCAGAAGCAAATGAATCTGGAAACATCGACAGATGAAACCACTAGCGAATCTTCCAGTTCTGAGGAGGAGACCACATCCACCGAAGAAAGTGACAGTTCCATTGATGTGATGGGTATCATTATGAAGGATCCACAAAGGGTAAGCACAACTGGTGATCCATCACCAAAAGGGAAACCCAATGAAGAGGAGAGAAAATCACCTGGCCTAGGAGGAAGTAGGTTGAAGGGTATGTTGTCTACGGAATTAACACTTGAGGAGAAAGATAGTTTTTTGCAAATGTTGATGGGATTTCCTAACCTGTTCATTGACAACTATGAAAGAATCACAGGCATTACATTGGTGGAACATCATATTAAGCTGAAGGAAGGGGTAAAACCAGTTGTGCAAAAGCTACGACGATTGGGGGTCATACAAGAAAAGGCACTCTTGGCCGAGGTAAGGAAACTGTTAGAGGCGGGATTCATCTATCCTGTAGAAAACTCAGAATGGGTGTCACCCGTAGTGGTGACGCCTAAAAAGAATGGTAAGTGGAGGGTCTGTGTTGACTACAAACCACTAAATGCAGCTACAAAGAGAGACCACTTTCCTCTCCCTTTCTTGGATGAAATTCTGAATGAAGTAGTGGGTTTTGAATGCTATACCGTCTGTGATGGTTATTCTGGATACTTTCAAATACGCATAGCCTTGGAAGATCATCTAAAAACCACTTTTATCATGCCATGGGGTTGTTTTGCATACAGGGTTATGCCATTTGGTCTCACAAATGCACCTGCCACATTCCAAAGATATGTCACATATGTTTTTCAACCATTCTTTGGAACATCCATAAGAGTGTTCATTGATGATTTTTGTATATATAGCTCCCGTATTTCACATTTAGAAAAGGTAACTGAAGGTTTGGCCAGGTTGCAGAGCCTAGGTGGGCAATTAAATGTGGATAAATGCCACATTGGGGAGAGTAAAGTCATTCTACTAGGCCATGAAATTTCAGCAAAAGGTATCAACGCCGACCCAAGTAAGGTGTCCGCACTCATAGCCCTACCTTCACCAACGACCGCACGTCAACTAGTCTCTTTTCTACAGAAGGTGAGGTACTTAAGTAGATTCATACATCTACTATCACAACTTGTTCTACCACTGCAACAACTCACTCAAAGATCAACTTTCACTTGGGACGAGGAAAGCGAACATCACTACAACAAGGTAAAGGAGGTCTTAGCCACTCTGCCAACTATCTCACCACCTAAGTGGGATGAAAAATTCTATGTCACCTCAAGTGTTGGTGATGACTCATTGGGGGCTGTGCTACTCCAAAAGGATACAACGACATCTTTCATGAGGCCAATCTACTTCTCTAGTCGAATGATGACAGCAGGAGAAAAAGGTTTCACCCATGTGGAACACTTAGTCCTAGCTCTTAGATTTGCAACTACAAAGTTTAGGTCATATTTGCTGCCTAAGCAATTTGTGATTCTAACCACGGATGAAATATTTCCCTATGTTGTACAACACATGGATGTGTCTGCTAGAATTACTAAATGGCTAGTTCGTCTGCAAGAGTTTGACTACACGGTACAGGTAGAAAGCACGACAAGGGCAAGTTTGGGGGGACTCATGACCTACCAAGTCTTTGAAAGGAAGGAGAAGCAATCTAAGGAAGGAGAAGTCCGATTATCTCCAGTACCACCGATGGTAGAAGGAGCATACTCTCTCTACTTTGATGGAGCCTACAAGCGAGCGTCCGACAAAGCAGCTGCAGGAATAGTGGTCTTTGATGACAAAGGGACAAAGGTATTTTCGTTGGGCCAATTGTTAGATTCACATTCTAACAATGAAGCTGAGTATGCAGCACTAACCAAGGGTCTACAATGGTGCGTCTCGCAAGGTGTACAACGCCTTAATGTATTTGGGGATGCTCTACTTCTGGTAAGGCAAGTAAATGGAGCATGGACATGCAAGAATCCTAGTTTAAGGACTCACTTAAGTGGTGTAAAAACCTTGTTGGGTAAGTTTGAAGAAGTTCAAATACACCATATCCCAAGGGCTCAAAACCAAGAAGCAGATGCCCTAGCAAGTGAAAGACTACAGGAAGTGGTGATTGGAGCAATAAAACTAAAGCTCCCTCTATTTCAAGGAAGTGATGCCCTGCCTGACATCATGCATTTTTTGGAAACAGGGGAATGCCCATCAGATTTAACAAAGGGACAGAAGCAATGGCTGACGCGGAAGGCCACAAGGTATCGACTCATCAATGATGGTTTGTACTGTAAGGGTAAGGACCAAATACTCAGGAAGGTCCCTCTCTCTCAGGAAATCACGGGAGTAATTGCTAGCTGTCACGATGGGGTTTGTGGTGGTCACTTTGCCCTAGACATAACAAGTAGGAAAATCTTGCAGGCAGGCTTCATATGGCCTAGCCTCAACCGTGATGTACACCATTGGTGCAAAACGTGTAAGTTGTGTCAAAAGGTCGGCACTAGGTCACTTATGCCTGAACCACAGACACCTATTCTCTCATATGGCCCATTTGAAAAATGGGGTATCGATGCCATTGGGCCATTACCTAGGGCCAACTCAGGAAAATTCTACATTATCATGGGGGTCGACTACATGACTAGATGGGCAGAGGCTACAGCCACCACTAGAATCACAGCGATAGAGGTAGCTAAATTTATCTACGAGCACATATGATGTAGGTTTGGCACACCTTTAGAGATCATCTCTGATAGAGGGCCAGGTTTCAGAGCAGACTTGGTAGGAGAATTAATGCAGAAACTGGGCATTACAAGGAGGCACTCTTCACCATATTACCCTCAATGTAATGGCCTAGTTGAAAAGGTAAATGGAATGGTTTCTAAAATTATTACCAAGCAGGTAAACAATCATCCTGGAGACTGGGATAAGTATCTACTACCAGCTTTATGGGCCTACAGAACTTCATTTCGTACATCCTTGGGATTCACACCGTATCATCGAGTATTTGGTAAGGAAGCAATCTTGCCCATTGAAGTGCAACTACAAAGTCTCAGAGTAATGGCAAGCCAACTTCAACAACCCAACATGCATTTGAGAGATCACATCATCAACTTGGAAAGACTGCAGCTAGAGCTGGACAGAGAAGAAGCAATAAATTATTATGCAGCACAAGCAGAGCATAGACGGCTTAGCTTTAACGAGCATCTCCGGAAAAAAGAATTGAAGAAAGGAATATTGGTGCTCTGCTACGACAATCACTTCGACACGCGCAAGGATAAGAAATTCCTACTCCGATGGGGAGGTCCTTTCATCGTCAGGCAAAAGTATGCCAATGGAAGCTACCAGCTTATGGAGGTTGATGGAAAACTTCATAAAACCACGGTAAATGGTTGGCGACTTAAACATTATTTTCTTCAATTTGACCAGGCTCCACCAATTGACATTCCAGATGAGGACACACCATCAACCGCCACCTCCGACGATAATGATCAAATAGATGAGCTAGAGACATGAATGCCTCTAGCCAAAAGGGGAGGGCTAATGATGGGGGCTTTTCACAGGCCAACAAGCTCCCATACCCCTCTTCTCTCGTGCCCACCCCATGAAAATCCCCTCTTAGGGAGGGAGTGATAAAAGACATTGGAAAAAAGTAAGAAAAACTAAAGTATGATTATGTAAATATATAAGAAAGGTAAAATAGGCCACCTCATGCCTGCGGGGTAGCCCATCCCCACCTTGCCTCCTTTTTCTTCACTGTTGCCCCGCCGTGTGTCCCTTTTCCTCTCCTCCACTCAAAAGGTCAACCCCCTCTCTCTTCCCCTTGTCCTTTCTCCTTTCTCTCTCCCCTCAAGCTACCCCACCTCTCACCAATAATGCATTATAACTCACCAATAATGCACCAACTCACATGCAACTTACCCTATCTTCCAAAATAGTATACCCCACCCCCTCTTTCTCTCTCCTATCATATCCCATGACCCAAATATCCCCCCCTCTCTCTAAAGGGCACCATGTCTCTTGTCTTGTAGCTAAATAACCTCCCCCACACTCACACAAACTCAGTTTCACTGAAAAAGGTGCCCACAGACCCATCCCCACCCGGTGGTTACCTGATTTTTCTTGTGTTCACACACATCTGCACACAGATTCACCTCTGAACACACTCCCCTCTCTCCCCTCTTGTAATTACTTTATTCTCCATGTCACCTCTCACTTTTTTTCATCAACCCATCTCTCTCTCTTAGTCTCTCTCTCATGAGACTGCTGTTCTGGCACATATACACACAGCCAGACAAGTGGGGCCCACAGTCACATGGCCTATGTAGATAATGATTTCTTCATTTCTAAATTCTAGAATTTCTCCCCCCTCATCCCCTATATAAAGAGGGGTCACCATCACACAAAGACACACAACATCACCAAAGAACACACTATGCAATGTGTGTGCCTAGTGCACACACACCCACACCCACACCATCACCATCACCACAATCACCATGCTTGTTTTGAGCATGACCTCTACACCCTTGGCTATGGAAGATGAAGGGCAACTAAATGAAGGATGATGGCCATAATCCTCGTGCGAGTCTTCGCCATCAACTCCCACCTATCCTCCATGTGCTCTACCACTCTCTCCCTTCTCATTCCCCTACCCTATGCTCCCTATTTCATCGCCTAATTCTCTAAATAAAGCTTGAGGTTTTGTGAGTATGTTTTCTTGCAATGTTTTGCCCATGTGAGGTGTGTGGAATCGCCACCTAGTCTTGTGTTTTGGAGTGAGCTTGTGTATGTGTGAAGGGTGTGCGGATTCGCCATCCTTTTGTGATGCCTAAGTACTAAGCCGCTATACCCCCTGCCTCACTCTCTCTCTCTCTCTCACTTGATCTCATTCCCTTTCCTTTTCATCATTACTCCCAAGCATCCATCTCTCTTGGATGAAAACTTTGTTATGGTGGTGTCTTGTTTGCGTCCTAGCCGCTGAAGCTAGGTGGTGCCCCCTGCTTGCTTTACCATGACAGGCTCGAGGCGCGCCATTCGGTCCTCGGTGTTTTAGAGGCCGTCGGGGTTCGGGGTTCGCTTTGGTCGTGTCAATAGGTTGGGGTGGACCTTGAATGTAAACCCCCCATGTATGAAATATCATGGGTTTAAGGTATTTCAATGGAGCCTAGCATCTTGGAGACATGGTGTAGCTTGCTTCTGTTCGTGTTTCAATGGAGCGTATCTTGGACAAATGGTGGAGCATCCTTCTCTCCATGTTAATGGACCCTAGCTTGGACAAGTGGTGGACCTTTGCTTCTCTCTATGTTTCAATAGAGTTAGCTTGGACAAGTGGTGGACCTTGGAACCAAACCCCCATGTAAAACCTATCATGGTCACTCCAAGTGGTGAGAAATAATAACCCTTAAGATATAGCCTTATAGGTTGGACAAGTGGTAGACCTTAACACCCATATATTCTTAATATAATGACATAGAGTGAAAAAGTGGTGAATCTTGAGACCAAACCACTCATGCTACTAGCGTTAATAGGTTGGACAAGTGGTGGACCTTGAATGTAAACCCCCCATGTTTCAATAGTGTTAGCTTCGACAAATGGTGGAGCATCCTTCTCTCCATGTTTTAATGGAGCCTAGCTTGGACAAGTGGTGGACCTTTGTTTCTCTCTATGTTTCAATAGAGTTAGCTTGGACAAGTGGTGGACCTTGTAACCAAACCCCCATGTAAAACATATCATGGACATTTCAAGTGGTGAGAAAGAATACCCTTTAAGATATACCCTTATAGGTTGGACAAGTGGTCGACCTTAACACCCAGATCTTCTTAACGTAATGACATAGAGTGGAAAAGTGGTGAATCTTAAGACCAAACCACTCATGCTACTAGAGATAATAGGTTGGACAAGTGGTGGACCTTGAATGTAAACTCCCCATGTACGAAATATCGTGGGTTTAAGGTATTTCAATGGATCTTAGCATCTTGGAGACATGGTGCAGCTTGCTTCTCTTCATGTTTCAGTGGAGCCTATCTTGGACAAATGGTGGAGCCTCCTTGTCTCCATGTTTCAATGGACCCTAGCTTGGACAAGTGGTGGACCTTTGCTTCTCTGTATGTTTCAATAGAGTTAGCTTGGACAAGTGGTGGACCTTGGAACCAAACCCGCATATAAAACCTATCATGGTCATTCCAAGTGGTGAGAAAGAATACCCTTTAAGATATAGCCTTATAGGTTGGACAAGTGGTGGACCTTAACACCCGGATCTTCTTAATATAATGACATAGAGTGGAAAAGTGGTGAATCTTGAGACCAAACCACTCAGGTTACTAGTGATAATAGGTTGGACAAGTGGTGGACCTTGAATGTAAACCCCCCATGTACGAAATATCATGGGTTTAAGATATTTCAATGGAGCCTAGCATTTTGGAGACATGGTGCAGCTTGCTTCTCTTCATGTTTCAATCGAACTTGGCTTGGAAAAATGGTGGAGCATCCTTGTCTCCATGTTTCAATGGAGCTTAGCTTGGACAAGTGGTGGACCTTTGCTTCTCTCTATGTTTCAATAGAGTTAGCTTGGACAAGTGGTGGAGCTTGGAACTAGACCCCTATGTAAAACCTATCATGTGCATTCCAAGTGGTGGTAAATAATACCATTTAAGATATAGCCTTATAGGTTGGATAATTGGTGGACCTTAACACCCAGATCTTCTTAATATAATGACATAGAGTGGAAAAGTGGTGAATCTTGAGACCAAAACACTCATGCTACTAGGGATAATAGGTTGGACAAGTGGTGGACCTTGAATTTAAACCCCACATATACAAAATATCGTGGGTTTAAGGTATTTCAATGAAGCCTAGCATCTCGAAGACATGGTGCATCTTGCTTCTCTTCATGGTTCAATGGAGCCTATTTTGGACAAATGGTGGAGCATCCTTCTCTCCATGTTTCAATGGACCCTAGATTGGACAAGTGGTGGACCTTTGCTTCTCTCTATGTTTCAATATAGTTAGCCTATATTAGACAATTAGTAGACCTCGAATCTCTCCATGTTGTCTAGAGCTGAGCTTGGACAAGTGGTGGACCTTACTTCTCCCTTCCCTTAGTTTACTAGCTTAAAAGATCACTATGTATACTTGCTTAGATCTAGCTTGAACAAGTGGTGGACCTTGTATTCAGAAAAACTTAATCCATTACAAAAAAGTATATGTTAAAATAGCATTTGGTTTTTTTTGTTTCGGAAAAGATGGCTCCAAAAAAACAGGTTGCAAGGGTTGCTGTCTCAGTTGACTATACTTGCAATGATCTTAGGAAATGGTATTTGGACATACATGGTATAGAGGGTGCACAATTTCATAAGGTGCATCTATTTATTGCCAAAAAGGAGAATGACAGCTTGTTTGAAGATGTTGGAAAAGTTGTGGAAGCATCTGTCTCTGTAGTTGATAGTCATCCGAAGGTGGAATGCATTGACATTCTAGTTCCAATGAATCTAGAATTTCAACTATCTCCAGGAGCATATGCATTGGAGCGCATGTCTAGAAACAAAGAAGAGACAATGTTTTCTCGAGGATGGAAGTTTGCAGAATCAAATCCAAATATCACAGCGGATCAACTTCAAAGATCCATTATTGCCACACTACAACGAAAAAAGGTGAAAGCTTCACGACCACCATCCACAAAGAAGCAATCAAAAGTGCAGAAAGTAGCAACTAAGCGAACTAGTTCCATTTTGGATGTAGACAAGGCATCTTTGGCATCCTC
The DNA here is from genome assembly GCF_014529385.1 of Adiantum capillus-veneris. Taxonomy (NCBI): domain Eukaryota; kingdom Viridiplantae; phylum Streptophyta; class Polypodiopsida; order Polypodiales; family Pteridaceae; genus Adiantum; species Adiantum capillus-veneris. Next base: position 93,215,297 of record NC_140960.1, read on the forward strand.
ATCAACAGAGGGTTCAATGTCAAAGATGAGAATTGTGGATCCAGATGTTTTAGAAGCTGAGGCCATGAAAGGACAAGAAAAAGATACAGGTGGAATGAATAAGTACATAAACTACTTTCCTTTCCAAAATAGGGAATTTGATATCCCTATTCAAAATTGTTGGCTTGCTCCTGATCACTATAATGCACGTATTATGGATAAAAAACACGATGAAAGTGTGTTATTTGGATTTTCACGGAGTACGACCAAGCATGTAGCATGTGCATATTTGATCCCTGTTCGAAATGCAAAATCAAAGAAGGGGACTCCTTTGGCAGTAGAAGAGGTAGAGGAGCGAAAAATTAAAGATTATCATTATTGGATTCTTGATGGGCAACATTCAATCTATGCTGCAAAAGTTTTGCTTCACAATGAACAAAACAACAAAGAGATATTGAAAGACTGATTATCATGTATAAATTTAGAAAGGCTCGCATTGTTGTGAATGCTTCTCCATTTGTTGCAACTGCTATATCTGCCATTGCAAATGAGGAGGCTCAGGCATTGTATGTCAAGAAACCTTATAGCCAAATATTGAGACATTTACGGAGTCAATGGATCTTCTCAGGACGACCACCAAAGGCAGCAAGTGGAATTGCAGAGGGACATGCATCTCATGATGGATGGGAAGTAAGTTATTTTCTTTGTCTTTTTGATAGTGTTTAATTAACAAATATTGCTCAATAGTTTAATTATTTCTCTATTTCTTTTTAGGCTTTTCTTCGATTGGCAAGAATGAGTGCAGTAGCAAGTTGGATTGCTAAACAGGCACACATGGTCACATAGTCTGATTTAATTTATGATTGCTGGATAGAAATCATTGAAGGGATAGAAGAGGAGAATAAGAAACCCCCAACAACTGTATTTAGATACCTTTGTGGCCTTGAGGAATCAGAGGTAAAGACTATTCAAGAAGAGATTAGAGATGAGAAGATTTTACTGTCAAAGAGTGCAAAGGATGGTGATGTAACTGACATGTATGATCGAATCAAGCAGTTGAAGCAAGACAAATTGATTCAAGATGCACTTCTTGAAGGCTTCAACAATTTGAATGAGTCTTCACCATGTAAAGACTGGGAAGAGGTGGTCAAAATGTATAACATCAATGATGTTGTTTATAAAACAATTTTAATGCTATGCGAGGAATCGATCAGATCTAGTTTGACGCGTGGAACAAAGAAAATGGCTTTTCCAGATGGAGCAATAAAATACATGCAATGGGTAATTCACCTTCAAAAGGAGAAAACTGAGCCTAGAGATTTTCCATGGTCAATCTATGTGGTGAGCCTACAAATGGAAGGAAATCTCTACTTGATGCGCCACTTCAATAATAAAGTGCCTATTGGCTTATGTGTTTTAGATATGAAAAAAAACGTTGGAGGCAATTTGAAGTGGAGTGAGGAGACATTTAACAATGCTTTGGATGGGATCTTGGCTATTGCTGGAGGGTCAACAGATCCTGGATCTGTCTTTCTTGCATTTGTGGATTTCACTAACTTCACAAAATTGCAATGTGCCTTTCACGCCATGGGAGATAATCTGAGCTACCATTGTTGTGGTGCATTGCATCACTTTCCATCATCTCCTTGCAAAGGAGCAATTCAATTCCTAACAGTTATTGCCTTCTTGGGACAAGGCAATGCATTTGAAGACCTGAGAAGAAGATCGGAGGAACATCCCATGCCAATTGATTGTTCTCTTCTTCAAGTAGCAGATAACGATATGTCAGATTTGCAATATTTGGAGGCCAAAAAAAGAGCTTTGGTCAAGCACTACATTCGTACATATTGTTTTGAAGACCGCAATATTTTTGATGTTTTTGGTGATGGCTCCTTGGTTGCACAAGAAGGAATACAACAGAAAAAAGAAGTTATATGCTTAATTGATAGTGTGGAGGAGGCAAAAAGCGTGGAGACCATGCTGCTAGACTTTGTTAAGTCTCATGAAGATATAGAAAAATGGGCTGGACTTCAACAATCCAATTCACAATCAGATGACACTGTGCCTGTTACAGAGGAGTGCTCTCCACAAAGAGAAGAAGAAGAACATCAACAACATCCTCTGTCAATGGAGGACTTTTTGGAAATGGAGACACGTATGTTTTGAGTTTCTTGTGCATGTTAGTGTTTCTTGTTACTGATTTGATACTCTTAATGTTAGATTTTGCTTTATATAGTATTGATTGAGTTTGTATTTTTTATCTCAAGCATTCAAGGTTTGAATGTAAATAGTAAATTACTTGAGTTTTTGAATGGTGGATCTTTAGACTAAAACTATAACATTTAATACTCACAAAGACTTAATTACTTAAGAGCTTGAACTCAATAAGTTTTGGACCTTTTATCAATACCCCCTTGATATGATACATTAGATCGTAGCATGGTTAAATGGTGATGCTTCATAAATTGAACCTAGCTTAGACAGGTGCTGGAGCCTAAATTTAAACTAACCTTGCTAGAAGGGAGCTTATGTTTGGACTTTGAGAACTAGAATAAGTAATCAATTAGAGCATAGATTAGACATGTGGTGGTGGCCTTAGAGACCAAAATATTAATGAGCTTGGAAAGGTATTTAAGTACTGCAATTTACTTAGTTTTAGTACTCACTAAAGGCATAGCTCGACAAAAGGTGGACTTTACATGGATCCTAATTTCAAGAGGTGTGGTAGACCTTCAAACCAAGCTCATATAGCTTGGACATGTGGTGGACCTTGCATGGAGACTAGTTTAGACAAGTGTGGTACACCTTGTAACCAACACCCATTTGTTATATTAGCTTGGACAAGTGGTGGACCTTGCTTTTATGTTTCAATGGAGCATATTTTGGACAGGTGGTAGACCTTGTTTCTCTCCATGCTTCAATGGAGAGAAACATTAGCTTGGACAAGTGGTGGACCTTGCTTTTATGTTTTAAAGGAGCATATTTTGGACAAGTGGTAGACATTGTTTCTCTCCATGGTTCAATGGAACCCACCTTAGACAAGTGAAGTACCTTGAAACCAAACCCCCATAATACAACCTACTAAATAGGTTGGAAAATTGGTGGGATATGAAACCATCCATGATAGAGCATAGTATAGGTGAAAACGTAGTGGTCCTTATATCAATTACCCATGCATAGCTTGGACAAGTGGTGGACCTTGATTCTCTCTATGTTTCAATGGATCCTATCTTGGACTAGAGATATATCTTACTTATTTCCATGCTTCAATGGATTGTAGCTTGGATAAGGAGTGGACCTTCAAACAAAACTCCACAGCATAGCATATATTAACAATTCATGGGTTTTATAGAGATTTTCTTGCCTATTTTGGAGAGTTGGTACACCTTTATTCTCCATTCTTCAATGGATCTGAGGTTGGACAAGCGGAGCTGGGAAGTGGTCAACCTTAAAATGAAACCTCCCATGCTACAACCCATCATAGATCGTATATGTAGTGGACCTTGAAACTCTTTTATGTCCCTAGCTTAGAGAAGCATTGCACTCTTGATTATCTCCATACATGAAGGCAAGGTTGGACAAGTGGTGGACCTTCAAACCAGAATCTCTATGCAATAATAGGCAAGTGGTGGAGCTTGTTTTCTCCATGTTCCAATGGAGCCTAGCTTAGACAAACAATGGAGCTTGCTTCTCTCCATGTTTCAATGGATCCTAGCTTAGAAAAGTGGTGGAGCTTTGCTTCTCTCCATGTTCCAATGGACCATATCTTAGACAAGTGGTAGACCTTGAAAAACACCCCCTGTATACAACATATTATGGGGTTTTCATGTTTCAATGGCGCCTAGCTTGGACAAATGGTAGAGCTTGCTTCTCTTTATGTTTCAATGGATCCAATCTTAGCCAAGTGGTGGACCTTGAAACAAGAATCCCCCCCCCCCCATGTACAACGTATTATGGGTTTTGAAAGCACTGGGAGAAAATAATAGCTTTGATAAGTGGTGGACCTTGCTTCTCTCCATGCTTCAATGGAGCCGAGGTTGGACACATGTTGGAGAGAAGATGGTTGTCCATGAAATAAGACCATGCATGCTATAATGAATCATATGTTGTACACATGGTGGACCTTGCAATTGTTTTATATGCCTAACTTGGACAAGTGGAGGACCCTTGATTACCTCCAGATATCAACAACAAGCCAAGTTTGGACAAGTGTAGTACCACCAAACCAGAATCTCTATGCTACAATAGAGTATATGTAGGACATGCGGTGAACCTTGATATCAAACCATCCATGCTACTAGAGATTATAGGTTTCACATGTGGTGGAACCTTGTATCAATGTTCTATGTGTAGTTTTTGACTAGTGATAGACCTTGAAACTAATCCCTCTAGGCTACAAGAAAAAAGAGATGGATGAGGAGGCTAGACTACTTTTGTTGCATCAATGCATCCCATGTTACCACATATACTATAGGGTTCTTGGATAAGTGTTGGATCTTGTGTCAATGCTCCATGTCTAGCTTGGACAAGTGGTGGACCTTGGTTCTCTCTATGCTTCAAATGGGCAATAGATTGGAGACACAGTGGCCTTTTTTTTCCAATGATTTTATTTTTTGAAACCTTGGAGGCACCATGTAAGAGGCACTCTAAGTCTTCCATACAATGGACCTATTGGACTATAAAATAATGATATCTTTCTTTGATATTGTCATTATTTTATGCATAATATTTTCTTCTTTTTGCAGACACAAAGGAGTTAAGGGATATAAAAACTAGATGTATTTCACACTATGATTGGCATGAAGATCCTTTTGGGACAACAACTTTTCCTATTCCCAAAGATGTAATTTTCCACATTAACGGTGTGGATTTTGAAGTGCGACTTTCATGTATTGAAGGAGCTGGTTATGGGCTATTTGTGCATACTACCCTGGAAAGTGGTTTGACTATTCTAAACTATGGAGGGCATAAGTATAGATTTCAAGACTGGAAAAAGATATGCAAAATATTTCCAAGAGCTTATAAATATTCTCTTCTAGAGGATCCAAACATAGAAGAAGAGGAAGATCAATCATACATTATTGGTTGTGTAGAAGAAGGAAACGTGTCGGGCTATATAAATAGTTCTCACAGTACAAATGTTTGTCCCAACGTACGCTATACATTTGATCCAAATTTTCCACCTTGGCATAAATGCACCTCTTCACACATCAAGTCAGAAGAATATGGCCATGTATGCATTGAGACTATTTGTCAAGTTGAAGCAGGAGAAGAGTTGTTTGCTGACTATAACTTTACTTGACATTGTAAAGTATTGTACATGGATGGAAATCTCAAGTACACGCATCATTTTCATTTTTCATGGATGAAATCTCAAGTGAATATAACATTTGTTTATTGTTTAGTTTATGCTCAACGAGAATCTAGAGTGCTCTTATGCTTTGTGTGTTGTTTAACTTATTTGACTACCTTGGCCATAGAATCTTGATTCTACTCTAGATTTGTGATAAATCTTACCAAAATTTAATCAATGTCTAGGTTGGACAAGTGTGGGGATTCAAACATTACTGTCTTAAACAAGTGGAGTTATCCTACTTGAATAAGTGGTGGCCTTTGAATCCAAATCTAAGCCAAATCTCTAATTGTTTGCTTGTAGTCTAGGTTGGACATTTGGTGGACCTTGTATCCATGTTTCCTCAACAAGTTGTGGCTTTTAGTTTTCACTTTTACTCATCTTTAATAAAGTGTAGGATGGAAAATGTTGAGTTAGTAGATTGTATTTTAGACAAGTGGTGTTTTGTGTACGAATGCTGAAAATGGTTGTAAGGATTCTAACAATGACTTTACCTTAAATAAATTTCTTACTAGGAGTTCTACATATAAATATGGTGAATAAAATTCTAGTGGTTTTGAGATACCATTTGTGTGTGTGTTTTCTTAGATTCACAAACTGGGATGGATAATGCTCCTATGGTTCAATCAACAACTATAGAATCCATAGATTCTATGGTTTCTAAAGTGCCCAAGATGGATGATATTTCTATACTAGAGTCTAGTGTTATGCAACTTGAGAAAGCTTCCAATAATGAGAACCAAGAAATCGATGCTTCAAAAATGCAACATACATCAAAAGAGACTGAAAAGTCCACTCACAAGCTATTGCCAATTGGTACTACGTCATGTAGTGTAGATGTTGAGAAATCCATGCTTACAATTATATTGGATTTAAATGGTCTATTGTTGAAACGTTCCCCTCAACCATCCTCACACCACAACTCAGTGCAAATGGATTCAAAAAGATATATTATACTCAGGCCAGGTTGCATCCAATTCTTGAAGACTATTTTACAGAGGTTTAATGTTGCAATTTGGTCGACAGCTACTAGGAATAATGTGTATCAAATCCTTGCAGCACTAAACAACTTAGCTGAGGATACATTGCCTTTCTTTGCAATTTGGTCGCAAGATGTTTGCTACACCGCTCAAACTCAAAAATTGTTTAGACCCGACAATCCAAACGTTGAGGCAATGTTCAAGCCTCTAGCCAAAATTGCCATGGGGTTTGAATGTGATCCACAAAGAACTGTGCTTATTGATGACTCTCCTTACAAGGGATGTATTTCACCAGCAACAATTGCATTTTTCCACCACAATTTGATGCTGAGAAGATGGTTGACAATATGCTCTTGGAGGAGCTACTGCCATACTTGATTCAGCTTGATGAGAGAAGGGATGTGTGTGATTTAATTGCTTCTAATCGTTATGGACAACCTATAGTGACAAATGATAGTGAATACAAACAAATCATGGAGTATTGGAAGCAGAAAAATGATGTTTGGTCAGCTAAGGTGTTCTTTACAAGAAGAATACCACCTGCAAAAGGTGACAAAGATGAAACTATCATTGAAGATGCAAGTGACACAAGCCACCGCAATGAAATGAGAAGAGCCCAAATACAAGAGATCTTGGCAAAGGAGCGTACACCCATTGAAAGCATGAAGGCATCACAATTGACCACTTTAGCTAGGCAATTGGGTTGTAACACAAAAGGAGTTTTGAAGGCAACCATAGCAAAGGCTTATATAAATAAGGTGAAAGCTGAGAACAATCTTCTAAGGCTGGATAGAAACCAACCCTAAGGTACTAGTGACATGTCATATATTCTTGATACACATGCTTGAACACTCATGTGCATGGTATCTAACAAATCTTTCTTTTTATTCCTTCCTGCAGGATCTTACAAAGGATACTACTAGATGGAGCTCAATCAATAGAGATTTTGATATTTTTGCTCAAAATAATGAAGCAGTCACCTACATTTTTTGTTTATCAATTTCTTGAGAGACTTTCTTTTAGTTTTTAATCATCAAATGAAATGAAATGTATCCTTCTTATTAAGATTGCTGATCTTTTTCTTGTTCAAAACTTTCAATTGTGATTTATAGTTTTGTTAGCATGAGATTGTGCTTTTTTAGTTTGAAAAAAATTGTCAAAGATCCAAGTCTTTTTAGTTTGTAATCATCAAATGAAATGAAAAGTATCCTTCTTATTAAGATTGCTGATCTTTTTCTTGTTCAAAACTTTTAATTGTGATTTATAGTTTTGTTAGCATGAGATTGTGCTTTTTTAGTTTGAAAAAAACTGTCAAAGATCCAAGTCTTTTTGGCTTTACTTAAGTTCTTAATTGTGAAAGATCCAAGTCTTTTTGCTTTACTTAAGTTATTGATTGTCTATGTAATAGTCCTTAAAACAATATCGGATGGATTTCTTGCTCCCATGTCTCACATTGGTCTTTAGGTAAGACAAGTGGTGACCTTGAAAGTATGGTCTCATATCTCGATCAAGTAAAGAGACATGAAGCTTAAATATCACTACTATGTATCTAGTTTTAAACTCCATCCAGACAAAGATACTAGAGTGCCAAATTGCAGTCTAGTTTAAGTGAAAATCCATTTGGGCTAAGGTAAAACTTATAGTGTCTCATTTTTCTAGGATTCTACCCCATCAAGGAAGTTAGAATCTAGCACAAAACAATTAAGACTCTTTTGGAGCCTAGATAGGACAATTCGTGGAACTTAAGAAACTCATTATTGAGTTAGAGTCTAGTTTAGATAAGCAAAAGATCTTCAAACCAGCACTTGACTTTCTTACTATTCAATATTCAAAGTCCCTTGAGGCTAACAAATTACATACCTACTTGTAACCTAACTAATGAGTAATTATATAGATCTAAGCAAGTATATATAATGAGTCTTCAAACTAATAAACCAAGGGAAGAGAGTAGCAAGGTCCACTACTTGTCCAAGATCAGCTCTAGACAACATAGAAAGATGCTAGTTCTACTAATTGTCTAATTATAGGCATGGAGAAATGATAGAAGGTTGACCACTTGTCCAACCTATCATCTCTAGTAAGATGGGAGGTTTGGCCTTAAGATTCACCATGTAACCAACCTATACATCATTGTATTATGAAGAGTAGAAAAGCAAAGCTCCACCACTTGTCCAAGCTAGTTCTAAAATCCACATGGAGATAAGCAAGCTCCACCATTTGTCGAATCTCTCTTCCATTAAAACATGAAAAAACTCAGCTATGTTGTACAGGGGGGACTTTTTTCCAAGGTCCACCACTTGTACAAGCTAGGATCCATTAAAACATGGAAATAAACAAAGCTCCACCACTCGTCCAACCTTTAGAGTTGCAAAGTGTATGGGTTGTCTAAACTAGGTATGGGAAAATAATTGAAGGTCCACCACTTGAAACATGGAGCGAAGCAAGCTCCACCATGTCTCCAATATGCTAGACTCCATTGAAACACCCTAAGCCCATGATATTTTGTACACAGGGGATGTACATTCAAGATCCACCACTTGTCCAACCTAGTATCCCTAGTAGCTTGATAGGTTTGGTCTCAAGATTCACCACTTGTCCACTCTATGTCATTGTATTAAAAAGGATTGGGTGTTAAGGTCCACCACTTGTCCAACCTATAAGGTTATATTTTAAATGGTGTTTTTTCTCACAACTTGAACTACCCATGATATGTTTTACATGGGAGTTTTGTTTCAATGTCCACCACTTGTCCAAGCTAACTCTATTGAAACATAGAGAGAACCAAAGGTCCACCACTTGTCCAAGCTAGGCTATATTGAAACATGGAGAGAAGGATGCTCCACCATTTCTCCAAGATATGCTATATTGAAACATGGAGAGAAGCAAGCTCCACCATGTCTCCAAGCTAGGATACATTTAAATACCCTAAACCAATTTTATTTGTACATGGGGGGTTTTATTTCAAGGCCCACCACTTGTCTAACCTATTATCCCTAGTAGCACGAGTGGTTTGGTCTCAAGATACACCACTTGTACACTCTATGTCATTATATTAAGAAGAACTATGTATTAAGGTCCACCACTTGTACAACCTATAAGGTCATATCTTAAATGGTATCCTTTCTCACCACTTGAAATGCCCATGATATGTTTTCCATGGATGTTTCATTCCAAGGTCCACCACTTGTCCAAGCTAACTCTATTCAAATATAGAGAGAAGCAAAGGTCCACCACTTGTCCAAGATAACTCTATTCAAACATAGAGAGAAGCAAAGGTTCACCACTTGTCAAAGCTAGGCTCCGTTGAAGCATGGAGAAAAGTAACCTCCATCATTTTTCCAAGATAGTTTCCATTCAAACATGGAAAGAATCAAGATCTACCATGTCTCCAAGATGCTAGGCTCCATTGAAACACCCTAAAACCATGATATTTTGTACATGGGGTGTTTACATTCAAGGTCTACCACTTCTCTAACGCATTATACCTAGTAGCATGAGTGGTTTGGTCTTAAGATTCACCACTTATCCACTCCATGTCATTATATTAAGAATAACTGGGTGTTAAGGTCCACCACTTGTCCAACCTATAAGGGTATATCTTAAATAGTATCCTTCACCACTTGTCAAGGTCCATAACCACTTTTCCAACCTATAAGGTTATATCTTGAATGATATTTTTCCTCATCACTTGTAATGTCCATGCTATGTTTTACAAAGGGGTTTTGTTCCAAGACCCACCACTTGTCCAAGCTAACTCTATTGAAACATAGAGAGAAGCAAAGGTCCACCACTTGTCCAAGATAGGCTCCATTGAAACATGGAGAGAAGGATGTTCCACCATTTCTCTAAGATAGGTTCCATTGAAACATTGAGAGAAGCAATCTCCACCATGTCTCCAAGCTAGGCTCCATTGAAATACCCTAAACCCATAATTTTGTACATGAGGGGTTTACATTCAAGGTCCACCACTTGTCCAGCCTATTATCCCTAGTAGCACGAGTGGTTTGGTCTCAAGATTCACCACTTGTACACTCTATGTCATTATATTAAGAAGAACTATGTGTTAAGGTCCACCACTTGTCCAACTTATAAGGTTATATTTTAAATGGTATCCTTTCTCACCACTTGAAATGCCCATGATATGTTTTACATGGGGGTTTCATTCCAAGGTCCACCACTTGTCCAAGCTAACTCTATTAAAACATATAGAGAAAGAAAGGTCCACCACTCGTCCAAGATAGGCTCATTGAAACATGGAGAGAAGGAACCTCCACTGTTTCTCCTAGATAGGCTCCATTGAAACATGGAGAGAAATAAGCTCCACCATGTCTCCAAGTTGCTAGGCTCCATTGAAATACCCAATACCCATAATATTTTGTACATGGGGGGTTTACATTCAAGGTTCACCACTTGTCCAACCTATTATCCCTAGGTTTGGTCTCATGATTTACCACTTGTCCACTCTATGTCATTATATTAAGAGGAATTGGGTGTTAAGGTCCACCACTTGTCCAACCTATAATGTTATAGCTTGAATGGTATTTTTTCTCACCACTTGTAATGCCCATGACATGATTTACATGGGGGTTTTGTTCCAAGGTCCACCACTTGTCCAAGCTAAATCTATTGAAACATAGAGAGAAACAAAGGTCCACCACTTTTCCAAGCTAGGCTGCATTGAAACATGGACCTTAATACCAAATTATTTCTAGTAGCATGAGTGATATTTTGTACATGGGGGGTTTACCTTCAAGGTCCACCACTTGTCCAACCTATTTTCCCTAGTAGGTTTGGTCCCAAGTTCACCACTTATCCACTCTATGTCATTATATTAAGAATAATTGGGTGTTAAGGTCCACCACTTATCGAACCTATAAGGTTATATATTGAATGATATTTTTTCTCACTACTTCTAATGCCCATGATATGTTTTACATGGGGGTTTTGTTGCAAGGTCCACCACTTTTCCAAGATAACTCTATTCAAACATAGAGAGAAACAAAGGTCCACCACTTGTCCAAGCTAGGCTCCATTGAAACATGGAGAGAATGATGCTCCACCATTTATCCAAGATAGGCTGCATTGAAACATGGAGAGAAGCAAGCTTTACCATGTTTCCAAGCCAAGCTCCATTGAAACACTCTAGGGGGTTTTATTTCAAGGCCCACTACTTGTTTAACCTATTATCCCTAGTAGCATGAGTGGTTTGGTTTCAAGATTCACCACTTGTACACTCTATGTCATTATATTAAGAAGAACAATGTGTTAAGGTCCACCACTTGTCCAACCTATAAGGTTATATCTTAAATGGTATCCTTTCTTGCCACTTGAAATGCCCATGATATGTTTTACATGGGAGTTTCATTCCAAGATCCACCACTTGTCCAAGCTAACCATATTCAAACATAGAGAGAAATAAAGGTCCACGACTTGTCCAAGCTAGGCTCCATTGAAACATGGAGAGAAGGAAACTCTACCATTTCTCCTAGATAGGCTCCATTAAAACATGGAGAGAAGTAAGTTCCACCATGTCTCCAAGATGCTAGGATCCATTGAAATACGAAAAACCCATGATATTTTGTACATGGGGGATTTACATTCAAGGTCAACCATTTGTCCAACCTATTATCCCTAGTAGTTTTGGTCTCACGATGCACCACTTTTCCACTCTATGTCAATATAATAAGAGGAATTTGGTGCTAAGGTCCACCACTTGTCCAGCCTATAAGGTTATACCTTGAATGGTATTTTTTCTCACCACTTGTAATGCCCATGACATGCTTTACATGGGGGTTTTGTTCCAAGGTTCACCACTTGTCCAAGCTAACTCTATTGAAACATAGAGAGAAACAAAGGTCCACCACTTGTCCACGTTAGGCTCCATTGAAACATGGACCTTAATACCAAATTATTCCTAGTAGCATGAGTGATATTTTGTACATGGGGGGTTTGCAATCAAGGTCCACCACTTGTCCAACCTACTTTTCCTAGTAGGTTTGGTTGCAAGATTCACCACTTGTCCACTCTATGTCATTATATTAATAATAATTGGGTGTTAAGGTCCACCACTTGTCCAACCTATAAGGTTATATATTGAATTGTATTTTTTCTCACCACTTGTAATGTCCATGATATGTTTTACATGGGGATTTTGTTCCAAGGTCCACCACTTGTCCAAGCTAAATATGTTCAAACATAGAGAGAAACAAACGTCCACCACTTGTCCAAGCTAGGCTCCATTGAAACATGGAGAGAATGATGCTCCACCATTTATCCAAGATAGACTCCATTGAAACATGGAGAGAAGTAAGCTCCACCATGTCTCCAAGATGCTAGAGTCCATTGAAATACCCAAAACCCCTGATACTTTGTACATGGGGGGTTTACATTCAAGGTCCACCACTTGTCCAACCTAATATCCCTAGTAGTATGAGTGGTTTGGTCTTAGGATTCACCACTTGTCCACTCTATATCATTATATTAAGAAAAATTGGGTTTCCATATATAAATGGATCTTTGCTTGGATAAGTTGTAGACCTTGAGACCTAAATACCCATTCTACACTAGAGCATTGGTTAAGCCTTATGCACTTCAAGCATACCTTTAACAACAAGTAGTAGTTATTAGTTAACTTAAGTCTAGTTGAACTCCATGGTATTGAGACTAAGAGAGAGTGTAGCATTAAAAAGAGTCAGGATTTTAATTTGACTTTCTTTCTATTAATGAGTAGATCATAGATGGATTTTGGTATCTAATAAAACCTTAGGGTAGACAATGTAAAACTCATGTCTATTGTTGTGCTTGCATTAAGTGTTCTTGTTCTTTAATTTCAGAATCATTATAGAAAAATGGATTGGCTATATGCTGGCATAAATTGAAGAAAACTATTGAATTACCCATCCAACCTCCTCCAAGACCTTGTCCAAGGAATGAATCACCTCCTTATCACCTACCACTTTCTTTCAAGGACATCAAAAGAGTACTTATCTTGGATCTAGAGGGGTTACTTCTCAAGACAATTGAAATGAAACATGGAGATTCTATGCCATCTTGGGCTCAACACATGCGACTTGTGGAGGATAAAGATGAAGTTTATCATGTGGTGCGACCAGACGCACAAAGTTTTTTGGATTTTTGTGTTGAATACTTTGAGCTATGGATATGGAGTTGCTATAACTTAACAAGGGTGCAACGCATCACACAAAAATGTTTTCCTGAGCAGTATACCAAGTTCAAGGTGTTTATGAGTAACAAAAATTGCCAAAGTCCAAATATCATGTTAGGATTTACAAGGATTTATCACAAAAATTTGAGTGATATTTGGAAGATATTTGAGGATTTTGATGCAAACAATACCTTAATTTTTTATGACACTCCATATAGGGTGATGTGGAACATACCAGGGACATATCTTATATTTCCAAAGATGTGGAGGCAAAATTCCGAGCAACTTCAAAACTTCTTGCAGAGAACCATAATTCCATGGTTGGTAGGATGGTTGTATGCAAGAGATAAGAGAGTCTATACATACAACACAATTGTAAATCAGTATAGTGATTCTGAGACAAATTATGTCCTTGGTGTGTACTTGTCAACACGAAAGCATTGGATAAATATGGCCATAAGATGCTTTTTTAATTCTAGTGTGTATCTTTCAACATTTGTATAATTTGATATAGTCTTTAAAAAAAAAAAAACAAAGGTGTGTCAATTTTATGAACACTTGAATGGAGTGCACCCTACTCTAAGGGGACTTCAATGTACTATTGGAGTGCATCCTATTGTAAGGGGACTCTGATGTATTGCTAGAGTGCACCCAAATTTTTGGGGACTCATTTTTTATTTGATTGGGGCCTATGTTGAGTCATATAGTAAAAGAAATTCAATTTTTGTCAATTCATATCGAGGATGCATTTATTTGTAACTATGAGAGAATTGATGTTTGATGTCAAAATAAAACTAAAATCAACATGGAGAGAAGCAAGCTTCACTATTTGTCCAAGATAGGTTCCATTAAAACATGGAAAACCTCATATATGTTGTACATGGAAGCTTTTTTCCAAGGTCCACCACTTGTCCAAGCTAGGATCCATTAAAACATGGATAGAAACAAGGCTCCACCACTCGTCCAACCTTTATAGCTGCAAAGTGTATCGGTTGTCTAAACTAGGCATGGGAAAATAATAGAAGGTCCACCACTTATCCAATATATTATCTCTAATAGCATGGGAGGTTTGGTCTCAAGATTTAGGAATTGGCTGACCTGTATTTCATTGTATTATGATGAATTTGGTTTTAAAGTCAACTACTTATCCAAGCTATAAATTTATATCTTGAATGGTATTCCTTCCCATCACTTAGAAAACCAATGATATGTTGTACATGGGGGGGGGTTTGTTACAAGGTCCACCACTTGTCCAAGCTAGTTTCATTGAAACATGGATGAAGGCAAGCTCCACCATTTGTTAAAGCTAGACTCCATTGAAATCTAGAAAATCCATGCTATGTTGTACATGGGGTTTTTGTTTTAAGGTCCAACACTTGTCCAAGCTAAGCTCCATTGAAACATGGGGTAGAGAAACACTCCACCACTTGTCCAAGCTAGGAAACATTGATAGTAGTTGGTTTAGTTTGAAGATCCACCACGTGTCTAAGCTAACTCTATTGAAACATAGAGAGAAGCAAAGGTCCACCAATTGTTCAAGCTAGGCTCCATTGAAACATGGACAGAAGCAAGCTCCACCATTTCTCCAAGATAGGCTCCATTGAAACATGGAGAGAATCAAAGGTCCACCATTTCTCCAAGCCAAGCTCCAGTTGTCCAACCTATAAGGTTATATCTTAAATGGTAATCTTTCTAATCACTTGGAATACCCATGATATGTTTTACATGGGGGTTTTGTTCCAAGATCACCACTTGTCCAAGCTAACTCTATTGAAACATAGAGAGAAGCAAAGGTCGACCACTTGTCCAAGCTAGTCTCCATTCAAACAAGGAGAGAAGCAAGCTCCATCATTTCTCCAAGATAGGCTAGCCTGGATAAGTGCACCTTGAAACCAACCTTCCTATGAGGCAATAGAGCATATGCTACATATTTTATGTATGCCCCATGCCTCAAATTAAGAAGTTATAGATTAGAAGTGGACCTTGCTTGAATGTCATATGCAATAAATTAAGGAAAAATAGCCAAGTGGATTGTATTCCTCAATGGATCCTTGCTTTCACAAGTTGTGAACCTTGAGTCACTTTTACATTAACTCGGACAAGTGGTGGACCTAGAAACCAAGCTCTCCATGTTGAGATAAGTTGTAGGTAGGACAATAGAACATAGACAACGATAATGGATGCAATATACTCGTCTCCTAATAATCCAATTGATTGAAACCATGGTATTTTAGTTGTTTTCATTGTGTATTGTATGTGCATAAAGTGGAATGAGACCTTAAGAAAACTCAAATTTTTGACAAAATCTCTATATTTTGTACATGATATATTGACCTGGGAATTGGGATTTTCCCACTTTACCTAATATGGTCTTTTACGATGGTCATGAGTAATGTGCATATCCAAAATGTGATTGGCTTCACCCAAATCTTTCATGTCAAATTGACTTTTTAGCTTGGTTTTCAAGTCAGCAATGTCCTTCTTGGAATGACCAGCAATAAGAAAGTCATCTACATAATAAGTTGTCTATTGGGTTGTCTTTTCACATAAAGACATGGATCCTCATTACTGCGCTTATAGCCTATGGAACGCATAAATGCATCAAAATTTTGATGCCATTGTCTGGATGATTGCTTTGACAAGCCATAGAGACTTTTCATAATCTTACAAACCAAATGTTCCTTGCCCTGTAGCACAAACTCTTCAGGTTGCTGCATATAAATCTCTTCCTTGCGATCACCATGTAAGAAAGTTGTAATGACATCCATTTGATCAAGCTCCATATCTTCAGTGGCAACCAAAGCAAGCAACATTCTCAGTATGGTCACCTTGACCACTGGAGAAAATATTTTCTAGAAATCGACACCATATTCTTGCTTGAAACCTTTGGCCACCACTAAACGAGCTTTGTAATTCTCAATCTTCTTCTTGTAAACCCATTTACAAGGCAATGCTTTCCTACCTTTTGGCAACAGAACAAGTTCCCATGTTTTATTCTTTGAAATACTGGACAACTCCCTCTTTGTAGCATGTTCCCACTGAACCTTATCATTGGCTAGCATAGCCCCTTTGTAACAAGAAGGCTCACCACTATCTGTCAGCAAAACAAAATCCACGCTTGGAACAAAATGTTCTAGTGGATGTGAGACTCTTTGAGATCTCTGCAGCTCATCATAACTCATACTAGCCTGTGTAGTAAGTGCCTTGGGAGTTGTCTGGACAAGAGGTGATACATTGAAAAATGTCACTTTCTGGAATTCAACCTCTTTCACTAGCTGTCTATACATCTTAGTCTCATTAAAGACTGTTGCCATATACATGTGGTAGTGATGTGTGTGAACACACTAGGATTGCTAGGGAATTTTTCCCCTCTTTAGGAGGTTTTTCCCCCCATGCATTGTATATATGCCCATCACTCTAGGGCTATCTATCTTTCCATTGCACACTAAGTAACACCCTCTCATTTTGTGTTCCTTGAGCTTCCTTCGTCTTCTCCAAGCTTTGTGCGTTTCTCTGCAATCCTAATTCCAACAATTGGTATTAGAGTAGGTGCCGTCCTCTCGGGCTTAGTTGCCAGCAGCTCTAGCACACGCTTGCTCACTTTCTCTGATTTTTGTGAGATTTGCCAAGCGTTTGCAGGTTTGCACACGCAATTTTGGCCTTTGTTTCCACTACAAAAAGGTCTGCACATGCAATTTTTTCATTTAGTGTAAATTTTCTGTCAGTGCCGTTTTTTGCATAGCAGGTCTTATACAATCTATTGCAGGTTGTGCTATATAGCACGTGCTGGTCTCACTCAGTTTCTCCTCATTTCGGGTAGTTTTCACATCAAGTGCAAGCATTTTCCATGGCTGACAACAACACAGATGTGTTCAAGATGTTTTCTGCTGAGGACAGATTGGATGGGGACAATTACCCTATGTGGGCTTACATGGTGCAACATGTTCTTGTGTCAAAGGGTGTTTGGAATATTGTGCAGGGCATTGATGTATGTCCTGGTTCTGAGGATGTAGGCGACGTTGAGGATGTTGCAGGTCTTGCTTCAAGAATTGCTGCTATTAGAGTTGTTTTGCCTATGGCAAAACAAGCTCGTTGGGATGTAAAGGATGCGCAGGCTCATGGATTGATTGCATTGTCTATGAAGCGCACCATTACTCCTCACGTTTGTTCAACGAAATCTCCAAAACAGGCTTCGGATATTCTGGTTGGTCTTTATGCAAGCCGTAATGAGGCAAAAATTGCTTTACTGCATAAAGAGCTGGAATCGAAAATTATGCATGAGGAAGATGATATGGACACTTTCCTTGCCGGTGTCAAGGATATCAATGAGCAGCTTATTTTTGTAGGTGAAGTCATTTTAGATAGTTCCCTTGTGTAGACTATTCTTGATGCCTTACCAGATTCCTACCAGACTTTTGCTAGTACTTGGAGACTTATGACCCAAGGAAATCCTGAAGTTGTCAAGTTTGATGCATTATGCACATTGCTGTTGCAAGAGTCACTTTCTAGAAAAAATAGGACTAGGCAGCATGTAGTTGAGCAGGATTTTATTGCTTCTCAAAGAAAGGGTGGTAACAACAATGCAACCACTTCTTATGGTTCTCATGCGAGTGGCAAAAATTCTATTCTTAATGATTTTGCTGGAAGCAATTCTTCTGGAAATTCTGGTGATAAGAGAAAAAAGAAGATGCATTGCCATTATTGTAAAGCTAATGATCACTTGATCAAGCAATGTCCTAAGTTGAAGGCCAAAGAGGCTCAGAAGAAAGACGGTGGTTCCACTGCAAATGTTGGTTCCACTACAAATGCAGCCATTGTTGAGTCTTCTGTGAAAAGAGATTGTGATGTTGATGTTGATGCAGAATGGGCTTTTAGTGTAGATTGCACTTACAATCCTGCTATCCATGATGCATGCATGTCATTTGCTGCAGATTCACATGTGTGGTATTTCGACAGTTGTGCTACAAAGCACATTACCTCACTCACGAATTGTTCACCTCTCTCGAGTGTGTCCCTCATGGGAGTTCAGTCACTTGTGCCAACA
Organism: Adiantum capillus-veneris; assembly: GCF_014529385.1. Lineage (NCBI taxonomy): Eukaryota > Viridiplantae > Streptophyta > Polypodiopsida > Polypodiales > Pteridaceae > Adiantum > Adiantum capillus-veneris. The sequence goes on from NC_140960.1 coordinate 93,233,818, forward strand.
ATGCCTCTTATTGGTTCAGGGAGCTGGAAAGATTGTGCTTACTGTTGCAAATGGCAGTTCTTTCACACTTGTTGATGCACTTTATGTACCTAGGATCAAGAAGAATCTTTTGTTTGTATCTGCACTTGCTATACTTGGACTTGTAGTCAAATTTGTGGATGACAGATGTACAATACATGCTCTCAATTTTGGTGATGAAATTGTTGCATCTAGCCTTTTGTGCCATGGGCTGTATAAGATCACTTTGTATGACAAGTGTGGACAAAATTTTGCAAATGCAGTTGCAGATTCAAGGGTTGTTTCAAATGCAAAACTGTGGCATGCACGTTTTGGGCATCTGAATTTTGTCAGTTTGCTGCATTTGCAAAACTCTGATATGGTTGCTTCTTTACCGTCTCTTGAAGCACCTGTCAAACATATTTGTGAAGGCTGTATTTTGGGTAAAATGCAGCATTCTAAGTTTCCAAAGGATAGTTCAGTTAGGTCCACATGTAGGTTGCAGCTTCAGTTAGGCCCATGCAAACTCCGTCCTTGGGCAATTACCTTTACTTCGTGACTTTCATTGATGATTACTCCAGGCATGCATGGTATATCCACTTAAAGCAAAGTCCGAAGTTTTTATGTGCTTCAAACAATCTCTGGATATGGCTGAAAATGTATCAAAATGTACTATGGGCACCCTCCGTTCCGATCGAGGGGGAAGTATATGTCTCATGAATGCATTTCTAGGGCTAGTCATGGGATAAAACACCACTATACATTGCCTTATACACCTCAGCAAAATGGTGTTGCTGAGAGGAAAAACAGGTCACTTATGGAAATGGCACAATGTATGGTCAAAAGTCAACTTTTATCTCATTCCTTTTGGCTTGAGGCCATCATGTGTGCCATTTATGTACTTAACAAGTGTCCTACAAAAGCTTTGCAGTCTATTACTCCATATGAAGCGTGGCATGATAGAAAGCCTTCTATTGAGCACATGTGTGTTTTTGGCTGTTTGGCATATGCTTTGGTGCCACAAACACAACGTAGAAAATTGGATGATAAGCCTGTCAAATGTATTTTTGTTGGTTATAGTACTGAGAGCAAAGGTTACAAGTTGTATCATCCGCAAACAAAGTGTATTTTGGTTTAAGGGATGTAGTGTTTGTGGAAGATTCTATTCAGCCCTTGCTGTCATGTACTAGAGACAGTAATGTAAGCTCACAAGATATTTATGACACTTTGTTGCCTCTTTTCAGTGATGGAAGTTAGAATGTAAATTCCAATGAGGGAAATGCACAGCCTATGGGGGTTTCCAAAAATGTTTCAGATTAGTCTATTACTGATGCAGATGTACATGATGTACTTGATGAGGAAAGGACTCAAAATGAGCAGGCTAGAGGTATAATCATTGGTGCATACATTGTGTGACAGTAAATTGGATGCACCTTTGTCTAGTTGTACTCGTTCAGGCTCTGGCCATGCATCTTATGCATCAGATTGTTATGCTTTGGCTGTGTCTAGCTTACATGATGTTTAGGAACCTCTGTCTTTTGATGAAGCATAGAATTCAAAAAATTGGATGGCTGCCATGCAATCAAAATATGATGCACTTATAGAAAATGACACATGGACTTTATCTCCTGGAAAAAAGGCCATTGGTATGAAGTGGGGTTACAAGTTGAAATGCAAGCCGGATGGTGAGATCGATTGCCATAAGGCTCAACTTGTTGTAAAGGTTTATGCACAACAAAAAGGCATAGATTATGAAGAGAGTTTTGCTCCCACTTGTAGTATGACTACTCTGTGTTTTCTATGTGCATTGGCATCTCATTTTGGTTGGGATGTACATCAATCAGACATTGTTATTGCTTTCTTGAATGGTGACATATTTGAGGAAGTTTATGTAATGCAGCCTCGCAGTTATGTCATGAAAGGACAAGAGCACAAAGTGTACAGATGTAAGAAGGCTTTGTATGGGTTGAAGCAATCTCCTCGTGCTTGGTGTGAGAAAGTTGACACTCATTTGGTCAAACGAGGCTTTCGTAACAGTCCAACAGAAAGCACATTGTATGTAAAGTGTGAGGGTGATGTACTTATCATTGTGGTTCTTATGTAGATGATTTGCTGATCACTTGACCAAATGAAAGACATATTGCTTAATTTAAGACTGATTTGAATGCTACTTTCAAGATGAAAGATTTGGGGGTGTTTCATCATTACTTGGGTATACAGTTTAAGCAGTGTGATAGTGGTATTGCCTTGTGTCAGAAAAGTTACATAGAGACATTGCTATGTAAATTTGGACTTGAGGATTGAAACCCTATTGCCACTCCCATGGAAACAGGTTTGATGTTGAGTCTACATGATGCTAGCAGTCCTGTTGATGTCACTCTTTACCAAACTGCTGCTGGATGCCTCATTTATGTACGCAACATGAGCCCAGATATTTAGTTTGCAGTCTCACAGGTCAGCATATTTATGCATAGCCCAGGGTTTAAACATTGGCAGTCTTTCAAGAGGATTTTCCGATACCTTAGTGGGACTTTACATCTTGGCTTGTTTTATCCCAAGGAGGGATCATTGCCGCCAGACTTACATGCTTTTTTGGACTCAAATTGGGCTGTTTGTTTTGACATGCGATTTTCCACAAGTGGTTTTTGTTTCATGCTTGGCAGTTCATGTATATCATGGTTGAGCAAGAAGCAACCTACTGTGGACAATTCTAGTTGTGAAGCTGAGTACAAGACAATCTTCACAGCTACGATTGAGTGTGTATGGCTCAGACGCCTTATCGCTAATTTGGGTGTTGGACAGGACGCTGCCAACACTATCTACACTAACAATCAGAGTGCATTGGAAATTGTGAGGAACCCATTTTTTCATGCTCGCACAAAGCACATTGAGGTGCATTACGACTATGTCAGGGAGAGGCTCTCAGCAAGATAGATCAGCTTGGCTTATGTGCCAACACATGACAACCTTGCAGATCTTTTCACAAAGGCATTGTCTTGTGAGAAGCTTGAAGATTTTTGCAAAGCTTTGGGCTTACTCCCCTTTGTGGACTGATCATGTCCTCAGGGCATGGCACTTCCCTTTACTCATGTGCCAGCTCTCGTTCACCGCATCACTCTAGGGGGGATTTGTTACCATATATATGTGGTAGTGATGTGTGTGAACACAATAGGACCGTCGGGGCACTTTTTTCCCTCTTTAGGAGATTTTTTTCCCTGTGCATTGTATATATGCCCATCACTCTAGGGCTATCTATCTTTCCATTGCACACTAAGTAACACACTCTCAAATTGTGTGCCTTCTTCCTTTGTCTTCTCCAAGCTGTGTGCGTTTCTTTGCAACCCTAATTCCAACAAAGACAACATCACTGCTATGGATCATTGATTGACTTTCGGAATCCCATAAACAATAGCCAAATTGACCAGTTACACTATAGCAATTAGGAACTAATAAATGGAGCTAATGATGCTCAAATAGTGAGCTTAGGGACTCTATGGAAAGCTTGCAAGAGGGGCTTCAAGAGGATGTGTTTAATTCATGTTTGTGGTGACTCTTGAGAAACCAAGTTGAGATGTGAATTTAAGAATAAATAATGGTATGCATACTCAAAGCAATATTTCTAGTCTTGCATTGATAAAACCAAGTAATCAAACCATCGATTTGTCACTCCAAAATATGTGATTGAAATAATTGGGGTTTAACAAGATGGATTAATCAATGGGGTTTTTTGGCAAATGAAAGGAAGAAAATCCTACTAAGTTATGTGATTAGATTCCTCCTAATCAAGCACTAACAAGCCATGGAGGATAGTGGCTCACTTGGGTCTTCCAAGAGCATGCCCATACATGATTAATCAAGCGATTGGTTAGTGAGAATAATAACTCGTTAGGAAGAAAATGGGTTCTAGAAAGGTCTCTTTATTTGGGAGTTTAAGGAATTCAAACCTTTACTATTATGAAAGTAATCAAAATGACATCTTTTGAATTCAAGCAATAAAAGTAGCTAGTTTATTTATATTCAAAAAAATTTCCAAAATGAAATTTAAAATCTAGCGAGTAAAACCATATCATCACAGCATATCTCTAGAAAGAGCTCATCACATAGATCACACATTTGTAATCTTTACTCAAATCAAAGATCATATTTTAGACTTATGGAAGATCGTAAATCATAAAATTATCCACCTCCTTTTTGGGAGAAAAGTACATCCTTTGCCCACTCTTACACCGCTCACACCCACCCACCATTATTGCACACATGGCATATACCTATTCATCAAAATATAAATCACCTCCATAATATTATGGAAAATGTCATAAGCATAAAAAGCTAATTACTTCTCATTTCTTTGATACCAGACACCAGCTGTTAGGAATAGGGTGGCTTGATAAGTGTCTAAACTAGGGAAGGTACACACCATATGTTTGTGCACATGCCAAAGGCCATATTATGAGACCAAAGTGTAGGAACCTCTCAATTCCACACAGCCATCTTTGACCAGAGGGTAGAAACTTCTTACCTCCACACAACCATCCTCTCCTATTTATAAAGGAGACTCCCATGCCATTTCCCATTGTGCCATGCTGATTACCCTTGGACTCACATTACTCGCCCATAGGGAAACATGTTCATCCTTGAAAATAATTTTTTTTCTTAAAGAACACTAATGTTTTCCCAAGTGGCACGTTCTTGAAGCCTATCTTTCCACTTAACTAATGCTTGTTGACATACATGATGATGAGTGCATAAATTATGATTGTCAAGAGTGCGCTCAAGTTCGTGCGGCTAAGTGGGAGGTTCAATGCAATCAACCATAAATTGTTGATCACCTACATTTTTGTCCCTACGCAAGCACAAAAAAAATAGCCTACATGAAATGCTGGATGATTAAGATAGTGTGCAGGTAAGGAAATCTTGAAGGCCATATCTCCAACTTAGTTGAGTATTTGAATGGGAAACAATGTCTAGGAGATAACTTAGGAGTAGGACCATTTTTAAAACTTTTTGAATGTTTTAGATGTATAAGAATAAATCTTCACCATCCATGAAAGTGACTTGTCGACGTTTCTTATCAACATACTTCTTGTATTTATCATGTGCTTTTGATGAGAATTCTTAAGCATATCCATATGATGTTGGATTAAGTCCTTGACTTGCTAAATTTTTTCTATAGGCGATCCCACCATAACTAGTGACCTACGTTGAAGGGACTAAATCCAGTATTAACATGTTTTATACTATTCTAAGAAAATTCAAGAATAGGGAGATAATCTTTCAAATTTGATTTCTTTTTGCTGGTGTATGCTTGTTGCATATCCTCTAGCATGTGGCTAACTCATTCAACTTGACCATGTATCTCTGAAGGATCCATAATACTAAGATTAAGTTTTGTTCCCAATTATTTAAAGACATCCCTCTAAAAGTGACTGTTAAGCTTGGGATCACGAACACAATATTTCTAGGAAACTCATAGAAACTATAAAGATTGTCAACAAATAACTTGGCTAATTTGCGAGTTTTAATGGTGGACTTGGTTGGAAATACTTACAGGGGTTAGTCAACTTATCTACAATCACCCATATCGAGTCATTATCTCATATAGTAGCTTGTAGATCCACAATAAAATCGATTGTCATACTTTCCCATTTGCCATTAGAGTCTCCAAAGGATGCAAAAGGCCTCTTTTCTTCAGGCGCTTTGCTTTGTTAACTTGACAATTTTGATGATGCAAGACAGCCTTGAAAATTCCCATGTAAACACAGTAAAATTGATGACGTACGAGTGCATACAAGTCTTCTTTATGCTTGGGTGACTTCAAGTGCTATGCTTTGTTAACTTTGATATGCCCACGTAAACATGGCATGTAAAATTGACAATGTATGAGTATATAAAAGTATTATTTATGCTTGCATTCCCTACACTTGGATTTTCATGACATTCATAAACAATTTGGTTCGGAATGTCTATGTCCACCGGTACACAAGCTCTCCCCTTTTGGAGTAGGTACCCATCTTCAATGGAAAATTTCTTCCATCTAGTCAGTTCATCACTCAAAAGAGGAGAATCGGGTGTAGAGCAAATAAATGCACTACCAACATTGGAGCAAGAAGGATCTCTCTTTTTGTAATGACTCCACACCTTGGATAATCCATCATCATGCTCACATTTCCCTTAAGAGATTCCAAAATTATCACTTTTAAGCTCCGTGATCTCAAGCATATGATGCCACCACATCATATCATCCTTTATGTCATGAGAGTTTTGCATCATACTGTTGGAGAATCTCAACCCATTTGGTCTGCTAATCTTTCACCTCAATGACCTCAGAATGCCTTAATTTCTAAGGTGATTTTCTGTCATTCTTACTATATACAACCACATCTATGTCGTGTTGCATAGAACATGTCAATGGTAAAGTAGGTGGTAATCCTTGCGGAAAAGATAATTGTATTCCATTAAGAGGTTTTTGTGAGAAAAATTTGCTTGTGGTTGTGATGACTGAGAAACAAAGGGACAAGGATAAGGTGAAAGAGAAGCATATGGCACTGAGGAATTCTCATGCATAATAGAGCCAATATCAACATTTGACAAAACCTGACATAAAGAGTAGCACAAAAAGATATTTTATATTTCATCATTAGAACAGAGCCTCCTAAGATCAATTGTACACACGAGTGGTGAGGGAGGTACATCTTTTTTCCCCAAAAAGAGTACATGCATAGCATTTGATTCAAGTAATAGCGTTATGCTCATAGCTATGATGTAACGATGCACTTAACCCATGCAACCACTTCTGACTCAACATCATATATGCCCTATCCATGTTTATCATCACATGAAAATCTAAGGTTGTTTGATATCCGTGGATCTCAAGTGGTACAATCTTGACTTGAATATCTCGCACTTTAGCATCTTGGCCATTGATCATAGGCTGCCTTGTAGCAATGGGAACTAGGTGCTGGAGGTAGATTGAGACATTTCATTGAGTCAGTATCACATATGCTCTATCCATGTTGATCACCTAAAAATCTAAGATTGTCTGACATATTTGGATCTCAAGAGGTACAATATTGACTTGAGTATCCCGCACTTTAGCATCGTGGCCATTGATCATAGCTACCTTGTAGTAGTGGAAACAAGGTGTGTGAGGCACATTGAGACAATTCACTAACTTGTAGTTAATGAAATTATAAGAAGCACCATCATCTACAAGGATTGTCTCCTTGTGACATTGAATGTAGCCCATGATAGGCATCAAATGTTGATTGTCCCATAGAGGTAGCTATAGATCACTCATGAACCCTTGGTGGGGGAGGGGTGGTGTCATTATGTATAAACTGTGTATATTGTGTGTGTTCAAAGACCATTCCTAAAATTTCTTATTTGTGATTTTTTAAGAAATAAAATACACCCTTTTCCTAGGGGGCAAATGTCGGTTGTGACATAGAGGCATGAACCCTTCGGGAGCTCCTTATATATAGATTGTATATATTGCGTGTGTTCAAGGACTATTTTTAAAACTTCTTATTTGTAAATTTTTAATAAATAAAATACAACCTTTTCCTATTCAATCCATAAATTTTTTTCCCAAGTTCATTTTATAGTACCCTTTTGTATGTGAAAATGTGAGAAAAAATAAACTTTAATAGCCCCTTCTATTGGACTCACATGATAGTAGTCATATAGTTATTAAGTGACCCCTTGAGTATGAATTGTTTCCATATGTGTTATCCCCACATTGCAGTAACAAGAGGAGGATTCAAGTGGAAACATCTACACAATGTATTATTTCCACATTGCGTTAACGACAGGAGGATTCAAGTGGAAGCAACTACACCATGTGCACTGTTGCAATGGTCTAATACCATATTAGTGAATTTGGAAATCTCCCAATTCCCACTTTCAAAAAGAGCTTAAGTTAAACCAAGTGGTCAAATCTTGGCCAAAGTTTTGAGAACATGCCACGAAAGAACTTTTCAAGTACTACCTTATGGAAGGCTTTGGTCTTAAAAAATAGTTTGAGATTTGTCCATATGGCCAAATCTTCACGACATTGATGATTCCCAAATTGGCTCTAAAGTCTCAAACTCTCTAACATGGTGTTGTCTATCAATAGGATCATGATTAGTATGTGCTTGCACTATGGCTTCCTTCGGTGTTTTGGGGTCCTTGATTCAAATATTCTTTTTAATCTCAAGAGTTAACCCACATATAAACCTAGTACATGTTGGAAGTTATAAACTCTCATTAAGATCTCTATAATGAGAGATATAGTCAAGAAGTTTCTTATGCTACCTCAAAAAACACTTATCCACCAATGTTGTCCAATTACTATCATTCTTATTAGTAGGAACAAATTCTTTTTGAAATATGTTCATGAAACCAACATGTGATATGATCTCTTCTCCTTAAGAGACATCCACTACGTATAAGCTTTGCCTTCCAGTGACAAGCTAGTTTGCAGTGCCTTGATTGCATCCGAGTACAATGAAGATGGTGAATACCATCCCATTTACTAAGGAAAACATTGTTCGTGTATTTTTGTTGTGTTCTTTATCTTCACTCCAAAAGGTTGGTGCTTTCATGGTTTTCAACAGTTCATCCATCTCTTTCTAAGTAAGGGACTGCAACAGGCTTGGATTGAATCCGTTTTCTGGAGTGCCGCGATTAGAATTTTCAAGCTTTGAACTGAAAACATTCTTGGATGGCTCACTTGCAATGCCCTTGGCCATCTAATTCATAAACTCGACAACTAAATTAGGAGATTTTGGTGACATTTTCATTCATTTGAATCTAAGACAAGTCTTGCATGATTGCAGTGCTCTAAATTCCTAAATGTCAAGAAATTGAATGTGGCCATTGATGCCAATTTCCATGTCGGTATTCTCCACATGAGAGTATCTTGGTGTTGAGAATTGTAGGCTTAAAGGGCGATGTGTGCTCAAAATCAAATGTATGTTTCATAATAACATCTGAATCCATGGTGCAAGTGCAATTGTTAACTAAAGAAAATTACCTTGTAATCTCGTATTTCCATTCTACACGAATCAAGATAGCATTTCCCTTAATGGTGTTGGATGTTTGATTCCATTTGATAGACCAGCCTTGCAAATAGGACTCCAAGAAGCCCTTGTTGATGGCATATTACACACTTTTGGTGTTTGATGAGTCCAAAAATCCCTTTTGGTGATGGCGAAAACCCTTTGGATGCCCAATTTTGCGAGTTCACTGCTTTGAGGTGTCCAAAGCTTCAAATTTTGTCAGGGCACAACTTTCATAAAAGGACCACTTTGACTTGATTGAGTTAACTTTCTAAATTGTTAGTTATCTTGCTACAAATCTTTGATTTTGGAATTCTTTGTGGGCTTGAACCCTCAAGGTTTCAAACTTATAACTTCTCCTAGGCAAAAGAAAGTGTTGAAGTGTTTCCAATTGCCGAGCCTATGAGTCCTAGCCCATTTTTTTTGGGTTGAGGTATGAACACCAACTCTCCCAAGCCTATCTATGGATTTTGGTAGTTCAAGAAAAGAAAAACACGAGGGGAGTGTGTGTGTGTGTGTGTGTGTGTGTGTGTGTGTGTGTGTGAGAGAGAGAGAGAGAGAGAGAGAGAGAGAGAGAGAGAGAGAGAGAGAGAGAGAGAGAGAGAGAGAGAGAGAGAGAGAGAGAGAGAGAGCGTTCTTGCTGGCACTTGTAGTAGAGAGGACTTGGCCCAGATCCTCCATGCTTGCCTATTCATGCAGGTTGATGGCGACCTCGTGTGTGTGCAAGGGTCCATGCCCATGTTGCTTTGACACTCCTTGGCCACACAACCTCAATGGTTTTTATGCATGCAAGAGGATTCCCAAAGCCCAAAATTAGCCCAATACCATGATCAAAAGTAGTGCTCATAGAAAAACCTTTACCCCAAACATACATGAATCCTATTTTTCCAATCCTCAAGTGGGTTTTTTATACGACACTAATTTGTAGCAAAATCCAAATGGAATAATTCCCTGATAATTGGATATCTTGAATTCCATCACAACTGGCTGTCTTGAATTTCTAACCCACTTCACGGATAAATTGAAACACTTTTTCTCAAGTCTTGGAAAAAAAACACTTTGAAATGTTTATTTTTTCTTCTTTATCCTTGTAATCGTGCAGTAACATGACATGCACACCCTCTGAACCTGTACATCCTCTAATGTGGTATGAGAGCTTTGTTGTGTCTTAGGACCTTGTAGCAAAAAATAAGAGTAGCAGAAGAAGTTGTTGAGGCTAAGGATCTCCCCATTCTCCTCCCTCAGGTGTCGGTGATACACCCCCTCTGAATTCCCACAAGTCATCGCCAAATGGACTCCGATCAAGGTTTTTGTTTTTAAACATTGTGTTTTTTGGGTTTGTGTATATTTCTTTGGACTAATTCTGCAGCTTGATATTTTATGTAGGCACTGTTTTCCCCCAATTTGGAGTTAAAGTGTATTCGTATGCAAGAACACTAAGGTTTGAGCTTTCATAAATCTACATTTTCGATGGTGCAAAAAGATCTATTTTGGATGTAGTTTTCATAGATACTCTTTAGTACTATAAAAAAAAGTGTAGGCATGGAGAGAGTGTGTGCGATCGAGCATTGAGATGACGACACGGTGGCGGAGAAGCGATTGAGCATAGCGTAGCGGCGGCTCCCTCTTCTTCGCGGTGAGGAATCCTCCATGATAGCAAGCGTAGAGCGGTGAGTGACACACCATCGCCATCTTTGAGCTTACTAGTTTAGTCTTGTTGTGTGCTTGGAGCCATTTGTGGCTCGCACATGGTATATCGGCGAGTTCCTTGCATTGACACGTGCGGCATACGCACACAGATGATTAAAAAACTATAGTAGTAACATATGCCATTGAATTATTTATTAGCAGCAAATAGATATTTATGGGTAGCTCTTTATGAACAATGGTTATTCTTGTGCCAAATAGGATGGTTATATTATCTATAAATAGCTACATGTAAGAGGGAAAACTCACTTTTGCACGGAGGGAGATTGTATCAAGTGCTCTATGTCTCTTTACTCTCCTCTCCTCTCTTGTGACCTACGTAGCACCACTCCACTCTAGGAGATGTGCATGCACATAATCTCATGCTCTCTCTCGGTCTTTGACCCTCTCTAATTGTTCTTGCATTGAATTATGTGTGTATATGAGTTTCAGGTATGAAAATTTATTGGCTCTATTGCTTGTAGAATGCAGTTTTGTGTATTTTGTAGGGACCCCATGCGTCCATATTTAGAAATGTTAGCTACAATGATTAGACACTCTTGTGAAAACTCTACCTTCCAAGTGCTGAGGAGACTCGTTAGCTACTACAAAATGGTGTTAATGTGCTAAAAGTGGATCCTTGGCTAAATGCCAACGGACCTAGCTCACCTTCTCTTGAATATGTGCATAGTCAAGGAAGAATTTGATTTCAAGGGCAAGATAATGCCACCAAGTTTAATTTTGGTCTACTTAAATGATTTTCTCTCTCTAGAATTGGTCATTTGAAAGAGAGAAAATAGAAAGAGTAAAAGGCCCAAAATTACAAAGATGGTTGTAAGGTGTTTGTGAAGAACTTAGGGTCCCAAAAGGGTGAAGCAAACGTCAAAAAGTGCATCTCAAGACCTTAGGATTCCAAAAGGATGATGTAACCTATAAAAGTACCAATGGAATTTTCTCTGGAATCAAATGTGCTTAACAGGACCAAAACAAGCAAAGTGTTGAGAGTCGGAAGTGAAAAAATAGACCCGGTGGCCTCTACACCAAGACTATGCACAATGGCCTCATCATGGGGAATACACAATAGGGGCACCACCTAGCAAGATATGCGGCTAGGACGCATACATATACACAATGAAGCATGCATGGAAAACAATTTCAAGATCCACGCCCAAATGTGGAATGGGGTGGTCGGAGAATAAGGTGAGAGGAGTGGTGAGTGAGTGAGAATGGGCTCGCTATGCGTGCATGCATTAAGGAAGATAACGAGGTCAGGGATACATGCAAGTATGCTCACTTCTCATACAAAAGGTGGCGAATCCGCACACCTTAAGATGGAAGTAGCAAGATGATAGGAATATGAGAGGGAGAGAGAGTGTGTGTGTGTGGTGGCGAATCCGCACACCTTAACATAAGTAGAAAAAAAAATGGCAAGGAACAAGCATATACCATAATCACAATGAGATGTATCCAAAGCGACACAAAGTATGGCACCAAGATGGAGTGTGTTGATTGCTTGCAAAAGATGAATACAATAGGTAGCGTATGGCAGGAAAATGAGAAGGGAACAAGATCGTAGGAGGCATAATGGAGAGATGGGAGTTGATGGCGAGGAATATCATGAGTGTGTCCACCCTTCTTCTTCTTGAAATTGTGCCTTCAACCCTTAATTACAAGTGGTGTGGAGGTGTGGTGCTCATCTTTTGTGCATGGTCATGGTGATGATGATGGTGTTGTGATTATGTGATTAGGGTTCATGCTACAAGCATGTAGCACAAGAGTGTGTATGGATAGGTGTGTGTGTGTGTGTTCTCTCCCCCCAAGTGAGCTCTCATGGCCTCCTTATATAGGGAAGGAGGGAAGGATTAAGCAATATTTCTATTTGAGGTGAGTGTCCCACTTTGGTGACTAGGAAAATGGGGTGCATGTGACTGTGGCTCCCATCTTGTCTCCTCATTATTTAAAATACCAGAGTCAATAGAGAGAGAAAAAGAGAGAATGTGGGTAGGATGTAGAGGATAGGAAATATTTACAATAGTCTAGCTTTGGATAGACATAAGCTTATTAGGGAGAGAAGAGAGAGGTAAGAAAATTATAAGAGAGGTTATCGAAGGTGGATATTTGTTGATCAGGATGGATCCTCCAAAAATGGTGATAGAATTACTCTAGACTAGCCAAGACCTCATTAAAAGAGCCTTGTCTCTTGTAATCATGCTTGAAGACTTGTAGAACCATAGCCATTCTAGAAGGAAGAAAAGTGGGGATGGCCTGTGTCACCATTACACAAGAAAACTGGGGTCCACTACAAAAATCATATCTCCATGTTCATAACTCCAAAAATTCTGAAAAAAGTTGAGCTAAAATTTGAGATCACGAGCTACATCTTTCATGTTGAACGCTCCTTCAGATTCGTGGTTCTTCTTTACTTAAAAATTCAGCCAAATAATGTATTATTTGTGGCTGCAAAAGTCTTTTGGTGGTCCCCTTTGAGTGGACTTCTCTCTTGCCTTCAAGTGTAAGCTCCTTCATGTGTATGAAAACATGACCTAGAGTGTTGAAAAGATTGGCAATCATCTAGATGGAGGTATTATTGAAATTTGAAAGTGGGGTTGAGGTTTGAAAATGAAAACTAGTGAATAAAATATTTGGTAGAGTGGAATAATATACATACATGAAAAAAATATATTAGAAAATACTAGAATATATATATTTAATATTTTTAAGGTCAAAAGAGAGATCAACAAAGAAAGCTTACATATTGTGCTACATCCTGATTGATTAGCATAAGTATTATTTATTTAATAAAGGCTAAAACGTTTGTGAAAAAGGAAGAAAAAATCAAAAGTAACTTATATAATGGGAAATATTTTGATAAAAGGGCAAAAATATATGGGGGGGGTTCTCATGCATGGAAAAGCTTTCCTCAGTGTCTTGAATGCCTCCAAAATTGTGTAGAATGCTAGCTACATTGACCATAGCTTGAGAGACCCTAATTATCCATGCACACACACCTCTTAAGTAGGAATAGTGGATACTCCTTAAAAGGAAAATAGAGGGTAAAGAACCAAAGAAAAGTTTTAGAAGTGGTTGACCTGCCAAAAGGAGATACATTGACACTATTTTTGAAATATATAATCGTAGAGAGTCTTGTAGAGAGTCGATCTCTAAAACCAATTCGTAATCTAGACCAGAGAACCTTCATCTCACACACTTTTTGAATAGAGGAGCAAGAGAGGGTAAAAAATGGGAAAAATTGTTGTATGGGAGGCTAAGCCCAGAGCAAAGCTTCTCCCTCTATAAAAGACTCACTCTTCTCTTTCTTTCCCACAAAAAAAAACCATAGCTAATATACTCCATTATGCTATACTATGCTACATGAAGAGAACGAGTACTATGAGCTCTCATCAAATTCTACACATCTATGGTATCAATTGCATGTTTTAACCATGCCTAATATTTTTTGAAATAGCATATATACTAACCAATTTTTCTCACCACTCTTCGAGAAGATGATGAAGAAGTTATGTACCATGAATGAGCCTTTGTAAGTAAAACTCTTTGTAAGAGAAGCATGCACATGTTTCTAAGTGTTTTGTGTGTTTTTTATGTTTCTATAGGAGGAAGAAGAGACGTTCAAGAAGGAAGAGGACGACGCTTCTTCAAAAAGAGAACTCCATGAGTCTATGTTTAATCAAAGAAGGACAAAATTGTTGGCTTCATCAGAAAAGGCCATTCTGTGGACACACTGAAAAGGCCACCTTATGGGAAAGTTGATGTATGATGATTGTATTTAACTTCATTGTATGCGTATGAAGTACAATAATCCCTATAGGGGGGATTGAACATTCCAACCCTCGTTATTGTGTTGTCTCTTTTACCCTCTCCTAACACCGTATTTAACTATAATCAGACCTACATATGGATTATATTTAAATACCATGCTAGGAATCAATTATTTTTATTATTTTCAAGCAAGGTTGGCAGTTGATTACTCGAATCATGTTACAGTTCCACATATGACATCAAAAAAGGCGTCCAAAATGGTGTCAAGTTGTATATACAATATGGGGATGATGAGCTCAAGAATAGAGTATGCTCGATGGACACAAATATTTTTAAACGTGCACTTATGTTTTGGAAGTTCAACTTGTAGCATCCACTTAGAAATGATTTCTTCTCCACACTTCACTACATGAAAAATTTATTATCCATCATCATCTTGGATAACACCTCTCCAAGGCCATGGCATGTCATTGAAAAGTTAAAGGCACTCTGGTAGTGCATGATTTTCCCATCCACGAACACCTTTCAAGATATTATTTACATTTTTGTGCTAGATCAAGACATATGGAAATGCTCAGTCTAGAATCGATTGGTTCTTGAGACGATGGCAAAAAAACCACAAGTTTATTTTCACTCATACCTTGTTATTCAGCTGCAAGGTTTATTATTTAAAATTGTTAATTGACTATATAGTTGCATGTATGTACCCAATGATCAAAATGCATCAAGGGCACATGAAGGATTAGTTATGATGTCGAGAATGGTAACATGGTTGCAAGTAGCTCAAAACCAAAGGAGTCTCTTGGCATGGACAAGAACCGTGGAGTCTCAAAGGGAAAAGAAACAATTGTGTTGGAAGATAGCGAAGACAAAGAGGAGGCCAAAATAAGCGATGATTTCATTCCTTTATTTACTAGGAGAGGAATTACAACCATTGCTATTCAGGAATGACGTACATAAGTCCTCATAAATTGTTGTTAACAATGATAACCTCTTCTTTTGCTTGTTTGTTCTAATAGGTTGTGTACTTTTGGTACTTGCATGGAGCCTTCCAATCCTTGGGAGAACAATGAAAACAAGCCAATAGAAGCACAAGGTTTAGAGGAGGATGTGATGATGGAGAGGTTGCAAAAAAATACTACAACAAATGTGGCACCACTAAGGTTACTTGTAGTGGACCCTCTACCTTTGAAGAAGCGGTCACTATTGCCCGAAGGAAGTTTCACAAGTACTTCTACATCAAAAGTGGTTTCCATCATGCTGGAAGAACCAACCATCATGAAAGTGTTTCTATCAAGGAGTCATCTCCTTTGCCATACTTGTCTCCTTCTACTCCGACAAATGTTGAAGAAGTTACTTACATGCCAACTGATTATTCAAGTGCTAAAGTGTGTGGCCAAGATTCAAATGTGGAATCTTTTTCTTCTACCTTTATCACAAGCATGCAAAAATCGACACAAGATATCTCAAATGGCATTGATGATTCAATAATGGATACATCCAACCTTTTGGCGGAGGATCAATTTCTAGTCCGAGCAGACGAAGCTTTTGTGCAACATGACTCTATGGAGAATGAAGACCTTGAAGGTAACCTTGATCTTATGGAATGTTTTGAGAGTGTATCTTGTCTAAAAGAAGAGAGTGAAGAAGAAGATGAAATCATAGGTGGGGAGATCATGGACCACATTGATCATAAAGAGATGATTGTGTATATGGAATGCCACCTCCAAAACAAAGTAGAAGAGTGTGAGTTGAATCCATGTGAGGATAATCTTCAAGAAGTGTTTGAGGATGTTGAAAAGAATTGGTATGACCCATGTATATTAAGCATGGAGGAACCTATCATGCAAGAAGCCAAAGTTTTCACAAAATCAAACAGTAATCCATCAACCTTTGAGGTGGTACAATGTGAGGAGTTACAACCTTGCCAAAGGGGGGGCTTAGAAGGGGATGAAGAACATGGGAGAGTAGTAAAAAACAAAATCATAAAAGGAAACTGTCAGAAGGGTATCATTCTCTCCAATGGTGTTTTAGTGGGTGGCTCTTCATTCATGGGACAATCTCTTAGCAAGAAAATCCAAACTTTTGAAGCCCCAATCATCTTCACATTGGGTTTCACCTCTTCAAAGTCAACTTCTCCCCTCTTCATATATACCTTTCATCAGGGGCACCATACCTTCTTAAGTGGAAGAGAACATGAATACTTGGTGATGAACAGATGTTTCCAAACCTTCTTCATTTGGTTCTTTGGTGTATGGAGGTCGCACATTGTGATGCTTCTGGTATTCATCATAGATGAAAAACTTGTGGATTGCTACATGTGGATATTTCATCAATCAGTACCAAAATCTATTCTCTTCCAATGTGTTGGAAGCAATAGAAACCTTCATCTATTATCTACTTATGTGGTAAACTATTTGCAATATCTTCCAATAGCAACTGGAAGCATGGATCAAGCTTTCATAAATCATGAAGGTCATAGAATTTTTGACTTGATGAGCCTACCCAGGTTGAATGAATTTTATGAGCTACAGTTCAGGAATTTGCTCATACAAGCTCTTGAAGATCGTAGCAGATACATCAAATTTACACAGGAGGAAGAGCAACCAATCTTTTATATCACATTCATAGTGATATATGCAATGATGGACAACAATAGAATCTACAAGTTTCTTCAACCAAAATCAGTAAGTGATTCCATATCATACATCTCTCTTTGGGAAAGATATTTCAAGATCTTTGATCCTTGGGGGTGCTTACGAAAACTTTCTCAATGGAGGAGGTTTACTCCGTCACTTCATTACATCCTGCTATTGGCTCTGAGAACCTTTCATATCATACAAGGTTTTTTAATCATACAACAAAGGTTCTTCAAAGATGAGAGCAGACAAAGACAGACGTTACACAATCTAGATGTTGTATGGTCGGATAAATGGTACATGAATGTACCATTATCTAAGGGGGGGCCTAATGATAGCCGTTTTTCGGCTTTCCATAATTTCCATAGTAAGCTACCTCACCCTATCAAATCACTTAAACATTTTGGTTATCCCTACCATTTCACTATACATAGGCGTGTGTGAGTTAGGGGACTTTCTCCATATTTTCTTAAAAACCCTCAATTAGCTAGTCACTGGGCTAGTTGAGCCAAAAACAAATAAAAAAAATAAAAAAAAATAAGTATATTATGGCCCATTTGTGTGTAAATATTTTATTGTATATTGATTTTTCATAATTATTTTGATATTTATTTAAATATTTATACTTAGGTGTGTGTTATTTATGCTATGTACATTGACTCACCATTACCATATTTTTTCTTACCATTTTGCATACTCTTTATTCCATATAAAAATAATTTCATGCAAGCTTCTCTTATTTTTGGGTAACTCCATCCCAACAAAAATCCAAAAAAAACTAGTTTTATTTATGTGTATATTTTTTCACTATTGTGATTTTTTCCTTCCTACATCTATTCTTTATTACTCTCATAAATTAGACCACAAAAAATATTCATCTTTTTATGGTAGACTTATAATGAGAGAGATTTATTTTAACCCCTTTATATTTTTTCCACCTATATTATTTATATTTGACATGTACATATTTTTTAGACCCCTCAATATTTGATTTTCTTAGTTGTACTATTCATTTATATCATGATCTCAACAATATCTTCAATTATAGACCTACCAAATGAGGTCAAGGGTATGTGGAATGCATGCATGCACCATGGGGAGCTCACTCTTGGAGGTATTCAAAAGAATCATCCAAAAAAAGACCTCACAAGAACTTTGTGCAGTGGAAAAAACAGTCGGTTTTGCTGAATTTTTAAAGATCACATGCTCCCCGAATTTGAAAAGGTAATACAAAAATAAGTTGTAGCTCGTGAGCTGAACTTTCACCTCAAATTTTTTCATATTTTTTTGAGCTACGAACTGTGAGCTATGATTTTATTGGTGGACCCCAGTTTGCCCATGCTATGCAGCCACACTCCCTCTTCCACTTTATCATTTTCCTCTTTCACACACACTCCTCCCTCTCCTTCCCACTCCCAAACCTGCAACTCCCATGTCCTAATTCACCCTCTTCACCATTGCCACATCTCTCACACCTCCATAGCCTTCATCCTCCATTTCTACACCCTATGTGTCCCCCTTTCTCTCTACATATATGTCCATATTACCATACTCTCTTCAGCTTTGTAAAGAACTTCAAAAAATCAGCAAAAATCCAAGGATAATCTCTGCAAATGAAGGCTTTTATCATGAATTTTCCAAGGTTTGAAATAACATAGCTTCATCGGCACGCGCTACTTCGCCATGCTGACCACTTCTTCTACCGGTGCTGTAAAGAGGTGAATGTCAACTTCTCCAAAGCTTCAACCTCTCTTTACAAGCTCATCCCTTCTCTAACTTTTCTCATCATATATATCACCATTTGGTGAATGATTTTGTAAATATTTTTTAGTGATAATTACTAACTACTAACCATTAACCTTATTGTAAAATGCACCCTCTACTAGAGTAGGCCCTCCCAAATTATTCACTCAATCCTCTCTCCTTTCATCCTCAATAATTCTCTTCCCTTGAGCCCACATCCATGTGACTCAAAGGACAAGAGAGACCCACCCTCATTAAAAAAAATAAAAAATATGCATAATCTTTTATTCCTTCAAATAAACTTGATTAGGCCTAATCCTAATCGGGGCTTCTAAAACCTATAAATAGAGCCCTTCTCTCCCTTGTAAACCATCACATGATCACACTACACCACACCATTCTCAACACATAACACACCACTCTTCAAGCCTAGTTATGTAGAGTGTGTGCATTGTGAGTGCTCTATTCCATCACTACACATAGGTGCATGGAGAAGCTTGAAGTTAGTTATGCCATTTAGAGGAGTGGAGTGATACTATACTCTGCAATCACACTTGTAGCCTACTCTTGTGCATAAATAAGATTCATAGTTTTGGGTGAAATTGTATGCTGCAACTACGACTCTTCTCTCCAAACTGACTTGATAAGTTGGCTCATCAGGTGGTTGAAGGTATTGAAGTAGTCCGGGGCGGGCAACAAGAAGAGCAACCTCTAGACACCCTTCAAGGCTCCCGTGCTGCTCAATGGGGCTGGGGCACAACACAACACAAACCAAAACAACAAACCCCCAGCCAAATCCCAACTACACAGGGGACACCACCTAGTTTAAGAGCGAACTAGGACGCAAAAGAGGAGAATCGTTAGAGCAACCCACAAACAAGCAAGGAATTTACACTAACCCTAACACCAATGGAATACTCTCACACACTAAAACACGAGAGAGAGAGAGAGAGAGAGAGAGAGAGAGAGAGAGAGAGAGAGAGAGAGAGAGAGAGAGAGAGAGAGAGATGGTGCTCGGGCTGCTTTGAAGTATATCGTTAATGATCTAGCAAACATAAATATATATATGTAAGAAAGAGAGAAAAAGGGGGAGAGGGTGCTTGTTGCATTAATACCTTCTTACAAATCTGTCATGACAAATCAAAGTGAGATTAGTATTTGTTCAACATAGCTTGCGTAAATTTCACCACAACGCATCACAAGAAAAAACCACCCCAATCACTGTTTTAAGGCCAGGGGAGTCCTCTCCACCCTGTCACCCTCTTACAGTATGTGGGATTTATGGCTAGATTGATGACAACACCAGAGACAAGCTATCAAGAACTTAACAAAAAACACCAAGACACTTACGCATCATTGTTGTCCATTACTTCACGTTCGAAGGGAGACAAAGTATCCAAGCTTAGTCCAAATCCACCCTCCTTGATTCAGCAAATGTTGGGCTTACACTAGTAGGAGAAATGATAGATTTCCTACTCTCAATTGAATGAACACTCTCTCTCTTACAAATGGCATAGAGTTCCCTTGCTAATCCCCTATTACAACACATGCACATGCATAAGACAATGAGCTTCCACTAAAGAGCTCCTTCTAGAGAGGTTGAGCTTGGCTTCTCAAGCTATAGCATAGTGCTCTTGCTTATGGCTCCCCCTTTTGTGCTAGCCACACCCTCCTTTTATAGCAATTTTGAAGGCTAGGGTTACTCCTCTAACCATGGTTGGGTTAGATTTTCAGCCATTTATCTAATTTCTTTTGCTTGGAATTATCAAGAAGTTGGTGGGGAAAGAGAGAGGAGAGAAATGGAGGTGATAGGACTTTTCATAGTGGGTTAGTGTTAGTAGAGTTAGTATTAATTTACAAATGGAATTGGATATTTACAATGGGAGTATCCATGTAGGATACAAATAAGGAAGAAAAACTCTTAAGAGGTAAGAAAAGGTGGATTTCTTACAAGGTTGATGCTCCAAGTGTCTTGAGTAGGGCCAATTTTGACGCTTGTTGACGGTCCACTAGCTTTGACGGTACATTTTTTCTCCACTCTTGACCTTCCTTGAGAGACAAGGTAATTGAAGCTGAGTAATCAACCACCATGATGCTGTCTTTTAAGAGAAGAGGCTGAATTTTGTGGTTTTTTTGATAGATATGGGTAAATTGGAGGAGGAAAAATGAGACTAAGTGGTCAATTTTGGAATGGAATTGTGTGTGGGAGGTATGAGTTCACCATGGTTTCTCTTATTCTTCAAGGTTGAGGAGAAGGTGAGTAGGGTGCAGAGAGGAGTGGTGAGAGAGGTGGGGATGATGAGTGGAAAAGTGTGTGTGAAAGAGGAAAATGATAAAGTGGAAGAGAGAGTGTGGCTGCATAGCATGGGAAAACTGGGGTCCACTAATAAAATCATAGCTCACAGCTCGTAGCTCAAAAAAATATGAAAAAATTTGAGGCAAAAGTTCAGCCCACGAGCTACAACTTTTGTTTGTATCACCTTTTCAAATTCGGAGAGCAAGTGAAATTTAAAAATTCAGCAAAACCGATCATTTTTTTCCACTGCACAAGGTCCTTGTGGGGTCCTTCTTTGGATGATTCTTTTGAATACCTCCAAGAGTGAGCCCTCCATAGTGCATGTATGCATGCCACCTACCCTTGACCTTATTTGGTAGGTCTATAATTGAAGATATTGTTGAGATTATGATATAAGTGAATAGTACAACTAAGAAAATCAAATATTGAGGGGTCTAAAAAATATGTACATGTCAAATATAAATAATATAAGTGGAAAAAAATATAAAGGGGTCAAAAGAAATCTCTCTCATTATGAGGCTACCATAAAAAGATAAATATTTTTGGTGTTCTAATTTTTTAGAAAAAAAACAAAATAGATGTAGGAAGGGAAAAATCACAATAGTGAAAAAATATACACATAAATAAAATTAGTTTTTTTGGATTTTTGTTGGGGTGGAGTTACACCAAATATAAGAGAAGCTTACATGAAAATATTTCTATATGGAATAAAGAGTATGAAAAATGGTAAGAAAAAATTGTGGTAATGGTGAGGCAATGTACAGAGCATAAATAGCACACACCTAGGTAGAAATATTTAAATAAATACCAAAATAATTATGAAAAAATATTTTATTTAGGCCCTATATACAAAGAAATATTTACATACACATGGGCCATAATATACTTATATTTTTATTTTTTATTTTTTATTTGGCTCAACTAGCCCAATGACTAGCTAATTGAGGGTTTTTTAAGAAGATATGGGAAAAGTCCCGTGACTCACGCACGCCTATGTACAGTGAAATGGTAGGGATAGCCACAGTGTTTGGGTGATTTTGGTAGGGTGAGGTAACTCACTGTGGCAATTACAAAGAGCCGAAAAAACGGCTATCATTAGCCCTCCCCCTGGATGATGGTATATTCATGTACCATCATAGAGCATCTTTTCCAAAGAGAGTGCTTCAGAGTCCTTGACGAGATTTTTATTGTTTGGCCCCTTAGAATTTTGGCTAGAGTTACACTCATGCTTCATGTAACAATACTTACATGAGTCCGTGGCCTTTTGACAGATCTTTGGTAGATCCTTTGGTAAAAGGCGACTCAAATAGGGCTTCAAGCGATACCCGTTTACTTTCCTGAAGTGCTCTTTACCATTCAAGTCCATAAGCTGATAGTAACTTGAATTGAAAGCCTTCTTGACTATGTATGGCCCTTGCCATCTTGTTTCAAATTTGGCATCAAAACGATTATCGAGTCGATTGTCATACCTTAGCACAAGATCTCCTTCATTGATGCCTTTGTCCTTCAGTTTCTTGTCAAGCTTCTCCTTTGTCTGTGTGGCTTTCCTCTTATAGTACTCGTATGCTGCTTCTCTTTTCCACTCAAGCTCAGCTAAGGTAAGAAGTTGATCCATCCATGCTTCTTGATCATCTTGTGCTGATTTGCCATGAAGTCGCATTGTTGGAATGTTTAGCTCAATTGGCTGTAAAGCCTCTTGACCATAGACCAAGTGAAATGGTGTGAACTCCGTGGCTTCCCTATATGTGGTTCGATACGCCCACAAGGCACCATCCAAGAAGTCATCCCACAACTTTGTCTTGTTTTTCACCATCTTTCTAATGATGCATGCAATGACACCATTAGCTTTTTCTACCAAACCATTTGATTGGGGATAGTAGGGTGTACTGTGACGATGTAGAATGTGAAGTTCTTCACAGACTTCTGTGAGCAATCCCTTTCTAAACCCTGGACCATTATCAGAAACAATCTCCAAAGGTGTGCCAAATCTACAACAAATGTGAGTGTAGACGAATTTGCTCATTGTTTTCTCATTTACCTTTGCCACACTCTGTGCTTCCACCCACCTAGTCATATAGTCTACAGCCACTAGAATGTAGAGTTTACCATTTTTTGTCCTAGGCAGAGGACCCATAGCATCAATGCCCCACTTTTCAAACGGTCCATTTGGAAGCACGATTTGCCTTGGACCATAAACCAATCTTCTATTCCCATTTACCTGACAATTGTGACAACTTTTACACCAATGTTGGACATCCACATGCAGACTTGGCCAAACATACCCCGCAAGCAAAATCTTCTTCACAGTTAATTCTTGGGCAAAATGACCACCACATGCTTCTTCATGCAAACCTTTTAGAATGGCTGGAATTTCCTCAATAGTTGGTACTCTTCTGCATACTTGATCCCTCCCTCTCTGATAGAGGGAGCCTTCTAGGAAGAGATATGCGCTTGCCTTCTTCATGAGTCTCCTCTTCTGAGCCTTCGTGAAGTCTTGTGGAAACTCGCCCTCCAAAATGTAGCTAATAATGGGAGTCAATGACTCCAATCCCTGGTATCTCGGTTGCTTGACAGTTGCTGCCACCATGATGACCTGCACTTCTTTCTCAACACATGTAACTACTTGCTGTGCAAGTAAATCGGCATCTTCATTCTGTTTCGTAGGAATATGATATAGTTGCACTTCTTCAAATTGATTAAACAATCTACGAATGGCATGAACTTTTGTCCGTAAGCTTTCATTCTTGCATGCCCAAATACCTAAAATCTGTTTAACAATGAGAAGTGCATCTCCTTTTACCATGAGGCGTTGTATCCCTTGGCCAATGCACATCTTCAAACCATGAATTAGTGTGTCGTATTCTGCTTCATTGTTGCTAGCTGAACTTGGTAGATTGAACTTCTCTTTCATGACCACCTCTCCACTTGGGTTGAGCAACACTAGCCCTCCCCCTGCTTTTCCTGTGGCTCGACGAAAAGCTCCATCAAAGAACAAGGTAAAAGCATTAGGAATACTTTTTGGTGGTGGCAATGGTAGGGTCTTTACTTCAGGCACCTTAATCTCCTTTTCATGCACCCTATAAGTGAGAATCCCTGCCAATTGTGCACGCACACTATCTTCTACCTTGAAAGAGTATTGAAACTCTTGCAACTCCATAATCCACTTTGAGATCCTAGTACTAAGATTCATTTGAGATGACACCCAATTGGAACAAATTCTCTGCAGTGAGAATTACAAAAGGTTTTGGTAGCAGGTAGGATCTAAACTTTCTCACCGCAAACATGAGAGAAAGCATCATGAGTTCTGCTTCTGTGTAGTTTCTCTCCAAAGCATTCATGACCCTACTAGCAAAGTAGATGGGTCGCATCCTTGTACTGTGGGGATCTTGTTGTAGCAACACAACACCAATTGTTTCCCTTCCAACACTAGAGCTAACAAAGAGTGTGTACTCCCAACAAGGAGGCATGAGTGTTGGTAGCTCTGACAAAATGACTTTAATGTTACAAAAATACTCTTCAAGCTCATCAGACCATGCAAATTCTACTTGTTGTGTCAACTTTTGCAAAGGATGAAGCAACTCCGAGGCTAAGTGAATGAAGCGTGACATATACTTCACCTTTTGAATGAATGAGATGACCTCCTTAAGACTCTTGGGTGATGGTAGCTCAATAAGAGCCTTTGCCTTTGAAGGATCCACTTCAATGCCTTTGTAAGAAACTTTATGACCAAGCAAGATTACTTCATCCTCACCTATATGGCACTTATCGGGGTTGAGTTGACCTCCCATGTCGTAGAGCTTCTTTAAACCTTCTTCTACCCTTTGTAGATGCAATGATTTTGAGCTATAAATACAGAAATCATCAATGAACACCCTAATTGACTTTCCAAAGAATGCTTGAAACACCATATTCATGAAACGTTGGAATGTTGCAGAGCATTTGTCAGACCAAATGGCATGACTCTAAAAGCATAACAAGCCCAAGGAGTGATAAAGGTTGTTTTCAATTGATCCTCCAATGCAATCCCTATTTGAAAGTAACCTGAGTAACCATCGCACACAGTGTACTTCTCATGACCAGCTACCTCATTTAGTATCTCATCCTGGAATGGGAGGGGAAAGTGATCTCTTTTTGTTGCCTCATTGAGGGGACGGTAATCCACACACACCCTCCACTTGCCATTTTTCTTAGGACTGACAACAACAGGAGAGACCCACTCTGAATTCTCCACTGGATAAATGAAACCTGCTGCTAGAAGCTTTCTTACCTCCTTGAGTAGAGCCTGCTCCTTAATGACTCCTAGCCTTCGTAGCTTTTGAGCCTTAGGTGTGGCCTCTGGCTTCAACTCAATCTTGTGTTGAACAACATCTACTCCACGCACATCGGTGTAGTCTTTAGAAAAAAGCCTCGGAAATTTCCTTAGCACACATTTGAACTCCTCTCTTTCATCCTTTGTAAGTGTTGTAGACAACATACCTTCTAACATTCCTTCATCTTCCACCTTTTGGTTCTCTTGGGAACCTACCTCTTCCAAACCTCGACAAGAGGTCTCTTGGTTGCTTGGCTTAAACCTTACCCCCATGACTTCGATGGAAGACTCCTCTTCAGTAATGCTGCTGCTACTTTCTTCTTCTGAAGTGCTATCGGTCCAACCTTCTTCCGTCTCACTTTGAGATGATTCTTCATGGAGCTCCTCTTGGCGTTGCTCCTTCATGTCAAAGACAACCTTCTTATGATTGTCATTCTTGCAAATTAATTTCCCACTCTCCCAATCCTGCAAAGCTCGCATTTTCATTAGCCATGGTCTTCCTAGGATAAATGGATAACCACTTCCCTTGGTTGACATAACATAAAAATCCACTGCCTTCTTAATGCCAAAGGCCTCCACAAAAACATTTTTACAAATGCCTACGCACCTAGCCTTGCTATTGTTTGCCATTTTCACTTTGATTTCAGGTGTCTCATGGATGTGCATGCCTAGTCTTTGCATGAGCCCTTCTGTCATGATGCAAATTTGTGCACCCCCATCCACTAGACCTTTCCTAACCAATCTTCCTTTTATGTAACAATCTAGCACAGGTGTAATATCCTCGTTCATTTCAGCATGTGCAATTTTTACAACAGGAAAACTCTCTTTTACCTTTCTCCTAGTGCTAACTGCCTTTGTTAAATCCCTCCTAACTTGTGGGCATAATGCAAGAAACTGAGGCCATGAGATATCAGGACCCTTATCTCGCATGTCTTCCAACAGGTTGTATGGAGCCATACCATGTCCAAGAGGGAAGTCTTGGAGATTGATACGACGTCGAGTCCTCTTAGCTTCCTTGGTCTCCTTTGCCTTCTTGCCTTGTCCATGGTCACTCTGTGATGGGACACCCTCTTTCTCTTTACCTTTTCCTCGGCCACGCTTAATGCCATTGGCTTCCATGTCAAAATCATTTGAATTTGTCACCTCTACCACATGCACATTTGGATCTGGCAAAGGTGGAACTCCTTCTACCCCTTGTGGAGGTGGTCTTGGTCCATTTGGCCTTTGTAGAAGCCTTGGTTGTTGACTAGCTCCTTCTCCTGCATTCATCACTGGGTAATTCAAGTTAGGTCTCTCTGGCTCTCCACGGGGCCAAGGACAATTATACATCCCATGTCCAGACTCTCCGCAATTCCAACATTGCAAGACTCTCCTAGTTCGTGGCTCTCTCTCTTCTGACTTCTTTGCTTGTCCATTGGACCTACAGCTTGTGCAAGGTGAATTGACAGGCTGCTTAAAGATTCATTTAACTTCTCAATCACTTCAGCCATTACCTCAGGAAGCTCCCTAGATGTTGATGCTTGTGACTTACCTTTGGGTCTAAGACCTTCTATTGGAACCTCTCCCCTTAAGCACTTGAGTTTCCTATACTTCTCAGCAGCCCTAGTTTCAGCTGCATCAAAAGTAGTAGGTGCACCCGCCTCAACTTTTACCTTAAGGTCAGGAAAGAGTCCGGCTATGAACCTCTCCTTCTTTAAAAATTTTGCACCATCACCAAGGTTAGCAACATTTCGTATCCATAGAGCCCAAAGATGTAGAAACTCTTGCTTGTACAAGTAGTAGTCATCTAAGTCTTTTTGCTTATGAGAAACAATGTCTTGCCATAGTTTTTGAGTGTTTTGGGGATCAAAGAAGTATCTCTTAAAACAATTCAAAACTTCTTTGTAATTCCCCTTAACTTCCTCAGGCAAAGAGTCAAACCAAGTACTAGCATATTTCCTAAGAACCACCTCAAACATTTCTACACGTTCTTGATCGGTTACTATCCTCTTGATACGGAAAGACATCTTGAAATTTGCTAAAAATAATTCTGCATCCTCTCCAGGCTCTCCAAAGAAAAGAGGATATCCAGACATTTGGCGTTGGCTCTCCATTATTATGAAAGATTACAACACGAGTTACAATAAGGGATACAATAGAGATTTAGAACCACTCGCCTGCAAATGAAGAAGTAAGAAAATACCACTCTAGGTTTTCTTCTTCAGCTATCCAAGCTTCAATGAGGTCTCGATTTGTTTGATCAAAACAAAAAGGTAGACTATTGATGAGCTCTAAGAAGGGTTGAAATTCTTCAAAGCTAAGGCGATAAACAGAAATCTCTAGAACTTCATTTTCTGGATCCAAAAGAGCAACCACGTCCCAAGTGATAAATTGAACTTGTTCTACAATTCCCAACGCACAAGCGGTTTGTATAAAAACTAGATCTTCATGCTCGTCGAAGGCCGTGAGAAAGTAGCAATTGACTAGGAGCTCCTTTCCTTCGAGTTCCACACAGTCGGAGTGAGGCAACCTTCTCACAATTTCATAAAGAACATCCTCATCAAGTCCAATAAAGTTTGCAAGATTTAAAGACTCCACTTGTGCTACAAAATTCCTGGACAAAAACTCCTTAGGATTATGGTTAAATCATTCAAAAGCATAAAGAGATTTACAATGTCTCTATGAACAAAGTGTCATAGAAAGTAGAGAAGGATGAGAATTTATACAAATTTGCAATCTTCTCTATGCTCTCTTTATTAAGACAAGCTCTGAATAGCTCCCTATCTCCTTTGTTGAAAGCGAAAGGAAGACTATTAATAAGACGCAAATGAGGGAAAAATTCACCAAATGTGAGTCTATGAAGCATGAACTCTGGCCGCAAGTTTCCTGAAGAGTCTTCCTCAATGGTGAAATGCACTCGCCAAACGCCAAATTTCACTCTATTTACCAATCTTAGGGCACACACTAGTTGGATGAATGCGCGGTCTTCCTTAGTGCCCAACAACAAGAGGAAAATGGAATCCACGCGTAGGACCTTCCGTCTTAACTTCACCACCCTCTTGTTATGAGGGAGACGCCTTACTACTTGCTCCTGCAACTCAATTGGTAATAGAGCTAGATCTCTAAGGATTGAACTTTCACTGCACACACATTCCCAGTTAGAACAAATGATCGTTTTTTGTTTCTTGTAACAACTTGGACAAAGAAAAAACAAACATACACACTATTTTGCCAGGATGCGCTTCATTTTAAAATAAAATGAACACATGTACATCAAAAGAAGTGTGGTAGTTGATGAGAGGTAGAATGACAGGGTTTGGTGATGCAAGAATTTCTCCTACTCTTTGGGCACCAAACATGAACACCATACGTTGTTGAAAATGGATTTTTCTACTAATTGCAATGTTTATTCTAATGTGTGGAGTGAAATGGAAGGGGAAAACCTCTATTCCTGGGCCATTATCCATGGTCTATGCATGACCTAATGCTTAAAACAAAACAAAAATATAGACGTCCAACCTAAGGTCGACCTAAGGTCGTACCTAATGAGAGGCAAAATAAAAGGATTTACTGAAGCGTTTATCTCGGCCAACCTAAGAGGACCTAAAATTCTACGAATGACACGTTGAAATTGCAACTTAGTACTAACAATTATGTGTACCTTTTGCCTTGCAATGGGAATGAAGGGATCATACAAATTTCCGTGATTCATGCAAACTACTTGACTATGCTAAAGGTTGATTCTACACAAAAATACACAAGCCGTTCCTCCATGGGGGCACCAATTTGAAGCGGCCCGGGGCGGGCAACAAGAAGAGCAACCTCTAGACACCCTTCAAGGCTCCAGTGCTGCTCAATGGGGCTGGGGCACAACACAACACAAACCAAAACAACAAACCCCCATGCAAATCCCAACTACACAAGGGGCACCACCTAGTTTAAGAGCGAACTAGGACGCAACAGAGGAGAATCGTTAGAGCAACCCACAAACAAGCAAGGAATTTACACTAACCCTAACACCAATGGAATACTCTCACACACTAAAACACGAGAGAGAGAGAGAGAGAGAGAGAGAGAGAGAGAGAGATGGTGCTCGGGCTGCTTTGAAGTGTATCGTTAATGATCAAGCAAACATAAATATATATATGTAAGAAAGAGAGAAAAAGGGGGAGAGGGTGCTTGTTGCATTAATACCTTCTTACAAATCTGTCATGACAAATCAAAGTGAGATTAGTATTTGTTCAACATAGCTTGCGTAAATTTCACCACAACGCATCACAAGAAAAAACCACCCCAATCACTGTCTTAAGGCCAGGGGAGTCCTCTCCACCCTGTCACCCTCTTACAGTATGTGGGATTTATGGCTAGATTGATGACAACACCAGAGACAAGCTATCAAGAACTTAACAAAAAACACCAAGACACTTACGCATCATTGTTGTCCATTACTTCACGTTCGAAGGGAGACAAAGTATCCAAGCTTAGTCCAAATCCACCCTCCTTGATTCAGCAAATGTTGGGCTTACACTAGTAGGAGAAATGATAGATTTCCTACTCTCAATTGAATGAACACTCTCTCTCTTACAAATGGCATAGAGTTCCCTTGCTAATCCCCTATTACAACACATGCACATGCATAAGACAATGAGCTTCCACTAAAGAGCTCCTTCTAGAGAGGTTGAGCTTGGCTTCTCAAGCTATAGCATAGTGCTCTTGCTTATGGCTCCCCTTTTGTGCTAGCCACACCCTCCTTTTATAGCAATTTTGAAGGCTAGGGTCACTCCTCTAACCATGGTTGGGTTAGATTTTCAGCCATTTATCTAATTTCTTTTGCTTGGAATTATCAAGAAGTTGGTGGGGAAAGAGAGAGGAGAGAAATGGAGGTGATAGGACTTTTCATAGTGGGTTAGTGTTAGTAGAGTTAGTATTAATTTACAAATGGAATTGGATATTTACAATGGGAGTATCCATGTAGGATACAAATAAGGAAGAAAAACTCTTAAGAGGTAAGAAAAGGTGGATTTCTTACAAGGTTGATGCTCCAAGTGTCTTGAGTAGGGCCAATTTTGACGCTTGTTGACGGTCCACTAGCTTTGACGGTACATTTTTTCTCCACTCTTGACCTTCCTTGAGAGACAAGGTAATTGAAGCTGAGTAATCAACCACCATGATGCTGTCTTTTAAGAGAAGAGGCTGAATTTTGTGGTTTTTTTGATAGATATGGGTAAATTGGAGGAGGAAAAATGAGACTAGGTGGTCAATTTTGGAATGGAATTGTGTGTGGGAGGTATGAGTTCACCATGGTTTCTCTTATTCTTCAAGGTTGAGGAGAAGGTGAGTAGGGTGCAGAGAGGAGTGGTGAGAGAGGTGGGGATGATGAGTGGAGAAGTGTATGTGAAAGAGGAAAATGATAAAGTGGAAGAGAGAGTGTGGCTGCATAGCATGGGAAAACTGGGGTCCACTAATAAAATCATAGCTCACAGCTCGTAGCTCAAAAAAATATGAAAACATTTGAGGCAAAAGTTCAGCCCACGAGCTACAACTTTTGTTTGTATCACCTTTTCAAATTCGGAGAGCAAGTGAACTTTAAAAATTCAGCAAAACCGATCGTTTTTTTCCACTGCACAAGGTCCTTGTGGGGTCCTTCTTTGGATGATTCTTTTGAATACCTCCAAGAGTGAGCCCTCCATAGTGCATGTATGCATGCCACCTACTCTTGACCTTATTTGGTAGGTCTATAATTGAAGATATTGTTGAGATTATGATATAAGTGAATAGTACAACTAAGAAAATCAAATATTGAGGGGTCTAAAAAATATGTACATGTCAAATATAAATAATATAAGTGGAAAAAAATATAAAGGGGTCAAAAGAAATCTCTCTCATTATGAGGCTACCATAAAAAGATAAATATTTTTGGTGTTCTAATTTTTTAGAAAAAAAACAAAATAGATGTAGGAAGGGAAAAATCACAATAGTGAAAAAATATACACATAAATAAAATTAGTTTTTTTGGATTTTTGTTGGGGTGGAGTTACACCAAATATAAGAGAAGATTACATGAAAATATTTCTATATGGAATAAAGAGTATGAAAAATGGTAAGAAAAAATTGTGGTAATGGTGAGGCAATGTACAGAGCATAAATAGCACACACCTAGGTAGAAATATTTAAATAAATACCAAAATAATTATGAAAAAATATTTTATTTAGGCCCTATATACAAAGAAATATTTACATACACATGGGCCATAATATACTTATATTTTTATTTTTTATTTTTTATTTGGCTCAACTAGCCCAATGACTAGCTAATTGAGGGTTTTTAAGAAGATATGGGAAAAGTCCCGTGACTCACGCACGCCTATGTACAGTGAAATGGTAGGGATAGCCACAGTGTTTGGGTGATTTTGGTAGGGTGAGGTAACTCACTGTGGCAATTACAAAGAGCCGAAAAAACGGCTATCAGTATATTGTCCTTGAAGTTTGTCTTGCCATTTCATGCTTGGTGGTTTGAGGGCTTGTTGAATTGTTTGCCTAAAAGGTGAATTGTAAGAGGGTGCTCGGTGAGAGGGCTCCCGTGACCCTAAGACAATTTGTGTATTGGCAACAAGGTCAAGTTTTGTGTTGTCTCTCTATTTCTCATCAAGCTTTGTGTGCATCTATTCTTTAAAGCTAAGACTGAGTTGCTCAAGTTGATTTGTGCTCTTTACCTCTCTAAGGCGTGGTGAATGTTTGTGTTTGGTGTGTGTGGCTATCTTGCATTCCCCTCTCTTTGTGCGTTTGAGTACAAGGAGATATCACCTGTGTCCTAGTTCGCATCTATAACTAGGTGGTGCCCCTTTTTTGTTTGGTTTCTGGCTGTGGGTTCTTGTTGTCTCTGATTGTGCTTGCACCAACCCCAATTGAGCAGCACGGGAGCCTCGAAGGGTGTTTAAAGGCCGCTCTTCTTGTTTCCCACCCCGGACCGCCTCACCATTAGTGTACCAGAGAGAGAGCCTATTGCAACAAGGTCTTTACCCTTTCATGGACTCGTGCAGTTGTGATCACCTCACTTTCTGATTCTCTAAAGCATCCACCAATAGTGGTCATGAAATAGCACAAAATACTTGCATTGCACAAGAACTAGAGAGAGAAAGAGAGGCCCCTTTGTGTCCTCTTATCAGTTGAAGATCTCTCTCCCTCTCTCTCTCTCTCTCTCTCTCTCTCTCTCTCTCTCTCTCTCTCTCTCTCTCTCTCTCTCTCTCTCTCTCTCTCTTGTTTCTTTGGTTTTCTAGGCCGCTTGGGCTACCCCGAGCCACCATCACCATCATTTTTGCCATCAACGCTTGTCGCACCACATTGGAGAAATGCAAGAAGGAAGAGATGGAGCAGATGGAAGCCATGTTCACTAAAACCAAGGTGGAAGTAGATACCACCCTCACAAAGGAGGTCAAGATTCAAGTGCATGGTTGCAAATGACAACGACAAGAAGATATCGCCCTCAATGTTTGCATTGGCATCTTTCCAAACAATTGGATAGGGGCCCAAGAAGCCTGAAGTTCCATGAGCCCTTTTCCCACATTCAAACAACAATCAACATCGTACAATGGGATCCAACAACCATCACCTCTCTTACGCATGAACATCACACCAACCATGCAATCCTCACTTTCAAGACCAAGGCAGACCGAATCAAAATCTTTGAGCAATCGAGGCTTCTCAAAGATATCAAACTTTGGTTTGCAAAAGATGTTACACTCGCTCAACTCAGAATGAAGAAGGTAGAACTCCAAAAGATGCGAGAAGCAAGCAAAATAGGAAAATGGGCAGTTTATAAAAAGGTAAAGCCATTATTCACCAGGAGTTTCAAACTCCCAAACCAGCTTCCCCCTCACTTGCCCCTGCTTCAATTTTTTTCTCTTTTTTTCACCCCTCGCTTGCCCTTCATCCCTTAATTGAGATGTATCTAACAACTTCGAGTCACTTAGAAGGAACCCTTTGTAATGTTTTGTTATCGGTCCCATAGGTCATATCTGATCTCCGTGGAGGATATTCTATCTATCTATCTTTCTCTCTCTCTATCTCTCTCTCTCTCTCTCTCTCTCTCTCTCTCTCTCTCTCTCTCTCTCTCACACACACACACACACACACACACAAGGAGCTATATATTATGTACAAGAGACCCGAGGGGACTCTTAATGGGCCTATTTTGATAGGAAGTACAAATTGGTACAATGTGAGTACTAGCTATACGTCATGGTGGCATATAGGAAGAGTGAAGTGTCAGGACAAGGGTAGGACCAGTCGGGGCCAAGGGCTAGGGCCAAGGGCCAGGACGGACATGCAATCAAGGGGGTCCCTATATTTAGAAGGCCAAGGGCCTATATAGGGCATGGCTGGGTGGTGATGAGCATGTTCAGTTCCCCTGTCCTTACACTGGTATCAGAGCAGGGGGAGGAAGGAGAAGAAGGGTGGAGGGCATGGAAGCACGGTCTCGTGTCTCTTTCTTCTCTCTCTCTCTCTCTCTCTCTCTCTCTCTCTCTCTCTCTCTCTCTCTCTCTCTCTCTCTCTCTCTCTCTCTCTCTCTCTCTCTCTCTCTCTCTCTCTCTCTCTCTCTCTCTCTCTCTCTCTCTCTCAAGCGAGCTTCCATGGATGGCAAAACCGCAGGAGGGACCCCTTATATGGGGATTTCCATGGCAGGCACGAGAAGCTAAACCAGCCCGTTGGCAAGAGCCCTTAGCAGTTGAGGGCCGTCGGCATGCAGAGCCGTGGGCAAAGTCTCTTGGCAGTCGAGGACACACCCACGGGCAAGCCCGCTTAGCAGGAGGAAGGGCCAATC
The DNA here is from genome assembly GCF_014529385.1 of Adiantum capillus-veneris. Taxonomy (NCBI): domain Eukaryota; kingdom Viridiplantae; phylum Streptophyta; class Polypodiopsida; order Polypodiales; family Pteridaceae; genus Adiantum; species Adiantum capillus-veneris. The sequence goes on from NC_140960.1 coordinate 93,268,109, forward strand.
GACCTGCTCCGATTCGCATGCAATTCCCATGGTTGAGTTTGCGTTGCAGCACGGCCAAATTTTCGCCCCTGGTGCAGCCCCGTTTGAGCTCTTTACGTCGCCCTGGTTCCTCCCCTGTTGCCTGTGCAGCTTGTTTGCCGCCATGGCCAACTATGACGGTTGTATTCACACCGGCCGGCAACCAAAGTCCACCTACTTTAGGCTTGGGGTGCATGCACACCCCGTGAAGCCGAATAGGGTCCACATGAACAGGGTTTCGACAAGATGAAGTCATGTGGGCAGCAGAAGTATATCACAACAGTTTTTTATTATTGTGAATGTTTGCATGTCCTGTCGGCAGCGGAGGAAAATTCAAGTAAACTCGCACGCACAATTACGTGGGCGATTCAAGGAAACTAGCACGCACAATTATGTGGTCGACAAGGTCGTGGAGATATGAGCAGAGAATCGAGTTCTCTTTGAAATAGGCAAACATCCTTAGCGCTTCCAGAATTTTCGGTTATGGTTATCCAAGGGATAGCGTAGTCAAGAATTCAGGCAGAATTGATACTTGCTAAAGGTCTTTCGGCATACTGCAAAGCATACAGGAAATCTGACAAACTTTCAGGTACTCATTTGTCCGCTTACACTTTATTGTTGATTTGGTTATGACATCATCTGCACTTTGTCGGGTTTGCGGATGCCAATTTGTGCTGTGATTGCCGCCCAAGGGGTGTACTGGATTTTCAAGCATGGTTTGAAGGTTTTTTACGGCAAGGCTATTATTGGAGCTAGCCAATTCCGATTCTCGACATGGTTTGTCAAGTATGATTGATCATTCCTTTACATCTTTGCACATGCATACAGTTTATGCATCCGTGATATTCTTATCATTTGCACAGTTTGTTTGATGCATGACATGTTGCATTAAACTTTTGAAGATTGCAGACAAGCACGGCTTGTATTGACTTTGAAAATGATAAGTATTTATTGAATGTATGCATCTACTAAGGTGTTACTGGCATACATTGTTGGCATAGGAACAATGTCAATTAGCCTCACGCATGGCTTGAGTCTACCACCTTGTATTGAAGCACAGTTCGATAAAACTTCAATTTGATTCAAATGCATAGCCAATTTGCAATTTTTTTGGACTCTCAAGGCGATTGGCACATTCTGTTGCTCGACTTGATGCAGGGGTCAAGGTGATCGGCATGGCCGAGTCCTTGTCACTATTTCTAGCAGCTTCCAGAGGATGCTTGCCACAAAGTATTAGTTCATTCCAGTTAAAATTGCTCAACAAGGTTGATTCTTTTTCTCATACACGCTGCATATCTCTGCATAGCAGATATGACTATGAGCCATCTGTCTCAGAGCCAAATATGGCTATGAGCCATCTGTGAGCAAGGCTTCAATTCTGGAATCTTGCATTCAGTTTCTTTCCTGTTCAGGGTATGCTATGAGCACACGCCCTTGGGGAATTTCTTCATATGTCTGCAGGATATTTTAGGGCGTGTATACGCCGATGTTATCCCACGCAACAAAGCTAGTTATGATCTACATGGAACGAGCTTTTCTTCCACATCTCAAGACAACTGGTTATAGTAGGATGACCAGGTTAGACCATATCCAGTTTTGTTTATTTTTCCATGTTTACACATTTCAGTTGGAAAATATTTTTGGTTGTGTAAAACAAAGTGCTTTGACAAAAAGCAAGGTTTCTCCCTTGTGCCAAGGTACTGCCCAATGACTTGGAATCACGAGCAGTGGCACACAAGATTGACACACTGGCAAAATAGGAAATACCACCTCCCAAAATCCCAACCAGTTTAAAATGTGCAAGGCACTAACAGTTTTGGCTCTCACGCTTGAGGCCATCACTTTTGCCAAGGGCTTCACAATCTGTATGCACAGCATGCTAACCAGGTGGCACAAATTCCATTGCTTCAGAGATTACGCTTCCGCTATCACACCAAGAACTCTGTCACAGACATACTAAGTTCTGGATAGTTTAAATTTATGGTTGCTGTCAATGCACACTACCAGTAAATGCAACCTAAATCTACGACATATTTTACGAGCAAAGTGCCATTTTAAGTCATTTTTCTATAGTCACAACTTCATACATGGGAACAGGGTCAAGCTGTGGATTGTGTTTTCTGTTCCCTCTCTTGATGAGAGCGTTGTACATGCAAATGGTTGCATGTTCATAGGATAAGCTGCACATCAGGCATAAGATGCCTAAGAGCACACATTCTGGGCACACACTCTAGAAATTGAAGGAAAGTTCCTCAGCCCAGCATGCTACTCTTCTCTCTCTTTTTCTTATTTCTCTCAAGAATAATGAAAACTTCCTAAGAAGTTTTTCATACAGGTTTTGTTTGAAGTTAGCATGAGCCACATTAGTTTTCATCGGTTAATTGATTGAACACTAACTATCATAAGAGCTAGGAGCTACACAAAGGCTAGCTAGGAGCCATTGGCAGATCTTAGGTAAGATGCCAACTACTGCCATTCCTTGGGTTATTGTTCTTAGGATCGAACATATTTGCCTAGTAGAGTACACATCGAACATCTTGGCGTTAATTGACGAGCAAGAGTCTCGTCATTTCGGAGGATTTCTTGCTCTATAGCACTACGAGTGTCTATGGAATCACAGTTTTGGGGTATGACCCTGCGGGTGCTTACTAAATCACCCCATAGGCATTAAGGATCACAGTTTGATCTGCATTGAGGATCACAGTTGATCTCTCCCAGTTATACTTTCAAGAAAATAATTCCGCAATCTACCAAACGCGATAGCGGACGGACACACTTTTTAAGTTGATTCCAATCATTCTGGACATGGTGGACTATGTTGGTTACCGTTATCTGCTAGCTGAGCAGTTTCTACAAAGAGTCTTACCAAGGGGTTTGACTACGTAGATTCTAATCCAAGGGCTTGACTTGCAAAGGCAACACCCAGGGTTCCCAGTGCAGGGCTGTTTGTTTCTTCAGGTAGGGGACGTGCTCCTCTCCATTTGAATATGGGTAAGTGAACATTACGTTCAAATCTCCAGGTACGCATCCATTGATTTGGTGTTATTCCATTTTTAGTATGCTTTGCCTGGTTTTTCAAAACGTATAAGTACGCATGAATGCTACAGGGCCATGCCAAGGGCATGTCGAAACAAGTATTTTGGACTCTAGTGTCCAAAGTACATTACGTTGTTATGAATACACTTGTAGGATTTGATTTGGCACATGTTGTCACATGGGATACAACATGGTCTAGGAAATCAAGGAGTTCGGTTTAGCCAGTGTGGAGCGACGAATGAGGGTCCCTCTCACTCTTGTCGTAGAGTGTTCAGAGTTATCTCCACACACAAGTACATCTTGTACTTGACGGATGTTCTTTTTTATACATTCTCACATGAGACATATTCCACATGTGGAGAATATGAGTCTCTGGAGTGACACTGGTGCCATTCTTTCAATTCTGTGTCACGACAAAGTCCCTAGGTGCTGGTCACATCTGTTTTCTAGACCATTTTTAGCACGACGTATCAGGAGCAATTTCATGGCCAGAAATTGTCGGATACTTAGAATGACTTGTCTAGGTACAAGTACTGCTAAACAACATGACAGATGGTTGTTTATACATATAGCAAGGCTCTAAATTGTTAATGAAAAAGTTTCATTGTTTGTACCTAGAAGTGATCACTGTTTCACCTTCTATTATGACGTTTCCACAAGGCTTGCAAAAAGATTGCAAATGAAAGTATTTAGTTTCTTTTCAAAACTATTTACATTCCTCTTTAATGTGTGCTAGACGCATCACATTTGCCATAAGTACTGGCAAGGATCATTATGGATATACAGGTTCGGGTTAGTTTTTGCTAAATGCATGCACACTAGGTGTTATGGGCCCTAGTGTTTAGCAAAGGCTGATTTGGAACAGCATGCATATTCCTCAGGTTGTTGCTTATGAAGCATTTTGCACTCTATGTGCACTATCTCTATGAGATTACTTTTGACTCTATTAATCACCAATAGAGGTCATGGCTCGGTTTCGGTGTTTGTGGATTTCTTAAGTTAACCATGATGGTTATTTCGCACATTGTTGATTCCTCAACAATGTTATACGCTATTGTGATTTTCCGTTTACTAGTCGTCTGGGAAGACTATCTGTAAACCGTGGGGGAAACACACCTCAGTATTGTTAGTATCCAAGGGGATTGATAGATTACAAAGTGTAATCTTGGGCTAAAGGATATTCAAAGTGCGTACGTTAGCACCAAGCAATCAAATTCATAAGCATTTATTGCTCTTTTTGGAGTTTACTTACTATCAGTTAACACATGCTGCGACTAGGTAGTCTCTTCATGTATAACTCAGGTTCTCAACCTTGAGCACTCGTTAGGGTGGGGTTGTTTACTGATGATGAAAATTGGGACCAAGTCACGGACTTAAAATTGGCTGATGAGTTATGTCAGCAAGTTACTTTCATGGAAAGTGACAAGAGGTACTCTTTTTGGTACACCTGTGTTGTGATAAACTCGTTTACCATGCTCATGAGCGTTCTAAATGGAGTCTACACACTACGTTTGGATAGGAACCGGTACCATCAGATGGTTACAAATGGACAACAATGTAGAAAATCAAGATGTTACTCTTGGTTTCATTGAACCTCCTACTGAACCGGGTTCCGCTCAAATGAACGGATGGATCCATGTGGGATGTTACTGTAGAAAACATTAGTGTTCTTATGAAGATACCATCACATATGTTTTCGCGGAAGAAAACGCTTCTCCAAGGGGGGAGTAATGTTAGGACAAGGGTTGGACCAGTCCGGGCCAAGGGCCAGGACGGACATGCAGTCAAGGGGGACCCTATATTTAGAAGGCCAAGGGCCTATATAGGGCATGGCTGGGTGGTGATGAGCATGTTCAGTTCCCCTGTCCTTACATGAAGTGTACCATAGAGGAGATGAATACTACTCCTTGTCCATATTGATAACACTTGAAATGATGTCCCATAGTCAAAGAAAAGAGTGCCTTCATTGCTCCTTGCTCTAGAGGAGCCCAGTGATGTATTCGGGCCTAGCTGCAAAAAGTACACATCAACTCTAATTGGATAGCAATCAAGCTATTAGATGTTGAGGTAGGCTATGAGCCCAAGGTAATGTATATCTCATTAAGTGATGTTGTGCATGATCTAAAATACCTTCTAATGATGGGGTCCTTCAACCACTAGGCTAGATACAAAGGGGCTGATTTAGTATTTGGGTCAATTGTCCTTCAAACCTTCTAGAATAGGTTTTACTCTCCATTCTGTTCATAAGGAGTTTCCATTAACGTGGAAAACTTGAAGAGGAACTTTGCTATGAGGCATTATACTATTTTTTAAAAGAAAATCTCACATTGGTAAGAATTTATATGAATAAAAACCACTACTAAAGAATTAAGGTTCGCAAGAGCTCGAACAGGGGACAGGGGTGGGGTGGGGAAAGGCCCCTATTTCAGGGATGCTCTTGGGAGGGGGAGCCTTGGTTGGACAACCCCGACTCTCCTTGTTCTCCTTACTCGACCCTTGTTTTTTGGAAAGATGGTGCCATGGGGGCCACTCGCGACAACGCTAGAAACTTTGCTACATCATTGGCAACGGTGATGGCATCGAGCTCCGGACGGAGATCCCTTCTAAGGTTGCAGTCGAACGCCAAGGAGCAGGTAAAGCTGATCTAATTTGGGGGCTTCTTGCTTTCGGCTTGGCCTCTCCTACCAAAGCGTCATTGAGCATGCCATGCGGAGTATGCAACATCTTGTAAAAGTGCTGCAATGTTCTAGTGGTGTACCCGGCAAGGTTTTCCTAGAATGACAGCGATGCATGCTCGATCATGTTGATGCTTCTCATGTGCCTTTGTGGATCTTTTGATGGGTGGTTCTTGGCTGTTTTTGGCCCTCTTTGACTGTATGATGGACGTGTGGGGTGGAGGTGGTAGCTTACCTCGTATGGTGGCATCCCCTTTTTGGTTCTCTCTTGGCAATGCAAGCCTCGTGCCTCAGGTGATGGAGTCGGACTCGCCCCTTCTACGGACTTAGGTTTCCCTCTTATGTTTTTGGTGGCTACCCGTCTAGCTGTGTTCTTGGTCATGTCGGGTGTATGGTTTGTTCATGCCGGGTTGCTCCCGTTCTTAGCCGATGTATGGAAGTTTGATGTGATCCCTTGGTGCCCTAGCACGGTCTGTGCAGGGTTTCTTTGTATTCTTTTTAAGGATTAACAATATCACTCACTATTGTGAGTTTTGAAAAAAAAAACCACTACATCATCGCCATGCTCAACTCAAGCCAAGGCAAAAAAAAATTACAAGAGTTCATGGGCTAATAAGGGAGCCACCCACATGGAACAACGTCTCTAGAGCTTTTACACGAAGCCCTCCAACCCAATATATAGAGAAATAGACTATGTCAAGCTTTACAAGGATCCACTCTTACATACAAAAATGTTCACACTAGACCTGTACTGAGATGCCACTAGAGATGGCACCAACTACCACTCGGATCCTCACCACCATCGTCCAGGATCTACCAAATGCCACAAGACCTTTCACCATACATCAATAATGCCAAATGGGTGAGGCCCAAAGTCCCCGTCACCAACAGCTTGCCATAGAAACCTGCCCACTACCACCAAGCATGCATCCACCCGAGCAAGACCAACAAAAATGAGCATCCAATGAGTACCAAAAATGCCATTGCATACTCAGGAGACAACATCAGCGTCACCACAAGAACCTCATGATGCAAATATGGCCATGCAATAATGGACCAACACACCAAGTAGTCGTAGCCAACAACACCCACCCAACAGGCGAGGGTGCCCCCAAGCAAACAAGAACCAACCAAAAGGATAGAGTGAGCAGGGTTTACCCCCAAATAAGGGAATGGTTGCCTTCATACCCACAAGAAACAAATAGGATGTGCGTTGAAATCTCTTTCAAAGAGAAGCATGGAATGGCTAGGGTCCCCAACCCGGGGGAGGTCCTCCACTCGTCTACAATGCATATCTTCACTATACTTTTTAAAAGGGTACATCTAAATTTGAGAGCGACCCCCAGCATCTAAAAAGTGACTCTTCAAGAGTGTTAGCAGATCGACAAATACTTCGAGCACGCTTGTGGAGCTTAGTCTGCTCAGATTTTCCATTCGAGCTCATTTCGGCCTCCGTTTCCACTACATGCAGTACTGCGTAAGCAATTTTATCCTTTTGTGCAAGTTTTTTGTCGGTGCCATTTTTGCGTAATAGGTCCCTTACAATCTACTTCAAGTTGTGCTTTATAGCACGTGGTAGTCCCACTTCATTTCTCCTCTTTTTGAGCAATTTTCACATCATGTTGAGGCAAGCTTTTCCATGCATGGGAACCCCCCATATTTTTTTTTCTCTTTTACCAAAAATATTTCCTATTATATAAGTTACTTTTGATTTTTTCTTCCCTTTTTCAAAAACGTTTTAGCCTTTATTAAATAAATAAGACTTATGCTAATCAATCATGATGTAGCATAAATAAGTAAGCTTTCTTTGTTGATCTCTCTTTTGACCTTAAATATTAAATATATATATTCTAAATTACATGATATATTTTAGTATTTTCTAATATATTTTTCATGTATGTATATTATTCCACCCTACCAAATATTTTATTCACTAGTTTTCATTTTCAAACCTCAACCCCACTTTCAAATTTCAATAATACCTCCATCTAGATGATTGCCACTCTTTTCAAAACTCTAGGTCATGTTTTCATACACATGAAGGAGCTTACACTTGAAGGCAAGAGAGAAGTCCACTCAAAGGGGACCACCAAAAGACCTTTGCAGCCACAAATAATACATTATTTGGCTGAATTTTTTTAAGTAGAGAAGAACCCCGAATCTGAAGGAGCGTTCAACATGAAAGATGTAGCTCGTGATCTCAACTTTTAGCTCAATTTTTTCAGAATTTTTGGAGTTATGAACACGGAGATATGATTTTTGTAGTGGACCCCAGTTTTCTCGTGTAATGGTGACACAGGCCATCCCCAATTTTCTTCCCTCTAGAATGGCTATGGTTCTACAAGTCTTCAAGCATGATTACAAGAGACAAGGCTCTTTTAATGAGGTCTTGGCAAGTCTATAGTGATTCTATCACCATTTTTGGAGGATCCATCCTCATCAACAACTATCCACCTTTGACAATCTCTCTTGTAAATTTCTTACCTCTCTCTTCTCTCCCTAATAAGCTTATGTCTAGCCAAAGCTAGACTATTGTAAATATCTCCTATCCTCTACATCCTACCCACATTCTCTCATCTTCTCTTTCTATTGACTCTGGTATTTTAAATAATGAGGAGACAAGATGGGAGCCAAAGTCCCATTTTCTTAGTCACCAAAGTGGGACACTCACCTCAAATAGAAATATTGCTAAATCCTCCCCTCCTTCCCTATATAAGGAGGCCATGAGAGCTCACTTAAAAGACACACACACACACACCTATCCATACACACTCTTGTGCTACATGCTTGTAGCATGAACCCTAATCACATAATCACAACATCATCATCATTACCATCACCATGCACAAAAGATGAGCACCACACCTCCACACCACTTGTAATTAAGGGTTGAAGGCACAATTTCAAGAAGAAGAAGGGTGGACACACTCATGATATTCCTCGCCATCAACTCCCATCTCTCCATTATGCCTCCTACGATCTTGTTCCCTTCTCATTTTCCTGCCATACGCTACCTATTGTATTCATCTTTTGCAAGCAATCAACACACTCCATCTTGGTGCCATACTTTGTGTCGCTTTGGATACATCTCATTGTGAGTATGGTATATGCTTGTTCCTTGCCATTTTTTTTCCTGCTTATGTTAAGGTGTGCGGATTCGCCACCATACACACACACTCTCTCTCCCTCTCATATTCCTATCATCTTTCTACTTCCATCTTGAGGTGTGCGGATTCGCCACCTTTTGTATGAGAAGTGAGCATACTTGCATGTATCCTTGACCTCGTTATCTTCCTTACTACATGCACGAGTAGCGAGCCCATTCTCATTCACTCACCACTCCTCTCACCTTATTCTCTGACCACCCCATTCCACATTTGGGTGTGGATCTTGAAATTGTTTTCCATGGCATGTTTCATTGTGTATATGTATGCGTCCTAGCCGCATATCTTGCTAGGTGGTGCCCCTATTGTGTATCCCCCATGATGAGGCCATTGTGCATAGTCTTGGTGTAGAGGCCACCGGGTCTATTTTTTCACTTCCGCCTCTCATTTGGTGCCCCCACTGAGGATCGAACTCAAGACCTTCAGTTTACAAGGCTGACATGTTTACTTCTCTTCCTGGACGAGTGGCTTCTTGAATTCTCTAGTTGGACCACTGAAGAAGAGGAGCTTCAAGCAGGTTTGACACAAGTCATCAAGACACTCTTGCCAGGGTGTTGTATTGTCAGCATAGAAGAAGTGGTAAGACCCTCTTTCCCTATTCAGATTGTTTACATTTCTCATCATCCCCGCAAGCGTAAAAGCAAGGCACAAGCTGCATCATGCTCACATTGTAGCCAAAAACCGCACCTTCGACATGAGTGCAACCCAAAGTGAAGAAAAGGACATCATTTTCTCCCTCGACATCCGCACAGGCGTTCTCACAACGGTAGGCTTTCAAGTAGCACCAGGCTTCTCTACATCTACGTCCCCATCTTTGCCACCTATTCCACCTACATCCATAACAAGCCTTCACAACTTGAGGAAGCTACTACGAATGCGTGGTCCCTCCCTCTCCCTTGCACCAAAAGATTCAAGGGTTTTCCAGCGCCGACAATCACCCCGTCTCCAAAACAAAAGGGTAAATCCTCCAAAGTCTTTCTACACCTCACTCTCATCTCATGAGCCAGGAACTAGAAACAGCAGCATGGATTCTACGTCGTCTACCGAGTGAAGTGGCGGAGCTTGTCATGGACAAGTTCTTTGACACTGGTTTTGCTTGGCGGAAAGACAAGTCCCTCCACCTTCAAGGGGTGTTGCTTGTGAATCAAGGCTATGATGACGACTTTACAGCTTGCTATGTATCCATCCAACTTGGATTAATACAAGTGGTAAGACTCACCACCTACCTCATCACACCTGTTTATACACTAGATGGCACTCTATCTTGCAGGAAAGTGAAGTTGCTCAAAGAGAGAGAGTTCAAGCTTTTCCAAGAGCTTGCTAGAGGGGCAGTCCTAGAGCTAGAAGACGAAGACAACCTTGTCCTGTGGTACTATAAATTTGACCTCGACTACCAAGAGCTCTACACCTCCGACAATAACCTTCCACCACGAAGGAGAGAGCCTTTCTGAATTATCATGTGATGGACCTAGCACATCAACCTTTTGCAAGGAACCAAACTTATGCACCACAACGAATTCAATCAATCAAAGTAATCTTGGACCGCAAGATGTTTTATCAGCAGATCATTACAACCATGTTTGGTAGAGAACGACTGCAAGAGATAAACACCTCTTCTTTACCTTTTATCCTCTCTATGATTAATCATGAAGTGTCTTTTGATGTAGTTATTTTCATCCTTGTATAATATGTTTTTCATCCACCGAGCACCCATGTATTGAATCTCTATAAAATAAAAAATAAAAAAAATCTAAGGCGAGTTAATTTTCTCACTCTCACAATGGCAAGTGTAGCATTTCCAACATTTACTGGTAAGGTGGGTGAGGATGCTGCAGACTTTCTAGACAACTTGGAAATAGCATGTGTCATCTCTGTGAGAGATGATGATGCTTCGCGCTTGCGCATCTTCCCACTTCTAATGAAGATGGAGGAAAGATCATGGTACAATGCCCTTGGCACAAGAAACCAAGGAACGGTGGGACTTATTAAGAGCAGCCTTTGTCAAGCGTTTTGGAGAGGGCACAACATCAGAGAAGCTATGGCAATTGTTGACAGAGTTGAAGTAGGGCAGTATGCTGGAATACGCATCATATGAGTCAAAGTTTGTAGATTTATGGGGGTGATGGGTTGCACAGAGAGAGTGTCTGTTGGAATGGAGGGTGAGTGTGATAGTTGCAACAAAGGAGGGCTTGAAAAATGGGTTTTAAAGAGAGAAAAGCACTTTTCAGGTATGGGATAGGTTTAGGGGAGCTTTGGAGAGTAGAAAATGATGTTTCAAATTTTTTGAGAAAATTTTCAAATTTTAGGGTTTTTTGGTGCACATTTTTTACTATTGGAGGTTAAAAAATGTTTTATGACCGCGAAAATAGGTTTGGGGGAAGGGGGGCGGGGGGGGGGGGTTTAAGGAAATAAAATTTGAATTTTGAAAACTTTTGAAATTTTCAAAATTTTGAGGTTTTTTTGAAATCTAATAAAAAAGAAGGGAAACTTGGAGGTTCCCAATGGTCCCCCGTCCCCTCCACACCCCCACCTTCTCACTAGCTAAGAGACCATTAAGAAGTGTAAGACTTCTTTGTCCTCCTACTATTTTCAGGGCATAGGTATGTCCACTACCCTCTCCCTATTGGCTGGCCTCTAATTAACCTTAATCCTAAAGGGCCCTTAGACGATTCATATTTTTCCTAATGAGTGATGGTGCTTTGTGAATCAGAAGTTCTTTGTGAGATATAGCTATACACATATATTCCTCTTTGTGAATCAAGAGAAATCTCTTCGGATCTTACACACTCTTGGTAAAATATTTTAATTAATCAAGGTAGAGAGCAGGGTTATAACATTGCCCGCCGTCTTGAAGCTAATGAAATCCTTTCGAGCTTTCTGTACACTCAATAGTGGTAAAACCAAAGGTAATCCCCATATGGTTCACTATCAATACAATAGCTCCCAGGTTTTTAAGTTCACAATACGATCCCAATATTCACTTACAATGGTTAATTAAAAGGTTCAACCCTTCATGCTCAATCCTAGAATTGCCCTTTCTTCAAAACAAAAGAGATAACCTAGATATGCTCTGATACCAATGTCAAAGAATTGTGATTAACGTGCAACAAAAATTACAGATTAACTAGAGTAATCAATCAATTGTGTAATATTGAGCATGAAAATTGCAAAGCAAGCATTAACTTAGATTCAATCACACATCACATACATGTATCGAAACTGCATGTGTGTGTGTGTGTGTGTGTGTGTGTGTGTGTGAGAGAGAGAGAGAGAGAGAGAGAGAGAGAGAGAGAGAGAGAGAGACGAGTTGAGGGTCGGACTTGTTTGAGCCAACTCCCCCTCCAAAAGTGCTTTGCATTAATTAATTCTTCTTCTTCAAAAGAGCTTCTAATCAATATAACTAGCTAGTCTCACTTTTAACTGCACAAATTGAAGAGATGAAATCTCTAAAATTTGATGGTGGTTGCAATTAGACTTTTCACTTAAAACCCTGTGTTGAACTCAATCCCAAGGCCCTAAAAACCTCGTGGGTGATAGGAACTAAATGAATTAAGCAAGAATTGGGTTGAAAGAAAGATATGTAAGCATTAAGAAGTAGTAACCTCTTTAGTTAATTATGTAAAAGCTTGAGCAACCATAGCTATGGAGCCTTGTGTAGAAGGGAGAGAGAAAATGATGAGCCTTGAGAAGAGCATGGAGAGCTTCCTTTTGGTTGAGGATTTTTTGGAGCTTCAAGAGCTAGAAAGATAGAAGTTTCCCTGCTCTCTCAAGAACAGCCCTGCAAAAAAATGAAGAAATCTCCCTCTTGCGATTCTCAAATGAAAAAAACTTTGAGCTACAAAGTTATTCATCTCACTGTTTTCAACAAGCACCTTCTTTATAGAAACGCATTTTTTTGTTAGTTATTCCAAAAATACTCTTTGTAGGAACTATAAAAGCAAATTTATATTTTTAGACCTACTCCTCTCACCTTCTCTTTTGCATAAGAGCTTCATAGCATTAGGTTTGCATGTGTGGATAATAACAGCTTGGCTTTCATTCCCACCTTTTGGTTATCCTTCTCACTTTTAGAGGCTTTTGAGATCCGTTTAGACTCTTTTGAACTCGCTATTACCCCACCTTCGCCCCATAAAATTTTGATTGAATCCTTATCAAATTTGGTTGGCACTTCTGAAGAATGTATTCAAATTTTAAAACTCTCTACTTCATGAACACATTCCCTTACCATTGTACATAATTGGCCCTTCTACTATTTTTATAACGTTGGAACTTTTGAAGAATGCATTCAAATTTTGGATCTCTCTAAGTGAAGGAATACATTCCTCCGCCCAGTGTACATAGTTGACCCTCGATGGCGATAATGAAACCTCTTCTCTCTATCTCTAAGTGTGGTTGATTGATTATCCCAATTCCCTCGCTAATAATAGATATGAGGTTACTTGGTATCGTTCCTACAATTCTAGAAATTCTCTTTTCTTCTTCTTCTTGCCTCACAATTGAGAGAGTTGAATTGTAGTACCCTAACCACTCCATAAGAGGATATATTGGATATGACCACCGCTTTCAATGGAGATGCCACATACAACAACAAAACAAGAGGGTTTTTAGGCCATGTCTTGCAATAAGGGCATTTTAAGATTAGTTGTGCCAATATATTGTCCTTTCTTTTACTATGGCATTCTATTTTGTCATATAACATGTTAACAAAGTAACATTTGACCCTTATCATACTTGAGCGTCTTTATTCATAATACATGTGGAGGTATCTACACCTCTAGAGAGAAGCCCTTGTTGCACATCCTTTGTAACCAAACCAAAGTGTCTTTGCCCATGACCACGGTGGAGACATCCTTGGAAGAACTGCATTTCAGACTACAAAAATATCGAGCCTAAAAGTGCATAGTTCTTTGTTTGGTGCAATGGCATATTTTTCCTCGTGTTATCAAAGTACATATGGACCCATCCAATAGATCTATGTGAATACATACATGCAACCCACTAAACAAAGACATTGCATTAAGGCTGATGCCCTCCTATTATATGTCAAAGCATGTACCCAAGCACAATTTTTTCTCCTAAGCGGCCATGATTACCATAGCATCACAAAATTGCTTGCTCAAGTGAACTTCTAGAATAATGCCATGCATTTTCAATTATGCAAGTAAATGCAAATGCATTTGGAGAGAAGATCTTCATTTTCCATCTTTAAAATTAGCCCATTACTTTCTCACTTTTCTAATGCTGGGTAAATGTAGTCATATCTTGGAATCAACACATTCAAAGAGATGGCATCCCAAACTCAAAGACCAATGAACTCCCTTGCCGTTTTTGTCTTGCTAAAGGCCTTAGTATCCATACAAATGAAGGTCGTTCATCTCTAGTTTTTTGACATGTGTCTCTCGAAGGGGCCTTAAAAGTCTTGAAGAGAAAGATATGATGTCCTTTTAAATGCTATTTCCCAAAAGCTGCATTCACTACTTTTATATATGAACGAGACTTTAGAGAAAAAAGTGTTAGGTTTAATGGCCATGTGGCCGACCGCCCATCAATAATTGCTACTAAGCTTAAGTGTACATTTATACACTTGTGTGATCCACTAACACAAAGTAAAGTATGTATTGTGCCTAAGTGCATAAAATAGAGAAGAAAAAATGGGGGTACACAGTGTGTCGGCTCTCCCCCTCCAACCTTTGTGTGTGTGTGTGTGTGTGTTCATCTTCCTCTTCCGCTGTGATCTTGGCTCCTCTCTTTCATCTGGTATCAGAGCTGTTTCATTCCCAAAATCGCTTCCGCGTGCGCATGCACTTTCAAGAGTGCAAACAAGTTTTCGACTTTGGTATCGGCAAATTCAACATTTTGAGAGCATTTCTAGCAGGTGTCCTAGGTGTTCTAGGGTTTTAACCCTCTTTCGGAGCCATTCGTGCCATCAGAAACCTCATTCAAGCTACGGTTTAAGAGCTGAAATTTTCAGCTCTCTTTTGGTAGTTTGTGCTATAGAGCTTCCATAGCCATCACCGGTAACATTGTTGCAGTCTCTTCCATCTACAAGAGCCCACGGCTCATTCGAGAGTGTGCAACCTCTTTCGAAGTGGCATCATACACACACATAAAGTGAGAGTTTGATGGCATTGTCTTCTTTGACTACAGGTACATATACAAGTATAGGTACAGGTACATAGAGCGGCTTGGTTAGCTTCCTTTGTGCTTCTCCGCCTTGATTTTGGTTTGGCTATGGCATCGTCATCGACTCACAGCCTATAGGTGCTTGCGATATTATGGTTCCAGTGGGAGCAGTTTTTAATGCGTACATGCATATGTTGGCACTTTTGACAGTGTTTGAGATCTTTTGAGAGCAGTTTGACTCTACGCAAGGATATTTCTTTGCGTGCACATGCTTTTGGCGCCTGTTTGAGTGTCATGACAGACTTGTACTTCTTTGTGGATACTACCATTGTACACTTTTGTGGAGCCATCTTTTGGCTAGTACGGTAGTCTCGACCATTTCTGAGACTTGGTTCGGCTGATAGCCATTTCTAAGACTTGGCTATACGTTTTGTTGCATACCCTACGTTGTTGAGGGTTGATAGTGTGAGGTTTTCATTGAGCTAGGGTATTCTCAAATGTGGAGATACCTTCGGTGATACAGGTAGCTGGAGCATCCCTTACGAGGCCTCGCCATAGGACATGTATAGAGTGGTATAGGTGCTTTTGACGTCGAGTTGGAGGTCTATGGTCAGTTTTTATGCGCCTCAATTGGTCTCTATACAATGTGCCTTTGGGAGGCATTGCCCTCTTTTATGCTTTGTGCGTGACATGCTTGGTCATTTTGTCTCGTATTTTGGTTGGCATAGTCCCAAATACAAAGGAGACTCTGCTGAAATTTTCCCAGAATCTTTTGGTAGTTTTGTCACCATGTCTACTAGCAAAGACCGTGACATTTATGACATAAACAAGCTTGATGGCACTAGTTTTCAGCTTTGGAAGAACCAAATGCATGATGTGCTTGTCCAAAAGAAGCAAAAGTTGCATATTCCCTATGCGGCTAGAATTGAAGATATGCACATGACTCAGTTTCAGTGGGAGGAGCTTGATGAGCTATGCAGTTCTACGATTAGACTGCACCTTGGTGAGTCGATGTACTTTTCAATGTTAGAATGCGAGACTGCTCATGCTTTATGGCAGAAATTATACGAGACTTACAAAAAGGATACGGCTAGCAATAAGGTTTTCATGATGCGAAAACTTTTCAACCTTTGTATGAAGGAGTCAGCTAGCGTTGCTAGCCATATCAATGATTTTGATTCTCTTTTTGTCCAGATTCGTGCACAACACATGACCATTGATGATGAGATGAAAGTAATCTTTTTGCTTTGTTCGTTGCCACTCTCTTGGGATATCTTTTGCACATCTGTTAGTAACTCTGCTCCTAATGGTACGCTAAAATACGATGATGTTACTAGTGCACTTTTGTCCACGAGGTATTCACTAAGGGTTACCGTATGGTATCACATGAGTGTACAATCTTGGGGGGTTCACTATGTGTAAAACTACCATATCACGTGCGTTCAAGACATGTTTGTAAAACCCCTTA
Source organism: Adiantum capillus-veneris (assembly GCF_014529385.1). NCBI lineage: Eukaryota > Viridiplantae > Streptophyta > Polypodiopsida > Polypodiales > Pteridaceae > Adiantum > Adiantum capillus-veneris. Next base: position 93,284,593 of record NC_140960.1, read on the forward strand.
TCTGTGAATTTTGTTAAGAATATAATGTACCCTTTTCTTTTAAAATCTATAAGTTTTTTTTCAAATTTGAAAAAGTAATGTCCTTCTGTATATATATTTATGTAAGTTTCACGAACTTTAAATACTCTTCTGTTGAACTCACGTGACAAGTTACATTTTTATTAGGTGACCTACCCGGGTGTAGAATAGTAGGTTTTTCTAAGGCCAAATGGATAGATTTTACATAGGAGGGCCTCGTATGTAGGGGTTAAAAAGGTAATTTTGTTGCACGAAGGTGGCATCCCCCTATTACTATTAGTGAATCCCCCATGCTTTTGTCAGAGGAGATGCGTCAAAAGACCATGACTAGCTCGCATTACGGCAAAGCGCATGAAGTGCAAAGGGATGATAAGCAACGTACGGGCCATTCTTCACAACGTGAGTCCAAGAAAGAGGGCAATAGAGATGCATCAAAGAGTAAATATAGTGTTCTTTCTATAACGGAGCTGCCAACCGTTGCTTTGTGGCAGAGTCGGTTAGGACATATGTCAAAGAAGGTAATGGAGACACTCTCTCGTTTGGGCTACTTACCGTCTTTATCATTTTATTTATTTTCCCTTTTCTGAGCACTGTCAATATGGAAAGCAAACATGGACACATTGTACACATTCTTTTGACAAAGAAAGAAAACCCTTAGAGCTTGTGCACTTGTGCACAATGATTTATGTGGGCCTATGTCTTCTAAATCCCATGGTGGTGTGCCCTATTATGTTACATTCATTGATGATGTAACACGGCATGTTTGGGTCTATGCCATGAAGTCTAAAGATGAGACCTTTTCTTACTTCAAGATATTCTTATCTAGTGTTGAAACTCAGTGTGAACATAAGTTGAAAGCTTTGCGCTCAGACAATAGTGGAGAATATGTCTCCACAGAGTTTACCGATTTTTGTTAAGTAGGGGAATTAAGCGTGAATTTACGACTCCTTATACCCCTGCACAAAATGGGTGTTGTGGAACGAATGAATAGGACCATCCAAGAGCGAATTATGTCTATGCTATCACATGCTAATTTACCGCAAGTGTTTTGGGTTGAAGCATTATACACAGCCATTTACTTGATCAATAGATCACCACATGCTTCATTCCTGAGGGATTCACTCTATATACAAAATGGGACGCCACCTGCAAGTGAAAAACTTTGATAAAACCCTATATGCGACTCATATTAGGGAATATGACCCCCCTTTCTACGCTTATACGACAATCCATGCAAAAAACTATCATACCCCTATCTTACATATAAAATTTAGGTCTTACATGATCTAACTGAGTAACACTAGTCAAAGAGTGTGTAGCATAGTGACTAGCAACGTACTAAGGAACCACTTCTATTGATAACTAGATGTACCCTCAATGTATCTTAGTTTGACTTTCAAATTATGTGCTTGTTCAGCCTACACTCTAGCTACTCGTCCAATTCTGATCCATCTAAATTACTCAAAAAACATGGTTATAAAGTTTTTTTAGGTTCTCCGTGTAAATTTGTATCTATACAAACTCTGTATAGCTTTCATTCCTCAACAAATAAACTATATACAAAGCAATGTTAGTTCTTGCATGTATCTTTGTATCTATTGACTCACAAGTTTGAGGGCAGAATATTTTTGGAAGCCATGATTTTAAAACACAAAAACTTCCTCTCATGTTTCCCTTTTCTCACTTCTCCCCCCCCCCCCACCCCCCATAAATATGATACCCCCACCCTTATTTTTAAGCATGGGAGATAAATTACTCGTGGACCTACCCCTAACTTATACGCTTATGTAACTTGTAAAAAAACCCCTCCCCTACACTTACGTGGTGCGGTAAGTTTTCCATGGTGAATCCCCCAGGGCTTCATTACAATTTTGTGTACCTTGGAGTTATGGGCAGGACATAAATTGTCTTATAAAAAACTCCGCACATTTGGTTGTGAAGCTTATGCACATGTATCCAAGGAGTTGCATGCTAAGCTAGATCCTAATTCAGGAAATGCATCTTCATTGGCTACGGTGTAGATGGTCAATTTGGCTATCGTTTATGGGATTCGGAAAGTCGATCAGTGATCTGTAGCAGTGATGTTGTCTTTAATGAGACTAAGATGCATAGACAACCAGTGAAAGAGGTTGAATCCCGAAAAGTGATGTTTTTTGATGCATCATCTCCTTTCCAGACAGCTCCCGAGCCACTTACTACACATGCTAGTATGAGTTCTTATCAGCTGTGGATATCTCAAAGACTCTCACATTTGCCAGAAAATTTTGTTCCAGGAGTGGATTTTGTTTTGCTGACATATAGTGGTGAGCCTTCTTGTTACAAAGAGGCTATGCTAGCCAATGATAAGGTTCAGTGGGAACATGCTATGAAGAGGAAGTTGTCCAGTATTGCAAAGAACAAAACATGGAAACTTGTTCCGTTGTCAAAAGGTAGGAAAGCATTGCCTTGTAAAAGGGTTTGTTGAGCGGAGGACTACACCTATACATTTTTGCTCGCACTCATACTTTTGTAAACACTTATTGTAATAAATGTCTTTCCGACATTTTATTTTTTGATGGAGCCGATTTATTGTAAGTAGGGGGACTCAATTGAGTTTCCAGCTTGTATTCCCCAAGTAGTTTCACTTGCTTATGTAGTTAGATTAGAGATGTGTTCACACCTCCAAGGCTGAGGTATAAGAGCCAATTATTGTAAACCTAAGGATAAGTTTTTGAATCATTAATAAAGATAAGTTTTGAAGCGTCATGACTGTGTCTGAGAGAGAGTGAGAGAGAGAGTCTTATCCTCTTGCTACGCGAGCTACGGAGCCGCCATTGGAGAAGCGACACCGCCATTGTGTTAGCAACGGCGAGAGCTACGCACCGATACCAAGCGTGTGTGCATTCGGCTTCTACGCGAGGTGAGCTCCCACAAGCTTCTATGTGAGTTTTCTCCCTACCTGTGTGTCGGAATTGAGCGTGCCATATATCTATAGAACCGCAGCGAGTAGAGCTACACATTAGTACCATCAGAGTCGAAATTCAGTCACCTGAATTTTTCGGCCTGTCTTCATACGCGTTTACCGCACGGAGTGGTTACAGGTTGAGATTATATTGTAGATTCATAGGGTATTGTCCTTACCTAGTGTAGAGACCCCCCTTTGAGTTTGAGGCTGATTCGATGACTTTATATCATGTTTCAGATAGCATTTGTTTGTAGTACGGATTTCAGTCATTTGCGTATTTGAGAACTTAGGTTTGATTTCCTTGGTATTGATTGTCATTAGAAGGTCGAGTAGGTGATTTGACACCCACCTATTTGTTTCCATGCGCCTGTGGGTCAAGCTCCGTCCTCGTCTGACATTCTTGTTTGTCGGTTGAGTTCTCGCTATCATAGCCACTGCTAGCGGCGTAACCGCCCAACATTTGGCACCGCTGCCGGGGACGAGAGCCCTAAGTAGGTGACCTTAGACTAATCCGACGAGGTGAATTGTTTCATTTACTTTGTATATTTTAGTTAGAGAGGTCTTGGAGTGGTGGACTCCGAGGATCTTTGAGAGGTACTAGGAAACTCGTGGTATTCCTGGGTCTTTCTTGTTTGACAATTTTTTAGTTTAGATTAGATTGATATTTGTGGCGTTGAGTGGTTGTTGAGATTGAGGTATTTGCTAGTCCTTGTGTGGCAGTGAATCTCTTTATACTCACCATTGCAAAAACCCATTTTATGATTAGAAGTAGCTTAGGTAGGACTTGATTTGATCCTAATCTAGAGCTATTACTCAATGATTGTTTTTCTTGATGTGTTTATTTGCATGTTAGATCACTAAACCGTTGATTTGGTAGTAAAACTTGCATAAACAAAGTGTAGAGAGATTTTCTGTGAAACTGAGTGTTGCTGAGCACTTAAGAGAGCTCTTGGAAGACTTCTGTGCCAAAAAACTGGAAATCTGTAACTTTAGACATCATACACGTATGATGTCTTAAGGGCTAAACAGAGACCAAACTGAAAATCTGACATTACCAGAGTGTTCAGAAGGGGGGTTTTACCCTAAGATCAACATAAAACAAGGGCTTTAACACTTCTAGAAACTCAAAATACTAAGTCACAGTGCAAAAAAACGCAAAGAATAGGGAAAATTGATTCAGAGCTCATTTTTGCATTCAAACTTGATAAAAACACTTGAAACTCAAAGATAAACACTTGGAGAAGCTTAAAATTGAAAATTGGGCAAATCTGTGAAAAAAGATATCATACGAGTATAATGTCTTTTTGCACTTGGTGATGTGCTTTTGGAATTTTGACTTGACAACATTGTTGCAAACATAGTGAATAGCTGAAATATCAAGTTTGGACCAAAAATGGACAAAAAGACATCATACGTGTATGATGTCTCCAACCTAATTCTGGGCAAATTTTGACATTTTGCTATCACAAATCCTTTGTACTAGTTGTCTAGAGCTTGTATTTCAAGTTTCATATCATTTGGATCACATTTGACCCCAGGTAAGTCAAAAATTGGGAAATTGCCTTGCCCAGAAAAGCCTAATCTGGCCATAACTTGCACAACCAGAGTTCAAATTGAATTTTGTGAGTGGACAGAGCATAAGGGTGCTACTGGGAGTGAGCAAAGCAAAAATATCCAAAATCTGGGAAAAAAGACATCATACGCGTATAAAGTCTTTTTGAGCAAATCTGATATAAAATTTTCACTTGAGATCATAGAAGTCTTCCAATTGACAAAACAAACCATTTGACCAAGTATCATTCAGTTTGGATCACTTTTGATCACAGAAACGAGGATAAAACAAACTGCCGAGACTGAAAAGTTAGACTCCTCTAGGGGAATTGATGAATTTGAGATCCGGTAGATATCTCCAGAATAACCAACCGAGACAAAGAGAACAAGCGAGTGTTATATCAACCGAGGAGAGTGTAAACCAAAGTGTAGTGCGACCGTTAGAGCCGATCCTTGAAGGAAGTATTTCTGATACTTCTTCAGAGAGATCTTACGAGATTTTCACTGAACACTTAGGATACTTGAACTTAAATGAAAGAGAAAACATGGCAGCAGGACCATCAAACCCTTCGGCGGCAATGAAGCTATTGTTCATCAAGTATCAATATGACAACAAGCAAGGTGCCAAGATCTACAAAGATGGTATAGACCGCTACTGTGTGAAAATAGAAGATAGACCAAGTGAGTTCAAGGACTTAGTGCCTGAGAGCTATACCAGAGATAGGTACCTAGATGATGAAGGTATCATGTACTTGGTAGTCCTGAATCCTAACATTGTGGACAAGTGGGGATTGATGGGCACGAAAGCCAAATTAGATGAAGAACCCGAAGAGAAAGCACCAACAATGAGCTTCCCTAATGCTAGATTAAGACGAGAAAATGAAACTTTGAGAATCAACACAGACAAAGTCTATGTGGGGTTATACAAGTATAATAATGGAGAGGAAGATCTCTATTATAGATGCGAGGAAGCCTACGTTGATGAGTTGACAGAGCGGAAAAGACTTTATGTCTTTACCTACACAGAGGGATCAGAAACGAAGATTGTCGCATACGACAAGTATGGAAGACGATATGCAGCAATCGATAAAAAGGAGTTGGAAGGATACACATACTTTGGGGGACCACTCTACCATTATTATGTCACTCCAAGCCCACTGAGACCAACACCTACAATTGTCATGGCAGACCTGATGGCAACAGGTAGAGAGAGGACTTATGTAACTGAATCTTTCAGTCGACCTCATTATTCTATGCCAAGCCCAATGGGAACATTACATTCTAGAGAGTCAATGGCTACGAATCGAGGTAGTGCAATTCCATTCTCCACACATACTACGGTAGGCTCGATGTTTGCAGCAGCACCATCACATTTGCCTCCTAGTAGTAGATTCGTGGCAAGGGAGCCAACTAGAGCAGCCCATCAAGTCCATGACACAAGAGAAAGTTTTAGTCGGGATACAGGAGCAATGAGATTGGTGGCAGACAATAGACACATGAGACCATCTCAAGTGGCCAAGTGTATGCCGAAGAAGTATAGTGGCTCAGGAGATCCATATGCACATGTCTCACTCTTTAAGCAAGTCTTAAGAGCTGAGCAGATAACAAATTTCCACACACAATACGAAGGATTTGGTCTTACTTTAGAAGGGACGGAATTGACATGGTTTCAACCACTGAATGGTGGAGGTTTCCATGATATTGACCACTTGCTGCGAGAGTTTTCCGAGGAATTGTTGAAAAGAGGGATCAAACACAACACGGTATCCCAAATATATGCTTTCAAACAGAAGGAGCAAGAAAAGGTGAAGGAAGCTTCGCTTCGCTTCAAACAATACATAGAGAGATGTCTAGTACGGGAACGACCGCAAGATGACAAACTATCTGTCCTCTTTATAGAAGGGCTAAGAAATGACACTCTCAAGAAAGACTTGCACCTGAAAGCTTGTACAAGTTTTGAGCAAGTGACCAGAGAAGCATTGTACTTAGTGGATAACTGTGTTGTTTATGGAGAGGTGACAACGGATACGGATGTCGCATCCAGCAGCTCATCATCCATAGCTAGCGAGACCACCACTAAGAAGAATGTCCAAACAACAACAGTGCCAAACATGGAACAAATGATAGAAGATGCTATAAGGAGATTAGCACCATACCCTAAACCAATGCCAAAACTATCGAAATGGTGTGCAATCAAACAAAAATGGACAAATCATTCAATAGAAGAGTGCTATTACAACAAGGGTTATGTGAAGGAGCTTCAGTATGCACCTCCAGCTCAAATAGCACCACCTCATGTACATCCAGTACCTAGATACCCAACGAGAAACGTACCAGGACCTATGGGGATAGAAAGGCCACAGCCGGTATTGGGGCAACAACCACCCTTACTAGGAGTGAGACCACTGGGTATTAGATATGCACCCACCCTAGAGAATCAGAAAGAACGAGCTTTAGTGCTTGTTCAGACTTATTACGAAGATTCCGGTGCACCCATGGCTCCTACTGTGTATTACCCACGTGAAGAGCCAAAACAACCAGAACCTTGGAGCATGATAGGAAATGTTGGACCACCAACAACCGCACATGCCTCAGATGAAGAGAGGTATAACTTGGATGCAAGAACACTTATGTTCATAGCTCATGGGGGGTTGTCAGGACAAAGACCAGCCTACCACAAAGAACAAATCAAGGGACACCAAGACCTGCATTGGGACCCTGTTATAAGTGTGGAGGTGACCATTTGATGAATGTTTGTCCACACACAGAGATCATTAGAATAAATGCATATTGCACAGAGTGTGGTGTCACTCACTTCATTGAGGATTGTTCAAAGAATCCCAACAAAGTGCAAAAGACGACATTGAACATGCTAGAGTCGATTCCTAATAGCAGTGGGTCTGAAAATGAAACCAAGATACCAACACAAGTTGTGACTAGAGCTCAAGCAAAGAAAACCACTAGAGAACCAAAGAATGGAAAGTCAAAGACGGAATTGGCAAGTCAAGGATGACGAAGCCATAGAAACACTTGGAAAGCTAGGAAAGCACGCATGAAGCTGAAAAAAGAACAGCAAGACGCGATTCTAGCTTAGGAATTAAAACAAACAAAAGACAGATTAGAGAAACTTGAGAGTCAAAACAGAATATGGGAAAAGGACTCTGAAAAGTCGAAACTGAAGAGCGTCAAAGAGACAACGAGTGTGAGCTCAGGGGGATTAGTGTTAGTCGACAAAGTACACAAACCATTGGATGCATTGATGAGAGCTTACGAAGCGAGATTAAAGAGCAACCAAACACAAGAACAACGGTGGTTGACCTATCCAAACGCAGAATTGGAAAAGCAGAGACTTGAAATGTGTCAGAGAATGATCGAGATTGCGCAAGCCTTTTTAGAACCACCTAAAGAACCAATGAATTGTGGAAAGGAAAACCCAATTCATCAAGAGACTATCCTCTCACGGGTAGTTGAAAAGCCTAACAGTGCACAAAAGCCTAAAAATATGCACGGGGATGAACGTATAGTTATGAACACCACAGATCAAGAAATAGAGAGTTTTCATCCTGTGATACAGAGGTCTTACGAAAGAGATGAGGATTACAATGAGTTTTGGAAACAAGTGAGAGAGTCAAACTTTGCAAACGAGATGAGTTGTCAAGCTAATCAGACTAATGCGGAAAAGGACGTCAGGAATCCTCCCATAGAGGAATTGGAGGCAGGATCTCAAGTGGACTTAGATCTGCATTCTTACTGGGGAGATGGAGGCTGTGCTAGAACAGTAGAGAGTAAACCTCATTCGCTGAAAACCCTACCTTCATACTTAGGAGAATATAAAGTAAAATCTGAGATTAGAGTGCTTTCCTCACGAGAAATCTCTTCAGAAAAAGTTATAGACTCTCAAGGATTGATAGAGATTTTATCAACACTAGTGACATGCACTATCACCCTAGCTGAGCTTTTGAGACTACGACCAAACATGTGGGCAATTGTAGAAAAATGCTTGGAGAAATTCGCGATAAAAGACCCAACTACAAAACTGCAAGAGGGCATACGAGAGCTAAGCACGCCACAAAAAAACTCTAAGCCTGTACCTTTGAACAAGGTCGGAGAGTATTGCGAAGGCGAAGAGGGGAATACAACCTTACCAGTTGAATTCCAGGGAGTTAACACGATGGCAATACTTGACAGCAGGGCTGGAGTAGCCATTGCTACGAAAGAAATGTGGAAAAAATGGGGAAAACCGGCGATAAGAAAAACGAGGTTGAAACTCCAACTAGCGGACGGACATATGGAGAGACCTTCGGAACTGTTAGAGAAAGTTGTAGTGACTTCTTGCAGAATTGAATACGAGCATACTTTTGCTATTGTTGACTTTGGCAAGGAGAATAACTATGATATTATACTTGGAAGACCATTCATGAGACAGTTGAAAATGGTCCACGATTGGGGCTACGACAACATATACTTGAGACATATGGAAACCACTACTCGCATGAACCTAAAAGACCATAGCTACAAGGATGTGAACCGAACACCAGTTGAAGAGTTTGATTCAGCTACTTTGGTAGGATCAGAGTTTCCAGCTTGGTTAGGCAAACCCAAAGAGCTATGGATGTGTGGAGCTTCGAACTGTGGAAGTCTGAAGCGTGAAGAATGTGTTTTAGAAAGGGCAATTGAAGACAAAAATTATATAGGTGAACCCTTTCCAGAGGATGCACTTGAACCATTAGAATGGACACAAATTCTAGCAACCCTAGATGTTTATGCAATTCAAGGTGGTCCCACAATGAAGTTCTATGATAAAGATGGATATGATGTGGTTCCCTACTTCATGATGAGAGTTGTGCTCGAAAAGGGGACTGAAAATATTGATACACGAGACAACAGAGATGAAGAGGAGATGTTTCACGACATTCCTGATCATCCAGAATGGGAAAATGAAGCTGACAACGAGTCCACAGACAACTCAAGCGAGAACGAGGAAACCATAAAGGATGTCAGATTCTACGACTTCCCAAATCAGACTGAAAAACGCCAGAAACGCTACAAAGAAAAGAGAAAAACGAAAGGGGTTAGAAACACTCTGATGCCCAGAATAAGAGGGAAAAACCAATTCCTAATGCTAGTAAAGGTGGAAGATTGTGCCAAGGACAAGATTTCCGGAAGAATGAGAGGAAACGTGGAAACAAGCTCATGGAAAGACAAACGAAGCTCAAGAAATCGAGTTCAACCCAGTGGAACGAAAACCGAAACAGATAAAGCAAAAAAGAACATTAGAAACAAGGAAAACAAAGAGTCCAAATTAGAACGCCGAAACAAGTACAGAGAGTTAAAGAAAACTCTGAAAGAAGTTCGGACGACTGAAATCGAGAGTGGTGAGGACGAAAAGGCCAATGTCAAGGGGAACATGGATGTTCCCTCTCACTACAGGAAATTTACGATAGAGGATAGGAAGGTGATATTAACCCAGCCTATCAGAGAAAGAAAGGAGAACGAATCCTATGATGGACCAGAGGACGCTAAAAAGGTTGATTTAGCAGCTCCGGGAGAGGAAACGAGACCGGTATACATAGCTACAAATTTGTCTCCAGAAGAAGAAGAGAGACTTTTGAGTCTTCTCAGAGAATACAGGGATGTGTTTGCATGGTCGTACAAGGACTTGAAAGGAGTCGATCCATCAATATGCCAACATACAATTCCTTTGAAACAAGACGTTAAGTCTAGCAGACAGAGACCGTACACGTATAATGACACGTTTGCTAAGTGAATCAAAGAGGAAATAGACAAGCTAATGGAAGCTGAATTCATATATGAGATTGAACACATGGACTGGGTATCTCCAATTGTGGTAGTTCCTAAGAAAAATGAGAAACTCCGAGTGTGTGTCAATTTGAAGAAAGTAAATGCTGCGTCAATCAGGGACAATTATCCCTTGCCGATAATTGATCATGTTCTAGAACGTGTATCGGGGAAAAGAGCATATTCCTTTCTAGATGGATTTTCAGGATATAATCTGCTTGCCATTGCGCCAGAGGATCATCACAAAACAACTTTTGCAACGGAGTGGAGAATTTATGCGTATCGAGTTATGCCGTTCGGTTTAACTAATGCTCCCGCAACATTCCAAAGGCTGATGACTCATGCTTTCAAAGAGTACTTGAGGTTGTTTCTAGAAATATACATGGATGATTTGTGTGTACACTCTCTTATGAGAGATGAGCATCTAGAGCACCTAAGAAAGGTATTTGAGAAATGTAGGACATATTGCATTTGTCTCAACCCTGAGAAGTGTGTATTTATGGTCCGACAAGGCAGAATTCTGGGACATATTGTCTCACATAACGGAATATCCACGGATATGGAAAAGATAAAAGTAATGGTGGATATGCCTAGACCAGCAAACGTGAAACAAGTGCAGAGCTTTATGGGACATTGTGGATATTATAGATGACTCATTTACATGTACGCTATAATAGGCCAACCACTTTACAGGCTAATAGTGAATAACGAATGGACAGAGGAGTGTGAGGAATCCTTCAAGAAACTGAAAGAGGCACTCATCACTGCTCCAGTCTTGAAATCACCAGATTGGGAGAAGATATTCCATGTGCATATAGATGCTTCGGCATATGCAATAGGATGCATCCTGGCTCAGCCAGAAGAAGGAAACATGTATTTTCCAATTTGCTATGCTAGTCGACAGCTCAACAATGCTGAGAGGAATTACACAACAACAGAGCGAGAGGGATTAGGAATGATTTATGCTGTGAAGAACTTTTGGCATTATCTTCTAGCCAATAAGTTTGTGTTTTTCACAGATCATCAAGCCTTGCTCTACCTAGTGAACAAACCATGCAATACGGGACGGATAGTAAGATGGTTCATCATCTTAGTAGAGTTCGACTTCACGGTAGTAGTAAAGAAAGGAAAGACACATCTCAGAGCCTATAGGTTGACAAATGGAGAAGACCCTATAGGTGTAGATGACGACATGCCGGATGCATACTTATTCAACATAGAAATGATACCAAAGTGGTCTCAGGATGTTGTTAATCTATTAACCTATGGAGGAGAGTTTGATAGAAAAGGATACAACCAGAAACAAGTTATTATTAACCTATTAACCTATGGAGGAGAGTTTGATAGAAAAGGATACAACCAGAAACAAGTTATTATTCAGCAATCCAAAAATCTTCAGTTGATTATAGGAAGGTTGTATCACTTAGGAACCGATAACATTTTAAGGTTATGCATCAATCCTGAAGAATATAACATATATCTGCGAGAAGCACATGTTCATGAATGTGCATTTCATTGTTCAAGAAGGAACACGTATAGGAATCTGTTACAACTGGGAGTCTACTGGCCAGGAATGAAAGAGAGTGTTCATGAATATGTCACGGTATGTATTACATGTTCGTCAAAACCGCCAACTGAGTATTCAACATTGTATCAGATAATGATCACTCTTGAATGGAGTCATTATATTGTTGAATATCTCACAAATAGAACTTTTCGAGAGGGAACCTCAAAAGCGTGTCAGAGAGCTGTACAGATAGAAGCGCGAGATTACGCTTTAATAGGAAATCAACTCTATAAGAGAGGAAAGGACAACCAGCTTAGGATATGTGCATCAGAGTCAGAGTATGTGATAATCCTAGACCAGGCTCATGGAGGAGTAGGTGGAGGCCATTTCTCAGGTGATAAGACAGCAACAATTGTCTTAGCTGCAGGAATATGGTGGCCGACATTACACATGGACGCTGAGGAATACGTAAAACGATGTGATGACTGTCAGCGGACAAAAGTACCACTGAAAAGAGATGATATGCCGCTTAGACCAATGATGGGAGCAAGAGCCTTTGCAAAATGGGGGATTGATTATGTTTTACCTATCTCACCTCCAGCATATAGGACTCATGCACAATACATCATTGTGGCAACAGACTATCTAACAAAGTGGGTTGAGGCAAAAGAAACTCAAAAAGCCGACGCCAGGACCACGGCACAATTTCTGTATGAATATGTCTTTGTACGATATGGATTACCAATAGAAATTGTGAGTGATCGAGGCACACACTTCATAAATGAAGTGATAGAAATCCTTCTAGACGAATTCATGGTAATACATCATAAATCAGCTCCATATCATCCACAAGCCAATGGACAAGCTGAAGCAACGAACAAAACCATATGCACGGTTCTTACAAAGATTGTATCTGAGTCGAGAACTGATTGGGACCAGAGATTGCATTCGACATTATGGGCGTATAGGGTAGCATATAAAACATCGATAGGAACGACCCCGTACAACATGGTTTTTGGTTTGAATGCTATTTTACCAATAGAATTTTTAATTCCAACACTGAGAGTAGCTAAGGAATTAGACTGGACAGGATTTGAGCTTTCAGATAGAATAGACGACCTTGAAAAGCTAGATGAGCTTCGCTTAAAAGTAGTGGCTTTAATCTACGCTCAGAAAAGGCGACAAAAAGAGTTCTTTGATAAGCATGTACGAACTAAAGAGTTTAAAATTGGGGACTTTGTCCTAGTATACACTCTAAAACAGCATGCAAAAAAACTTAAAAAGCGAGGGATGGGACCACTTGTCATTAAAGATCTATCACCAAGCGGGGCCGTCAAGCTTGCACATTAGACGGAGAAGAAATGCCAAACTGGATTAGTGGATGCAGATTGAAGAAGTATCATTTGCCACTAACCCAGGACATGCTTCTCAAAATACATCAAGATAAACTGCGACTTCAGAAAAAGAAAAAGATTGTTGAGGAAGCGCAAGCGGAAGCAAAAGAAAGAATGGAGAAAAGAAGACTACTGCGTCAGCAACAACGCAATGAAGGAGCCTTACGCATAAACGCAGTCAGTGTATCAGAAATGGGTGAGGACAAAGTAGAACCCATCATCGAGGTCAAAGTGGGGCCAAACCAGATTAAAGCCATAGCACTATTGGATTCAGGAGCACAAGCTAACCTGCTTTCAATCAGTTTGTACAACCAATTCAAACATGACATTAAGCTGCAAACTGTCAAACAGGAGTTGAAGAGTTATTCAGAACACTCAATTAAAGCAATCGGATGCATAGTACTGCACGTACAGATAAAACAATATGTGTATCCACACATGTTTTATGTGGTTGAAGACAAAGCTACGCAACATCCGTTGTTACTAGGGCAACCATGGCAAAAGCAGTACAATGCAATGATTGATTGGTGCTCAAATTCAGTTAACATCAAATATGAGGAGGAAAGTCAATCAATTCCGTTCTCCAAAGCAACCGTACAGGTGCAAGCCGAAGAATTTAATGACAAGGGTAAACGACCTAAAGAGGTGAAGAAGGAGCGATGGCAACCAAAAGCCACTTCTACACAACCGGAATGCTCCTCAAAGAAGAAATCTCAGACATGGGTAGAGAAGATAGAAAATACACGCACAGCTCAACCTTGGATAAAGACAGACTCAAAGTTAGTATGGAGGCCAAAGAAGGTTGTGCCAGAGAAAACAAAGGTGAAAAACAAAGTCTTCAACACCAGACAACAGAGTGATTTCAGACAATCAAATTCAGGAAAACTGATCTGGATTCCAAAGAAGTTGATGATAGCCCAAAGCCATAGCAAGGAAATTTGGATTCCAAATATTTGTAAGCAGGAACTCCCTTCAGTACAATCAACAGAGAATCCTCATTATTCAAGGACAGAGACATCACAACCTAAAGTCAAGCAGATTTGGGTAGTAAAGAGTTTGTGGCAAGCACAGGAAAATCGAAAGCAGATTTGGACTATCAAAAAGGACAAAAATGTAAACAAGAACCCAGGTACTGATTCTACAACACAAATGCTACAGACAACCCAAATATTGCCCAAAAAACTGACAATCAAACAAAGAGCGGCATTATTGAAAATATTGTTATTTCATCGCTCTACAATTGAATTCACTAGGCATGGCCACAACAACTACAATGCTTCACCCTCAGACACTTCATAGTCGTCCGGGAGGAATCATACTAAGAGGGGGGGAGGTATACAGGTACACATGAACTACAAGCAATAAGGACAAAGAAAATGATATTACAAGGGCAGTGTCTTACATGATTGCAAACTTTTTATGTTTGATTGCGGATATTGATAATATCTATGCCCTTATATATACTTTGTTTTGCAATAATAAGAGATCAAATGATGAATTTGAGTCTCTAAGTTTATAAATACGACTAAATACGCGTGTTTTTGGAGCCAAAAAGTGGAAAAAAAGTGGTAATCCAAGCCCATAAACCACAAATAAGTGTATATACATATACATGGGGTTACCAGCTAATTATGGTGTATTTTTGGAAATTTTTTATTTCAATTTTCTATTTTCCTTTATTTTTTAGGATTTTCTGAATAAAAGTAAAAGAAAAATAAAAAAACAGGTGAAACGAGATCAAAAAAAAGAAAAGAATAGATGGTGATGATCCTAATGACAAGAGAAACCCATGGTAAAAATTGGGCACAATTCGGAAAAAGTTGTGGAAAGCTTGAAATGACAGAATTTTGACAAAGTGGACAAATTTCTCAGAAACAGGTCAAACGGAGTCCAAATTGAGAAATTTCAAATCCTAAAGTGCATTTCACAACGAGATAGAAGCACATGTCAAATTTGGTAACAAGTGAGCCGGGAAGCCCATAGTTAAGTATTTTTGACTTCACTTACAAGCTCATTTGCACTATTACCCACTTGGAAAGAGCAAAGAGCACACAGGAGCATCCGACCTTCTATAGCCTTCTACGACCGCTATGAGAGCTCAGAGGACTCCAGATATGAGAGGTAGACTCGTTGCCATAAGCTTTTGATGCTTATCACTAAATTTTGTCGCGAAAACTAACCAAAACAAAGAAACAAGAGCAGACGGAGAAATGGATAGAATGCTAGGTAGAGGTACAACCGCCTAACTAAACCATGCAAGAACCAATAGGTGGCTTACTCTAGTGTAGAAGATGAGTTCCTAACTCTCAAAGTACGAGAAAGACCAATTGAAAAAACCCTAGGTCAATAGAGCCTGCAAGCGGCAAACAGGAAAAAGTTGTCGAAACGACACCAAACTTCACAAGAAGCTTGACAACATTGAGGACAATGCAACCATGGAGTATCTCCAGGTTTGGACCACCAAAAGTGGGTCAAAACAACCGATTCGACGGCAGACACACAAAGTGTCATTTTGGCATAACGGCCAAAATTGACGACCGACTGCCATGAAACTTCACAAGAAACTTTAAATAGTCATCAATGACACATGTGTACAAGCAAAACCCAAAAGAAAGCCGTTTTACTTACCAATGGTGAAAAAGACGCTTTCGGGCAATCAAATGGCTAAAGGTGGAAAAGAAGGAACCAAAGTCGAGTCCAACCACATAGACGACTTCCCAACACCTCAAATGAGCTCGGGATGCAACTCTCGAGGAGAAAGATCGAGGAAAATCAACTCCAACACCAAAAGACGACTTCGGAGACTGAAATGTCTACAAAGGGGGCTTTTAACTAAACTGATGATTTTTAAGGTTGAAAACCAGTTAGCAGGGCTTAGGGCACTAGCACAAACCATGCTTTGCACAAAAAACACTTTTTATCAAGAATAGACATCATACGCGTATGATGTCTCACAGCATGATTTTCACATCATCTTGAACACATGAATGCATAGCCTCTTTCTATATGCTAACAACATCAGATGCACAAAGTATCATGAGATTTGGAGTTGAAAACCAATTGGAAACTAAAAAGACGCAAAGTAGGGCAAAAAACCGACTTATGGCCCTAAATTTGCCAAAATAGCTCCAAACTCAATGAAACTTTGTAGGGATGTTGTTCAACACATGCACAAGCTATCTAGAACCAAAAAGCACCATTTTGGGCAAAAAGACATCATACGCGTATGATGTCACTTTGCACATACAGAGACAAAATTGATCATTTTTCATCATATATTCATTATATATATCAAATACATGCCACATATAACGTTTGGTACCATTTGGTCAAGGGGATCACTGTATTAGCCCAATCAGTGGAAAATCCTCTGTTTAAAGCCTGATCTTGCCAAAATTCATCATACTCAACTTCAAGTCTAGATTTGAGTACACACAATCCTTTACAATCATATGAGGAGCCCACAGAACCAATCTCATGCAAAAATGACACAAAAGACATCATACGCGTATGATGTCTCCAGGGCCAATTTTAGTCCAAACTATACCCAAATTTCATAAAATCATTGTCTAAGCCTATATAAAGCCAAATCCAAGCTTACAATGCAAAATGGTTCAATTTTACCCAAAAAGACATCATACGCGTATGATGTCTCCCTACTTGATTTTTGCATTTCAAGTTGCAACCACCACACAAAAGTGATCTACATGCCATTTGAGAGCCAACCACCAAGTTTCATCCAATTTGGATCACAAAATCCAATTCCCTCTCAATATCTTGCAAAGAGCCTGTCTAGGACTAAAATGACCATAAGTTGACCAAATGGGACCCAAATTCAAATCCAGGCATATAGAATGGATGTATGCACTATCAACTACAAGCACAACCAATATCAAGCCATTTTGACACAAAAGACATCATACGCGTATGATGTCTCCAGCATCATTTTGCACCCAAATGTCATATTTTTCCATATGCATTGCATCCTTAGGCCCTGAATAGCTTATGTTTCAATTTTTAAGTCATTTGGATAGTTAAAAGCTTAATTTCGGCTTTTAGTACTGAAAAGGATGCTAACTTCTAAAATTGGAGTTACAGGATCCATGGATTCGGGGAAGTCGTCATCAAAGAGAAAGAGAACAACACTCAGGGAAGCAATAGCAGAAGCCGATCCATTTTCTATTCCCCCAGAGACTCTCAAGCCCACAAAGACTTGGATAGAAGAAGCGGTGTTAGAAGAACAGGGGATAAAGATATACCAAGGTACTTTAAGAGACCCACGGGGACAAACAGTGGATATCCCAATGATTCCCCAAGAACTGGTGGACTACAGCAGAACGGAGGAGATAAGCAGATACCTGGAAAGGGCAGATCTCCGCAGTTTTTTTACTTCCAGACCATCAGGAGTAGATTCTCAAAGAGTGTATGAGTTGGTAACCACCATACAAAAAGATGGAATGGCTACACTCACAGCCTGGGACGGGAAAAAAGTTGAAGTGATTATCACTCCTCAGCTCATTGCAGATGCTCTGAAGCTGCACAACAAAGGAAGCTCAGTCAGAGAAAGACGAGAAGCTATAGAAGTGTATGGGCCAAAGAAGCAAAATGTCACCTATGAAGACGTGGCAGATCGGAGAGCGGCAAAGATTTGCTAGCTCTACAACCAATTCTTACACATATGCAGCAAAAGGCCACAAAAGTATACCACACCACCACATGCCATTGCCACAACCATCACTTGGGCAATAAAGAGCAACATCCCGAAGGAAGTCAATTATGCTCAGCACATTCATGAGCAAGTAATTGCTATGCAGAACGAGAAGCCAAAGTACATTGGGGGAGCCGAAGTGTTGACTAAGATAGCTTATGAAGCTATCAGAGCAAGGGACCAATGGCCAAAGGTTCCCTCACAAAACCAATGGCTAAAAGAGATAGATGAAGATGAAGACCAGCCAGAGGTAACCAAAAGAGTGTCAACAAGGGCAAGGCGGAAGCTAGAGATTGTTTCCAAGCCAGAAGAAGAAGCAGACGAGCCCCTCAAGAAGAAGACCAAGAAGAAACCCGCTCCCAAGAAAACTAAGAGCCAGAAAGTCGCCAGAATGGAGAGGCTGATTGAACAGTTTAGAGCCGAGCGAGCTTTAAAAGGAGATTTTGAGGAAAAGTGGGTACCAGACCCAACTAAAGTCGAAGCTAGCTCAACCAGACCCCATATTGATCAGTACGATCAATATATCAAGGCTTATGAAGAATCAGAAGTTATATTGGAGCATCAACCAGTAGAGCCATACACCAAAGCAGAAGTTCAACACATTAAAGCTGAATTAAAAGGAGGTGACAAGGGCAAGAGCAAGGTAGAAGAGTCTAGTCCTAAAGAAGAGGAAAAGATAGTGGAGGAAACGACTACTGAAGTGCAGGTGGATGTGCCAAAAAAGCCTGAAATACAGCAAGAGGAGAAGGCAACGGATCCAATTCAAATGAAGAAAGAGCAATAGGATGTTCTAATCGACACAGTATATACTCAAGAAGAGGCCCTGAAAGTTGTGTA
Source organism: Adiantum capillus-veneris (assembly GCF_014529385.1). NCBI lineage: Eukaryota > Viridiplantae > Streptophyta > Polypodiopsida > Polypodiales > Pteridaceae > Adiantum > Adiantum capillus-veneris. Next base: position 93,303,351 of record NC_140960.1, read on the forward strand.
TGACATTACCTTAACACAGGAAGAACAAAGAGGAAAGGAGAGGAGGACCAAGAATCGATTCGACAAAGAGCGGAGGTTGGTACCTGAGAAGGCAGAGGATGAGCTTGAAGAGGAGGATGAGCTCGAAGATGAGGATGAAAGAGATATCCAGAAAGTGCATCAACTGTTGCAGCAGATCAAAGCCCGATCAAAGACAATGAGGGACAGCAAAGAAGAAGTGGAAAAGAGAGAAGAGGAGATGGAAACAAAATATGAGAGTGCACTAGAAGAATCAGAGTACCTCAAGGCATCTCTCCTGGAAGCAGAAAATGAAAGAGATGGACTAACCCTCCAACTTGTTGATGCTTCAAGAGAGGTGGCCAGTGCACAAGAAGCCAAAGAAAGAATTAATGAGGAATTGGAAGCTGCAAAGGACAAGCTCATTGAGCTACAAGAAAGGATGGAGCTACAGGATAGAACAATCCTAAGGCTTAGATCCACACCAAGAGCTAGCAGAGCAGGAGTAGAGCCAGAGGGAGCAATAATCCCCGGTCTGGAAGATGAAATCCGGAGTTTGCAAAGAGAATTGCGGCTAGAGCAAGTGCAGAGATTGCACATTGCGGAGGGATCATGGCTGCTGCCGAAGAACGACTAACATCAGAGACCCAAGCAGTGAGAGCGGAGAATGAGGCCCTCCGAAAGAAACTCCAAGATCTGCAAGACAAAGTGATAAAAGATACAGAGGATCAGCAAGAAGAAACAGGCGGGGCAGCCGTGGAGCTTCCAGAGACTAGGGAAGCCACAACAAGTGAATATCCAACCCCTGCACAAGACGAGACCACAACATCAAGACTTACCAAGGATGAGGAAAAAAGATTGCACGAGCAGATAGAGAAGGCAACAGAGGAGAGTGCAAAGGCGGCCATGGAGTGGGAAAGAAGACTCCTATTCTCTATTGGACTTCAAGGGGTGGATACTAAGGTGCTGCAAGAACAGTGGATGCAACCTACATTTCCCCTTCCTCTACTAAAGTTTGAAGTGCTGAAGACAAAGAAAAGGATAGAAGAAGAGCAGTATGTCACGCTATACGAAGGCTACATCACAAAAGAGGAGGAATCAAAGAAGATAGTAGACTCCCAGCCGAGATGGAGGAAAGGGTGGTTGACAAAGTATCCAACCTACCTAATTTATTTGGTGGAGGCACCCAAGGAAGTTAGAAAAGATGCAACATTTCTTCCAGTTCCACGAGTCAGGAGTTGGCAAGAACATGACAGAATCACAGCAAACAAGCCGAATTGGCTTAATTACCCCAGGATGCCAGGACCGAAGGTGTGAGAGAGAATAAGTAAGGCCCACATGGTGAAAACCCTAACGGGCACCATTAAGCTCTTTACTGGCTCTCCTGACCTTTCGTGTCAAATGATCAAAAAGATTTGCAGAACATTATTGGCTTGCATTGAAGTGTTCGCGCCGGATAAAGCTACCAGCTCAACATTGTTGTCAACGGCCGACACAGTCACAGATATGATGTATGATTTAGCCTTGCAGCCATCTCCAAAAGTATTACACCTCTTTTATCAGAGAATCATGTTTATGCCGAGTTTCCACATGCAGACCTTTGAGGAGGCATTCTATACTGGTTTCTTTACTCATGAAAGTAAAATATTCGACCCTACACTGACTATTGGAAACCTGAGATACGAGTCACATCTTCAGATGCTGAAATCGATGGGACTCCACTAAAGACAAAGCAAGGATGTCATGTCAGGGACGACATGAACGAGGAGGGGGGGAGTGTTGAGCGGAGGACTACACCTATACATTTTTGCTCACAATCATATTTTTGTAAACACTTATTGTAATAAATGTCTTTCCGACATTTCATTTTTGATGGAGCTGATTTATTGTAAGTAGCAGGACTCAATTGAGTTTCTAGCTTGTATTCCCCAAGTAGTTTCACTTGCTTATGTAGTTAGATTAGAGATGTGTTCACACCTCCAAGGCTGAGGTATAAGAGCCAATTATTGTAAACCTAAGGATAAGTTTTTGAATCATTAATAAAGATAAGTTTTGAAGCGCCGTGACTGTGTCTGAGAGAGAGTGAGAGAGAGAGAGTCTTATCCTCTTGCTACGCGAGATACGGAGCCGCCATTGGAGAAGCGACACCGCCATTGTGTTAGCAACGGCGAGAGCTACGCACCGATACCAAGCGTGCGCGCATTCGGCTTCTACGTGAGGTGAGCTCCCACGAGCTTCTATGTGAGTTTTCTCCCTACCTGTGTGTCGGACTTGAGCGTGCCATATATCTATAGAACCGCAGCGAGTAGAGCTACACATTAGTACCATCGGAGTTGAAATTCGGTCACCTAAATTTTTCGGCCTGTCTTCATACGCATTTACCGCACGGAGTGGTTACAGATTGAGATTATATTGTAGATTCATAGGGTATTGTCCTTACCTAGTGCAGAGACCCCCCTTTGAGTTTGAGGCTGATTAGATGACTTTAGATCATGTTTCGGATAGCATTTGTTTGTAGTACGGATTTCAGTCATTTGCGTATTTGAGAACTTAGGTTTGATTTCCTTGGTAGTGATTGTCATTAGAGGTCGAGTAGGTGATTTGACACCCACCTATTTGTTTTCATGCACCTGTGGGTCAAGCTCCGTCCTCGTCTGACATTCATGTTTGTCGGTTGAGTTCTCGCTATCATAGCCACCGCTAGCAGCGTAACCGCCCAACAGGGTTTAGAAGAAGAAGATTGACAATTACAAAGCTCGTTTAGTGGCCAAAGGTTTCAAGCAAGAATATGGTGTCGATGAGGATGAGGATCCATGTCTTTATGTGAAAAAACTACCCAATGAACAACTTATTATGCTTATCCTTTATGTAGATGACATGCTTATTGCTGGTCATTCCAAGAAGGACATTGCTAACTTGAAAACCAAGCTAAAAAGTCAATTTAACATGAAAGATTTGGGTGAAGCCAATCACATTTTGGGTATGCGCATTACTCCTGACCGTAAGAAGAGGTTGTTGTACCTTTCTCAAAAAGAGTATGTGCACAAGGTTCTTGATCGTTTCAACATGCAGAAGGGAAAGGCTTTGAGAACTCCATTGCCTGCATACTTGAAACTTAGCAAGAGCGACTGTCCCAAATCTGCTGAGGAAAAAGCTGCGATGGCTAAGGTTCCTTATGCTTCAGCTTGTGGTAGTCTCATGTATGCCATGGTGGCTACAAGACCTGACATTTCACATGTAGTGGGAGTTGTCAGCAGATTTATGTCTAACCCTGGTCAAAAGCATTGGGATGTTGTCAAGTCGATTCTCAGATACTTGAGTGGCACTGCAAATAGACAGTTATGCTATGGTCGTGGCGAGTCATTCATTTAGGGATTTGTAGACAGTGATTATGCAGGCTGTGTTAACAGTCATAAATCAACAACAGGTTGGATTTACACATTTGTTGGTATTGCTATTTCTTGGAGATCCGTTCTTCAAAACTGTACATCCATTTCTACCACAGAGGCAGAGTATGTTGCATTGAGTGAGGCATGCAAAGAAGCTATTTGGCTTGCTCACCTAGTGAAAGATCTTGGATTGAAGCAGTGTACACCAGTTCTTCATTGTGGCAGTTAGAGTGCTATTGCCTTGGCTAACAATCTAGTGTTTCATTCCAGAATGAAACACATTGATGTGCATTATCACTTCACTCGTAAAGCAACACCAGGTTGGATTTACACATTTGCTAGTTCTGCTATTTCTTGGAGATCCATTCTTCAAGAATGTACATTCATTCCTACCACAGAGGCATAGTATGTTGCATTGAGTGAGGCATGCAAAGAAGCTATTTGGATTTCTTGCCTAGTGAAAGATCTTGGATTGGAGCACTGTACACCAGTTCTTCGTTGTGACAGTCAGAGTGCTATTGCCTCGGCTAACAATCCATCGTTTCATTCCAAAACAAAACACATTGACGTGCGTTATTACTTCAGTTGTGAATGTGTGGCAAACAAGAGCCTTGATTTAGTGAAGATTCCTACGTCAGAGAACACAGCGGATGCACTCACTAAAAGTCTTCCAGCCATCAGTTTCAGCACTGTCGTGAGTTGATAGGCATTGGGTGAAGCGTGGTTCTTTTTCATTCTTATGGTCTCCCACATTGGCCATCAAGTGAAAAAATGTTAGCTTTAATGGCCATGTGGCCGATCGCCCATCACTAAGTGCTACTAACCCTAAGTGTACAGCTATACACTTATGCCAGCCACTAACACAAAATAGAGTGTGTATTGTGTCTAAGTGCATAAGATAGAGAAGAAAGAAAGGGGGCACACACTGTGTGTTGGCTCTCCCCCTCCAATCTGTGTGTGTGGCTATGGTGGTGTGTGTGTGTGTGTGTGTGCGCGTGCGCGCGCGCGTATTCATCTTCCTCTACCGCTATGCTCCCGGCTCCTCTCCTTCAAAAAGAATAAAAGAGTGCATTCAATGATCCATGATCCATGATGTGAAGTATTGGCTCAATGATCCATTGATAGGAGTCTGATTGCATGATCCATGCTGTGAAGTATTGGCTCAATGAATTTTTTAAATATTTGAATTTGCAAAGAGTTTCTTCATTTAATTAAGGAGTTTATATTGGCTCAATGAACTTTTTTTAAATATTTTAATTTACAAAGAGCCCCATAATCTCAGGACTTTATAGAGATTCATTTCATTAATCTGTTTTGTTATTTCCTATGCTTATTAAATCTATATTTTTTATGACAACATTAAATTTGATTTTATTTTTTAGTTTGTCAACGTGTCTCTTTATTTTATTGTTTTTATTTTTATTTATGTTAATCTTATCTTGTTTTAAAATGCTAATGTGCAATGTATACCTTTCACCTTCTTGTTCAAGTGGGGTCCTTGACAATTTAAATCAGTAGTCATTATGTATGTATAATTGATGATACAATTTTACATCATAACACAACAAAAATGCCATGTTATTGGGGGCGTTTATTTAAAGTCACTTTCCATAACCCTCATTCCCCTCTTAACTTAGCAGGCCTTAGTGCCTTCTCATCTTGTTTCTCTTTGGAATCATCCCAATCATGAAGATCAAAGAATTCCCTTGCCTTTTTTGGCCTACCAAAGGCCTTAATGCACTATGGGTGAAGGTCGTTCAAATCTCATTGCTTGACAAGTGTCCCAATGGGCCTTGAAAGTCTTATGAATAGAAATACATGATAGTCTTTTAAATGTTATTTTTTAAAGTTGCATTCAACTTTTTGGATTAAAAAGTGTATTCATAGGAGTTTGATCCCATGATATGATTGAGGTATTGATAAAGGTCCTTTGATTTAAAACCTTCATAAAAATTCACTTCAATATCTTGTTTTATTATGTTCATTAAATTTATATTTTCTTATGAAAAAAGCACTAAAATAATTTTTTGTTTTAAATTTAAGTTTTATTGTTTTTATTTTACTTTTGTTTTCATTTTATTTTATGTCAAAATGTTGATATGCAATGTACACCTTTCACATTATTTAAGTGGGGCTCTTTGTAATATATAAACTACTTGTGATTATATATGTATAATAGATCATACAATTTTATATTAAAAACAACAAAAATCCCATGTGATTATGGGCACGTATTTAAACTTACTCTCCCTCATCTCCCCTTAACTTAGCAGGCCTTCGTGCCTTCTCACATTGTTTCTCTTTGGCACTAATTACTTGCATACAAATAGACCTCATAGGATTGCATCTCTATATACTGTCTCTTGCACACAATATATATGTCCTTTGTGTGTGTGTGTGTGTGTGTGTGTGTAGAGAGAGAGAGAGAAGAGAGAGAGAGAGAGAGAGAGAGAGAGAGAGAAGCCCGGGGGGGGGGGGAGCAGGAGAGGAATTTTTTTACGAACAATCTCAAGAGAAGCAATAGAGATTACTATGACCAATCTAGCACACCTAGGGAAGAAATAGAGGAAAGAAGAAGAAGTTGAGAATTTATAACTTAAGAAAAGAGGAACAGTCTTGACTCCTAAGAGACCGCATAGAAATATATGATGAGTCACGAACTCAAGCTTGTGGATAAGGCTGGGTTGAGATGAAGTAGCGGACAAGAGATTCACACGTTTGTGGCTCCACTATGTCGAACACTAATTGGAACAGTAGGTTAAACCTTGTTTTTGGGCCCACGAAAATTTGGGCGTACCCTTGGAAACTTGCTTCTTCCACCTCCTTTTCAGTGCGATGTGTGGAGGACGCTCATGGAAATGAGATCGATGGTGTGCAAGCTCCCAATGAAGAACATGAAGGGAAAATTGCCTCCATTTCTTATGGATGAGGGGGCGGGCGGCATTTGAAAAGCCAAGCTCCTATCGTCAGCTTGTCACATTGGGGCGGGTGCCCATCGCTCTCGTTGAAGCTGGCAAGCCGTGCTACTGTCACAATGGAATTTGAAAATAAAGTTAGCTTCAACTTCCAACAAATTGGGTTAGTGCATGTGGTAACACCTCCACGTTCGACGTAGGCAGCCAGAGTTCGAGACCCGTCAATTCTCTTCCTGCGTACCTTTTTTGTAGATGGCCGCTGCAAGGGAAAGTTGGATGAGGGTGCGAGGCCGTCCCTCTTACATGGGCGCGAGGCAATGTTCGGGAAATGTGTCTAAGCTTAATATCGTGCCGTTTTCAATTTCAAAAATGCTGGTTAAAGGCAAGGGGAAAAGGAGAAATTCCGCCTCAAAATAGAGAAAATTAGTGTAAAAACTCAAAAAATAAACCTAATTTTCTAAATTTCCTCTTGGAAAGTTCAAGAAAGGGAATTTTGTATGTTGGAGTATGCACCTACGATTTCAAAAAATGATACACAAATCAGAATCTTTTGAAGATGCTGCGAAGGTAAGGACTCACGACGAGCGAGTAGAGGCAGGGAGGGGCGGAGCCAGCCTGGGTGGCCTCAAGCTCAGTGACGAATCAGCAACGGGGGCGGGGGGGAGGGGTGCAGCAAACAGGATATGAAGCCGATTGTTGAGGCGGAGACAAAGCAATGAAGCGCTACGCACATGAGGCCTACAATTACCCACAGCGGCAAGACCATCTAAGGTGGCGAGAATCTTTCAGCCGCTACGTCCAAGCCTTAAAAGTAGGACTTGCGACACAGTTGGACGCTGCGGCTAGCTTCGAAAGCAAGGGGGAGAGAGCGATTTCTGTGGCTCAAGCTTTGTTGTGTGCGCGAAGAAGGCTGGGCGGCAACTCGCTTAATTTGCGGATGCACAGAAGTTCACGCAGCGAAGGCCTCATGTGCGCAGCCTTTGAGCAGAGGTCACTGCATTTGTTTTTTAATTTGCTGAATCGACTGCAATCGCAGCCCGACATGTTGGGGCATGTGGTTGGGTTTGAGGAATTTGAAATCCTTCTCGCCGAGGGGCCCGAGTTCTATCGCCCTCCAATCCTTTTATAAGATAAAGCCGGGAGCATGAGATTCGCAAGAATCTGTTGGTAAATGAATATAATAATGAAGCCACCAAAATATGCGAGCTAAGAGATTATAAATTGTGGAGAAATGATTTTTCCCGAACAGTGGCGCGAGGCCAACTTTTGCTTTTCTCTCCACAAATGGTTGGTCGCCACGTCGACGTGGCCAACTTTTCCTTGCCCCAGTGTGATATGGCCCAGAGAGAGAGAGAGAGAGAGAGAGAGACGACAATTCTTCATAGAACTATCCGGCGAGTATTGGAACCGAGAGAGAGAGAGAAGAGAGGAGCAAGCATGAAGGCATGGAGCTACCAGAGGATATGGTGGGTCGGATCTTGAGCAAGCTGCACCCCTTTGAGGTGGTGAAGGCAAAGCTTGTTTGCAGGACTTGGAGACGACTTATTTCTACTATGCCAGTGCCCTCGTCGGCTTTAGGCTTTGCCATTGATTCCCCCTTATCCTCGTCCACTCTGATGTACGCAGATCTGTCTTGTTCGCGATGGGTGGGCTTCCCTCTCCTCGACGAGCCTGCATCCCTGATCGCCATAGCCAGCCCCTTCCTCTGCCTCTCCACCACCTCATCTTCAAAGCCCCATGTCGCACAGCTCCATTTGTTGAACCCCCTCACGCGAGTGCATGTGTGCATTGAGCCTTCCCTTTCTCGGATGGTGCCCTTTCTCGTCGGGCTCTGTACAGCCCCTCCTATCGGCGGCTTCAAGGTTGTCATTGCAGGGCAGAAAGCCGTAGCTGATCGAAGCAGGCGTTTTGATATGGATCTCGATCTTCCTGTTCAAGTCTTTGATTCTGCAAGTTTTTCATGGAGAAGGGCAGGATACGTGCTCGGTGCTGCTCCCGAGTATGCTAGTCCGGTCTGCTTGGGAAGTCGAATCTACTGGCTTGCACGAAAAGGCTCCAGAAGCCATGTGCTTGTTTTCGATGCAGTGGATGAGAGCTGGAATATGCTGCGTCCGTCATGGCCGCAAGAACTAATCCCCTTTACATTGTGGGTGTGGGATGGGCACCTTTGCATGGCTGGTGAGATCTCAAATGCTTTGACGGTATGGAAGCTCGCTGTAAACAAATGTGAATGGCTGATGCACACACGCATTCCATCAAATGTTGTTGATGTTGATAATTTCTGTGGAGTGAAGGATGTTGCAGGCCACGGCCATTTGCTGTGCATCATGCTGGTTTGGGCGAGAAAAGGCATCGTTTATGACCTCCGCTCAGGTAGGGTTTCACGGCTTCCATATTGTCCAGTCAGCGCTTTCAGTTGGGGAAATGTGCATCCATACATGCCGGGTTTCTCACACCTATGATGGAGAGCAATCAATGGATCCATTCTGAATATGCAATGTTTACAATGTTCGGATGTTTTCATATATTGATGCCAGGTTGTCACCTGTGAGGCGTCAGATGCAATGTCCATTGGTGCAATATGGACAGCACACAGATAATGTGCCTCTCATTATCCGCTTGTAAAAGCCGGTATTAACACAACCTTTCGCATTTGGAGAACATAAAAAATAGCTTGTTCCTGTCAGCTCTTTCAAGAGGTTGGTTTTCTTTCTGACAGTTACTGCCCCGGGTACTTTGAGTGAGAGAGAGAGCTCCATGTGGATGGGGAGCTCCATGTGTGTGTGTGTGTGTGTGTGTGTGTGTGAGAGAGAGAGAGAGAGAGAGAGAGAGAGAGAGAGAGAAGAAATGAAATGATATATTAATGTCTTCAAATAGGCCAAAATGACCAATGAGACCAAACTGTTACAAATTGGTGAATCTGATAACATGTTTGGGTAAAAAAAAGAAAGAGAGATACTAAAGTGAAACTAGAGGTGCTACTGAATGGAAAAGTGTATGGTATGTATGATCAGTGATACAATGTGTGCCCAATACAAGAAGGTAAATGATGGGTGATGAGTCCATCCTCATATGCACTCTGGATGTCGAGCTAGTATGGCGCGAATCCTCTGTTGCAATCTTTGTCGATGATGTGAAGCTCTTTTCCTCAGTCGTGGGCGTCTCGATCTCCCAAGCTCCGATGCTCGATCAATGCGAGTACCGCGAGTGCGAGTGTGAGCTGAGCTTTGCACTGGTGGCTGCTCCTCTAATTGTCGAGTCGTTGGTGTGAAGAAATCAGAAATCTATCTCTGGGATTGTCTCTGTATCTGTGTAACTCAAGTAGATATAGTCCAAGACATCTTTGGTTGTGATATCTCATGACTCTTGAGAAGGGGTCGAAGCCTTCTCTGGATAGACAATGGAAGCGACCCCGTATCTCGTAGTACATTGTACATTGACATATATAATGCATCTCCGTCTCTGGCTCTGTATGGCATAGGTAGCATATCCTACTACCTGCTGGTATCCCTTTGAACCTACCAGTCTTAATCTCAAGCTGTGTGAGGATGTCTGTATCTGACCAATGGCACACCGTAACCCATGAGATAGATGTGTATCCATATAGTTGGGTCGAGTCACAAACCCATCCTCTGTGAGTTGGAGAAGATGCTCTTTACAGAAAACCATCTTGTGCCCAACTCTTGTGTCGGCTCTATCCATGTCCTCTTGGTGTCCAACTGAGTAATGTCCTAGCGAATGAGTCCACTAATCTCCATCGGTGTAAGAGACAACGATGGTGCATCAAGGGAGTACTGAAAAGGAGGTAACTTGTCCATGCTAAAGCCATGTATCTGGAACCATGATGACATTTGCACATACCAGCATGATGTGTCCCCCTGTAAAGCTAATTGTCTGGACGACTCAAGGGTCAATCTGGCATATTTGTTTGTGGTAGTATCCCATAAGCTATAAATGAAGGAGACTGATCTAGTAAGTGCCTCTATCTCCATAGGGTGCTAACTCCGCTCTAATGATCTCGTGTGGCATGGAGGCCTTGGCTCTAATCAGACAAGAAATCATGGCTACCAAGGGCCTCTCCATACCTCTCCACCCATCCCGACCAGGGATGAACCCCATAGAGCATAGCTGAAGCTATCAAGGTAGCAAAGAGCTAGAGCTTTGTTCGGGGTTCCTGAAGCTGAACATGCAAACACAACCTCTCCAATTCTTCCAAGGCCGTATAGGCTCTGCTTAGTCTAGTGTTTGCTGCTCTCTTCAAAGGAAACCTTGGCCGAGTGAAGACTACCCCAAGATAAGGGTATGCATTTGTGCATTGTACAATCTCCTGGCCATAAGTGAATGTAGGTGTTGATCTCCTAATCCAATGCGGTGTGGTGTTAAACACCATGACCTTGGTTTTACCAAGGTTCACAGACAATCCACTATACTCCGCAAAGCTATGTAGTGCATCCAAATGTCGTTGCATAGCCTCCGGTGAGTCAGAGATCAATACAATATCATCAGCATATAACAACAATGGAATCTAGGTGCCTGTCAATTGTGCACCTTTGTCACTCTCTCTCTCAATGTAATCAGAAACCTCATCTAGATAAATACCAAATAGGGTAGGAGACAATGGACAGCCTTGTTTCACTCCAATAGTGGAGTGAACTAAATCAGATATCCCCTCTCGAGTGTATACATGTCCCACCAGTGATATGTATAGAGCCATGATCCCCCAAATTGACTCATTGGGAACACCCATCTCCTGTAGTCTACGCATCAAGCTGGCTCTAGGCACCATTCAAATGCTTTGCGGAAATCCACAAAGATACATTAAATCCATCTCTTATGTGCCCTACCCTCATCAATGATGGCTCTGAGTGTTAGAATATGGTCAAGAGTGGAGAAGCCTTTCTGGAAACCAGCTTGTCCCGCTGCTTGTATGCCCTTCATTCTCTGCCCATCTGCCTATTCCTGCTCAAGGATAGATGCATACAACCGTGCCAATGTGTCCAAACACAATAGTACGATAGTTTCCAAGATCCATAGGATCACCTGCATTGAAGATAGGCACAATAGTAGACAATCTCCAAGTCGCAAGTAGACCCTCACACATGACACAATTGAACAGAACTGCAAGAACCTCTGCCAACATATCCCTAGCATGTATAAAGTGCTATGCCACTAGACCATCATGGTAATATGCCTTCCTGGTTCTCATCCTATCAATGACCATCTTTACCATCTCAGTGGTAAAGAAGGTAGTCGTAGATGGGCATGGCTCAGGAGGATCTGAAAGGGGTGTTTGTCCAGAGACAATATATAAGGTTGCTGCATACTGACCCCACACATCAGGAGAAGTAATCATTGAGGAATCATGGAAGAGACGCCATGTCTCTCCTAAGTCTCTGTCACAAGCTGCTGACGTGTCAAGCCATTGAAGAACGGAGCCAACTTGCACATCTTGATCGAGGGGCCTAAACCCTGGAAGCAGCAAAAGCAAAAGAAGAAGAAGAAGCAGCAGAAGAAGTTTTACCAACTTGCAAAGTCTTGTCGAGCGGCCTATTTTTGAAGAGGCGTTCCTATCAACTTATGGGGACCCCATCCGATGGGGGCCCAAGTCACTAGAAGTAAAGCCGACACACACACGCACGTAAAAAGGTGATAATGTGGCAATGTACTGACAATTCGCAATTTTCATTGACATGCTGACATGGCACTTTTGCGTTTTGCACTACTGTTTGCTGATGTGGCAGGTATACAGATCTTTGTAATTCACGGTGGATGCGTTTCACCCCAGTTTTTGGGATCAAGTGCTTTTAGAACATGAAGCTTTTCATGTAGCTGCTTTTCATGGCCAAGGGCCTTTAAATATAATCCAAGGGCTCACTCTCTGGCACGCTCCATGTGGAGGTGCAGGCCCGGGTGCAGGACATGGAGTATCGGCGTTGTATTGAGTTCAAGGAGCGTTTGGGGCCACACTCTCTTTGGGTGGAACTCCGCCACTCCCTATCTCGGGTATCGTGCATCTCTTTCATTTTTTTTGTTATTCGAAGTGCTTAAATTTGTTCGATTTGTTATTTTCCGTTGGCATGTCATTACAGTGTGGCACTTTTGCGTTTTGCGTTGTTGTTTGCTGACGTGGCAGGTGTACGGATTTTTGTAATTCACGCTGGCAGCTTTTCACGCTAGTTTTTGGGACCAAGTGCTTTTAAAACTTGAAGCTTTTCATGGCCAAGGTCCTTTAAATATGAGCCAAGGGTTCATTCTCTGGCACGCTTCGTGTGGAGGTGCAGGACATGGAGTACCGGCGTTGTACTTAGTTCAAGCAATATAAGAAATACCAAAAGGGTGGGGCCATTGCTCTCTTTGGGTGGAACTCCGCCACTCCTTGTCTCATGCATCTCTTTCAGTTCCGTCATTATTTGAAGTGCTTAAAGTTGTTCAGTCTGTTCTTTTTCGTTTTTGGCACGTGGTGCCTTGTCCTCGTTACAATGGTATTAGAGCTTAAGGCGTGTGCTTTTCTAAAAGCATACCGATCCTACCAAAGAGCAGGCAGAGCAAGATGGCGCTTCCATGTTTAGAGGGGATTTTATAAAAGAATCTTCATGCCACAATCTCGGACTTATTAGTCACTCCTACCCTTACTCCATTGTGCATCGGGCGCAATCATGTCTTCATCGCTTTGTCTTACAGGGCATAAGCCATGAAGATCACTTGCAATAGAAGATTCAAAGATCACTTGCAAGAGAAGGATCAAAGATTTTTTGAGCCATCATTTTTCTCAGAGGCAGTGCCATGCAGTGGTGGATGTCTTTAGCTACCAAGCCACACACTCCAAGGACTTGGAAAGCTTTCAAGAAAATTTTTGCCCAAAGTTACATGCTTGCTAACATCTTCCTTTGAAGTACAACTTTTGGCAGAGGGGTAATCCTGAAATGCTTGCCATCAAAACCCTAACGTATTATGACTTGAAATTTTTGACATCTCGTAAGTATCTCTTCTCGAGCTCATTACCTTCTTGTTTCGACTATTCAAGTGCTTATGGACCATGCTGCGGTCGGCTACAATCTGATGAAAGGAAACTAACCCTAATTTTGGTGCAGGTTTCAGGATGGAAAGCAAGGCGACTTTCAAGCTTGACTGATGTTAAGCTTGACTGATGTTGATAATGCTTTTACACTTTGATTTAGCAGTTTTCTGAATTTTTGTTTGAGAATTTATTTGGTGATCATATTTGGAATCTGTTTGAAATGGATGGTATCTGTTTGAAACTTGGCTTGGTACCGCTTTGAATTGTTTGATTGTGGTTTTAATATTGGTTTCAATGCTTGGTGATTAACTCCCAGGTGGAGTAGTGAGAAATGTTGTTTTGGTGTTGTCCGAATCTCAAAACGGGAGCGTTTCGTTGTACATTGGAAAAACTCCGAACGATGCAGATGGGATATCTAGGGAGTGTTTGGTTGTATCAGTCCTCTAAGATCATGGCCTGGACCTTTTTAAATTATTTACGGGGTGAGTGACGAGGTAGTCGTTGAGTAGCTTAATATCGCAAATCGTATGTCTCGGAGGAGTGCTCAACGATGGTGTTCGTTGTGTCTTGTAACATGTAGCTCTGATACCAATAATTGAAAATAGGGTTGCAAGGAAACACACATAGCTTGGAGAAGACAAAGGAAGCTCAAGGTACACAACAAAGTATACAATGCACGGGGGAAAAGCCTATTAAAAACTATCAAGGAAAAGCTTCTTGAAAAGCCTATCAAAAACTAGCTTCTTGAATGCCTTTGTCCCCTTAACCCTACACAAAATTACCGTTAATCCCTTGAAATTAGGCTTCGTTACAAGGCCCATGCAAAGTGCACCTCAGCCCAAAATTCTCTTTATCTTCCTCTTTCTCTCAAGGACTAATGATGACCTTCTAAGTAGGATTTTGATACATTTTTTGGTTGTGCGTAGTCATGAACCAGGGTGCTCTGACTCTCAGCACGAAAGTGGCAATGACACCACAAAAATAAGTATTCATTGGTCAACAGACTGAATACTAATTTAAAACTGGCATAAGGGCTAAGAGTCACAAAGGCTAAGAACCATATGTTTTCAATGGGCTCAGAGCCAACTATTTTCAGTCCATGGGTGATTGTTCTCAAGATCGAACAGATCTACCAAGTGGAGTACCCATCGACATTAATGGACAAGCAAGAGCCTTGTCATTAATGATATTCTAAGCGTCACTTTAGTACTACATATTTTTTGTATGAGAATCAAGTTGGGTTTTTGATGATCTTAAACTCTTATAGGCTTATCTATACCATGGTGTCTAGTTGAGCACAGTGTTTCAGACAGCGCGGCTATCCACAAGAACCCAAGGTTATAGACTTTCAATCTTGTGCATATTTAGTTGTGAATAAGATTCCAACTTGGGATCAAGGTTCCTCCATAGCACTAGGAGTATAGGAGCACCGTTTTGGGGTAGGACCTAGTGGTAATTACTAAATCACTCAATAAGTGTTGATGGTCAAATTTGGAAACCTTCACACTTTTATTTTTTGGGAAATAAATTCTCCATCCGCCAAGGGGTAATCAATAAGTTCTTTCTCAAATCTGACCAAGGGGGTCGGATTGCCAAGGCAACATCCAGGGTTAGCAGCTTAGATTTCTTAATCTTCACTAATCTCTATTTCTAGTGATTAGAAGGTCAAGGAATTTTGATAGTGTATCCTTACATGTTGAAATATGCACTTGACCTCTAGGTAAGTATAAGTTATTTTCCACCCCTTCTTTCCATGCTTTTGACGATATAATCGATTCTTACCTTGGTAGAGAGGTTTGTCTTTAGGCTTCCTAGTTTTGGTAGAAACATTCTGCTTTGAATTTCTTCC
Organism: Adiantum capillus-veneris; assembly: GCF_014529385.1. NCBI lineage: Eukaryota > Viridiplantae > Streptophyta > Polypodiopsida > Polypodiales > Pteridaceae > Adiantum > Adiantum capillus-veneris. The sequence goes on from NC_140960.1 coordinate 93,318,519, forward strand.
TTTCTCCTATGACTTGTCTCTCCCATTTTTGGGCTTTGAACCCTTGTCCAAATCTTGGAATTTGATGATGGAAGCTACCATTGAGTGGTGGATAACCTCTGAATTGGTCGAAGGTCTTTGTGTATTGATATGGTTTCTCCAATCTTCAGGGAGCCCAACACAGAATTGCTTCTTTTGCTCCGAGAAGTTGATGTGCTTGTATACCATAGCTTTGAGATATAGATCTCAAACCTTCTCCACATATTTTTACATGTTTTCTGCATCATCAAGATTTAGGCCTTACCATGCCATAAGCACTTGGTGAGAAGCCCCATTAGATAAGAATTGATTCATGATACCAGCTTGGCATGTTTTCCAAGTCTTCGAAGATTCTCCCTTGGAGCAGAGGATTGCCCACCATTGGCAAGCTTATCTTTAGAGATGCATAGCAATATATCAGAGTTTGGATGACTTTGAAAAAAATTCATCCCTAAAGGCCGCATCAAATTGTTGGAAACTTTGTCCACATTGCCAAAAGTTCCATCGAAGGAGAAGAAGTTTATGATTTTACCTCCTTCCTTGAACCTTCTTAGGCGAGATGTTGTCTTCCAAGTAGCATGAGAGCGTCGCCTCTCCTCTTGCGTGCTTTGAGAGAATTGCTTTCTGAGTAGGAAAAACTCTTCAATCTAGATGAGCTTGACGATGACAAAGAGATGGATGGTTTCTTATTTCTTCGTTTCTTTTCACTCTTCTTCTCACTCTTCCCAGAACGATGAGAAGAATGAGAGCTTGAAGATCTTCTCCTCCCAAAGCGAGGCGATGGTGAGAAACTTCTTCGACATGTCATAGGATGTACATCTTCATCAAATGACACGTGACTATCTTCTGCATTTACAAGAGATTTCTCTCTCGTGCTACTTTGTATTTATTCTTCCCCCTTTGCCTCACATTAAGGGCTTCTTCCTCTTCTTGTAGTTGACGAGTGCTTCTTTTGCTTGATAGAATTTCCTCTTTTTGAAGTCTCTTTACGAGACTTCACAAGAGAATCCTCTTTGGGAGAAGAGATAATAACATTCCTTGTTTGTAGATGTGTTTGGACTACAGTCTACAAAGCAAGATTTTTCATAGCTTCTTCTTGCAAGCAAGAAATTTAATTGCCCAAATTTCATCAGCCATTGTAGCATCATTGTGGAAATCCAAACTTGTGTTCAAGTCTATCACTCTTCCCTCTTCTTGATTGTGTTCAAACACATCTGTGTTGTTGTCAGCCATGGTAAATGATGCACCTGATGTGAAAATTTCCCAAAAAGAGGAGAAGGAAAGAGGGAACAACACGTGCTGTATAGCACAAACCATAGAATACTGTAAGGACTTGTTATGCAAAACACGACACTGACAGAATTTTTGCACAAAATATCAAAATAGCCTACACAATAATGCCTGTAGTGGAAACGGAGGCCCAAATGAGCCCGAATAAAAAATCTAAGCAGACTGAGCTCTATGAACCTCTCTCAAAATATTTGTTGACTTGTGAACGATCGCCAAAGCTCACTGAAATAGGAGAAAGTGAGCAAGCGTGTGTTGGAGCTGCTGGCGACTAAGCCTGAGAGGACACATCTCTCTTAAATCTATGTGAGGCATATCATAAACAAGAACCAAATAATACCTAGTATGACTACTTTCTTTTGGGTTTTGAGAATATTTCTCTTCTTTCATTGGGGGGATAAAATTATTTAAATTGAACCAATTGTGAATAAAATTCCATCTTGCCAGAGGATCTCTTGCTTAGTCTATAGAATCAGTTGTGTCTATAAAGAGCACCATTTTTTTTGGGTATGGCTCAACTTGCGACATATCACTCAATACGTGTTGATGGTCATCTATTAGACTCTTCACACTTGTGATTTCAAGAAAAGAATTCTCAACTACAAAGGGGTTGTAGATAAGTTCACTATACCAATATGCTTACAATCACTATTGGTAGCAAGGTAGCCTATGATGGTACCCATCTTAAGTTGTTTAATTTTGGAATCTGCCCATGGGTTTCAAGTTCCATGATAAGAACAAGGGTTTTTGGCCCAAATAAAACCAAGTATTCTTTCAAATTTCACAGTGATGTTGATGACATGGTCATGCATAGCTACATGGTAGCAGTTACAAAAAGGGTTAGAGGTTAGGGTGTCGAGTACCTCCTCTTATAATTTCTCCATATCCATATTGATTTTCCCTATGATGAATTTGAGCTTCCACCTTGGGTATCATCTAATCTTTTAGTAGCCACCTCTCTTAAGAGAGTCATATGCCTACAAGGTAGGGATCATTTTTGGCACGTGTTGTCATCACAAAGTGTACAACATGGTCTAGAAACTCATGCAGTTTGGTTTAGCTAGTGTGGAGCAAGGTTTGTGAGGGTCCCTCTCACTCTTGTTTCTAACTATTTCCATGTTACAACCACACAAAATTACTTCTCATACTTAACAGATGTCTCATATACTGACATCATTTTAGAAGACATATTCCACATGTGGAGTATATGCACCTCTGGGGATGATACCAATGCCTTTTTCTTAATTATGTGTTATGATAGAGTCCCTACATGATGGTCAAATCCGTTTCTTAGACCACTTCAAGCATGTGCTATCAAGAATCATTCCAATGGCCAAAAGTTGTCAAATATCTACTAAGTAAGACTTGTTTATGACACAAGTATTTAAACAACATTAACGAATGGTCATTTCATCTTTGTAGGTTGCAATTTTTCATACTTGTTACAACCCCATAGCAAGGCTCCTTCATGTCAATGAAAATGCTTCATTGTTTGTACTTTAATGTGATCTATCTTCACCATTCTATTATGGTTCAAATGTTAGCAAGACTACCTCATAATCGTTCTGTCTAATGTATTATAAATTGCTACGGTTCACGATGGGAAGTGATTAATTTTTCTTAAATGTGCTATTCACACATCTATTTCCCTCAAGTTCCATGTATGCTATGGGCATCAACCAAGTCATGAGAATTGGCAAGCACAAACCACTCCAATCATTGAAATGTGAGCTTAGATAAGTTTTTGCTAATGCATGCACACTAGGAATTATGGACCATAGTGTTTAGCAAAGGAATATCTATAGTGGCATGAAAATTCATGCATTTGATAGCTTATGAAGCTTTTTAGTCACAACAAGAGCAATATCTCTATGGAGTTCATTGGGGTTCTACCATTCACCATACAAGGTCATGACTCAGTACAAAAGATTGTCAATTACTTGACCAAACTCGTTAAGTTTAGTCCAACCAAGTTCACCATTAAAAATTCCATAGTTAGCCACATTGTTTGTTGACAATATGTATAATTTATTTAGATTTCCCAACAACATTGTGAGTAATCGTGATCTCAATTTTAACAATCATTTATGGGAGGGTTGTCTTTGAACGTTTGGGAACACAACTCAATATTAGTATGCGCACATTGAATGAGTTAATCAGATTCTAGAGGATATGCTAAGAGCATATGTTAGCACAAAGCAATCCGATTGGGAAGATAATCTCCCTATTTTGGAGTTTTCTTACAATAGTGCAAAGCATGTTATGACTAGGTTTAGTCCCGTCATGCTTATGTATGGTTGTCAACACATATCACTAGTTATGGTGGGGTTGTCTACTAAGCAAGTTATAGCAAGTCAAGGAATTTATTTAAGATCATATGGATATGTCAAAAGTTTCTCATATAGATACAAGAAGTATGCTGATGAACAAGTCACTTTCACGGAAATTCAAAAAGAGGTATTCTTATGTGTTCCAAAACCTTCAAAAATTTTGGCAACTGCTCATCTACCTAGTTACCTCTCTTAGGTGTCGTGACCCATTCAAAATTCTAAAGTGAGTTATGGATCTGATCTATACACTCTCGTATCAAGGCTGATTTTTTATGTGAGCCGTTTACATAAACGCTACATAGTGACAACAATGTCAATCAAGATGCTCTTGTTGATCTTGTTGCTTCAAGTGGGTAGTAATGTCACACCAAGGGTAACCGGGTAGGGCCCAAATGGGAACATGGAACGAGGGCTCAACTCTATGTTGAGTTAAAGGCATTGTGCCTTTGCCCGAGGCTGAATGTTCGATGTCTTTGGCCACCCACTATCCACTAACCACATATAGTGCACTTGTCTCCTCTTCCCTCTCCCTCACTGCATCGTGCATACACGCATCTGTGCACATGCACTCTTTCAATTGGTATCAGAGCTGCGGTTTTTTGACTTGCTTCTTGATGCACATGCGAGGGCATCCCAACAAGCTCATTGTCTATGAACTTGGAGCTCCTGGCATGTGGAATCGAGCACAGAGTGTAGCAGATCTAAGAGGTGATGGCTATGGATGCTTAACAAAGCTAGAGATTCAAGAAGATCTCAAATTGAAGACCGGCATGCACAACCCCTCTTGGGCTTGGAGGGGAATATCTGTAGGAAATCAAGCAGAGAGGAATCGGCCATAAAAGCAAATCAAGAAGATCTAGAATTGAAGACTGGCATGCACATCTCCTCTTGGGCTTGGAGGGGGAATCTCTGTAGGAAATCAAGCAAGAGGAATAGGCCATAACAACAAATTCAAGAAGATCTCAAATTGAAGACCGGCATGCACAGCCCCTCTTGGGCTTGGAGGGGAATCTCTGCAGGAAATCAACCAGAGAGGAATCGGCCATACCGACCAATCGAGCTTGGAGCAGTTACAAAATAAATGGACAAGGAATCGAGCTTGAGTGAAAAGGGGGGGCTCAAGAGCTAAATAATTGGGATCTCTATCCAATCTAGAGAATCTTAGTAGGAGCGAAATCAAGAAACATGAGCTCATAGAATCTATAGCAGAGAATTGGGCAAAGTCTGCGGAGCTCATGTGTAGGGAATCAAAGTAGCAAGTGAATCGGGATTCTTCAATCAAGAAACAAGGCTTGTTTGTGTGCATTGGAAAATCCAATCAAAGAATCTAGAAAACAAGGGGCAAAGCTCAGAGTGTGTAACCATGCATGAGGTTGGTGATGTATGTATTTCTCACCATTGTAGTCCTTGTTCATGTTTACTCCTTTACAAGCCTTCTTGGATGTGGCGCAACAACCATTTAAAGAACTTTGATGCCCTAGCCAAAGAGTTATCCTTGGTATCATGTAGTATGGTGTGCTTTTATTTTTAGAATAATATATAGAAGATCACGCACATACTCTTTTGTAAAGAGAAATTGTCTTAAACTCAAGAGAGTTACAATGCTTTGGTTGAGAACTAGCTCTTTAATTGCAATATTTATATGCTAATACTTATCTTTAGAAGACAGTTTGAACTAAATTAGGTTGAAGATCACACCCATACTTTCTTGTAGAAAAGTTTTAAACACTTCCTGAAACTTCAAATAATGGCAAACATATTCAAGTATATATCAAGTTACAACATTGACATCATTACATTACATATAGCTTAAATTCCATAGTGCCCTTTAGCAAGAAAGGCATGGGCTTTAAGCGAAATCTTCTCTCTTATCATTCATGTGACACAAAACCTCGTGTGTCAATAATAGTATTAGCATCTGCAATATCTACCATGCTAGCTAGCCATTGTGATATTCTACTAAAATTATTAGAATCCTTGTGCATTATGAGAAAGGATAATTACATAAGTTTGCTTGCCCAAAATGTAAGAAACATGAAAATTTAGATACTTGATACAAAATGAACATACCTTATTTAGTGGAAGGAGATATCTTCCAAACAACTCTTCCTTCTTTACATGAAATCAAGTATGAGTTGCCTGAATTGGCTCCCTGATGTTTAACCTTCATACAAGATTCATATATAGACAACATCCAAATCCTTGTGAGAAATTCATTGACAAAATGCTCAAATTGATGCTTATAGTTCTCTTCTTTGTATTTCGTCTTGTGGCTACAAATTCTTTGATTCACATTCTCTTTGTGTTTATGTTTCTGCTCTCATCTTTTGATTGCTTGGACACAACATTCAAAGAGGAGGTGGATGCTCTTTTAGGGAGGAGATTCATGATGACAGGCATGGTTTGAATCTCTTCCTTGCTTCATAACGACTCTTGGAAACCTCAACATGACTCTTCTTTCTTCTCTTTGAGAGAAACCCAAACTCTTCCAAGGTTTGAGCTACTCATGTTATCGAAGTTGTTTCATATATCTAAAGTGATATATTCCCTTCTCTAATTAGAAACACTAGAGAATTAGATTATGTACAGGAAATAACAAGCATTATATGTGCTCTTTGAATGACTCCCTTCTTGCAATTTGCTAATTATTCAATGAAATTAATACATCTTTTTTCATGATTAAAAAATTTCTTTTTTTAACCTCAATTCATCTCTTGATCTAGAAAGAGATAAACCTTTTGAGATTTTTAAATCTCTCATTGTGATGGTGAAATCTCTTAGGTTGAGCCACTCAATAGAAGAAGAAACTAACATGGACTATGATACAAATGTAATGTAATTTAAGTGATCAACTATCACCATCACTCAAAGATAATCAAAATAAGAGATTCCTAACATCATGTATAAAAAGATAATCGAGCCTACACGTGGAGACAATCAATAACTATAAGAAGCAACTTTAGAGAAAGGGAAAGAGAGATGACACAGAGAGTTGGAACGACTGACTGGCCCATTCCATCGAGCTATTTGCATTACAGAAGCTTACACTCTAGCTAAATACGATCATCATACATCAACTTGCCCATAAGGTGGCCTTTTCATTGTCCCAACATAATGGTCCTCTTTGATCAAGCCAACAATTTTGGCCTTAGTCTATGTTTCTGATCAGAAACATAGACTCATGGAGTCCTCTATTTGAAAAAGTGTCACCTTTTTCTTTCTTCGACATCTCTTCTTCCCTCGGGGGCTTCACTATGTAGAGATCTTGTATAGCACGTGTGTTCAAGAGGTATTTATAAAACTCCCTATTCTACAGTTTATGAGGTATACAACGACCCCTTATGTACCAAAATTTTCACATTTGCAATTTAGAACACCCTTCTATATGTATATTTTCTTTAAGTTCCTTATAGAATTAACCCCTTCTACTGAACTCACAAGCTATTCTACTTTTTTTTAGTGAACCCCCCAAGCTTCTTCTTATTGTAGAAACTTCACAAAAACACACAAACTCTTAGAAACATGTGCATGCTTCTCTTTAGAAGAGTTTTTTTTACAAAGGTCTATACATGGTTCACCCATGGTACACAAGTTCTTCATCTTCTCAAGGGTTGATCAAAATAATTGGTAGGCAAAAATGTTGCCACATGGAAAATATTAGACATGGTTAAAGCATGTAAGTGATACCATAGATGTGTAGAGTTTGATGAGAGCTCATAGTACTTGTTCTCTTCATGTAGCATAATATAACATAGTGGAGTATATTAGAATGGAGATATTTGTGGGAGAGAGGGAGAGAAGAGTGAGCCTTTTTGAGAGGGAGAACCCTTGCTTTGCTAGTTGTGGTTAGCCTCTTATGTAGTAGTAATTCTTGTTTTTAACCTCTTTCGCTCGTCTATTAAAAAATGTTCAACATGAAAGTTGTAGTTCAACCACTTCTAGACATTTCCTTTAGTTCTTTACCCGCTACTTTCCTCTTGAGAAGTATCCCCCACTCCTCTTTAAGAGGTGTAGCTGCATGGATAATTAGGGTTCCTCAAGCTCTCTTCAAGCTAGTCCACATCTCCCTTTTAATTAGCATTCCTGCACTTTTTTGGAGGCATTCATGACCCTTGTTTTAATCATTTTGGTCCCATAAAAACGCATTTGATTTTGAAAGGAATTCCGTTGGCACTTCTAAAGGTTGAATTATCATTTTCGCACCCTAACATCTTGAGATACAACTTATTGTTGGGGGTTTCCATCGTTGCATAGCTCCAATGACCAACAAAATTATCAATCCGGAGGGATGAGCTACCCGGCTAGGGCACGGAAACACTCACACGATTAGTGAGCTAATCATGGAAACCCGAATGGTGACTCTATGAGGTGAGTTTCTCGGCCTATGGAGGAGCTAAACCACAATGATGGGCAATCTCCACATCCACTTCCCTCCAATCAACCCAATCACACACACTAACGATTGCAAGACGCACACAACACTAATCCTATCATGCAACACACTAATCGCAAGCACACACACACAGATCTATCAAGCACCACACTCCAATCAAACCTACATGCACACACAAGCAAGAGAGGGAAATCACATAAGATTAGAGAGGGATTAACCACTAATTAGTCACGATCTAGCTAATAAAAGCATCATTAGCAATCATAAGAAGCATGAGAGAGGCATAGTGAAAAAAATTAAGCATTGATTAGTGTCAATCAAGTCACATGAGCAAGGAGAAGCTCAAGGACTCCATAGCCACACACCTCAGGAGCTCTCACCAAAGAGTGCTCTCAATAAATGAGCTTGAGAACCCTAATTTCTTTTACACACTGCCTTACATACTTAGGGTAAAAATATGCAATGTCCGGGCACCCAAGGCCTTTAGGGCTCCACCACTTATTGAATCTGCTACCTCGGCACACTAGCTGACATGTTATTTACAACTTGGAACTCCCATTGAACACGTAACACATTAAAATATTACAATGGCTTGGAATAAATCGGGAATTTACAATACATGACCATTTTGGGAAAATGTGGAAAATCTGTAACTCCAATCTTTACTACTTCTTTCTGTTGATCTTCGATATGCATCCGTACGTCTTTGGTCTTAGCAGCTTTTGGTAACTGACATTGACTCAGTTTACATCCCCCCTTCTGATTTTTGTGCCCGTCCTCGTGCACTATTGAAAAGTGTTCGTGGAGGCTGTGGAAGGTTTTGATTGGTTGTTGATGGGCTGATTTGATTGTCTTCGTTTGTCATTGAGTTTGTTGCATCATCTTGATTGGTACGAATATATCTGATGTGAGAGATGATGTTGCATTTGTCCATTGTAATAGCATAATGATGAAGCTATTGTTTATTTATGAAAAGTATGTACAAGGAAAGTAGAATGATGAGGTTCTAAATTAGGGTCTAATACTTGGATGAACAAAGGGAAAAAACCAGTGGGAACAAAGTGCCTTTGGGATAAGAGCATTATTGCATGGGAAATATTAATAAAGTACTCTAGGTTATTTGTTGATAGATATGGAAATAAAAAGGCAGCAAATATGAGAGGGTAGCATGATGAAACATTGGTTTGCCTGTTGTATCCACTCAAGGTGCATAGGTGGAAGAAAAAAAGAGTGTCTAATGCATATGTCCAATGATGGGACATCCTATTTATGCATACACAGAAATGCATGGAAAATAATATGCTGTGCAAGAAGGATTTTGAGGGGTTCTTCACAAAGAGGGTGTAGCTATAAAATCATATGTCATGGCTTTGCAAACTGTCACCCCTTTAAGAATGATTTTTGTTGTCGAGGATATGTGCTCTCATCTTACTATGCACTATGCATGAGTGTTGGACTCTATGACACTCCACCAATTGTAAGTTAATATACTTTGACTCTTATGCTCATCTCATCCAGCATGAGCGACTTGACTTAGATATGCTCAAATCTTCTAGCTTGAGCATAAGCCTAATAACTACGACTCTTAGCACAGATTTTAATATGACTTGAAGCTTTGGGACTAATGCTTTGCTCATTTTATGGCTCAGCAGCCCGACTTTGACTATGCCAAAGAGTGTTTTTTGCACTCTGGAGACTTGACTTTTTGCATTCTTGTGCTTACTACAAACATTTCTTCAGGTAAAAGTAAGCTTGAATCCTCAAAAAGAGGATTAGTGAAGGACCAAGTTGGCATTGAAGGTTTCTTTTGCCATACCTGTTTTATAATCTTTGAATCTGTATTCTCGTGTCCTTCTTTGAAGACTCCATTATCTGTTTGATTCCCCAATTAGGCATGTTTGTATGAGTCTTTGATGTTGTTGTAGGCCTCTGTTGGCTGTCGACATCTGGCTTTTGACTAGGAGCATTGGAAGACTTAGGAATCCAAATCTCTTGATGACCTTTGTATCTCCATTGTTGACTTTGTAGAGCTCCAGGTCTTGTTGAGCTCTTGAGTTCTGCATGCAGGTCTGGTGTAGTTGCAATTGGCTTGTGGTTGACTGGTAGCCAAATCTTTGTATAACCTGTGTAGAATCCTTTTCCAAGAGGAAGATTCTTTGAGATCCATCTTTTTTCTCTATCCTCTTGAGATTTGTGGTTGACATTAGCATCTTTCACTGTTGTTCTATTGTATACCTGCTTCTTAGGTATCCTAGGATATTGTCGAGGTTGATACCTAATGGGCCTTCTTTCTTGGGAGGGACTTGAAGTTGCTTCTTATACCCTAACCTCCGGTTTTGGTATCTATATATATCTGTTACCTCTATAGTACTCCTGTTCCTTTAAGATCCATTGTGATGCTATCCATCCCATGTGTTTGTCTTTTTGTGTTGATTTTTTTTCTTTAATCCAAACCGGATCATTGAATTTGACTAAACTGCTCAAAACAATTACTTTCTTGACTATCTTTTGCTTTCTTGAGTACTTTGGTTGATATACCTTTGATTTCTTGGATGGCTCCTTAGAGGTTTTAGTTGGGTGAGCATTTGACTTGAAATTTTGAAGAAGCTGATCCAAGAGAATCCTTTGATGTAGAGGTATATGAGGTCACACCTTTCGTGCTAATCGGTGGAAGTTCCACTTTATCTTGACCTTTGTTTGCAAGATTTGTCTCCGATTCTTGTGACTCTTGCAACTTTGATTCTAGCATTAACGGTACCTGTATCTACTACTTGTTATCTCTTGGAAAAGAGAGTATTAGCATTTTATCTTCTTTGTAGGCCTTATGTTGATCTAACCACTGATGTCCAAGGATGACATGTGCATGCATGTCTTTTTAAGACTTTACCTGCTCTTTATGATTTTGGATGCTAAGGGTAGCAACCATTTCTTCTTGACTTGTAGACTTACCCATGATTAAACTATTATCTGGCTTGCCCTGAGTAATTTCTATAATGATCTGGATGTTATCTGCAACCATATTGAAATTTGCTTCTTTATCTAATAGAGCAATGCATCTGACACTTGCTCCTTTTATACTGTTGAGAACTACAACTATTCTCATTGTTGGTTCTATTGAAGATCTTTGTCCTGATTTTTCCATGGTCTCATTTTGATCTAATTGTGTCTCTATGGAGGGTGGCTTGAGACTTTGTGTTCTGCTATGACTTACATCGGTTGATTTAGCTGGAAATGTCTGGATCTTTTGACTTCCTATTGCTTCTTGGTTGTCTCCAACCTTGTTCCTCTTTACTTCTAACTTTGGTGGCATTCTCTGCTAAATAGATTTCGTGGCTGCTCTTCGCGCCATTTGATCTGCAGTTGCTATTGCCTGATTTTGTTTAAGCTCTTTTGAAGTTTTGATTGATGGATATGAATCATCTTCAATACGATCTGCTTTGATATCAGTCTCCATTTGAAATGTGCTTGAGGACGTTGTGCTGTCGTTCGTGGGTGACCAGTCTTGGTCTTCATTCTTGGTTGTCTCTGAAGACTGCATCTTCATTGAGCTCTGTATCTCGAGGACCTTTTGGGCCATTGGCATTCCTATTATGATGTCGTCTGGTATATCCTTTGTTGTGATCACGTGGAATTGGGCAGTAATTTTTTGTAAACTTACTTCAATGGTGGTGGAGATGATTCTCCAGCATTCTACTCGTTTGTTTCCAGATATGTCAATGAATTCAGGAGCATCTTCCAGCTGTGGTTGGCCACATCTTTTCCAAGGGCAAAAAGACATGAGGTTCTTGTCTAGCTAAAAATCTAGCTTTACTTCTTTTGACATCTTTTCTTCATTTTCACCAACAATGTTACACTTGATCATCTCAAGATCTTTCTGTATTGCTTGCTTTTGTTGTGGCAGTGTCCTTTGTTTGAGCTTTATCTGCATTTTCTTTGCTTTGATCACCTGCTTCAATTGATGTTGACTCCATTGGTTTTAATATCGCACCTTTTTGCAATGGTTGAGCATTGTCTACCTGCATCTGAGTAACCTTTGATCTGAGAAGATCCATTGTACTGTCTGGCAGAATCTGTCTCTTTGGAGGAGATAAGACCATATTAGGTATTTTGGTAAAAATCTCACATTATGGGAATCTCCAAATCGACTGAATTCATGTAATTTGGGAATTTTCCACTTAAAGTGGGAAAAATTGAGGTGTGTGGCTAGTAAATAAAGTGAAAATCTCATAGGATTGTGGTGTTGATAAACACCAAAAGTCAAGAGGATGTACAACACATGTATTTGAATAATAACTATAAATTACATAAAACAAAGGAAGATACAAAAAAGATTTTGTTTACAAATTGACTAGTATAGTCACAATAGAAGCTCCACATAATTCTACTCCACATTTGATACCATATCTGAACTTTGATCCAAGTGTGGCTGATGTGCACGAGTGAGGCCTTCTTTGGCTTTTAGAGCATGTCTTTCTGGAATCTTTATTCTAGAAAATGGTCCTTCTTTGTTGGGTCTCCAGGACCAAACAATTGCATCTATAGTTTCCCACACTTGTGGGTCCTTATAGTTGACAGCCCAATAACCCTTCCAACAATTACTGTAAGCTTGAGTATCTGTCATCCCACTTTTTCTCGTGCAAGGTGCCCAATATTGAATCAAGAGTTTTCTGTAGTTTGGTGATGTAGGCTCATTATCAATGTCAGATAAAGCCATTGCAAGCCACACTGGATAGATTTCTGTGTCACTCGGAACAAGCATAAGAAAGTCACCTTGGTGCACATCAGACATAGGGTCAAACTCTTCCCTTGGCCTATCTCGTTGAGGCCCACAAAAATGATCGTTCAACTCTTCAAGGCCTAGGAATCTTTCTGCTCCTTGTTGCAAATTCATTGTAGTGCTTTGTAGGTGAGAATATTCTTGAGTTTTTGGCCAAAACATTTCATACAAGACTCCCTCTGATATGATTGCTTTTCCAATCTCTTCAATTACCTTACTCCAATAATCTATCACGGGTCTATAATATCGCGGAATACTTGAACCATTACCTAAATTTTTCCAAAATTTTATATAGTTCTTTAGCCCCAAAATGACTTCTTCGTGGGCCTTGACATACTCCGCCATTTGTACTAGAGGTGGATCTCCATGTGGTAACATTGGCTTGCCTTCTGTGTCTGTTTTCCAAAGGCGAATACTTCCACTCCAACTTGATACACCTACATGTGCCTTATATTGCATCATTGGTGTCTCATCCTGCATAAAGAACCTGAACTGAAGCGGTTTGGAATGTCCAACAAGTATGTCTTGTCCATCACAAAGATAGCCATCACAATATTGCTTGAATCTTTGTGAGAAAAAATGGAGCTGGAGATGAAGATGAGCTGTTTCGTAATGTATCCATCAAATGTGGCAAAGTATAGGTTTGTGTAACTCTCAACTTCTCTGAAAACCTACTAAACATGGCGTCTATGTCCTCATGTGTATGACCAACCATTAAAAATCCCAGCTGGATGGTTTTGAAAACACCCCTTGCAACAAGCATTGACAAATAGGCAAATAAGTATCGATTTTTGTTTTCCCCTGCACAATTATCCAATTGTAGCAACAAGTTCTCTGGCAATCTGCGAAATGTTGACCCCAATTCCTCTTCTGCAATTTCTGACGACTGCACAATGGGCTCTTTTCCATCACTCAAGTTATGGTAGTCCAAAGCATCCCTTGAGTTCAAAGCATGTAGTAGTGAAATATTGCTCCTTGGAAGTCCATTTGTTACTAGATCACCAAGAGGATGCTTATCTATCCTCTCGAGGTTATGTAAACAATTAGCAATTGAGCCAATTGTAAGATTTGGATCAGCTGGCCACAAACCATTCAAGACAAAGTGTCCGTAATGACCTTCTCCATGTCCATGAGTGATCATGCCAATCAATGCCACCTGCAGATTATATCCTGAATCCACACCCTTGGGAACAATGCGTAATCTAGGAATGGCAGTCTTCTTTTGATCCATCTTATCATGGATTATGCATACATATTTTTGTGGTTGAGTTTCTGAATACGTGCGCCATGCATAATATAGGCTTCTGCAACTCTTTTGTTGTGCCATGTGAACTTCTCTCTCCCTCAAGAGAAGAGCTCTCTCTTCAAGAGAAGGCTTAGCTTCTAACCTTGCCTTGATTGAGCTACAAATATTGCACTTAGAGAACTCACTCGTCTTTGTTAAAGTGACATGTGGGTACTCTGTTTTCCAAATTCTACCAAAAGAAGATTGGGATAGCTTCTTCTCATAGCCCATTTGGTCAAGTGTCGTGTTGATTTCACATAAAATATCCACTTGTTTGTATGTTGATGGAATCACCAATTGAGTCTCTCTTGAGCCATCTTGCAGTGTTCTACTTCTATGTGGCATCTTCTCAGAGTTGTTTTCCACAAACTCATTTAGTAGTGCTCTTGCTAAACTAGTATGTTGAAGTCCCCTTCTCAATGTACATGTGTTCCCATGTACATATTGGCGCACACCATTTTCAAAGTTCTCCTTGTATCGATAAAATGATGTCTTTGGTATTCCATGTAGCTCATACCATGCTCTACAACAAACAATAGAGCCATTTAGCCTGAATTGGTATCGTGACTTCTCGTCTTTCTGATAACATATAGAAAGAACATCATAAACAGAATTAGTGCGTGATTTTTGAGACTCTCCCCAAAATTGTTGTCGTAACCTTGTCACCATATCACGATCTACAAATTGGCAGCATTTTTGTGCACAACAATCAATGCATGATACCCTTTGAATTGATTTGTTTGAAAGGTAAAAAGTCGAAGATGGTGCTGCTTTTGATTTTTGAGTCCTGTTCATGAAAGTGTATCATCTCTTTTTTGACAACTGGACAACATTACTCCCATCAAGTTTTTTTCCAACATTGCCATCGTTGGATACATCCTCATATGTAGCATGCATGCCATCAACAGGAACAAAGCGTTGTAATGGGCTCCCATTCAACATTGTTGTCTGCTTGATGGGCCACTTTAGCAAAGTGATGCTACCCACTTCAACCACATCATCAATGCTTGCATTTTCTCTTTCAATACCCACACCCACACAATCAGGACCAAGTTCCTGAAAGTTGACATAATCATGTGGAAATACATATAAGATGGTCCCTTCATTCATGGTTTGCATCATTGTGTCATCTTTTAAAAGGACCCTCTGATTTCTCCAAGACTCTCGAATCATTGCTTCAAATTCTGGGCTTGTCATAGGTATTGCATCTGTAACTAGAGGATCAGAATGATCATGTTCATCATCACCATTGTAGCTTTTGTGTGGATCAATTAAGTTCCCATTTAATACAAAAGATTGCAAAAGAAGCTTTGACCATCGAACAGCACTCCATAATGAGCCTTGGAGAGATGAAGTATCCATTGTAGGAAAAGGTAGGACCACATCCTTCAAGCATTCCTCCACTAGTATGGAGACATTTCCCAGCCCTATCTTTGTACCACCACAAGTGGAATCTGGATCTGTTCTACACACACAACCAATACCAACGATTTCATTGTCAAGTATCATATGTACTTTCTCCCCAGATTCGAAGTCCATCCTGTAAGTAAAAAGATTACATTGTTAAATCCATAGTTATAGAAAAATACTCTTCAAACAAAAAATCATGCTACAACATGAAAAAGGTTTGCATAGGTTGGACAAGTGGTGAACCTTGAGACCAAATCCTCCTTGCTATATTAATGGAAGCAAGGTTGGACAAGTGGTGGACCTTGAAACCAAAGCCTCTTTGCTATATGAGAGCATAGGTTGGACAAGTGGTGGACCTAGTTGTAATACCCACTGCCACCTATCAACTACTATAGGACTATGCTTTCCAATGTCCAAGTATCCCTTGAGTCTTTCAAGGTTGAACCCGTGGTGGACCTTGAAACAAAAATCCCCTTTCTATATCAGAGCATAGCTTGGACAAGTGGTGGACCTAGTTATAATGCCCAATATCCAAGGTGAAATACCTTAGGACTTTGCTACCTTGCTTACCAATGTTTACGTAGCCCCTCATTTCTTTAATGGAAGTAAGGTTGGACAAGTGGTGGACCTTGAAACCAAAGCCTCTTTGTTATATTGGAGCATAGGTTGGACCTAGTTTTAATACCCACTGCCACCTATCAACTACTATAGGACTATGCTTTCCAATGTCCAAGTATCCCTTGAGTCTTTCAAGGTTGAACACGTGGTGGACCTTGAAACCAAAATCCCCTTTCTATATTAGAAAGGTTGAACACATGGTGGACCTTGAAACGAAAATCCCCTTTCTTTATCAGAGCATAGCTTGGACAAGTGGTGGACCTAGTTATAATGCCCAATATCCAAGGTGAAACACCTTAGGACTTTGCTACCTTGCTTGCCAATGTTTACGTAGCCCCTCATTTCTTTAATGGAAGCAAGGTTGGACAAGTGGTGGACCTTGAAAGCAAAGCCTCTTTGCGATATGAGAGCATAGGTTGGACCTAGTTGTAATACCCACTGCCACCTATCAACTACTATAGGACTATGCTTTCCAATGTCCAAGTATCCCTTGAGTCTTGCAAGGTTGAACACGTGGTGGACCTTGAAACCAAAATCCCCTTTCTATATCAGAGCATAGCTTGGACAAGTGGTGGACCTAGTTATAATGCCCCTCCTTTCTTTAATGGAAGAAAGGTTGGAAAAGTGGTGAATCTTGAAACCCAAACCCTTTGGCTATATATAGAGGATAGCTTGGACAAGTGGTGGGCTTAGTTGTAGTATCCAATGTCCAAGGTCCAAGGTGAACTATGTAAAGACCTTACTTCCAAAAACAAAGTCGTACAAGTGGTTCTCCTTGAAACCAAAACCTCCTTAGTGTATTAGAACATAGCTTGGAGAAGTGGTGGACTTAGTTGTAATGGTGAATGTCCAAAGCAAACTATTATAGGACCTTGCTTCCCAAATCAAGTTTGGACAAGTGGTGGATCTTGAAACCAAAACCCCCTTACTCTATTAGAGCATAGCTTAGATAAGTGGTGGACCTAGCTGCCATGGAAAATGTTCAATCTGAACTGCTGCAGGACCTTGCTATTAAATGTCTAAGTAGAGCTAGCTTCTTTAATGGAATCAAGGTTGGGAAAGTGGTGCATCTTGAAACCAAAAGCCCTTTATTGTATTAGAGCATAGCTTGGACAAGTGAGGGACCTAGTTTTAATGTGTGATGTCCAAAGAAAAGTATTACAAGACCTTGCTTTCCAATATTTGAATTGGTCAAGTGGTTAAAACTAAGTATAAAACTTTGACCATTTTCTTCTCGAATTGCCAAAAAGCTAGTTTTAGACACCCCTAAATGAAAATGGTTTAGGGTGGCCTTAAACAATGTTTTTTCAAAGACTTGAATAAAAGGGTTGCCGAAGAGTAATGAAAATTTATTGTGGCTTGAAGTGCCTGAGTATGTGAAAACAAGCCTAGGTTTTCCACGAGGCAAAAGGTGACATAATAAGAACATTGAAAACTTAGGATTGACCATGTGGCCTAAACTTTGGCAAGTGAAGTGGTGGCCAAGTTTTGTGGCACAGTGTGCACTTGGTCCTATATGTGTTGACCACTTGGCTAAATCTAGGACCATAAGGCCAAACCTTTGGCACCTTAAATATAGTATGGGACATAATCTAGAACTGCTATAGTAAATTAGTAGTATAGTTAATATGTTAATATTTGTATTATATTTAAGTATATGCTAATATAATTTATGTTCAAAATTTCACTAATGAAGAATGTTCCCATTTAGCACTCCAGATGCGGGGTCTTAGGGCAATTCCACAATGGGGTGACAAGGCAGCGCTTCCACGTGAGGTTTGGGGGTAGCGCTCTTGATGGGGATGTGGAATATAGCGCTCTCGATGGCGGGGCTTGGGAGGTTGATTTTGGGATATTGTTCTCGGCGGGGTCCGGGGCAGCGCCCCGGGCGGGGTCAAGGGTCAAGGGATTTTTTTAAAAAAAGTGAATTCCTAGTATAGAGTTACGCATGTTTTTCATATTTTCAACCATGATTTCTTTAATTTTGGCCGTGTGAATTGGTTAATGTTTTATATTGCTTTTGTTTTTTTTAATCCTATGATAAAACATGGACTTGTAGCATATGTGGCATTCTAATAAACCCTATCAAGATTAGGCACACAGAGAGCGCACGAGCAACGCACACAGAGAAAGCAGGCGAGCAGCAAACACACAGAAAGCGTACATGGATCGCACACAGTTGGAGTATACGCGCGCGTAGAGGAGCAAGCTCGGCATCGTACACAACACACAGGTGGAGTGCACAGGATTGAAAGTTCGCGCACAAGATAAAGAAACAGCAGCGTACACAACGCTTTCCAGAAGGGCAGGATCGGGCATAGCTTCTTCTCAGGAGACATTGCACACCTCACGAATAGAGAAAAAATAGGTATTTCTCTCTCTCTCACTCTCTGTCTTTCTCCATATAGAGAAGAATGTCTCTGTAACTCTTCTTGCACACACACTCTCTCGTCAAAAGACAGAGATACAATAGTTTAAAAGTATCCCCGCACACATACACATATTCCCACACATCGTCTTCCTCTCTTCGAATACATAACCCAGTGAAATCTATTATCTGCTTCTCTCTCTTGAAAATACATGCACATATTCCCACACATCATCTTCCTCACTTCCACATACATAACCACAATGAAATCTGTTATCTTGTTGTCTCTTCTCTTGAAAATACGTGCACATATTCCCATACATCGTCTTCCTCTCTTCCATATAACATAAACACAGTGAAATCTGTTTATCTTTCTCTCTCTCCTCTCTCTAAAAAACAGGTATTTATCTCTCTCTCTCTCTCTCTCTCTCTATCTATCTATCTCTGTATCTTGCTATCTCTCTCTTGAAAATACATGCTCATGTATGTGTGCGTCTATGTAATCTATGTGTATGTATATGTATATTTGTGTTATTCCTTTAATACCCCCTGTATCATACATAATGCAATACACAATTACACTTAATTACGATATGCACACATAGTATATATACATACATAAAATCACAAATAACTAACACATTGTAATACTAGTAAAATTGAATGGAAGACTTACTTGCGTGATCTGTTAAAAGTCGATTCTTGTTGCGTTTCTGGATGTATGCTGAGCTGATTTTTCCTCTAATCCATTTGTAGAAATGATTGTAACTTCTTTTCTCAAAAAAAGTATGTTTTTAGTGATACACCTAATGGACATAAATGGTTGAAACTAGACATGTAACCAAAAATACGTGTATTTTTTGGATGAATATAACACTTTTTTGTGACCCTTACCACAAGTGGTGGACCTTGAGAACCAGTACTATAAAGACCTCCAAACAATACCTGTACACTCAATCCTTCTTGGTATCTAGGTTGGACAAGTGGTGGACCTTGTTCAAATTCTCTAACCACTCTCTCTAACATGTGACATAATTTAGGTGTGATAAATTCATATCTATGCAAACTAATATCAGTTTAGGCTTGTTAATTTGAATGTTTAATTTCTGTACAATATATTGATTTGATTTTGCATATATGAATTAGGTGGTATAATGAAACTTTTGTGTAAACTTGAATTAAAAATCAATTTCGGCGTGAATATTTTAAATTTAAGTGGTAAAATTTAGATTTTATAAAAAAGTTTGAATTTTAAAATTTGCGAATTTAGAATTTAGCGGGATATTAAAATTTGGGAGGGATATTTAAATTTAGGCGGGAAGTTTTGAATTTATACGAGATCTCCTTACATAAGAGAGTATAGTTGGACAAGTGGTGACCCTTATAGCTAGAGCATCCATGCTACTGGACATGATAGTAGGGAATCTATTGAATATTGTATGTATAATATATATGTAATAATCTAGCTTGGACAAGTGGTGGACCTTGAACAAAACCCCATATAAAACATATCATGCACATTCTAAGTGGTCAGAAAAAATATCATTTAAGATAAGCCTTATAGGTTGGACAAGTGGTGGACCTTAACACCCAGATATTCTTCATATAATGACATAGAGTGGAAAACTGGTGAATCTTGAGACCAACCATGCTACTAGCATGGACAAGTGTGGAACTTGAAAGTAAACCCCCATCTACGAAATATCGTGGTTTAAGGTATTTCGATGGAGCCTACATCTTGAGACATCGTGCATCTTGCTTCTCTTCATGTTTCAATGAAGCCTATCTTGGACAAATGGTGGAGCATCCTTCTCTCCATGTTTCAATGGACCCTAGCTTGGACAATGGTGGACCTTTGCTTCTCTCTATTATCCAATAGAGTTAGCTTGGACAAGTGGTGGACCTTGGAACCAACCCCCATGTAAAACCTATCATGGTCACTCCAAGTGTGTAAAGAATAACCTTTAAGATATAGCCTTATAGGTTGGACAAGTGGTGGACCTTAACACCCTAATATTCTTAATATAATGACATAAGTGAAAAAGTGGTGAATCTTGAGACAAAACTCACTCATGCAACTACAATAATAGCTTGGACATGTGGACCTTGAACTAAGACCCCCCCTGTTTCAATAAGTTAGCTTCAACAAATGGTGGAGCATCCTTCTCTCCATGTTACAATGGACCCTAGCTAGACAAGTGGTGGACCTTTGTTTCTCTCTATGTTTCAATAGAGTTAGCTTGGACAAGTGGTGGACCTTGGAACCAAACCCCATGTAAAACCTATCATGGTCACTCCAAGTGGTGAAAAAGAATAACCTTAAGATATAGCCTTATAGGTTGGACAAGTGGTGGACCTTAACACCCATATTTGCTTAAATATAATGACATAGAGTAAAAATGGTAATCTAGACAAAACCACTCATGCTACTAGTGAAATACTTGGACAAGTGTGGACTTGAACGTAAACCCCCCCATTTTCAATAGACTTAGCTTCGACAAATGTGGAGCATCGTTCTCTCCATGTTTCAATGGACCTAGCTTGGACAAGTGGGACCTTTGTTTTCTCTCTATGTTTCAATAGAGTTAGCTTGGACAAGTGGTGGACCTTGGAACCAAACCCCATGTAA
Source organism: Adiantum capillus-veneris (assembly GCF_014529385.1). NCBI lineage: Eukaryota > Viridiplantae > Streptophyta > Polypodiopsida > Polypodiales > Pteridaceae > Adiantum > Adiantum capillus-veneris. The sequence continues at coordinate 93,339,634 of NC_140960.1, forward strand.
AACCTATCATGGTCACTCCAAGTAGGAAGAAAGAATAACCTTTAAGATGTAGCCTTAATTTGGACAAGTGGTGGACCTTAACACCCACATATTTTTTAATAAAGTGGTGAATCTTAAGACAAACCACTCAGGCTACTAGCAATAATAGCTTGGACAAGTGTGGACCTTGAATGTAAACCCCTCATCTACGAAATATCGTGGTTTAATGTATTTCGATGGAGCCTAGCATCTTGGAGACATGGTGCAGCTTGCTTCTCGTCATGTTTCAATGGAGCCTATCTTGACAAATGGTGGAGCATCCTTCTCTCCATGTTTCAATGGACCCTAGCTTGGACAAGTGGTGGACCTTTGTTTCTCTCTATGTTTCAATAGAGTTAGCTTGGACAAGTGGTGGACCTTGGAACCAAACCCCCATGTAAAACCTATCATGGTCACTCCAAGTGGTAATAAAGAATAACCTTTAAGATGTAGCCTTATAGGTTGGACAAGTGGTGGACCTTAACACGCGCATATTCTTAATATAATGACATAGAGTGAAAAGTGGTGAATCTTGAGACCAAACCACTCAGGCTACTACCAATAACTTGGACAAGTGTTGACCTTGAATGTAAACCCTCATCTACGACATATCGTGGGTTTAATGTTTTTCGATGGAGCCTAGCATCTTGGAGACATGGTGCACCTTGCTTCTCCTCATGTTTCAATGGAGCCAATCTTGGACAAATGGTGGAGCATCCTTCTCTCCATGTTTCAATGGACCCTAGCTTAGACAAGGGTGGACCTTTGCTTCTCTCTATGTTTCAATAGAGTTAGCTTGGACAAGTGGTGGACCTTGGAACCAAACCCCCATGTAAAACCTATCATGGTCACTCCAAGTAGTAAGAAAGAATAACCTTTAAGATGTAGCCTTATAGGTTGGACAAGTGGTGGACCTTAACACCCACATATTCTTAATAAAAGTGGTGAATCTTGAGACCAAACCACTCAGGCTACTAGCAATAATAGCTTGGACAAGTGGTGGACCTTGAATGTAAACCCCTCATCTACGAAATATCGTGGGTTTAATGTATTTCGATGGAGCCTAGCATCTTGGAGACATGGTGCAGCTTGCTTCTCGTCATGTTTCAATGGAGCCTATCTTGGACAAATGGTGGAGCATCCTTCTCTCCATGTTTCAAGACCCTAGCTTGGACAAGTGGTGACCTTGGAACCAAACCCCCATGTAAAACCTATCATGGTCACTCCAAGTGGTAATAAAGAATAACCTTTAAGATGTAGCCTTATAGGTTGGACAAGTGGTGGACCTTAACACGCGCATATTCTTAATATAATGACATAGAGTGGAAAAGTGGTGAATCTTGAGACCAAACCACTCAGGCTACTACCAATAATAGCTTGGACAAGTGTTGGACCTTGAATGTAAACCCCTCATCTACGACATATCGTGGGTTAAATGTTTTTCGATGGAGCCTAGCATCTTGGAGACATGGTGCACCTTGATTCTCCTCATGTTTCAATGAGCCTACCTTGGACAAATGGTGGAGCATCCTTCTCTCCATGTTTCAATGGACCCTAGCTTAGACAATGGTGGACCTTTGCTTCTCTCTATGTTTCAATAGAGTTAGCTTGGACAAGTTGGACCTTGTAACCAAATAACCCCCATTAAAACCTTTCATGGTCACTCCAAGGTGAGAAAGAATAACCATTAAGATATAGTCTTATAGGTTGGACAAGTGGTGGACCTTAACACCCAAATATTTTTAATATAATGACAGAGAGTGGAAAAGTGGTGAATCTTGAGAGCAAACCACTCATGCTACTAGCGATAATAGGTTGGACAAATTGTTGATCTTGAATGTAAACTCCCCATGTACAAAATAACGTGGTTTAAGGTATTTCGATGGAGGCTAGCATCTTGGAGATATGGTGCAGCTTGCTTCTCTTCATGTTTCAATGGAGTCTATCTTGGACAAATGGTGGAGCATCCTTCTCTCCATGTTTCAATAGACCCTAGCTTAGACAAGTGGTGGACCTTTGCTTCTCTCTATGTTTCAATAGAGTTAGCTTGGACAAGTGGTGGACCTTGGAACCAACCCCCATGTAAAACCTTTCATGGTCACTCCAAGTGGTCAGAAAGAATAACCATTAAGATATAGTCTTATAGGTTGGACAAGTGGTGGACCTTAATACCCAAATATTCTTAATATAATGACACAGAGTGAAAAAGTGGTGAATCTTGAGACCAAACCCCTCATGCTACTAGCGTTAATAGGTTGGACAACTGGTGGACCTTGAATGTAAACCTTCCATGTTTCAATAGAGTTAGCTTCGACAAATGGTGGAGCATCCTTCTCTCCATGTTTCAATGGAGCCTAGCTTGGACAAGTGGTGGACCTTTGCTTCTCTCTATGAGAAGAATAAAGTTAGCTTGGATAAGTGGTGGACCTTGGAACCAAACCCCTATGTAAAACATATCATGGACATTTCAAGTGGTGAGAAAGAATACCCTTAAGATATAACCTTATAGGTTGGACAAGTGGTCGACCTTAACACCTAGATCTTCTTTATATAATGACATAGAGTGGAAAAGTGGTGAATCTTGAGACCAAACCACTCATGCTACTAGGATAATAGCTTGGAAAAGTGACTGACCTTGACGTTAAACCCCACATGTAAACAATATCGTGGGTTTAAGGTATTTCAATGGATCCTAGAATCTTGGAGACATGGTGCAACTTGCTTCTTTTCATGTTTCAATGAAGCCTATCTTCCACCAATGGGGATCATCCTTCTCTAAATGTCTCAGTGGAGCCTAGCTTGGACAAGTGGTGGACCTTTGCTTCTCTCTATGTTTCCATAGAGTTAGCTTGGACAAGTGGTGACCTTGAAACCAAACCCCCATGTAAAACATATCATGGTCATTCCAAGTGGTGAGAAATAATACCCTTTAAGATCTAGCCTTATAGGTTGGACAAGTGGTCGACCTTAAAACCTAGATCTTCATAATATAACGACATAGAGTGGAAAAGTGGTAAATCTTGAGACCAAACCACTCATGCTACTAGAATAATAGCTTGGACAAGTGGTGGACCTTGAATGTAAACCCCCATGTACGAAATATCATGGGTTTAAGGTATTTCAATGGAGCCTAGCATCTTGGAGACATGGTGCAGATTGCTTCTCTTCATGTTTCAATGGAGCCTATCTTGGACAAATGGTGGAGCATCCTTCTCTCCATGTTTCAATGGAGCCTAGCTTGGACAAGTGGTGGACCTTTGCTTCTCTCTATGTTTCAATAGAGTTAGCTTGGACAAGTGGTGGGCCTTGGAACCAAACTCCCATGTAAAACCTATCTTGGTAACTCCAAGTGGTGAGAAAGAATAAAGTTTAAGATATAGCCTTATAGGTTGGACAAGTGGTGGACCTTAGCACCCAGATATTCTTAATAGAATGACATAGAGTGGAAAAATGGTGAATCTTGAGACCAAACCACTCATGCTACTAGAGATAATAGGTTGGACAAGTGGTGGACCTTGAATGTAAACCCCCCATGTACAAAATATCATGGGTTTGAGGTATTTCAATGGAGCCTAGCATCTTGGAGACATGGTGTAGCTTGCTTCTCTTCATGTTTCAATGGAGCGTATCTTGGACAAATGGTGGAGCATCCTTCTCTCCATGTTTCAATGGACCCTAGCTTGGACAAGTGGTGGACCTTTGATTCTCTCTATGTTTCAATAGAGTTAGCTTGGACAAGTGGTGGACCTTGAAACAAAACCCCCATGTAAAACCTATGCTGGTCACTCCAAGTGGTGAGAAAGAATAACCCTTAAGATATAGCCTTATAGGTTGGACAAGTGGTGGACCTTAACACCCAAATATTCTTAATATAATGACATAGAGTGAAAAAGTGGTGAATCTTGAGACCAAACCACTCATGCTACTAGCGTTAATAGGTTGGACAAGTGGTGGACCTTGAATGTAAACCCCCCATGTTTCAATAGAGTTAGCTTCGACAAATGGTAGAGGATCCTTCTCTCCATGTTTCAATGGAGCCTAGCTTGGACAAGTGGTGGACCTTTGTTTCTCTCTATGTTTCAATAGAGTTAGCTTGGACAAGTGGTGGACCTTGGAGCCAAACCCCCATGTAAAACATATCATGGACATTTCAAGTGGTGAAAAGAATACCCTTTAAGATATACCCTTATAGGTTGGACAAGTGGTCGACCTTAACACCCAGATCTTCTTAACGTAATGACATAGAGTGGAAAAGTGGTGAATCTTGAGACCAAACCACTCATGCTACTAGAGATAATAGGTTGGACAAGTGGTGGACCTTGAATGTAAACTCCCCATGTACAAAATATCGTGGGTTTAAGGTATTTCAATGGATCTTAGCATCTTGGAGACATGGTGCAGCTTGCTTCTCTTCATGTTTCAATGGAGCCTATCTTGGACAAATGGTGGAGCATCCTTCTCTCCATGTTTCAATGGACCCTAGCTTAGACAAGTGGTGGACCTTTGCTTCTCTCTATGTTTCAATAGAGTTAGCTTGGACAAGTGGTGGAACTTGGAACCAAACCCCCATGTAAAACCTATCATGGTCATTCCAAGTGGTGAGAAAGAATACCCTTTAAGATATAGCCTTATAGGTTGGACAAGTGGTGGACCTTAACACCCAGATCTTCTTAATATAATGACATAGAGTGGAAAAGTGGTGAATCTTGACATCAAACCACTCATGCTACTAGTGATAATAGGTTGGACAAGTGGTGGACCTTGAATGTAAACCCCCCATGTACGAAATATCATGGGTTTAAGATATTTCAATGGAGCCTAGCATTTTGGAGACATGGTGCAGCTTGCTTCTCTTCATGTTTCAATCAAAACCTGGCTTGGACAAATGGTGGAGCATCCTTCTCTCCATGTTTCAATGGAGCCTAGCTTGGACAAGTGGTGGACCTTTGATTCTCTCTATGTTTCAATAGAGTTAGCTTGGACAAGTGGTGGACCTTGGAACCATACCCCTATGTAAAACCCATCATGTGCATTCCAAGTGGTGGTAAATAATACCATTTAAGATATAGCCTTATAGGTTGGACAAGTGGTGGACCTTAACACCCAGATCTTCTTAATATAATGACATAGAGTGGAAAAGTGGTGAATCTTGAGACCAAACCACTCATGCTACTAGGGATAATAGGTTGGACAAGTGGTGGACCTTGAATTTAAACCCCACATATACAAAATATCATGGGTTTAAGGTATTTCAATGGAGCCTAGCATCTCAAAGACATGGTGCATCTTGCTTCTCTTCATGTTTCAATGGAGCCTATTTTGGACAAATGGTGGAGCATCCTTCTCTCCATGTTTCAATGGACCCTAGATTGGACAAGTGGTGGACCTTTGCTTCTCTCTATGTTTCAATATAGTTAGCCTATATTAGACAATTAGTAGACCTCGAATCTCTCCATGTTGTCTAGAGCTGAGCTTGGACAAGTGGTGGACCTTACTTCTCCCTTCCCTTAGTTTACTAGCTTAAATGATCACTATGTATACTTGCTTAGATCTAGCTTGAACAAGTGGTGGAACTTGTATTCACACAAACTTAATCCATTACAAAAAAGTATATGTTAAAATAACATTTGGTTTTTTTTGTTTCAGGAAAGATGGCTCCAAAAAAACAGGTTGCAAGGGTTGCTGTCTCAGTTGACTATACTTGCAATGATCTTAGGAAATGGTATTTGGACATACATGGTATAGAGGGTGCACAATTTCATTGCATCTATAATAAAAAAGGAGAATGACAGCTTGTTTGAAGATGTTGGACAAGTTGTGGAAGCATCTGTCTCTGTAGTTGATAGTCATCCAGAGGTGGAATGCATTGACATTCTAGTTCCAATGAATCTAGAATTTCAACTATCTCCAGGAGCATATGCATTGGAGCGCATGTCTAGAAACAAAGAAGAGACAATGTTTTCTCGAGGATGGAAGTTTGCAGAATCAAATCCAAATATCACAGCAGATCAACTTCAAAGCTCCATCATTGCCACACTACAACGAAAAAAGGTGAAAGCTTCACGACCACCATCCACAAAGAAGCAAGCAAAAGTGCAGAAAGTAGAAGCTAAGCGAACTAGTTCCATTTTGGATGTAGACAAGGCATCTTTGGCATCCTCATCAACAGAGGGTTCAATGTCAAAGATGAGAATTGTGGATCCAGATGTTTTAGAAGCTGAGGCCATGAAAGGACAAGAAAAAGATACAGGTGGAATGAATAAGTACATAAATTATTTTCCTTTCCAATATAGGGAATTTGATATCCCTATTCAAAATTGTTGGCTTGCTCCTGATCACTATAATGCACGTATTATGGATAAAAAACACGCTGAAAGTGTGTTATTTGGATTTTCACGGAGTACGACCAAGCCTGCAGCATGTGCATATTTGATGCCTGTTCGAAATGCAAAATCAAAGAAGGGGACTCCTTTGGCAGTAGAAGAGGTAGAGGAGCAAAAAATTAAAGATTATCATTATTGGATTCTTGATGGGCAGCATTCAATCTATGCTGCAAAAGTTTTGCTTCACAATGAACAAAACAACAAAGAGATCTTTGAAAGACTGATTAGCGTGTATAAATTTAGAAAGGCTCGCATTGTTGTGAATGCTCCTCCATTTGTTGCAACTGCTATATCTGCCATTGCAAATGAGGAGGCTCAGGCATTGTATGTCAAGCAACCTTACAGCCAAATATTGAGACATTTACGGAGTCAATGGATCTTCTCAGGACGACCACCAAAGGCAGCAAGTGGAATTGCAGAGGGACATGCATCTCGTGCCGGATGGGATGTAAGTTATTTTCTTTGTCTTTTTGATAGTGTTTAATTAACAAATCTTGCTCAATAGTTTAATTATTTCTCTATTTCTTTTTCTTTTCTTCGATTGGCAAGAATGAGTGCAGCAGCAAGTTGGATTGCTAAACAGGCACACATGGTCACGTACTCTGATTTATTTATGATTGCTGGATAAAATCATTGAAAATCTAGAAGAGGAGAATAAGAAACCCCCAACAACTGTATTTAGATACCTTTGTGGCCTTGAGGAATCAGAGGTAAAGACTATTCAAGAAGAGATTAGAGATGAGAAGATTTTACTGTCAAAGAGTGCAAAGGATGGTGATGCAACTGACATGTATGATCGAATCAAGCAGTTGAAGCAAGACAAATTGATTCAAGATGCACTTCTTGAAGGCTTCAACAATTTGAATGAGTCTTCACCATGTAAAGACTGGGAGGAGGTGGTCAAAATGTATAACATCAATGATGTTGTTTATAAAACAATTTTAATGCTATGCGAGGAATGGATCAGATCTAGTTTGACGCGTGGAACAAAGAAAATGGCTTTTCCAGATGGAGCAATAAAATACATGCAATGGGCAATTCACCTTCAAAAGGAGAAAACTGAGCCTAGAGATTTGCCATGGTCAATCTATGTGGTGAGCCTACAAATGGAAGGCAATCTCTACTTGATGCGCCACTTCAATAATAAAGTGCCTATTGGCTTATGTGTTTTAGATATGACAAAAAACGTTGGAGGCAATTTGAAGTGGAGTGAGGAGACATTTAACAATGCTTTGGATGGGATCTTGGCTATTGCTGGAGGGTCAACAGATCCTGGATTTGTCTTTCTTGCATTTGTGGATTTCACTAACTTCACAAAATTGCAATGTGCCTTTCACGCCATGGGAGATAATCTGAGCTACCATTGTTGTGGTGCATTGCATCACTTTCCATCAGCTCCTTGCAAAGGAGCAATTCAATTCCTAACAGTTATTGCCTTCTTGGGACAAGGCAATGCATTTGAAGACCTGAGAAGAAGATCAGAGGAACATCCCATGCCAATTGATTGTTCTCTTCTTCAAGTAGCAGATAACGATATGTCAGATTTGCAATATTTGGAGGCCAAAAAAAGAGCTTTGGTCAAGCACTACATTCGTACATATTGTTTTGAAGACCGCAAGCTTGTTGATGTTTTTGGTGATGGCTCCTTGGTTGCACAAGAAGGAATACAACAGAAAAAGAAGTTATCTGCTTAATTGATAGTGTGGAGGAGGCAAAAAGCATGGAGACCATGCTGCTAGACTTTGTTAAGTCTCATGAAGATATAGAAAAATGGGCTGGACTTCAACAATCCACTTCGCAATCAGGCGACATTGTGCCTGTTACAGAGGAGTGCTCTCCACAAAGAGAAGAAGAACAACAACAACAACATCCTCTGTCAATGGAGGACTTTTTGGAAATGGAGACACGTATGTTTTGAGTTTCTTGTGCATGTTAGTGTTTCTTGTTACTGATTTGATACTCTTAATGTTAGATTTTGCTTTATATAGTATTGATTGAGTTTGTATTTTTTATCTCAAGCATTCAAGGTTTGAATGTAAATAGTAAATTACTTGAGTTTTTGAATGGTGGATCTGTAGACTAAAACTATAACATTTAATACTCACAAAGACTTAATTACTTAAGAGCTTGAACTCAATAAGTTTTGGACCTTTTATCAATACCCCCTTGATATGATACATTAGATCGTAGCATGGTTAAATGGTGATGCTTCATAAATTGAACCTAGCTTAGACAGGTGCTGGAGCCTAAATTTAAACTAACCTTGCTAGAAGGGAGCTTATGTTTGGACTTTGAGAACTAGCATAAGTAATCAATTAGAGCATAGATTAGACATGTGGTGGTGGCCGGCCTTAGAGACCAAAATCTTAATGAGCTTGGAAAGGTATTTAAGTACTGCAATTTACTTAGTTTTAGTACTCATTAAATGCATAGCTTGACAAAAGGTGGACCTTACATGGATCCTAATTTCAAGAGGTGTGGTAGACCTTCAAAACAAGCTCATATAGCTTGGACATGTGGTAGACCTTGCATGAAGACTAGTTTAGACAAGTGTGGTACACCTTGTAACCAACACCCATTTGTTATATTAGCTTGGACAAGTGGTGGACCTTGCTTTTATGTTTCAATGGAGCATATTTTGGACAGGTGGTAGACCTTGTTTCTCTCCATGCTTCAATGGAGAGAAACTTTAGCTTGGACAAGTGGTGGACCTTGTTTTTATGTTTTAAAGGAGCATATTTCGGACAAGTGGTAGACATTTTTTCTCTCCATGGTTCAATGGAACCCACCTTAGACAAGTGAAGTACCTTGAAACCAAACCCCCATAATACAACCTACTAAATAGGTTGGAAAATTGGTGGGATATGAAACCATCCATGATAGAGCATAGTATAGGTGAAAACGTAGTGGTCCTTATATCAATTACCCATGCATAGCTTGGACAAGTGGTGGACCTTGATTCTCTCTATGTTTCAATGGATCCTATCTTGGACTAGAGATATATCTTACTTAGTTCCATGCTTCAATGGATTGTAGCTTGGATAAGGAGTGGAACTTCAAACAAAACTCCACAGCATAGCATATATTAACAATTCATGGGTTTTATAGAGATTGTCTTGCCTATTTTGGAGAGTTGGTACACCTTTATTCTCCATTCTTCAATGGATCTGAGGTTGGACAAGCGGAGCTGGAGAAGTGGTCAACCTTAAAATGAAACCTCCCATGCTACAACCCATCATAGATCGTATATGTAGTGGACCTTGAAACTCTTTTATGTCCCTAGCTTAGAGAAGCATTGCACTCTTGATTATCTCCATACATGAAGGCAAGGTTGGACAAGTGGTGGACCTTCAAACCAGAATCTCTATGCAATAATAGGCAAGTGGTGGAGCTTGTTTTCTCCATGTTCCAATGGAGCCTAGCTTAGACAAACAATGGAGCTTGCTTCTCTCCATGTTTCAATGGATCCTAGCTTAGAAAAGTGGTGGAGCTTTGCTTCTCTCCATGTTCCAATGGACCATAGCTTAGACAAGTGGTAGACCTTGAAAAACACCCCCGTATACAACATATTATGGGGTTTTCATGTTTCAATGGCTCCTAGCTTGGACAAATGGTAGAGCTTGCTTCTCTTTATGTTTCAATGGATCCAATCTTAGCCAAGTGGTGGACCTTGAAACAAGAATCCCCCCCCCCATGTACAACGTATTATGGGTTTTGAAAGCACTGGGAGAAAATAATAGCTTTGATAAGTGGTGGACCTTGCTTCTCTCCATGCTTCAATGGAGCCGAGGTTGGACACATGTTGGAGAGAAGATGGTTGCCCATGAAATAAGACCATGCATGCTATAATCAATCATATGTTGTACACATGGTGGACCTTGCAATTGTTTTATATGCCTAACTTGGACAAGTGGAGGACCTTGATTACCTCCAGATATCAACAACAAGCCAAGTTTGGACAAGTGTAGTACCACCAAACCAGAATCTATATGCTACAATAGAGTATAGGTAGGACACGCGATGAACCTTGATATCAAACCATCCATGCTACTAGAGATGATAGGTTTCACATGTGGTGGAACCTTGTATCAATGTTCTATGTGTAGTTTTTGACTAGTGATAGACCTTGAAACTAATCCCTCTAGGCTACAAGAAAAAAGAGATGGATGAGGAGGCTAGACTACTTTTGTTGCATCAATGCATCCCATGTTACCACATATACTATAGGGTTCTTGGATAAGTGTTGGATCTTGTGTCAATGCTCCATGTCTAGCTTGGACAAGTGGTGGACCTTGGTTCTCTCTATGCTTCAAATGGGCAATAGATTGGAGACACAATGGCCTTTTTTTCCAATGATTTTATTTTTGGAAACCTTGGAGGCACCATGTAAGAGGCACTCTAAGTCTTCCATACAATGGACCTATTGGACTATAAAATAATGATATCTTTCTTTGATATTGTCATTATTTTATGCATAATATTTTCTTCTTTTTGCAGACACAAAGGAGTTAAGTGATATAAAAACTAGATGTATTTCACACTATGATTGGCATGAAGATCCTTTTGGACACCAACTTTTCCTATTCCCAAAGATGTAATTTTCCATATTAACGGTGTGGATTTTGAAGTGCGACTTTCATGTATTGAAGGAGCTGGTTATGGGCTATTTGTGCATACTACCCTGGAAAGTGGTTTGACTATTCTAAACTATGGAGGGCATAAGTATAGATTTCAAGACTGGAAAAAGATATGCAAAATATTTCCAAGAGCTTATAAATATTCTCTTCTAGAGGATCCAAACATAGAAGAAGAGGAAGATCAATCATACATTATTGGTTGTGTAGAAGAAGGAAACGTGTCGGGCTATATAAATAGTTCTCACAGTACAAATGTCTGTCCCAACGTACGCTATACATTTGATCCAAATTTTCCACCTTGGCATAAATGCACCTCTTCACACATCAAGTCAGAAGAATATGGCCATGTATGCATTGAGACTATTTGTCAAGTTGAAGCAGGAGAAGAGTTGTTTGCTGACTATAACTTTACTTGACATTGTAAAGTATTGTACATGGATGGAAATCTCAAGTACATGCATCATTTTCATTTTTCATGGATGAAATCTCAAGTGAATATAACATTTGATTATTGTTTAGTTTATGCTCAACGAGAATCTAGAGTGCTCTTATGCTTTGTGTGTTGTCTAACATATTTGACTACCTTGGCCATAGAATCTTGATTCTACTCTAGATTTGTGATAAATCTTACCAAAATTTAATCAATGTCTAGGTTGGACAAGTGGTGGGGCTTCAAACATTACTGTCTTAAACAAGTGGAGTTATCTTACTTGAATAAGTGGTGGCCTTTGAATCCAAATCTAAGCCAAATCTCTAATTATTTTCTTGTAGTCTAGGTTGGACATTTGGTGGACCTTGTATCCATGTTTCCTCAACAAGGGTGGCTTTTAGTTTTCACTTTAAGTACTCATCTTTAATAAAGTGTAGGATGGAAAATGTTGAGTTAGTAGATTGTATTTTAGACAAGTGGTGTTTGGTGTACGAATGCTGAAAATGGTTGCAAGGATTCTAACAACGACTTTACCTTAAATAAATTTCTTACTAGGAGTTCTACATATAAATATGGTGAATAAAATTCTAGTGGTTTTGAGATACCATTTGTGTGTGTGTTTTCTTAGATTCACAAACTGGGATGGATAATGCTCCTATGGTTCAGTCAACAACTATAGAATCCATAGATTCTATGGTTTCTAAAGTGCCCAAGATGGATGATATTTCTATACTAGAGTCTAGTGTTGTGCAACTTGAGCAAGCTTCCAATAATGAGAACCAAGAAATCGATGCTTCAAAAATGCAACATACATCAAAAGAGACTGAAAAGTCCACTCACGAGCTATTGCCAATTGGTACTACGTCATGTAGCGTAGATGTTGAGAAATCCATGCTTACAATTTTATTGGATTGGATTGTTAATTGTTGAAACGTTCCCCTCAACCATCCTCACACCACAACTCAGTGCAAATGGATTCAAAAATATATTATACTCAGGCCAGGTTGCATCCAATTCTTGAAGACTATTTAACAGAGGTTTAATGTTGCAATTTGGTCGACAGCTACTAGGAATAATGTGTATCAAATCCTTGCAGCACTAAACAACTTAGCTGAGGATACATTGCCTTTCTTTGCAATTTGGTCGCAAGATGTTTGCTACACCGCTCAAACTCAAAAATTGTTTAGACCCGCAATCCAAACGTTGAGGCAATGTTCAAGCCTCTAGCCAAAATTGCCATGGGGTTTGAATGTGATCCACAAAGAACAGTGCTTATTGATGACTCTCCTTACAAGGGATGTATTTCACCAGCAAACAATTGCATTTTTCCACCACAATTTGATGCTGAGAAGTGGTTGACAATATGCTCTTGGAGGAGCTACTGCCATACTTGATTCAGCTTGATGAGAGAAGGGATGTGCGTGATTTAATTGCTTCTAATCGTTATGGACAACCTATAGTGACAAATGATAGTGAATACAAACAAATCATGGAGTATTGGAAGCAGAAAAATGATGTTTGGTCAGCTAAGGTGTTCTTTACAAGAAGAATACCACCTGCAAAAGGTGACAGAGATGAAACTATCATTGAAGATGCAAGTGACACAAGCCACCGCAATGAAATGAGAAGAGCCCAAATACAAGAGATCTTGGCAAAGGAGCGTACACCCATTGAAAGCATGAAGGCGTCACAATTGACCACTTTAGCTAGGCAATTGGGTTGTAACACAAAAGGAGTTTTGAAGGCAACCACAGCAAAGGCTTATATAAATAAGGTGAAAGCTGAGAACAATCTTCTAAGGCTGGATAGAAAGCAACCCTAAGGTACTAGTGACATGTCATATATTCTTGATACACATGCTTGAACACTCATGTGCATGGTATCTAACAAATCTTTCTTTTTATTCCTTCCTGCAGGATCTTACAAAGGATACTACTAGATGGAGCTCAATCAATAGAGATTTTGATATTTTTGCTCAAAATAATGAAGCAGTCACCTACATTTTTTGTTTATCAATTTCTTGAGAGACTTTCTTTTGTTTGTAATCATCAAATGAAATGAAAAGTATCCTTCTTATTAAGATTGTTGATCTTTTTCTTGTTCAAACCTTTCAATTGTGATTTATAGTTTTGTTAGCATGAGATTGTGCTTTTTTAGTTTGAAAAAAACTGTCAAAGATCCAAGTCTTTTTGGCTTTACTTAAGTTATTAATTGTGAAAGATCCAAGTCTTTTTGCTTTACTTAAGTTATTGATTGCCTATGTAATAGTCCTTAAAACAATATCGGATGGCTTTCTTGCTCCCATGTCTCACATTGGTCTTTAGGTAAGACAAGTGGTGACCTTGAAAGTATGGTCTCATATCTCGATCAAGTGAAGAGACATAAAGCTTAAATATCACTACTATGTATCTAGTGTTAAACTCCATCGAGACAAAGACTAGATAGCCAAATTGCAGTCGAGTTTAAGTGAAAAATCCATTTGAGCTAAGGTAAAACTTATAGTGCCTCATTTTTCTAGGATTCTACCCCATCAAGGAAGTTAGAATCTAGCACAAACCAATTAAGACTCTTTTGGAGCCTAGATAGAACAATTCGTGGAACTTATGAAACTTATTATTGAGTTAGAGTCTAGTTTAGATAAGAAAAAGATCTTCAAACCAGCACTTGACTTTCTTACTATTCAATATTCAAAGTCCCTTGAGGCTAACAAATTACATACCCACTTGTAACCTAACTAATGAGTAACTATATAGATCTAAGCAAGTATATATAATGAGTCTTCAAACTAATAATCCAAGGGAAGAGAGTAGCAAGGTCCACTACTTGTCCAAGCTCAGCTCTAGACAACATAGAAAGATGCTAGTTCTACTAATTGTCTAATTATAGGCATGGAGAAATGATAGAAGGTTGATCACTTGTCCAACCTATCATCTCTAGTAAGATGGGAGGTTTGGCCTTAAGATTCACCATGTAACCAACCTATACATCATTGTATTATGAAGAGTAAAAAATCAAAGCTCCACCACTTGTCCAAGCTAGTTCTAAAATCCACATGGAGATAAGCAAGCTCCACCATTTGTCGAATCTCTCTTCCATTAAAACATGAAAAAACTCAGCTATGTTGTACAGGGGGACTTTTTTCCAAGGTCCACCACTTTTCCAAGATAGGATCCCTAGTAGCACGAGTGGTTTGGTCTCAAGATACACCACTTGTACACTCTATGTCATTATATTAAGAAGAACTATGTATTAAGGTCCACCACTTGTCCAACCTATAAGGTTATATCTTAAATGGTATCCTTTCTCACCACTTGAAATTCCCATGATATGTTTTACACGGAGGTTTCATTCCAAGGTCCACCACTTGTCCAAGCTAACTCTATTCAAACATAGAGAGAAGCAAAGGTCCACCACTTGTCCAAGCTAACTCTATTCAAACATAGAGAGAAGCAAAGGTTCACCACTTGTCAAAGCTAGGCTCCGTTGAAGTATGGAGAGAAGTAACCTCCATCATTTTTCCAAGATAGGTGCCATTCAAACATGGAAAGAATCAAGATCTACCATGTCTCGAAGATTCTAGGCTCCATTGAAACACCCTAAAACCATGATATTTTGTACATGGGGTGTTTACATTCAAGGTCTACCACTTCTCTAACGTATTATACCTAGTAGCATGAGTGATTTGGTCTTAAGATTCACCACTTATCCACTCTATGTCATTATATTAAGAATAACTGGGTGTTAAGGTCCACCACTTGTCCAACCTATAAGGGTATATCTTAAATGGTATCCTTCACCACTTGTCAAGGTCCATCACCACTTTTCCAACCTATAAGGTTATATCTTGAATGATATTTTTCCTCATCACTTGTAATGTCCATGCTATGTTTTACAAAGGGGTTTTGTTCCAAGACCCACCACTTGTCCAAGCTAGCTCCATTAAAACATAGAGAGAAGCAAAGGTCCACCACTTGTCCAAGATAGGCTCCATTGAAACATGGAGAGAAGGATGATCCACCATTTCTCCAAGCTAGGCTCCATTGAAATACCGTAAACCCATAATTTTGTACATGAGGGGTTTACATTCAAGGTCCACCACTTGTCCAACCTACTATCCCTAGTAGCAAGAGTGATTTGGTCTCAAGATTCACCACTTGTACACTCTATGTCATTATATTAAGAAGAAATATGTGCTAAGGTCCACCACTTGTCCAGCCTATAAGGTTATATTTTAAATAGTATCCTTTCTCACCACTTGAAATGCCCATGATTTGTTTTACATGGGGGTTTCATTCCAAGGTCCACCACTTGTCCAAGCTAACTCTATTAAAACATATAGAGAAAGAAAGGTCCACCACTTGTCCAAGCTAGGCTCATTGAAACATGGAGAGAAGGAACCTCCACTGTTTCTCCTAGATAGGCTCCATTGAAACATGGAGAGAAATAAGCTCCACCATGTCTCCAAGTTGCTAGGCTCCATTGAAATACCCAATACCCATAATATTTTGTACATGGGGGGTTTACATTCAAGGTTCACCACTTGTCCAACCTATTATCCCTAGTAGGTTTGGTCTCATGATTCACCACTTGTCCACTCTATGTCATTATATTAAGAGGAATTAGGTGTTAAGGTCCACCACTTGTCCAACCTATAATGTTATAGCTTGAATGGTATTTTTTCTCACCACTTGTAATGCCCATGACATGATTTACATGGGGTTTTGTTCCAAGGTACACCACTTGTCCAAGATAAATCTATTGAAACATAGAGAGAAACAAAGGTCCACCACTTTTCCAAGCTAGGTTGCATTGAAACATGGACCTTAATACCAAATTATTTCTAGTAGCATGAGTGATATTTTGTACATGGAGGGTTTACATTCAAGGTCCACCACTTGTCCAACCTATTTCCCTAGTAGGTTTGGTCCCAATTTCACCACTTATCCACTCTATGTCATTATATTAAGAATAATTGGGTGTTAAGGTCCACCACTTGTCCAACCTATAAGGTTATATATTGAATGGTATTTTTTCTCACCACTTGTAATGCCCATGATATGTTTTACATGGGGTTTTTGTTCCAAGGTCCACCACTTTTCCAAGATAACTCTATTCAAACATAGAGAGAAACAAAGGTCCACCACTTGTCCAAGCTAGGCTCCATTGAAACATGGAGAGAATGATGCTCCACCATTTATCCAAGATAGGTTGCATTGAAACATGGAGAGAAGAAAGCTTTACCATGTTTCCAAGCTAGGCTCCATTGAAACACTCTAGGGGGTTTTATTTCAAGGCCCACCACTTGTTTAACCTATTATCCCTAGTAGCATGAGTGGTTTGGTTTCAAGATTCACCACTTGTACACTCTATGTCATTATATTGTGTTAAGGTCCACCACTTCTCCAACCTATAAGGTTATATCTTAAATGGTATCATTTCTCGCCACTTGAAATGCCCATGATATGTTTTACATGGGAGTTTCATTCCAAGATCCACCACTTGTCCAAGCTAACCATATTCAAACATAGAGAGAAACAAAGGTCCACGACTTGTCCAATCTAGGCTCCATTGAAATATGGAGAGAAAGAACCTCCACCATTTCTCCTAGATAGGCTCCATTAAAACATGGAGAGAAGTAAGTTCCACCATGTCTCCAAGATGCTAGGCTCCATTGAAATACGCAAAACCCATGATATTTTGTACATGGGTGATTTACATTCAAAGTCAACCATTTCTCCAACCTATTATCCCTAGTAGGTTTGGTCTCACAATTCACCACTTTTCCACTATATGTCATTATAATAAGAGGAATTGGGTGCTAAGGTCCACCACTTGTCCAGCCTATAAGGTTATACCTTGAATGGTATTTTTTCTCACCACTTGTAATGCCCATGACATGCTTTACATGGGGGTTTTGTTCCAAGGTTCACCACTTGTCCAAGCTAATTCTATTGAAACATAGAGAGAAACAAAGGTCCACCACTTTTCCAAGCTAGGCTCCATTGAAACATGGACCTTAATACCAACTTATTCCTAGTAGCATGAGTAATATTTTGTACATGGGGGGTTTGCATTCAAGGTCCACCACTTGTCCAACGTACTTTTCCTAGTAGGTTTGGTCGCAAGATTCACCACTTGTCCACTCTATGTCATTATATTAATAATAATTGGGTGTTAAGGTCCACCACTTTTCCAACCTCTAAGGTTATATATTGAATGGTATTTTTTCTCACCACTTGTAATGTCCATGATATGTTTTACATGGGGATTTTGTTCCAAGGTCCACCACTTGTCCAAGCTAAATCTGTTCAAACATAGAGAGAAACAAATGTGCACCACTTGTCCAAGCTAGGCTCCATTGAAACATGGAGAGAATGATGCTCCACCATTTATCCAAGATAGACTCCATTGAAACATGGAGAGAAGTAAGCTCCACCATGTCTCCAAGATGCTAGAGTCCATTGAAATACCCAAAATCCCTGATACTTTGTACATGGGGGGTTTACATTCAAGGTCCACCACTTGTCCAACCTATTATCCCTAGTAGCATGAGTGGCTTGGTCTCAGGATTCACCACTTGTCCACTCTATATCATTATATTAAGAAAAATTGGGTTTCCATATCTAAATGGATCTTTGCTTGGATAAGTGGTAGACCTTGAGACCTAAATACCCATTCTACACTAGAGCATTGGTTAAGCCTTATGCACTTCAAGCATACCTTTAACAACAAGTAGTAGTTATTAGTTGACTTAAGTCTAGTTGAACTCCATGGTATTGAGACTAAGAGAGAGTGTAGCATAAAAAAGAGTCAGGATTTTAATTTGACTTTCTTTCTATTAATGAGTAGATCATAGATGGATTTTGGTATCTAATAAAACCTTAGGGTAGACAATGTAAAACTCATGCCTATTGTTGTGTTTGCATTAAGTGTTCTTGTTCTTTAATTTCAGAACCATTACAGAAAAATGGATTGGCTATATGCTGGCATAAATTGAAGAAAACTATTGAATTACCCATCCAACCTCCTCCAAGACCTTGTCCAAGGAATGAATCACCTCCTTATCACCTACCACTTGCTTTCAAGGACATCAAAAGAGTACTTATCTTGGATCTAGAGGGGTTACTTCTCAAGATAGTTGAAATGAAACATGGAGATTCTATGCCATCTTGGGCTCAACACATGCGACTTGTGGAGGACAAAGATGAAGTTTATCATGTGGTGCGACCAGACGCACAAAGTTTTTTGGATTTTTGTGCTGAATACTTTGGGCTATGGATATGGAGTTGCTATAACTTAACAAGGGTGCAATGCATCACACAAAAATGTTTTCCTGACCAGTATACCAAGTTCAAGGTGTTTATGAGTAACAAAAATTGCCAAAATCCAAATATCATGTTAGGATTTACAAGGGTTTATCACAAAAATCTGAGTGATATTTGGAAGATATTTGAGGATTTGGATGCAAAAAATACCTTAATTTTTTATGACACTCCATATAGGGTGATGTGGAACATGCCAGGGACATATCTTATATTTCCAAAGATGTGGAGGCAAACTTCCGAGCAACTTCAAAACTTCTTGCAGAGAACCATAATTCCATGGTTGGTAGGATGGTTGTATGCAAGAGATAAGAGAGTCTATACATACAACACAATTGTAAATCAGTATAGTGATTCTGAGACAAATTATTTCCTTGGTGTGTACTTGTCAACACGAAAGCATTGAATAAATATGGCCATAAGATGCTTTTTTTATTCTAGTGTGTATCTTTCAACATTTGTATAATTTGATATAGTCTTTTTTTTTTTTTTAAAGGTGTGTCAATTTTATGAACACTTGAATGGAGTGCACCCTACTCTAAGGGGACTTCAATGTACTATTGGAGTGCATCCTATTGTAAGGGCACTCTGATGTATTGCTAGAGTGCACCCAAATTTTTGGGGACTCATTTTTTATTTGATTGGGGCCTATGTTAGGTCATATAGTAAAAGAAATTCATTTTTGTCAATTCATATCGAGGTTGCATTTATTTGGAACTATGAAAGAATTGATGTTTGATGTCAAAATAAAACTTGTAAGTGTGGATCAGAGAATTCATGGACTTTAAATATGTGAGAGGGATCTTTTTCTTGGGCACAAATGTTTGCTTCAAGAATTTTGTCATTACATACTTTATGTGAAAGAGTTTTAGAACCTAAAAGACTTTGAAAACAAAACTATGGAATCTAAGTGCATGTATTCTTGAATGGCTTGAAAGTTGATGTATACATGCATGTCGCCTTGATGAAGATTTAGATCTGACAAGATGGAAAGATATAATTCTTGGACGTTACCTTTGTCAATTTGGTAATAACATATTTAACTTTCTTTTAATATGGGTGGAAAATATATTATTATGTGCATTTGGAACCTAATTTCTTGACCTTCAAACCAAGATTCCTATGTTATTTTTTCATATACTTTTTTGTACTGAATTAAGATTGTGGATACAAGGTCCACCACTTGTTCAAGCTAGATCTAAGAAAGTATATATACTGAGTCTTCAAACTAGTAAACCAAGGGAAGAGAGAAGCAGGGTCCATCACTTGTCCAAGCTCATCTCTAGACAACATAGAGAGATGTTATGTCTACTAATTGTCCAATATAGTCATGGAGAAATGATAGAAGGTTGATCCACTTGTCCAACCTATCATCTCTAGTAAAATGGGAGGTTTGGCTTTAAGATTCACCATGTAACCAACATATACTTCATTGTATTATGAAGAGTAGAAAAGAAAAGCTCCACCACTTGTCTAAGGTAGTTCCAAAATCAACATGGAGAGAAGCAAGCTTCACCATTTGTCCAAGATAGGTTCCATTAAAACATGGAAAACCTCATATATGTTGTACATGGAAGCTTTTTTCCAAGGTCCACCACTTGTCCAAGCTAGGATCCATTAAAACATGGATAGAAACAAGGCTCCACAACTCGTCCAACCTTTACAGCTGCGAAGTGTACCGGTTGTCTAAACTAGGCATGGGAAAATAATAGAAGGTCCACCACTTATCCAATATATTATCTCTAATAGCATGGGAGGTTTGGTCTCAAGATTTAGGAATTGGCTGACCTGTATTTCATTGTATTATGATGAATTTGGTTTTAAAGTCAACTACTTATCCAAGCTATAAGTTTATATCTTGAATGGTATTCCTTCCCATCACTTAGAAAACCAATGATATGTTGTACATGGGGGGGGTTTGTTACAAGGTCCACCACTTGTCCAAGCTAGTTTCATTGAAACATGGATGAAGACAAGCTCCACCATTTGTTAAAGCTAGATTCCATTGAAATCTAGAAAATCCATTCTATGTTGTACATGGGGTTTTTGTTTTAAGGTCCAACACTTGTCCAAGCTAAGATCCATTGAAACATGGAGTAGAGAAACACTCCACCACTTGTCCAAGCTAGGCAACATTGATAGTAGTTGGTTTAGTTTGAAGATCCACCATGTGTCTAAGCTAACTCTATTGAAACATAGAGAGAAGCAAAGGTCCACCAACTGTTCAAGCTAGGCTCCATTGAAACATGGACAGAAGCAAGCTCCACCATTTCTCCAAGATAGACTCCATTGAAACATGGAGAGAATCAAAGGTCCACCATTTCTCCAAGCCAAGATCTAGTTGTCCAACCTATAAGGTTATATCTTAAATGGTAATCTTTCTAATCACTTGCAATACCCATGATATGTTTTACATGGGGGTTTTGTTCCAAGATCACCACTTGTCCAAGCTAACTCTATTGAAACATAGAGAGAAGCAAAGGTCCACCACTTGTCCAAGCTAGTCTCCATTGAAACAAGGAGAGAAGCAAGCTCCATCATTTCTCCAAGATAGGCTAGCATGGATAAGTGCACCTTGAAACCAACCTTCCTATGAGGCAATAGAGCATATGCTACATATTTTATGTATGCCCCATGCCTCAAATTAAGAAGTTATAGATTAGAAGTGGACCTTGCTTAAATGTCACATGCAATAAATTAAGGAAAAATAGCCAAGTGGATTGTATTCCTCAATGGATCCTTGCTTTCACAAGTTGTGAACCTTGAGTCACTTTTACATTAACTTGGACAAGTGGTGGACCTAGAAACCAAGCTCTCCATGTTGAGATAAGTTGTAGGTAGGACAGTAGAACATAGACAACGATAATGGATGCAATATACTCCTCTCCTAATAATCCAATTGATTGAAACCATGGTATTTTAGTTGTTTTCATTGTGTATTGTATGTGCATAAAGTGGAATGAGACCTTAAGAAAACTCAAATTTTTGACAAAATCTCTATATTTTATACATGATATATTGAAAGTTGTCCAACCTGGGAATTGGGATTTTTCCACTTTACCTAATATGGTCTTAGATTTTGGTGGTGACCTTTGTGTAGCTTTCTGAAATTTAGCTTTCATTGTTTTTTAACTTTTTTATCACCTGTTCTGGAAGCTTGAGACTTTGCATCATCTTCAAATAGTCTTTGACTTCAATCGGGCCATCCATAGGGGTTTGTACAAGGTCATGATCTTGTTGATATTTGTTACCATGTGCATCCTGATATGCATATGTGAGCTTGATCACATGTAGCTATTTGAACACTATTGGATTTGTCTGCTTTTGGCTTTGACTTGTGTAGGTCAGCTGAAACTTTTGTCCTTGATGATCTTCATAAAGGCATTTATCTGTAGACTCTAATGAAATCTAGGTCAATTGGAAACTTCCAACAACCATATGATCTTTCAATGGTTTCTGCTTTGAAGAGGTCTGCTGGCTAGAGGCTCTAGGGCTTTTAAATGGTGTCGTATTTCCTGGTACATATGCTGAGCTTGATAAATTTACAGCTCCCCCCTTTCTAGGGTGATCACTATAGCCTGCTTTATTGTAAGAGTTCAAAATTTTTTGGCTCTGGTTTAGTCTCACCTTTTGGGACTGTAAAGACACACTTTGGGTAGCACTGTTGATGTTTGGCATCTGTGAACTTTCTGCATAGTTTCCTATGTATCTCCTTGAAACATGACAAATTATTTCCCAAGTCAATCTATAGATAACATTATCTTTGCCCTGATATTTTCTATCCCATGGGTCTCCTATGATAGGAGCTTTTGTGATTTCAGGACCCAAGGCATCATAGATGCTAGACTCTCGTCCATATCTACGACTGTTTTGGTCAAAGTATATGCTCGTTTGGTTACAACGTCAAAGCTTGATTTCCGATGGAGGAGAGTTTGGATCTGAATAGATTTATGGGTTCACTCGGGTAATATCCTTCAGCTCTAGAGAGGATGGGCTATAATAGATTCTTTCCTCTGAAATGAACCATCCTTTCTAATCTATCCCTGGACGCACTTCTATGAGCTGGTATGTGGGCCGTTCAAACACTGGTTGATCCTTTTTGTACAGTTGTCCTTTTTGGTCTACATAGTGTGCATATGAATTATGTGTACCATACAAAGCAAACATCATTCAGTTTGATGTGCCCCTTAGACTCGTGAATGATTGCACACTTGTGGCATTGGATGCAGAATCATTTGCAAACCTAACAATCTTTTCCACATTCGGTGATATCTGGACACCTTGACCAAATTCATGTAGGAATTTGTTGTTCAAAGAATCAATTTTAAGCTTTTCAGGTTCATGTGCATCTTTAAGTTGATTTCGAACTTGCAATGTTTTTACTGGTGCTTCTAACGGTAATGCAGAATCAACAGATTGCATTAAAAGTGACAAGTTAGATGTACTTACATCGAGATTCGCAGTTCCAATTTTCTATGTACCCTGCTTGGCGGTTGATGTGTCCCTGTTGTCTAGATTTCTTGGACAATCTTCAAGAAAATATCCACCTTTTCGTCCACAATCTGAGAAATATGCCATGACTGGTGGCATTTCAGTTGGCTCTCTCATGTTAAGCTCATGTTGAGAAGCTTCTGTTTCTGTGCTTGCCAAGTTGTCAGTATTTTCTTTTAAAACACTGAGCATCAAGCTATAGACTGCTCCATCTTGACCTTTGCTGTCTTTGACATGGTTCTCCAATTAGACTGGCTTCTATTGGTTGATCTGTTGGATCTTGCAATTCTGGCTCTCGACTAAAGATCTGACCACTGTAATCCATGTACAATGACCCTGATTGCATATACACCAACTATACGTTTTGCTGGCTTGTGCAGATTTTTGGATAACCACTTGGGTTGACTTTCTAAACTTCTATATGCACTTCATCTTTGAGCTTGCAATACCTGGCTCCATTGAAGTCTGTGAACGTGTGGGAGTTTTCTAAATCTGACTTTACTCTGATCAATAGGATCTTGGCTCCTGTGCTTCTTTTGTTGCTTATCAAGTATCTATGGCCTTCTGAATCTGCATATAAGAATTTATCTCCATTGTAGCCATATCACTAGTTTGGTACCAAAAAGGACATTTTAGTGTCCTTTTTTTGCGAATTTAAATAAAATGGTACATGAAATCTAGAACACATCTCAATAAATGGTTTTGCAAATTTATAAAATGTTATTCAAAGTACTCATAGAAATTATAATCCCTCACTTTTGATCATAACCTCAATATAACTACACTCATGAAAAGAACCTATGTAAAACAACATTTAATGTTTCATTAAAACTCGTACTCTAGACTAAGAAAAAAATGAGCAAGGTGCATGCAATAATCCATGGTAGCTACTTATATATGTGTATGATATTTTTGCAATTGTCATGTGAGAAAAAAATTCTTTGTGACTAGAATCAAATATAGAAAGTCCTGTGGGTTAAATATGCAACGTTCACAAATTCAATTTACAATCACAAAAAACATTTAGTTCATCTAAATTTACAATGTCTTATGATGCATATATACTAAATCTATGACTCCATTACATAAGGTGATAATTTTCAATGGTTATGCAAGAGACATTTGGTGATTTATGGCATATCCAAAAAAATTGTGCATGTTGTAATTATGATAAGATAAAGTCCACTTTGGATTTTTTCGTTCATCTCAGTTATTTGTATACAAATACCTCATATGGACACAATTGGGAGACTTATATACACACTTTCATTAGTTTTTCATAGTAATGTTTTTTTTACAAGAAATTACTCACTATAATTTATTAAAATGAGCTTAAATTACAAGATGCCTATTAGTTAGAACCCTTGAAAAATGCTTAGTTGATGGGTATTGACCTATAGATACATTATACACCTTAGGTTTTGTTCCATAACCTCATCATGTTAATGAAAGAGGCCTTGAAAGACCAAAATTTTCCTCTTTGTCAGCATTTTCAAGATTTTGGTGTTTTGATTATAACAAAAATTTGGTCCCATAACTAGGTTATGAAGCTCAATTTCTTGCTAAAATAAGTTTTTTTCTATCCATACACATTGAAATCTATGAAAAATCTTATTTTGATGAGAAGTTATATTCAATTTATGAAAATTTTGTTAAAATTGCACTAAATTTCTATGATTTTTTCATCTTAAAACTTATCATTATAATCTTAATTTGGTATTAATTCTGGCAAAAGTAAAATTTATCTATGTTCTTCACCTCATAGCTGAGCTAAGATATGAACGTGACCTATGAATTCTTTTTCTAGATTCACCAAGTAATTATGACAAGTTGCTAGAAAAACACGACACTTTAGTGTCTCAGGAGTGTCCGATTTCAGAACTAGTGATATAGCTGTAAAATTTGCTCTGTTGCAATTCTGCATGTGTTGCCACTGCTACTAGCTTGCTCGGTTGTACATGAATTCTCAGCTCCATTTGAGTCCATGTTGGCTCAATCTACAAAAATTGTCCCCTAGTAGATTTTGGTATCGATTAACAGAATTTACGCTGCCCGATTTTGATTAAACTACTTTAGCCAAAGCACATTTGCAGTTGACTGCTCTTCAAACTCACAAGAGTTAATTAACTCTAGCTCGACAGTGTCAGAATTGATTGCAACCTTTTGAAACAATGAAAATCTAGACTCTGAATAGCATAATATGCAGTCCACCGTGATTTGTGTCCCTGTTCGTCCGATTAGAAGCTCAATTTGCAGTGCACTTACTTGCACTTGCCAATTTTTAGAATGCAAAATTTTGAAATTTATCTGCCTCTCTATTGCTTTATGTTGGTCTTTTTGCTCGCTTTTTTCGACTGATCTGGTTCACTTTGCGGTGTGTAATTTTTTTGGCTTTGCTTTTCTATCTCTTTCGATGAGTTAATTTTTATTTTTAGTAATTTTTTTGTAAAATTTTGAATTTTCTAAATATTTTAGTATTTCTATGAATTTTTTTTTTTTTTTGGAAAAGTAGGATTTTTTGGTGATTTTTTTACATTTTTTTGAAATTTTTGAGGATTTTGTGAATTTTTTGATTTATTATGATTTTTTAAAGATTTTCTATGAGGCTTTTATGAAATTTTTAATCAGTTTTGGATTTATTTGTTTTTTTAATTATTTTTTACAAGTTTCTTGGTTAGTTTTTTATTTTTGTAATTTTCTAAACCTTTTCTTGATTTTTTTGTTGAATTATTTATTTTTTTATGTTTTTTAAATTATTTTTTATGCCTTTTTATCTTTAATTTTTGTGTGTTTTATTTATCTATTTTTTTGAATTTTAAGAACTCCTTTTTTCTTTTTATTTTGTAGATTTTTGTTATTATTTAGTTTTATTTTTTAGGGCAGTTAGCCCAAAGACTATTTTCTGAAAGCTGAAAGGAGAGCTATGCCACGTTAGCGAAAAGACACAAATGAGATCGCGACTTTAGATCGTGACTTTTCTCTCTCCCACTTTCTCACTCTTTCTCTGCACCCGACGTCGGTTTCTTCTGCTTTATTCAACCTGCTCTTCTCGCAATCTGTTCTACTCTGAAGTAAAGGCAGGTACAATTCTCTCTCTCTCTCTCTCTCTCTCTCTCTCTCTCTCTCTCTCTCTCTCTCTCTCTCTCTCTCTCTCTCTCTCTCTCTCTCTCTCTCTCTCTCTCTCTCTCTCTCTCTCTCTCTCTCTCTCTCTCTCTCTCTCTCTTTCATGGGATGGGGGATGGACCTACGAGCCAGATGTAAAGCTTGGGGGCTATGAGGAGCCTCAGGAGGACTCTACGGACTCCTACCTTTTGATCAATGTGGAAATGTCATTATGCGACATCTGGCCTATGGAAAACGCTAATGAAAACGCTAAATGTTGAATAATGAAAACACTAATGGTGCAATACTGAAATCTGCAACATGATGGCAGTAAGTGTTGAAAACTGATAGCGCTGGTGGTGGTGCAAACTTTGGGCTGAAGGCTGTAATCGCTGATGAAGATGGGCTGAAATGGTTAGATTGATACTGGAAAAACGCTGAAGTTCTTGGGTCCTTGATTTGTGGTGTTGTGGGTACTTGGCTGGTACTTGTTCTTCTGCTTTTGGCCTTCTCAGAAGAGACCACCAAGGTCACATATATACTCAATAAATGCACAGTTATGGGGCTGAGGATGGCACCGTTGGCCAGTTCTCAATCATGGTACCCTCGACGAGGTACCCATTGGTGGGAGTTGCGCGAAGCCTAACTATGGGCAGCTTAAGCTTCCGAGCCTGTCTTGACTGGCCAGATATGGTTCACTCAGAGGAGTGGATGTCCTTTTACTCAAGGCATCCTGCAATGCGACGGACGACCTCCTCAATGGTCGAGATGGCATGGACAGTTGGTAGCCGGGATAGAGAGCCGGGCGAGATGTAGGGATATGACAAAGAGTGGGCCGAGTGGGTGTCCGAAGATGTCAGTATTTGGAGCTTCTACCGGGAGATAGAACCCCGATTTCTTTGATGCTCATTTTGTGGTATTGGCACCTTATGCTCACGAGGAGCAGCATGGAATGGGGCAATCAGTTGTTTGAGAGAGATGTATGGCGACCGGGGCTGCCTAGTTTTATGAATAAGGAGCCCCCTATCGGGTTACTCATTGGTTTGAGCAGGGCTGGCTGAAGGTAAAGACATGCGAGTTGACTCGTTTTTTTTTTAGAATGCTGAGCCAAAGTGTGGCAGTGACCAATGGTGGCCCTCCGAGTGGGCAGCTTTGCAAGGTCAGTATGCGACATCTGGCCTATGCATGATGGTGCTGTGTTTAGCAAACTAGAACTGAGGAAATCGGTGGCCAGTGAGCCAGACTCACACAGTGAGTATTATGCGAATGAAGGTAGTGGGGGTGAGTG
Organism: Adiantum capillus-veneris; assembly: GCF_014529385.1. Lineage (NCBI taxonomy): Eukaryota > Viridiplantae > Streptophyta > Polypodiopsida > Polypodiales > Pteridaceae > Adiantum > Adiantum capillus-veneris. The sequence goes on from NC_140960.1 coordinate 93,367,305, forward strand.
CCAGGAGGTGACTGTTGGCTTGTGGGCATCAAGGGTAGGAAAGGTTGTTGGAGGGGTCTCGTGGGGTACTGTTTTCAGGTTATCCGGCGGTATCGGCCTCCTTGTGGGAGACTTTTCCCGAGAGCGCAAGGGAAGCAGAATGGGTATCAACAAAGAAGGCCAGCGGCCAGGGGCCGCCGGTAGAACCACCTGAACCTGTCCGAAATCAGGTTGAGAGAAGGCAAGCTATGGTATTGAAGGCTGAGCCGGGGATATTACGCAGGCAAAACCAGGAAAGGCGTGACAAAGGTCTGTTTTACAGAAAAGTAGCGGGCGCGAGCCCTTTCGACGAAGAGATGCGTGACAAGGGTATGCAGATGCTGGTAATGTCAATCACGGGACAGCCAGGTCTATGTTATGAAAACGTGTTGGGCGCAAGTCCCTTCGACAAAGAAATGCACGATGATCAGGTCATGGTTGTGGTTATGGAGACTCTAAATGGAAGGGATTCTGAGTCCTATTATGGTTTAGTCGCTGAGCCGAGACAGTCTAAAGTGGACCCTCCGGGAGTGGTCGTCATTAGGATACAGTTGAGCAAGAGGGTGCAGGTCCTGCCATGAACGCACATGTATGGATGTCCCTTTGCTTGAGGCGTCCTGCGGTACAGCGGGCGACCTCCTCATGGTCCCGATAGCATGGACAGGTGGTATCTAGAGTAGAGAGCCGAAAGAGATGCAGGGATATGACAAAGTGTGGGTCGAGTGTGTGTTCAAAAATGACATTACTTGGGGTGCTGGGATATGGAACCCAGATTCTTTTTTATGCTCGTCCTTTGGTACTGGAACTGATGCTCATTGGGAGCAGCATGGAACAGGGTAACCAGATGGCTGGTATGGAAGGATAGGGATCTTGGACCCACCTGACTAACGATGCGAGTGGGTGGCAATGCCTTGGTCTATATGGATGCCAAAGGAGGTGGCACATGCAATCACCTATGCTTTCACCTTGAAGGCATGTTTCCTTATGCTATAGAGTATGGTGTGGCAAGGAAACTCAATGAACCGGATGCAAATGCCAAATGTGGTTCCCTGTTCAAAGCACAAGAAGTTGTTGATTGACTTTCTGTCCAAAATGTCATCTCTTGGAACACGTTCGTGGAAGGATATTCCTAACATGGCTATGGCAAGAAAGCTCTTGGATTTTTTAAGCGGGCTCAAAAGGAAGGCCTTATACAAGACCTTGACATGGGTGAGTGAATTCAAGATGAGATGCTAGTCAGGGGACTGTTGGAGAATGATTGTGTGTTTTCCAATGCATTATTGATATGTATGACAAATATGTGCCCAATGGGATTTGGGGAAAGGGCCCCATGATTGGATTGCAGGTACAATGACAATGCAATACAAAGAGACCAGGATGTATGTGGAAGTGGAAGCAAAAGGGACACTAAGCATGATCAGCCAAAGTAGCGCTAAGCCATGCGAATTAGAGCTGCTTGGTGGTTTTTTGAAGCCAGATGTGGGTTCACGTAGGTCATGCCACATAGAACAGCGGAGTATGCTACTGATGCAGCCATAGATGGCCGATGGGTCCCCCCTTGACAATAGGAGCATGCATACATGTAATGGACAATATAGGGTTGAGCAAAGCTCGTTCAAAACTGCCGCTGTGCACACACAAGGCACTGTGGCAGGATCTATTTATGGTTTTCTTGTTGTTTTAGCATCCAAAGACTTACCTTTTCTACACTAGCTGCTCTAATACCGTGGGTGATTTTCACAAGCTTTCTAAGACGGAGCAACCTTTATGGCTTTTCTGGTGCAATGTCGGCCTTTACTGATGGTGGTGTGGTCATACTGGCGAGGACCAACAAAGATTCAAGTGATGAGTCCTTTGCAATAAGTGGATTTTAGAAGCATTCATGGGCATGGCTAGCTTCATTGTAGTTGAGCTGCTTGTTATGCCTCGCAGGGCTGCAGGGGTAGTCAAAATTGAGATGATTTCAAATAAAAAGCCATGTGATTGCCATGCTATTGATGTTTTCAGAGTTGCGGTGTGCGAAGTGCTACGCCTTAGTAGTGGTTGGCTTGTGAAGCTACGACAAAATCCATTAAGGTGCTCACTTGCCTGCGTGCAAGAGTTGGTAAAGGAAGCAATAGAAGAGCCACTATTTTGGTACTCAGCTTTCCCTTCACGAAGCTATTAGAAATACAGGGCCAAATGGTGGATTTGCTGCATTTTAGTGTATGCGCATTTGAGACGATTGTGGAAACTCTTAGAAATGCAAACATGGGCACTCAAGTGCTGATCATCACATTTCAGCCATACTTCTACTTCTGTTTTCCCTGTTCTTAGCCCACCAAGGGCTCTGACATTGATTCCCCATCCTCCCTACACCATGTACACTGTTTTGGAATCTGTGGGGAGCGTACAAGCACGCTGAAAATCGCTGGATAGTGGAATGCACAATGATTGTGGGATTTGCCCAATAGGGGCATAGCCAGCACATTCTTGGCAGATGCACTAATGCTGGATTTTCCCAATAGGGGCAGCGCCAGTATGCACCAGGTTGTTTCCACCGGGATGTTTCATGATTAGTTGATGCACAAATTGCTGGATTTTCCCAAGAGGGGCAGTGTCAGTAGGCGCAGGGTTGTTTCCACCTATGCTTGAACCTTGAAGGCGTGTGGCTCTCTCATGCTTGAGAGAATTCACAATGAGAATGGTAGGTAGGGGCAATTGCAAATACTCATCCTTGGAAATGCATTTGTCACTTTGTATGCCACATGTGGTCCCTTTATGAAAGAATGAAAAGTTGTTGGTGAACTTTTGTTGGCCCAACATGGTTGTGGCAAGGAAGTTCTGTGCCACATATGCGCAAAAAAGGCCTCTCTTTGGATGCAATCACCTATGTTTGCACATTGGAGGAATGTGGCCTTATGCTACCTAACATGGTGTGGCAAGCAGGTTCTATGGACTGGATGAAAATGCCAAAGGTGGTCCCATTATCAAAGCATTAGAACTTGTTAATGAGCTGTCTAGTGAAAATCTCGTCTCCTGGATGCGTTCATTGTAGGATATTCCCAACATGGCTATTGCAAGGAAGCACTACGATGTTTTAACCAGATATGAAGGCAAAAACTTTCTTCAAATGCAATCACCTATTCTTGCACCTTGAAGGGGTGTGTCCCTACACAACATCTTCATATGGGTGAGAGAACTCATGATGAGATTGCTAGCCAAGAGGTGTCGAAAACACATGTGCCAAATGTGGTGCCCTTGTGAATGAACTTGATGAGCTCTTTGTACAAAATATTGTTTCTAGGAATGCAAGATATGCCCAACATGGTTGTGGCAAGAAAACTCTGTGTTGTTTTCATCGGATGTGAAGGGAGGGGCTCTACAGATAGAATCAGCCATGCTTGCCCTTATGTCTCCCTACAAAGTGTGGCAAGGTAATTTCTCTAACCAGAAAAATTCCAAATATGGTGCCGCTATCAAAGCATGAAAAGTTCTATTGATGAGCTTTCTATCCAAAGTTGCATCTCTTGGAACCCATTCATTACAGGATATGTACAACACAGGTGTTGCAAAGAACCTCCAGGCTGTTTTAACTGGATAGGAAGGAAAGTCCTTTCTCCAAATGCAATCACCTATGCTTGCACCTTGAGAGGTATGTGGCCCTACATAGATTTTCACATGCGTGAGAAAATTCATGATGAGATTGCTAATCAGGGGTTGTTGTAAAAACATGCTGTGCTTGGCAATGCGTTGGTCTATATGTATGCCAGAAGGCATGTGCAATTACCTATGCTTTCACCTTGAAGGCGTGTGTCCTTATGCTACTGAGCATGTTGTAGCAAGGAAGCGCTGAGATGTTTTAAGCCCAACTTGGCTCTAACAAGGAAGCTCTGTACTACTTTCACCAGCTGCGAACAGAAGGTCTCTCTCTAGATGCAATCGCCTATGCTTCCTACTTGAAGGACAAGGCATCTCTCTAGATGCTATCACCTATGGTTTCACCTTGAAGGCCTAAGGTCGAGATGTATACCAGATGTGGTGCGATTTTACCAAGGGTAGTGTCAGTAGGCGCAGGGGTTGTTTCCACCTATGCTTGAACGTTGAAGGTGTGTGGCTCTCTCATGTGCTTCAGAGAATTCACAATGAGAATGGTAGGTAGGGGCAGTTGCAAATACTCATCCTTGGAAATGCATTTGTCACTTTGTATGCCACATGTGGTCCCTTTATGAAAGAATGAAAAGTTGTTGGTGAGCTTTTGTTGGCCCAACATGGTTGTGGCAAGGAAGGTCTGTGTCACATATATGCAAAAAAGGCCTCTCTCTGGATGCAATCACCTATGTTTGCACATTGGAGGAATGTGGCCTTATGTTACCTAACATGGTGTGGCAAGCAGGTTTTAAGAATTGGATGCAAATGCCAAATGTGGTCCTATTATCAAAGCATTAGAACTTCTTGATGAGCTGTTTAGTGAAAATCTCATCTCCTAGATGCGTTCATTGTAGCATATTCCCAACATGGCTATTGCAAGGAAGCACTAGGATGTTTTAACTAGATATGAAGGCAACAAATTTCTTCAAATGCAATCACCTATGCTTGCACCTTGAAGGGGTGCCCTACACAACATGTTCATATGGGTGAGAGAACTCATGATGAGATTGCTAGCCAAGAGGTGTTGGAAACACATGTGCCAAATGTGGTGCCCTTATGAATGAACTTGATGAGCTCTTTGTAAAAAATATTGTGTCTAGGAATGCAAGATATGCCCAACATGGTTGTGGCAATAAAGATCTGTGTTGTTTTCATTGGATGCGAAGGGAGGGGGCTCTCTACAAATACAATCAGCTATGCTTGCCCTACATGGTGTGGCAAGGAAACTTCTCGAAACCAGAAAAATTCCAAATTTGGTGCCACTATCAAAGCATGGAAATTTCTATTGATGAGCTTTCTATCCAAAATTGCGTCTCTTGGAATGCATTAATTGCAGGATATGTACAACACATATGCTGCAAAGAACATCCAGGATGTTTTAATCGGATATGAAGGAAAGTCCTTTCTCCAAATGCAATAACCTATGCTTGCACCTTGAGAGGTATGTGGCCCTACATAGATTTTCACATGCGTGAGAAAATTCATGATGAGATTGCTAATCAGGGGTTGTTGGAAAAACATGTTGTGCTTGGCAATGCGTTGGTCTCTGCCCTTGTGAGGGGGATGGAGGTTGCATCCAGAGAGTACTAAAATGGGGGTAGCCGGTCCATACTAAAGCCATGTAGCTAAAACCAAGATGCCATCTTTGCATACCAAAAACATAGGAGTCCTCCTTACAGCAACCACAGGAGTAGCAGCTACAAGACTTAGTCGATTAGCATGTACTTCACATTATTATTTTTGTTTACTTAATAAAAATCAAGTATTTCGTTCTAATTTAGAACCAAATGATATTTGTTCAATTAAAATAAGATCTTCGGATGTAATTATAATTGATGAATTCTCAATGAGACATCACAAATATTACATACAATTATACTCCAAATTTCAGAAGCTTATAATTTATCTATGCTAAAAATATTTAACACTAAAAAATTACTTCTATTTGGAGATATAGCGCAATTGCCTGCAATATATAATTGTAAAAATAAAGACTTGATATGCCAAAAATGTGTAATAACAAATTCTACATTTTGGAAATTAGCTATACACCACACATTATATACCTCAATACATCATTGTTCAGATCCAGACTTCATTGAATTCTTAAATATAATCAAACAAAGTAAACCATTTAAATCACAATTAGATAAATACTTAAAAGATACATTTATACAGGAAAAAGATTTAGAACAATATATAGATAAAGACACAACTATATTATGTGCACATAATAAAGATGTCATATACTATAATGACCTCATATTATTAAAGATATTCAACCATTCCAATATATTCAATATAGATATTGCTACAACAACACATCATATACCAGAACTACAACATTGGATAAATGATACAGAATTTCATACCCTATCCAAAGTAGCAATAGGGGCATTAGTAATGTTTACACAAACATTGATCTAGCAATAGGTATATCTAATGGAACTTTTGGGACAGTCGTAGATATTAAATATAACAATATAACATCTATTTTAACAAAACTTATAATACGTGTAAATCATACACAACAAAATGTAACTATTAGAAGATCTAAATACCAAAAAAAGACATACAATGGAACATGGTATCATAAAACATCTTTTCCACTAACACTAGTATATGCAATGACTGGACATAAATCCCAGGGATGTACTATCTTTGGTAAGTCATTGTTAATAATTCGAAAATGTTTTTCTCATGGACTATTATATGTCATGTTGTCTCGATCGACTAATCAAAAGAACATAAAAATATTGAATTCAATAACAATCGACGATTTCTAAATACAAGTAATAAACCAGTATATATATGAAGATTATTGACTTACAAAAGTATACTCCAAAGATTAAAACAGAGGTAGCGTAAACTTATCTATTTTATATCAAACTTAAGGTGCTATAATTTATTACTAGATTGATATAAAAAAATATTAATAGATTCATTTTTATATTTTTCAGATTGAAAGCTAAACAATATGGAGGTAAGCTTATATCTCTAATCACATACTTCAATATTTATAACCTTAAATGTATAAATTGTGTTAAAATATATTAGGTCTTCAATTCTATCAAAGATAAAGCAAAAGCCACAATTGACCTAAGAAAAAGAACAAGAAGAGCAACGAAAATAAAAAAGGCAACATAGAGAAAACTTCTTCTTAAGAATCAAACAACTTAAATATGCATATATCTCGGGACGTGATCCAATAAATTACATTTATGGCCGGCCATCATATGATGAGCTAAAACAATATATAGACGCAGCCGACAATATGTTTCAAACATGGAAAAAAACACATACTACTAAAGAACTCCCTACAGATGGTAAATAATTCAGCTTATGTTTTAAAAATTTACTTCTATTATTCATAATTTCAAATATAATTAATTCAAATACAATTACTTTGCAGGTCTAACAATACGAATTCTTAAGATATTCAAAGAAGATTTACCAAATGAAGATATAATGCTTGAGCGATACGAAGCTCAAGCTTTACTAGATAAACACACGAATGGAATTTCAGCATATGCTATGAACTTATTGCATTTTGGCTACAACATTCCATTAGACTCTTTGAAAACTCTTGATAATAGACTAGCTTCAATCATTCTAAAAGAGTATGAGCAACTATACAACGTAAAAAACAAACAAGATCCAATCACTTTGGAGAGCATTACAGCATCACTAGATATGGAATTTACACGAAGACAATATGGCACTACTTGCAAATTTTCATTACTATGAATCAAAGCAATGGTATAAAATCATAATTTCTTCTCTATTTATAAATGATTATATTCTTCAAACTAAACAAAAAATTACATACCATTGTTTATAGATACGGATATAGCTAATAAAGGAGAATCATCTTTGCAATCAACTTCAATACCTATAGATATTCCATCCACCAGTCAAGGTACAATTATTACTTCAAAAATTCACATTTTACTCAAATACCAACAAGTTCAATAATATTTTAAATCAATTATCAACATAGTCAAATAATGCATTCTCACATCTCTCTCTCTCTCTCTCTCTCTCTCTCTCCACCCAAATGTGAAACCATTGTTTACTTTAAAATAACAATCTATATTTTAAAATTTTTAAATACATTTTAAATACCTTATATATTTATACTAAAACTCATAAAAGTTTATAGAAAATCATTTCAAAAGAATCTAATTTGTTTTTTCTTTACAGAAACAAAGTCTCCCCAAAAATCAACAACTCCAGAAAATAAAAGTAAGATTTTTATTTATAAATTACAATGTATAATAAATAAATATATATATATTGGACAAATAAATAATCTAAAAAGAAGGATTTTACAACATAAAAAACAACCTACTAAATTGATGATAACTAACATTAGCAGATACAAGCCGTTCAACAAAAAGTTCACAATCGAAATTATAGATTCAACAACAATAAAGGACAAAGCAAATCATTTAAAAACACTTTATATTAAGAAATTTAGATCAATTAATCCAAATGAAAACAACGTTTTTTCCGAAAATCCTTCTTCTTTTAATAAATACTATTACCTTAAAAAAATAGATTTTATATAATTTAAAGGGTTGTTATCTCTTTTCAACTCTCTCTCTCTCTCTCTCTCTCTCTCTCTCTCTCTCTAGTACTAAAGCTGCCCTAAAGATACACAACCAAAATACTTCTAATAAACATAAAGTGTTGATTTTAGAAAATTTTATTCAAAAAAAATATATTATAGACGTAATCTATTGCAAAAATGTATACATTTCACATTAAATTTAACCCTACACAACAACTTCACACTCAACCATTAGTTAACTGTCCCATACTAGTTTTATAAAGAGAATTAAATAGAACTAACACCATATACTTACCTACTTACCTGTTGTGGCCGGTGATGGCCTTGAAGGCGACAACATTGACTTGGTGGGCTCCTGCTTGGCGTGCAGTAGCGGAGGGAGGAGAGAAGGTTAGAGAGAGAGAGAGAGAGAGAGAATGATTGCGTGGACAACGCTGACGTGGCTGGCCTGGCGCGCACTGAATGGCGAACTCTGGTTAGGCAGGCTGGTGGGGTCTGGGCTGAGAGGCACGTGGGGTCCGGGCTGGCATCGTGACAGTGAGAGAGAGAGAGACTAGGGAGAGAGTAGGCGGGATGCAGTCGCCTGAAGACAAAGAGGGTCAGCGGCAGGGCGAGGAGAGAGGGTACGTGAGTAGGGGGAGGGTGTGTGTGTGATTGTGGGTGGCCTTAATGGCACTAGACATAGAGGGAGAGAGGGCAGTGGGTACATGACATAGGGGGTAGGAGAGAGAAAAAGGGAGAGATAGAGAGAGGAAGTGAGAGAGTGTTGATAATCGCTAGAGAGAGTGAGGGGGATGAGAGATAATAATCGCTAGTTGGAGGGGAGAGGAGAGAGAGTGGCAATTAGAGAGAGAGAGAGAGAGAGAGAGGGATTGTGTGTGGGGTGGCATTCACGCGCCACGAAACGTGAGAAAGCGACGGTAACAAAATAAGAAGGGAAGATTATTTAAAGGTTGTAGGAAACTATCCTAAGACCGTAAAGTTCTATTCAACGGGCAGAGTTCATGCGTCGAAAGGCGTAAAAATTATTTTTTTATTATTTTATTTTCAAACATCCAAAAATGCCAAAATTAGGCCGAAAATCACCCGAGAACACAAAAAAATCATCCAAAAATTCAAAAAATTCCAAAAAATTCTTGAAAATTTTTAGAAATCTCTAAAGATCATTGAGCAATCACAATTAAACACTTTCAACGTGCATAAACACACCAAAAATAGTAGTTTTTATCAAAAATGGCAAATTCGACAAAATCATCTACTCGATCCCCAGAAATAGCAAAACGCTCAAAATTTGGCGAACGAATGCCCAAATGTGCTTGAAAACATGCATTCAAAACAGCTCGTAGAGATCACACAATATCATTTTTTACAGATTTAAGCAAAAATTAATGCTAGTGCAGCCAAATAAAATCACAATAATCACATCAATTCAATTGCCAAATGATATGATCAATAAAATCCAAACTAAGCAATTAAATCGGCAAAATTAGGTCAAAATTTGACACAAATGAAATGTATAAATTCCTATTTTGAGCTCAAAAATGCAACAATTAACCATTACACACATTAAATGTGCAATCAAAACTCGAATTAATCATGCATATTAAGCACTTTTTAGGCGCACACACACTAATAATTGGCAGTTTTTATCAATCTTTAGGTGCGCACACAAAAGGGTTAATGGTCAAAATTGCAATGACCACAACACAAATCAATCATCACAATTGAAAAACCATTAAGCAGACATTGTTTTTTAGGTGCACAATCAAGAGAAAAATAGTGCACACACACCTAAAATTAGGCATACACACACTCAATTAAAATGCACACACTTGCAATTGACCATTCAAGCATGCAATTAGATCAATTAGACATACAATTAGCAACACACATTCACCAATTAGCAATTGAAACTTATCAATTTCATACGCCACCAAATCTCAAAAATTTCGGTATTACAATAGCATGAAAATGAACAATTCAAAAATTTTCAAAGCAACATAGCATCAACATTGCATTGGCATCGACATGGCCTTGTAATTAACATAGCATATCATAGCATAGACATGGTGTTAATTAGCATAGCATTGACATTGCATCATCTTGGAATCTCTACACAATTCTACACATGTTTAGATTCTAGGGAGCTTGAGAATACCACCTTGATTATCTTTCCAATGAAGATTGATTGAACGGTTGAAAGCTCCAATCCTTCGTAGAAAATAGTGTGTAAGTTAGCAAAAATTAGTGAACTTAGCAAGGGATTAGTGTGAAATTAGAGTGTGTAAACACACAATTGGCAAGATACGGTGACAAATTAGGGAATAATGAATACATTGCTTCATGCATACACATCCAAAATCCACAAAAACATAAACACACAAGTGAAATTAGTAGTGAAATTAATGAGGAAACACATCCGATTATGCCACAATTACACTAGCGTAGGCCATCGTCCCCGGTAATGGCGCCAAATGTTGGGGATTTCCATCGTTGCATAGCTCCAATGGCCAACAAAATTATCAATCCGGAGGGATAAGCTATCCGGCTAGGATATGAAAACACTCACACGGTTAGTGAGCTAATCATGGCAACACAAATGGTGACTCTATAAGGTGAGCTTCTCGGCCTATGGATGAGCTAAACCACAATGATGGGCAATCTCCACATCCACTTCCCTTCACCTCCAATCAACCCAATCACACACACCAACGATTTCAAGACGCACACAACACTAATCCTATCATGCAACACACTAATCGCAAGCACACACACATAGATCTATCGAGCACCACACTCCAATCAAACCTACATGCACACACAAGCAAGAGAGTGCAATCACACAAGATTAGAGAGGGATTAACCACTAATTAGTTACGATCTAGCTAATCAAAGCATCATTAGCAATCATAAGAAGCATGAGAGAGACATAGTGAAACAGAATTAAGCATTTATTAGTGTTAATCAAGTCACATAAGCAAGGAGAAGCTCAAGGACTCCATAGCCACACACCTCAAGAGCTCTCACCAAAGAGTGCTATCAACAAATGAGCTTGAGAACCCTAATTTCTTTTACACACTGCCTTATATACGTAGGGTAAAAATATGCAATGTCCGTGCGTCCAAGGCCCTTAGGGCTCCACCACTTACTGAATTTGCTACCTAGGCACACTAACTGATCTATTCTTTAGAGCTTGGAACTCCCATTGAGCCCGTAACACATTAAAATATTACAATGGCTTGAAATAAATCGAGAATTTACAATACATGACCATTTTGGAAAAATATTGAAAATGTGTAACTCCAATCTTTACTGCTTCTTTCTGTTGATCTTCGATGTGCATCCGCATGTCTTCAATCTTTAGCAGCTTCTGTTAACTGACGTTGACTCGGTTAACACTTATACTAATTGCATTGGCGTTTTTGAAGGTTGCTTCACCCTTTTGACACCCTAAGGTCCTAAGATGCACCTTAGGACCATCTTCATAATCTTGGTCCTACTAAATCCAATGGACTCCTCTCTTTGTTTGAGACTCTTGGTCTCCCCTCTCTCTGTCCTCAAAGTGGAGGGAGCTATTTTCGAGGCTCATGTGTGGTGCTTCATTCTCGCCATGACACAACTAGCATAACATACAAGCTACATTCAACTAGAAGCATAACATGCATGATGAACATTTTTTACTATCAAACAAGCCCCTTCAACACAAAATACTGAATGGAAATTCCAAAAATCAAAGAAATCAAACGTTACCAATTGATAGAATGTCCCCTCTTACAATGATGTCAATTTTCATTGATGGTTGCGATTGCAGAGGTCTGGTTTGCCTACTATATATGCTCTATCAGCTAGCTAGAAACCCCTACTTGCAAATGCCCTTCTTTGCATGGGCCTAGGTTGTCTCAAAAACACGTGGCTATAGGTCTTTGCTGCACACAGACCTCGATAACCTTGAAAAATGTGATTGCGCCTCACCTACTGCATGCAAGCGTCTTGGCTAGAAAATTGCAGTTTTAGGTCACCTTTAGAGCGCATGCCATCATGTAGGCTACATGCATGCATATTGCCAAGAAAAAAGGGTCTATAGGCCACCTTCACCTTGCGGAACACCTACCTATACGTCTCCCTCTTTGTGCATTCATCAGCTGGTTGAAAAACATAGATGTAGATCACTAGCTGCAAGTCACCTTCGAGACACAGACCTATGCATTAGCTGGCTAAAAGATGTGGATGTAGGTAAAACTTCAATGTACAGGCCTATTACACACACAAACTTTAGTTTGAAGTGCATGGAAATTTGGTAACTACCTCACATGCACTGACAAAACTCGAGTAATTTTGTTTTCCTTGAGCGCTTTACTCCTTACTTGTCTAATATTTTTCCATTCTTAGCTTTTTTGAATTTCTTTGAACGGGTGTCCCCTTTTCAATTCCGTATGGAAGTGTAGAAATAGTATGGTTTAAAAATCCAAAAAATTCCATATCTTGAATAGTGTATTGAAACAAAAAAAAAGTATGCTACATTTGAAGATTATATATTGTTTTGAGTTTAAAAACTTGTAGACCATGGCTTGAAAGGACATTAGCCATCCACTAATGTTAAATAAAGTTATTTTTTAATTCTCAGTATGCAATAAATCAAGCAAGTAATTTTTATTATAACATATGTATATCATACGCCAAATCGCATACAAGCATGAAAGTATGGTAAATTTATCATACGAATATGAAAAACTATGTGCTAATGTTGCAAAAGAGAAGTTTTTATGCCACTTTGTGAGAGTAAACATGCTATCCCCAACCCTAACCACGACCCGAGCTTGGGCAAGAGCTCTTGGATGTCTAAAGTTCACTACCCATTTTACACGGCCAATGAGCTTATGAAGGTTGGCTTCCACATCCTTGTGCCCAAGTTTGGGCAAGCCGTGTGTAAGGGTAGGTTCAAAGAGCCCTCCGGCAATGCGAGCAATTTTTCCTACCTCCGCCTAGCTAGTTTACACAACATGGAGGTAATAGAATTTATATTAAGCATCCCACAAATCCTACCTCTACCTAGCTAGTTCACACAACACGGAGGTAATAGAATTTATATTAAGCGCGTGCAAATTTGGCAACCACATGAAACAAACCGGTAGTGTGATCATTGGCCGAATGCGCCATGTGGAGAGCTCAATACTGGCTGCCCGCATTTTGCATTGCAAAAGCGCACGACATCGCCAATCTTTTGAAGGGGGTCGGCCAACTGAAGGTGAGTTTCAGAAATGCAAGGTTTCTTTTTTTCGCAATCATTACATGCCAACAGGAAACCTCGCCCCTGTCCCTCTCTCTACCACCGCCGGGTTTGAGCCCCAACTGAAGCAATCTTGAGGGTGTTTACATCATAGCTATATTTTAGGATAGGTTTAGACAAACCCAGTGGCAGAAAGCCTCCTTTTCACCTTCCTCATCCCCTCTCATTCACAAGAGGCGGCATCAAAATATGATTTTAAATTTCAGCTTTCATTATCAATCACTGAGTTGTAGCCTAGTGGTGGGGTTGCACTATGGATGAAGGTCGTTTGATTTTCATTGCTTTACAAGTATCCCCGAGGAGGCTTAAAAGTCTTGTGAATGAAAAGATATGAGGGTCTTTTAAATGATATTTTCTAAAGTTGCATTCACCTTTTTGGATTAAAAAGTGTATTCATAGGAGTTTAATCCGAGTTTGATCCCATGATGCAAAGTATTTTATAAAGAGTTTATTTAACTAATTTGTTTTGTTATTTTTATATTTATTAAATTTATATTTTCTTATGAGAAAGCATTAAAATATTTTTTGTTTTGATTTTTTATTTTATTGTATTTATTTTACTTTCTTCTCATTTTATTTTGTTTCAAAATGTTGATGTGCAATGTGTACCTTTCAGATTATTTAAGTGATGCCCTTTGTAATATACAAACCATTTGTGATTATATATATATAATAGATAATACAATTTTATATTAAAACACAATAAAAATTATATGTGATTGTAGGCACATATCAAAACTTACTCTTCCTCATCTCCCCTTAACTTAGCAGACCTTCGTGCCTCCTCACCTTGTTCCTACTGCTGCTTCGTCTGAATTCGACCTTATTTCCACTAGCTCTCACGACCTACCTACGGTGGGTCTCTCTTGCTCTTACCAATGATACATGTGTGTGTGTGTGTGTGTGTGTGTGTGTGTGTGTGTGTGTGTGTGTGTGTGTGTGTGTGTGTGTGTGTGTGTGTGTGTGTGTGTGTGTGTTTATCCATTATATCTCTCTCCCTCATGCACGAGTGCCATCAACTATAATCTTTCATCAACCTTGGTGCTATCTTTCATTATCTTGCCTTGGGGATCGTATTTTCAATTCTCCTCTAAAGGAGGTCCTGAACTTCTCTGTCAATGTTACCTCACCATTATAGTGCACAAAAAAATGGGGCATTGAAAGATAGAGATATTTCAAGCATTGCCCACTCTAGCCTGGGCATACAACTAACTATATAAGCCTTTTATTCCTAGTTGGCAACCTCCCATGTAGGCATTACATGAGGTTTTTAATGTCAACACGAGGATGGCCAACTCTCAAGCAAGAAATCCGGTGGATTCAAGATCTTGCATGATCAAAGCTCATGCTCTTTTAGCTAGACCAGCCAATATAAACCCCTCCCTAATTTCTCTATCTCTCTCTTCTTACAATAACCACGATGGCATTAAGAAGCATCTTATCCTTAATCTTATTCCATGAACAAGCAAATTGTGTTTCCTTCCTTTTAATAGCAAGCAAAATAGAACAGGGAGAAAATTTCCACCATATGCTTTTTTTTGTCAATATGTCCATAATATTCTATACAAACTTATCCATATGTCCATATGATTTAGCTGATGGATGTTTTCTTGTCAATATGTCCATAATATTCTATACAAACTTAACCTACTTTAAAACCAAGGATTCCTTTGTCTTCGTTTTCTATCGATACATCCATAATAACCTAAACAAACTTAGCGTAATGTAAAATTGAGGATTCCTTCATCTTGAGCTGTCACAAAGGATTGGCCAAGCCTCATATCAAATATAGCTACCAACTATATATCTGCTTACCAACTCAAAGATTGTGTATAGAGTGAGGATGGGTTCAGAAGGGGCAAAGGTAGAGAGAGAGGCAGTTGCAAGAGTCCTTGTTGGCACGAGCACATTGGGCAATAGATATTGCCTTTCCTTTGAACATATGTTGAAATCACCTTGACGACATGATAGCCTTTCATCAAGTGCAAACCGTAGTGCCAGCATGAAAGAAAACCAAGGAAAAGTTAAAGCTCTTTTGCCATTTCACATGCACACACGTCCACCGAGGAAAAGGTATTATATTCCAAGTTATATCCCCAGGTATTTGCTACAAATGAACATGGTTTTGCAGCTGACACATGATCGCGACCTTGTCTTAGCATCCAATGGGAGGAGCTCCTCCATCAGGTAGCTCTCTTTCACTCGTCAAGGTGCACCATCTAGTAAATTTTATGCAGTTATGTTGTTTGTGGGAGAAGGTGCAATAGGGAATTCAAGATGTGCAGTAAATAGTTGGCAAGGGTTTGTAAGCAGGATGGGGATGATGTGTGTTCCAAAGAGATTCATGAACTGGTGGTGTTAAAATCTCCAATGTTAGCGATGGACGTTTTCATCCTTGTAGAGAGCTCAACGAGGCTGCTCTTCCTATGGGATGGTCCAACAAAGATTGATAGTGTAACTACACAGCTTCAAAAGAGTTGCCTGCGCACACACACACACATAGAAGGAGGGGGGGGGGGGGGGGGGGGGGGGGGGGGGGGGGGGGGGGGGCATCATGCCAGTCATTTCTAGGCTCTAGCTGTGTTGAGGAGCACAACATGGGATTCTGATGGGAATGCTCGCGAGCCTTTAATCATAGCAACTACCATGCAACGGCTTTCTGAGTCCTAACCCCTTCACTCATGTTGAGAGGCTACATTTTGAAAAGAAGACAGAAAGGATGCTGTGAGAGAAAACTGGCCGATGCCAAACGTGGAGTTCAAAACATCATCTCCTAAGAGGACTTCTCCACACATGGTGCTACCACCACCTTGCTATGTTATCATCTCTACCCCTACTGCCCTAATTTTTAACTCTACCAATTTTGGCATAGTTGGGAAAGGAAGCCCTCTACCCATTGTATGTTTGTAAAAACTGCAAATAGAGAGAAGTTACATCACCTAATGTAACCTTTACCAAAACTTCTTTTGCTTGAGAAATGGCTCTACATAAAGAGATGAAAGATAGACGAAGGCTAAAAACTTTGGGACATGGTTTTGAGATTGGCGCAATCAAATATACATGTTCGAGAAAACATTTGCTTTTGTAGCAGAGGTGGCAATAGTCCAACTTGTAGTTTTTCAAAGAGAGAGTCAAGCATGTGAATAAGACGAAACCATTATGAGCAGTCCATGATTGATGTATATATATATATATATGTATGTATGTATGTATAGAGAGAGAGAGAGAGAGAGAGAGAGAGAGAGGAGGAGGAGGAGGAGGAGGATGAAGAAGAAGAAGAAGAAGACAAGTTTCAACGCATTGTAATGAGTCTAGAACTTAGGATGTTGTTAGTGAATTGTAACTTGGATAAGCAATCCACGAGAGAGAGAGAGAGAGAGGCTAGGTACACACATAATCAATGTCTGCCTGTCACTTTTGGGGACGAGTGAGCAAGCATTATACAGCAGTCTCTACATATATTAAATAAGTCGCACCATCATTAGCATCTACTCATAGCTTAGTGATTCAGTGCATCAATGTGGATATGTTGATAGCAGCTCAATCACAACCCGAGCTTGGGCAGGAGCTCTTGGATGTGTGAAGTCCATTGTCCATTTCTACATGACCAATGAGCTTATGAAGGTTGGCTTCCACATCCGTGTGCCCAAGTTTGGGCAAGCGGTGTGTAATGCTAGGTTCCTCCGACAATGTGAACAGTTTTTCCTACCTCCGCCTAGCTAGATTACACAACACGGAGGTAATAGAAGTCATATCAAGCACGTGCGAATCTTGCAGCCATGTGAGTCAACCCAGCAGTCTGATCATTGGCCGAAGGTGCCATGTGGAGAGCTCCATCAAGAGTCTTACCATACACCGAACGAAATTTACCAAGCGAATGGCAAAATCGAGTGAGACCACCACGAAGAATGAACACTCAAAACAAGTGAACACTAGTTTTAAACACGATATCCTCCCCTTTGTCCATTTTTGAGGGTGTGGACCCATGATTGTAACAAATTACATGCCTTACAAGTGCCTGATAGGTGTGGATGACTTCTATTCAAACTCTACCATAAGAGTCTACAATAGGTCACATTCCCTATGACTCTCGTTTGAGGCTCAACTGCCTAACGTGACCATCCTATATCTATACAAAGACTCGTGAAGAAAAAACAACCATCCTTTTTGCTTGGCACAACGTTATCCATATGTTGTTGGGAAGAGAAAATGGTGATATGCAGTGTGGTGTGGTGCTTGAGCGTGCACGCGCACACACACAGAGTCAATCTCATTGCTCTGTGCCACATGGAACTCATGCAAGATTTGGAAAAGCACACAATATGTTTAGCGCTTGTGCCCATTGGACTACCCTAGGTCCCGACCTTGCTTAACATTGCTGACTGGAGTTCAAACTCCATGCAGCGCAAATCACGCTGAAAAGCGAGCGACAATAAGGGACTTCTGAGAGGGGGGTCACTAATTTTGCCGGAGGTCTGGAAATGAGCGAGAAAAGTTTTGCCCAATGGGCTTTCTTCACAGAAGACTCACGCTCCTTTTCTTTTTTTTCTCTCCAAACTCACATATAATGAGTGAATATATATTATAAAACCAAAAAATTACATAAAATATGTGCTCAAATCGAGCCACAGATGCATAGAGTTCAAACACCCCACATACCAATCCAAAGATCATGGATTTTTACAAGGAAGCCACAAATGACTATTCAGGTTGCCACCCCTACAAACCCTCTCGCATAAAGCAAATAGTACTCAAAGTGGCTAGCAAACCAAAAACAAACTCAGAAGATACACCATCACTTGACATTCCACATGACTAAGAAGCCGAGGATCCAAGAACTGACAAAACCAAAGCAGCTACCAAAGACCAGTACCATCACATGGGACACTTTACACCTGACCATCAAACCATCCATCATCCGTCAAGTCCGACAGAAGAGAAGAGCTGCAAGCTATCTTGAGGAGCCAAGCACCGTGTAAGGACATGGGTCCTATGGGCAAGGCCACCAGCACGGCTGGACAATGTGTACCCTAAGGGGAGGCTATAAGATAGCACGGTTGGGTGGAGACTAGCGCATGCATTACCACCGCCCTTTCACTGGTATCCGAGCTATTTTTGGGAGAAGGGGAAAAGCAGGTTGCATGTGCATGTGACGTTGCTTCTCTCCCACGTTCTGCAGACAGCGACGTCTCTGATGTGCAGCAAAAAGAAGGCAGACACAATTTCTTGTGTGCAACACACGTAGACAAACAGAGACAATCGAGCGCGGTCGCCCCAGCTACGCTCTCCACAGCGGGCGATCAAGGCAAACTCGACCAACAACTCTATGACACCAAGGCTCCGAAGGCTTTCGTTGGTGCCGTTGGCTCTGCGCGTAGGAAGGCCCACTTAACCCTTGCATGAAGGAGGGTTGAACACACTCCATGAGGGTAAGAGGCCAACACTTTACCATCAAGCTATTGATCCTTGTTGTGTTGTGTTGAAAGAAAAACTAGAAGAAAAGGGAAAGCTTCAAACTTCAACGAAGTAGTTTCACCCTTCCTTTTCACTTCTCGGAGGAAGGCAAGTTTTACTCCAAAAATTCTTTTTTCCTCAAGGAGTTAGCTTCAAAGTGAACAAAAGCCTTTGCAAAAACGACGCGTTTTTGTGAAGAATTAACAAAAGTATTCTTATGACAAACGACACGTGAAGCGCTACAATTCTTGTAAGGCGAGGCTCGCATGCAACGCAAATCGTGGAGCATACAAAACACAAAGACTTCAATTTCACAAGGTACAAGTTCATGTTCTCTCTCTTTACATTAGTGTGTGTTTACCATGGCCAGTGAGGATATCCCACCTACACACACGTTTGATTTTGAGCACGTAGATCAAAATCAGGGCACCACAATTGCGGCTGACACTAATATGCATGATGAAGATGATCTAGGGGATCATGGCCTTGTAGATATGGCTGCTTTCAAGACTTTTAAAAATTGCCAAAGTGTACTTGAACGCAACCTCTTTGCACTCAATGAAAATGTTACGAATCTTACGGAGTTACTTGTGAAGTTTATGAATTCACAGACGGCTCAAGGAGCCACAAGTGGCACGTTTCAAGGTAACAAAGCTCGTACGACTCAAGGAGTCCAAGAGACAAGTGCTTCAGAAGATGCAGAAGGTAGCAATGCATTACTTAAGAATATCACCATTCCTGAGTTTCACGGGGAAGAGCGTGATCGCAACAAGGATGCGGTCAATACGTTCTTACACAAATGGAGTGATATTCATAGATTGAGACAAACCCGGGATATAAAGATGGCTGTGGAAACAAGTCTATCTCTTAAAGGCAAGGCCTATAAGTGGTGGATGACATTTCCAATATATGCCCGTGACAAAAACTATCATCTTCATGTCAAGGCCCAACATCCAAAAACTTTGGAAGAAGCCATCAGTCATGCCCAAAGATATGATGATGACCAAGAGAGGAAAGGAAATGTTCCCTACTCTAAGAATAATTTTGCTAAGAGCAATGTGGCTAAGAGCCAATGGCAAGGTAGATCTCCCACACGTTCCAAGAGGAATAAGAGACAATCCACCTCTCCACGCCCGCAAGAGGCTAAGAAGCCTAAGCAATCATGAGATACTCCATGTGGGTCTCTCAACACTTCCGATTTTGAGTGTGCAAAGATACACAATTTGTGTTTTAAATGTCTTTCGGACCAACATAGCAAGAAAGATTGTGTTCTTTTGCAAGGCAAAGAAAAGGCCATGCACACAGTGCAATGCCTCACATTAGATTCATCTCCTAAATATTGTCTTGTAGAGGTTCTTCATATGGAAGAAAATCATAAGTGTTGTGTGCCTACTTCAATGTGGCAGTCCACCTTTGGCCCCCATGATTTGATTCCCATGCATGGCACTATTAATGGACAACGTGTTCATATTTTAGTGGATGATGGTGCAACTCATAACTTCTTAAACTATAAGCTCTTCAAGGAATTGAAGCTTACAGAGACTCCCTGCTCTCACATGTATGTGATGGAGCAGATGTCTCAAAATGATAAAGAAGTATGGTACACGGTAGTTCAAGGAGTTGAGCTTATTGTTCAAGATCATACGATGACCCTTGACTTCCAAGTTATGAACATGGACCGTGCTGATGTAGTTTTAGGACGGGAGTGGCTGCATGGTTTAGGAAACACATTGCACACTAGTTATTAACAGAACTCCTTATTTTTTATGGCCAATGGTAAACATGTGATTTTACTTGGTGAGAAAAAGATACCATCTACACCTCTTATATGTGCAGCCGAGCTTTCTATTTTGTAGAAAGCAAATTCAATAGATGAAGTCTTTTTGTGTTACGGCTTGTCTCTAAGTCTTGTGAATTCTCAAGAGCAAAGCGCTGCCATTCTTCGATGGCCACATCCCAACACGGTTGAGGAGCTTCAAATATTTTTAGGCATGGCTGGATTTTATCGACAATATATCCATGACTATGCCAAAATCGTTGTTCCTATGACAGATCAACTTAAAGGAAAAGGTAAGACCTTTTCTTGGGAAGAAGCCCAAAAACGAAGTTTCGAACAGCTCAAGGTAGCTATCGCCACTGCTCCCATCCTAGCAATCCTTGACTCACTTAAGCCGTTTGTGGTAGAGACCGATGCTAGTGATAAAGCAATTGGTGCGGTACTTCTCCAGGAGGGAAGACCTATAGACTTTGAAAGTAAAAAGTTAGATAGAGCTCAACAGAATTATTATGTCTATGAGAGAGAGATCTATGCCATAATTCACGCTTTACGAAAGTGACGACACTATTTATATGGTGCCGAGTTTGAAGTAGTTTTTGACCATGAGAGTATCAATTGGTTTACTACTCAAATAGACTTGAAGGGCCGTAAAGCTAGATGGGCAGAAATCCTTTAAGATTATGATTGTAAGCTACGATATCACAAGGGGCGATATAATGTAGTAGCGGATGCACTAAGTCGTATGCCTCAAATTAATTGACTTGCTTTCACGGAACTAAAGAGTGGATTTTTGGAGTCATTACGTGGCAAGTGTGCAGATCAATCATATGCTAAAGTGTGGAGTGTAGTTTTAAAAAGGGATCCCTCACACTCACATGTCTCTGAACAGCCAGATCAACATGTTTCTGCACGCGCAGATAAAAACTCCAACACATAGAGCTCCACCCCTACTCAGAAAGAGCTTAAGCGATGGAAGGATTTTTCCATTGATGATGGCTACTTACTCCACAAGGGTAGAGTATGTGTTCCAAAGGACTCATACACTAGGCGCCAAATCTTATTTGAGTCACGATAGTCCAAGTGATGGTCATCCAGGTATTTGTAAGACCTATGCCTTAGTTTGATGGCAATTTTATTGGCTGGGCTTACATCATGATGTTCAAGAGTACGTACTAAATTGCCAACAGTGCCGAGTTAATAAGGCAAAGCGCCTCAAGGTAGGTGTCCTTTTACATCCTTTAGAGATTCCACAAGGTAAGTGGGAAAGTATCTCTATGGATTTTGTAGTAGGACTACCTACTACAAATCGTGGCCATGATGCCATTTGGGTAATTGTAGACCGTCTCACAAAGATGGGTCGATTCATTCCCACTAAGACTACAGTTAAGACATTAGTGGGAATGAATGGCTATTTGTAGAGCATATATATAAACTCTATGGTCTTCCAGCTAGTATCATTAGTGACAGAGATTGAAAGTTCTAAACTTAATCTAAGTACGGCTGATCATCCAGAAACGGATGGTCAAATCGAAAGAGTTAATCAAGTGCTAGAGGATGTGCTACGAGCGTACGTTAGCAAGAAGCAAACCAATTGGGAAGACTATTAGCTATATTGGAATTTTCTTATAATAGTTCAAAGCATGTGACTACATGGTTTAGTCCATTTATGCTTTTGTATGGATTTCAACCTAGATTACCCATTACTGTGGGGTTGGCTAAGAAGAAGATACAACAAGCAAAGGATTTTCTCCAAGACCATTTTGACATGCTTGGAGTTGCTCGACAGAATGTTAAGCAAGCTCAAGATCGATATAAGAAGTACGCAGATGAACATCATCGTCTTGCTACTTTCGAAGAAGGAGACAAGGTTTTCCTCAAAGTTTCGGAGCATTCAAAAAGTCTGAAGACGGGAAAAGTTTCTAAACTTTCACCACGCTATTGTGGACCGTTTACCATTCTCAAACGTATAGGTCAAGTGGCCTATAAGTTAGCTCTTTCAAAGCACTCACAAGTTCATCCTGTTTTTCATGTTAGCCGTTTACGAAAACAGCTAGGACAGAATGCTAATGTCATTGACACAGGTGTGTTAGTTGACCTTATCAAACCACCAAGCATCCCTCATGAGCCCGAGAAGATTTTGGATTCTCATGAGCTTCGCACCAGACATCATGTCAGATGACAGGTGTTGATAAAATGGCTAGATAGGCGTGAAGAAGGTTCTACATGGGAGAATGTCTCCGCACTTAAGAAACATTTTCCTACGTTTGTTTTCGAGGACGAAAATAATTCTCCGAGGGAGGGGAGGGGGGTAATGTAAGGACATGGGTCCTATGAGCAAGGCCATCGGCACGGCCGGATAGTGTGTACGCTAGGAGGAGGCTATAAGATATCACGGTTGGGTGGAGACTAGCACACGCATTACCATCGTCCTTTCACACCGTGTTCAACACCAACCCACAGGAGAAGATCACTTGGTGCCACTAATGCATGCCACCTCTGCTATAGATCGCGTGCCTTGCCAATAGAACACAGATGAATATGCTCCCATACCACAGACCAGAACTCCAAACCTTTATGAAAACAGTCTGGCCATCCGAATTCTCTTGGGAAAGAGGGGGAAGAATGGTCTCTCTCGAAGGAAAAAATTTGAGGAGAGATGGGAGGCCATGGCGAGGATGAGGGAGAAACGGCCAAGATCCCCTCCCTAGGGCAAACCCCCGTTGCTCGGACAGAGACGGCTCCGCATCCCACCATCAACTCGCTGCCGCGCACTGTGAAGACTCATGCTCCTTTCCTTTTTGGCCTGCTAAAGGCCTTAGTGCACTATGGGTGAAGGTCGTTCAATTTTCATTGCTTGACAAGGAGGCTTAAAGGTTTTGTGAATGAAAAGAAATAAGGGTCTTTTAAAGAAATATGGGTCTTTTAAATGCTATTTTCTAAAGTTGCATTCACCTTTTGGGATTAAGAACAATATTAATAGGAGTTTGATCCAATGATGCAAAGTATTTTATAAAGATTTATTTTACTAATTTATTTTGTTATTTTTTATGTTTATTACATTTATCTTTTCTTATGAAAAAACAATAAAATATTTTTTGTTTTACTTTTTTATTTTATTGTTTTTATTTTACTTCTCATTTTATTTTGTTTCAAAATGTTGATGTGCATTGTGTACCTTTCACATTATTTAAGTGAGGCCCTTCGTAATATATAATCCATTTGTGATTATATATGTATAATAGATAATGTGCAATGTGTACCTTTCACAATATTTAAGGGAGGCCCTTTGTAATATATAATCCGTCTGTGATTATATATGTATAATAGATAATGTTGACGTGCAATGTGTCCCTTTCATAATACTTAAGTGAGGCCCTTCGTAATATATAATCCATTTGTGATTATATATGTATAATAGCTAATACAATTTTATATTAAAACACAATAAAAATTCCATGTGATTGTAGGCACATATTTAAACTTACTTCCCTCATCTAGCCTCAACTTAGCAGGCCTTTGTGCCTCCTCACCTTGTTCCTACTGTTGCTTCGCATGAACCCAGCCTTATTTCCACTAGCTCGTGCGACCCACCTTCAGTGGGTATCGCTCGCTCTTACCAACTCTGTGTGTGTGTGTGTGTGTGTGTGTGTGTCTTTATCCATTATATCTCTCTCCCTCATCCATGAGTGCGTCAACTATAATCTTTCATCAACGTTGGTGCTATCTTTCATTATCTTGCCTTGGGGATCGTATTTTCGATTCTCGTCTAAAGGAGGTCATGAACTTCTGTGTCAATGTTACCTCACCATTATAATGCACAAAGAAATGGGGCATTGAAAGGTAGAGATAGTTCAAGCATTGCCCACTCTAGCATGGGATATAACTAACTATATAGGTCTTTTATTCCTAGTTGGAAACCTCCAATGTAGGCATTACAAGAGGTTATTTGATGTCAACATGAGGGCAATGAGCTCTCGAGCAAGAAATCCAGCAGATTCAAACTCTTGCATGATCAAAGCTCATGCTCTCTTTTAGCTAGACCAGCCAATATAAACCCTCCCTAATCTCTCTCTCTCTCTCTCTCTCTCTCTCTCTCTCTCACACACACACACACACACACAATAACACGATGGCATTAAGAAGCATCTTATCCTCATCTTATCTCATAAAGAAGAAAATTTGTTTCCTTCCTTTCAATAGCAAGCAAAATAGAACAATAAGAAAATTTCCACCATATGCTCGTAGATATCAATAGCTATTGGGTGTTTTTTTTGTCAATACATCCATAAACTATTCTATACAAACTTAGCCTGTTTTAAAATCAAAGATTCCTTCGTCTTGAGTGACAACTATCAAACGTTTTCTATTCTATCGATACATCCATAATAACCTAAACAAAATTAGCCTAATGTAAAATTGAGGACTCCTTCACAAAGGATTGGCCAAGCCTCATATCAAATATAGCTACCAACTATATATTTGCTTACCAACTCAAAGATTGTGTATACAGTAAGGATGGGTTTAGAAGGGGTGGAGGTAGAGAGAGAGGCAGTTGCAAGGGTACTTGTTGGCATAGGCACATTGGGCAACCGATACCAGGTGCAGATATTGCCTTGCCTTTGAACATATGTTGAAACCACCTTGACGACGTGGTAGCCTTTCATCAGGTGCAAACTACACTGCAAGCATGAAAGATGTTGCAACAGTGCAGGCATGAAAGTTAACCAAGGAAAAACTAATGCTCTTTTGCCACTTCACATGCACACACACGTCCACCAAGGAAAAAGTATTATATCCCAAGGTAGCTGCTGCAAATGAACATGGTTTTGCAGTGGACATATGATCGCAGTCTTGTCTTAGCATCCAATGCGAGGAGCTCCTCCATCAAGTAGCTCTCTATCCTTGTCAAGGTGCTATTATAAAGTTAGCCATCTGGTAAAGCTTATGAAGTTACGTTGTTTGTGGGAGTAGGTGCATAGGGCATTCGAGGTGTGTAATAGCTAGTTGGAAAGTGTTTGTAAGCAGGTTGGGCATGATGTGTGTAGCAAAGAGATTCACTACGCGTGGTGATAAAGTCTCCACTGGTAGTGATGGACGTTTTCATCTGTATAGAGAGCTCAACGCGGATGCTCTCCCTATGGCTTGTTCCTACAATGATTGATAGTGTAATCGCACAACTTCAAAAGAGTTGCTTGCTTGCACATGGTGCGCGTGCACGCGCGCACACACACACACACAGATAGAGAGAGAGAGAGAGAGAGAGAGAGAGAGAGGAGACGGTATATCATGTCATCCATTTCTAGGCTCTAACTATGTTGAGGAGGACAACATGGGCTTCTGATGGGAATGCTCGTGAACCTTTAATCATAGCAGCTACCACACAACAGCTCTCTGAGTCTTGATCCACTCACTCCTGCTGAGAGGCTGAATTTTGAAAAGAAGACAGAAGGGATGCTGGGAGGGAAAACTAGCCAATGCCAAAAGTGACCGGAGTTAGCAAGTGGTTGCTCTCTCTCTCTCTCTCTCTCTCTCTCTCTCTCTCTCTCTCTCTCTCTCTCTCTCTCTCTCTCTCTCTCTCTCTCTCTCTCTCTCTCTCTCTCTCTCTCTCTCTCTCTCTCTCTCTCTCTCTCTCCCCCCCCCCCCCTATAGTCTAGCTGCACGGGACGTGTGACATGAAAGAGAGCGCCTCAGGATTCTGAGTCAGGAATGGCGAGGAAATGTGCATTGCGTAGGAGCTAGCATGAGCCTCTGCCTCACAGTCACAGCAAGGGGTTGGAGCCTGGAACAGTGCACACTGTGTAGGGGTCAGCATATTAAAGCAGTACTCTCTCTCTCTCTCTCTCTCTCTCTCTCTCTCTCTCTCTCTCTCTCTCTCTCTCTCTCTCTCTCTCTAGGGGAGGGTGCCTGTTACGGCATAAGCCACACAATGCGGTCTTGCGGATGTCTGGGCAATGCGAATTAGGAGTCATGCGGATTTGGGGTAGTTCTTCATGGGATTTCATGGGACAGGACTGGCTTTTTTCACCGTTCCCGATTTGCGCTGGAGCAGCGGGTGTATATTGGGGGCATACCAGTCTTTGTGGATATCTCTATCTCATGTCATCAATATGTTTCTCTCTTGTAACTCTGTGTTCTATTACATATCAATGAAGAAGATGGTGTTCTGGTCCTATGTATTGTCTTCTATTTCTGCCTTCATGTGCTTTGATGTTGATATAATGTAAGGCAGTGTGAGGGTACTCATTCCCGCAATGCTTATTGCTCTATTGCGGGCAATAGACATTACATCTGGCAATCACGATGCACGATGGGCGACCTGTTGTGAACATGCATGCGCACTAGGTCACAGGGTCCTCCTGACCCCGTGGTTCCAATTGTGGGGAGACGACGGAGGCTAGACGGTTCGGATGAATTCATTTTTTCTACACCGCAGGCTCAGGAACATGTGTTTCCATCGCCAATCCCGGTGTGTGTTTGGCGTATTCAACGTGCGTGGTGTACTCCACGTAGCTAGGCATGTCCTCCTACCGTGCGCTCACCCTCACCCACTCATGTTGCTCCACCACCATCTCCGGTAAGCAGTCCTGACCTCCTAGTGTTCGACAAATTTTTCCAGGAGGGGGTACAGTTGGGCAAGGGACTATGGCACAGCCAGTGGCGGGTGGTCAAATTAAGTATAACCGCTTTCGAGGTATTTCAAAGGAAGACCCTGATGCACATTTGCGACAATTTAATAAAGTTTATGGATTGAATCATCGTGGAGTGGTGATTCCTCTTTATCAACAATCAATGTTTGAATCTACACTTTCAGGGAAAGCTACCAAATGGATGTCAGAATACCCTAATGATCACTTTCAGACGTATGTCAAAGGGTCCAGAGCGTTCTTGTGACGATTTAGAACAGAAAAGATGGTCCCTCAACATTTGGAAAAGATTCGGACGCTACGCCAAAAGTCATTGCCAGTGGAGAATTATGCTGCAAAATTCCGGATGCTTTTGCGGCGAGTACCTCAGGCACAATGGCCAGCAACCGAGGTGTTGAATGATTGTTTTCTGCGATGACTCAATAAGGATCTCAGAACTACTATGGCAACAGTGGATAAGGTAGCCACTCCATTGGATAATGTAATTGCAAGGGCTGTTGTAGCAGGAGAAGCTTTAGAGGATACTGAATCCCCAAAGAAATCAAAGAAAAAGGAATCGCAAGAAATCTCATCGTAAGTCTCAAGGAAATGGCAGTGATAGTTTGGAGTCGGAGACTGCAAACTCAGATTCCTCAGACTCAGGCAGCAGCGGTTCGATGAAAGAATTGGAGGAAGCACCTCAAAGAAAATCCCAGCGTCAAGGGAAAGGTGTTCCATCCGGATCGTCAGAATCTTCTGTGGTGGCTAAAAGTCTGAACGAACTGTGGTGTACTCAGTGCCGGAATCCGGGACATGCCGCTCAAGAGTGTGCAATGAATCAAAAATGGTGTGCGATTTGCACAGCCAATACTCATAATACAGTGGAACGTTATTACAATGGTCGGGGTTGTAGGAGTCTGGATTCTTCTACATGGCACCCACCACAGTCAGCGCAGGGACAAGCGCCTGCAGTGGCAATGGTTCATGCTCATACATCAAAGGCGCCCTTTCAAGCACAAGCAGGTGGACGGGGTCAAGGAGGGGGTCGCGGTCGAGGAAGAGGTGGCCGAGATCCTAATCGGCCCAAGACCTGCCTTTTCTGTTTAGGGGATAGGCATTGGCGGTCCGAGTGTTCAGAAGCTATGGAATATGATCACAAGAAACGGGAACATGCTGCTGGAAAGCAGTCGAGTGTGGCTATGGTTCAGATTGAGGGGCTGGAGGAATCAGACCCGGTGGTTTCACTAATTACGCGTTCCGATAAAAATGTGGTTCCAACAGCTTGTTAACCCTCACGGCTCACGGACACCCCATCACCTACGACGGACGTGTATTATGTATTTGGTAGAGTCAGGTACCGGGCTTGTCGGACCAATAGGAAAAGGGTAAGAGTGATCGCCGATGAAAGGCGCACTCTAACTGGGACATTCAAGGGATTAGTTGGCTAAGCATGGGCGCCCAAGTGTGAATGGGGTGAGCTCATATAAAAGTCAACTAAACCTAAAATTCACTCATTCTCTCATTTGTGCAATAGAAGAGTGCTCTTGCTCCATCTCCATCTCCATCTTCTTCTTCTTCACCTCCTTGTGTGCGTGTGTATGTGTGAGAGAGGGAGAGAGGGAGAGTGTGTGTGCGATTGAGCATTACGAAGGCACGACGGCGGCGAAGCGGTTGAGCACGGCACGACTGCAGCTTCTTCTTCATCGCGGCGAGGAATCCACCACGAAGGCGAGCGTAGAGCGGTGAGTGACACACCCTTTGCTCTCTTGAGCTTGCTAGTTTAGGCTTGTTGTGTGCTTGGAGCCATTTGTGGCTCGCACACGGTGTATCGGCAAGTCCTTTGCTTCGACAGTGCGGCAAGGAGCGGACATTTTTGGCGCCGCTGCCGGGGAAATGCCCTACACTAAGCTCGGTTAAGCACTTTACGCTTTCTTGTGATGCAATTTCAATTGAAGGATTTGTGAAGAAGGAAGGTGTGGTTGTGTGGAGAAGATTTTTGTTACACTGTTCTGTCTTTTTTGTTTTCTGCAAAGAAGGAGTTACAATTTTTTTGCAATGTACTGTTAGAATTAAGGTATTAGCTATGGAATGTTAGTTCTGCAAGGTTCAATGTTAGTTCTGTAAGGTTATTTTTGTAGATCTGTTAGCTACTGTAGTACTCTGTAAACAGTGTTAGAGTGTGTGTGGCAGTATCTCTATTAGCTGCAAGCAGATAAGTGAAGTGTAGGTTAAGTGTGTGTGCGCGCGTGGGCGGCGCGGCCGCGGCGACCAAAAAAAAAAATCAAAAAATATTTTTAAAAAAAAACCAAAAATATTTAAGCGTGAGTGATTGGGGGGCTACACTAAAATTTTGATCGGGATGGGGATCATTTCCCCAAGCCCAAGCCCAAGCCCAAGCCCCAATCCTCAGTCTTATGATATATACTAGACTCACTCTTATATATATACCCTACCCCCTCAAGAGGGAATGAGAGCATGTGGGGCAAGTCCTCCACTCTCCTCCCTTCTCTTCCCACTTGCACCCTTAGACTTTCTAATTTGGGCCTAGTTTCCTACTAAAAATTGACGGTTTTAGGGATTCTGAGGGCATAAAGTGACCAAACGGAGGGTTGTAAAGCACGGCACGTCCCTCTAACCGAGACGCTCATTTTGAGCTATCATACGTTCTATTCTATAGCTGGGTCAGAAAAAAAGGACCAAAAAATCAAAAAATAAAAAAAAATTTAAGAAAAGACTTGGGTTGCAAAACACCCAAAAATACTAGGTGAGCAGCCTTCACGGGCACTCACTGACACTTCTAGGGGATCCAAGTCATATGAACCTACGCTCTGGATGAGTGTTAGAGCACAAGCATATTGGTAGTGCCTCCATTTACGCGGGCACCCATTATTCCTCCACCCTAGGTTCTGGACCTTCAGCCGGGACTCAAGGTAGCGCGACCCAAGATCCTCATATCGCTTCTAGTGATTCTTCCTCTGACTACGAAGTCATGGAGGGGTATCCTACACCAAACCCTGATAGTTCAAGTCAAGACATGCATGCCATGGGCCCACGGCTCGGGTCCAACGTGTTTAGCCGCTTAAAAGAGACCCTTAGTAGAGCTACTCGCTCCGAACATGCGGTTAATGAAATAAATGAAGGGAGTGGGGAAGTAAATTCGTCATTCATGCCTAAAATAGACCCTATGCTTCTTGAGAGTGTGCATGTGAATGCTCCATCCACTGCACCTCTTGATCCTTTAGGACTATCTCCCTCTGAGGTTTTACTACCCGATGGTAGGAGTCTTGCCGAAGTACAAGAGATCGAACGCTATATGCAAGCAACAAGGGAGAGGGAAATTGAGAACCTACGAAGGCTAGAACAAAGTCGAGCCCTGAAAGCAAAGGCTCCTATCACAACAATCATTCCAGCCGAGCAACCGAGTGCTCCCAAGGTAGCAGTCACGGAGGGGCAAGCAATGGGGAGCAATAATGCTTCCACTTCGAGGGAAACCTCTAGCACGCCAGGCCTAGATGGGATATTCCTAAACGAAAATTGGGAGTATGACCTACAAGCGGAAGCTTTAACTGATCGGTACACAGGACATACCTATCATGTGGGTTGGTTAGATGTTCTACAATCCACATCGGGTGCTACTAGCATAGATGAGCAACAACAGAAAGTCTGTGATGTCCTCCATAGGATTGTCGAGTTAGAAAGACAGAACACAGGGATCAACATGCCTTCAACAGGCCTAATGAGATTCTTGGATACGGGAAAGGCCAACCAACCAACCCTATCACAAATGGAGACTCCCTTAGTGAGCCCCATTGATCCTCCATATGTTGTTTCGCCAAGAGCCTCAGTACAATCTGAGCCCACAAGTGGCAGCTTTACCTTCCCAGATCTAGCTCATCTTTCTCTTAATGACACTACGGCTACCATGCATATCCCAGTGGTGAGCATGACAAGAAGTACACCATGGAGTTCATTTGTTAACACTGCGCCGATGCCTAGTAGCACAGCGCCCCCAACTATACCTACATGTATGTATCAATCATGTGCACCTGTCGTACCTCAACCTCATGTAGCTCCTACACCTCCGATTATTCCAAGAGCTTACAATCCACAATGGAATTATCCAAGCTCTTATACAAGTGGAGCCATGCCATTTAATAATAACATGCCATATCAGGCACCCCCTATGCCTAGGGCCACGCCTGTAAACTTTGGACCACCATCTGGTACACCACCATACGAAATATGAGACCCAAGAGCCGCGCGTATGCCAAGGCCAAGGCCAACTCCCATCTCACATGTGGTTCCAGGAGCACATACACCCATTATACCTGCTCAAATAGGAGATTTGGCAGCATTTTCTCAAACTATCGGTCGCTCTATTGCGGAAAACATGCGTAGTGCACCTGATAGAGAGCCTAGGAGCAAGGCAGTTCAAGTAGCTAAGCTCACACACAAATTCAGTGGAGACGGAGATGCTAGAAAGCATATGGAAGTCTTTGAACATGTGTGTGATTCCTTGGAAGAGCACAATGAGCTACATAAGTGTAAGGCTTTGAGTTTGACCCTAAGCGGGAAGACTGGAGATTGGTATAGAACCTTAAGAGTAGAAGAGAAAACAATCTACTCTACTCTTAGGAGACTATTCTTAAAAGAATACATACGAGAGGGAGTACTTTGGGGTGTAGCCTCTCAGCTCCAGAAAGCCCAATGAGAAGAAGGTGAATCCGTGAGAGACTTCATAATTAGTCGCCTAAAGAATTTGAATTCTCGATGCAATCCAAACGAGTGATTCAACAACAACCAATTGCTCGATAGATTCATTAGGGGACTATGACATGAAAGTATCTATAATGGCCTATTCATTAGAGGTATCACTACTTGGGAAGCAGTCACCATGAATGCAATCCAATTGGAGGATAATTTAATGATTGCAGGAGAAAGAGTGTCCGCCGAGCCGAAGTCTAGTAGCTCGCAAGCGTCAGGGCATGAGCCAATGAAGATAAAGCCAATCGTGAAAGAGCAAACGATATCTGAGATGACTTTGGCAGATCTCACCAAGGCCATCCAAGAAAGCCTTAGGGGTAATCATGCTCCACAAAACACTCATATGTATCCAAGAAGGGAGCAACAATGGTGCTCAATTTGCTTGGGCCCACATACTACGAGTGAATGCCCTACTTTCAGAGTAAAGTTTAACGAGACTTGTAACGCGTGTGGTAGGTATGGCCATCAAGTGAAGGATTGCCTAATGCTTAAACGCATCATGGAAAATAGACCGCCTATAGCTTGGGCAAACTCACCTCGAGTTCCTGCATTGATGCCTACCCCACCCATGGAGCAACAGTTGCCATTACAGCACATGGTCCCTAGAACCCAAAATGTGGTCCAAACCACACCGTTGCCACCTCCAGTGCTAGGACCGCAACCCCCTCATCCAAGAGTTACACCTATGAACCAAATAGGTTGCGAGTCATCTAGTACTTATGTAGATTGCGAAGAGGACATAGACTCTAGTATCACCTATGGAGTCGACATGCTTGAGGAGTGTCCCATGTACTATATGGAAGACCATTGGGGACAAATCAAACCGGTATATCAAGCTATTGAGCTAGCAGCAAGAGGCCAAAACATTAATAGTTTTACCAGGAGACCACCTCTTCAGTGCTACGAATGTGGTGGACCACATCAAGTAGTTGAGTGCCCCATTAGAATGCAAAAGAATGCCGCACTAATGCAAACAAGTCAAGGGAGTGCATTGGCAATGCCAATACTCACTTGTAATCATTGTGGCATAGATCATTTGATCGCACAGTGTCCTAACAATCCAAACGCACCGAAAATCACACCATTGAACATAATAGAGATTGTTGATGGGACACCACCAACTATAAACATAGCACCAGTGAATGCACTCACACGGTCGATGCTCCAAAAGCAAAATTACATCCTCGAAGAGAGAGATGCTGCATCCATTGGCCGAGCGAGAAAGAAGAAAACACGAAGAAAGAAATCCCTTAATGCTTCTAGCTCAAAACCTAGTTCAAAGACTAACATAGGGACAGGAGAGGATCCCATGTATATGAATGACCCTGAGGATGACTCAGATTCGATAGAGACCACGGAGACCAAAACTGTTACTACAAAGGAAAAAGCCAGTGAGGAGGATCACGAGAGGGAATTACGACGAACACCAAAAGAGTATTCAAAGTTAAACCACCCAGTTGCGAACCCCCAAGATAAGCCACGAGAGATAAAAAATGAGGATTGCAAGAGAAAGATTGGAACCTATCCAAACCCAACAGTGGAAATTGAACGAGTCCAACAACTGAGGGGTTTGGTGGAAGAAACTCAACGAACATTAGAACCTGAACCCAAACATATCCAGATGTCGGACACAGTGTTTCCCACACAAGTTCAACCTCACAAGAACTACAGGCCATTAGCTATACCCAGTATCATTCGGGAAGAGAGCGAGGGTAGGACATCTGAAAGTGGACACACACCTTTCCTACTAGAGAGAATGTTTGGTGAGGGAATGCCCGACCCCCTTGAGGAAGTGGAGATTCCATCTTCACCATTCTCTTGTCAGGGTCCTACGTCCCACAAGATGCCATTAAATGTTGCCAAATTGATGGATTTCATGTCTTCAGAAGTTAGAACCACCATCATGTCCAAACTGTATAAAGACCCGAGCTAGTCTCAGCTCTTCGAGCCTTCCTCAATGGAGAATTACAGGCCGGATTACCACAGTTTGCACATATGAACAAACCTGACTCGGTAATGAATGATGAGGAACATTTAGCACCACCATCTGACCTAGCGGGACATGAATCTGTAATTGAAGTACCCGTTAACAAGTTGAGGTAATACTTTGAAGGTGATGAATCTAATGCTACTCTACCAATCACTACTAAAGGATTAACTGTAAAGGGGGTCCTTGACGGTGGTGCGGGAGTCAGCATGGTGACAAAGAGTTGTTGGGAGTCTATGGGGCGACCTCACCTTGAAGCCACAAGCGTAGTGGTAAAAATGGCTAATGGATCTATTGTTACGCCTATTGGAATGCTAAAGGATCTCATAATCAAGGTCTTGGGACACAAGGTAAGGCAGACTTTCATTGTTATGGATTTTTCCAAGCATCCTATGTCATTTGAGATGATCTTAGGGCGTCCACTCATGAGGGAAGCAAAAATGGTGCATGACTGGTCCAAAAACCACGTCTACTTACAGTTCCAAGACTTTGTCATTCGAGTTGATCTTTTAAGTGGTCGAACACATCCTCTAGGCAATAAATTCATCATTGATAATCGATCAGACACAACAATTCACTCAGCTCCATTACAGTATTGTTACACGTGTAACGAAGACACGAATATTGGGGAGAACTCTCCTTATATGGATATCCTACCCGGAATGGCTGAGTCAGACAATGTCGATTGGGTGCACCTAGCAGCAACTATAGATACATGGGGAGCTGGAGGAACAACCTGGGTAACACCAGATGGGGAAGAGATACCACACATTGCACCAGTAAACATGTTAGGTGTAGCGCATGTAACATCCGATGATAAGAAAGAGGCATACCTACCTGAGAGTGAAACTGATGATTCCTCAAAGGCTTCAGGACAATACACATCGGAAACGGAATCTCAGGAAGAAATGGATTCAGAACCTGAGGAAACATCGAGTGAACCAAGTATAGAAACTGAACACTCAAGGCCTAGTACGACTGTCTATGGTAATTTATATGAGAGTGAAGAAGATACAAGCGAAGACCTATCAGGCGAGTCGAGTTCAAACATTTACCAAAATCAAAACCTTAACAAGAAACAAAGGTCATATAAGAGACGACGATATCGAACAAATGTGAGAGCTAGGATAAACAAGGAAAGATCTACTGCAGAATGGCTTAGCTATCTAGGGGCATGTGATGCTCATCGAAAGCTAGTAGACAATTGGGGTGAACATCTCCAGAGTGTCATGTGGTGCAGCCCATGACCCATTGACCTCGCTCAATTGGAGGTTACAAAGCCGAAATTGAGTCGAACTATAAGAAGACGTCAAAACCGAGAGTTAGCACAACAACAAAAGGAGGCAGAACTAAAAGAAAGGTCTCCGTCAGGACAAGAGCCTGCTGACTTACATACGGCTCCTGAACATTTTAAATCTTATACCACGGGGGAGCGAAAGGTTGTGTATGCCAAAGCCCAACGAATACCTACCAATGGAAGCAGTGGAGTCTATGATGGTCCAACGGTAGTTAAAGAGATAGAATTAGCAGAACCAGGTGAGGAGTCTAAACCAGTCTTTATTGCTCAAGACCTTACCGAAACTGAAGAGGCTGTACTTAAGGAGCTCCTCAAGGAATACAAGGATATCTTTGCTTGGACATATCATGACATGAAGGGCGTTCCACCTTCTGTGGTGCAACATACAATTCCCATGATCAACATTGCTAAACCCGTCCAGCAACGACCCTATCCAATGAATCCTAAGTACGCCAAAATTGTACAAGAGGATATTGAAAAACTTATCCAATGTGGATTCATATACCCTATTGAGCACTCAGAATGGGTTTCTCCAATAGTCATTGTGCCAAAAAAGAATGGGAAACTAAGAGTGTGCGTGGACCTCAAGAAAGTTAATGAAGCTACTAGGAGAGATCATTATCCCTTGCCATATTCAGAACATGTGCTTGAGAGAGTTGCGGGCAAGGAAGCTTATAGCTTTTTAGATGGGTACTCTGGTTACAATCAAATCACAATTGCATTAGAGGACCAAGCTAAAACTACTTTTATCACAGAGTTTGGAGTGTTTGCATTTTGTTATGGCTTTTGGCTTAACAAATGCCCCTGCTACATTCCAACGATTAATAAACACTGCGTTTAAAGAATTTCTAAGGGAGTTTTGTGAAGTTTTCCTAGACGACCTTTGTGTTTATTCTTCTTGGGAGAAGCATTTGTTATATCTACGAAAAATATTTGAAAGGTGCAGATTTTATCGCATCTCATTGAACCCTTTCAAATGCCAATTTTGGGTTAAGCATGGAGTCATTCTAGGGCATATAGTGTCCAAGAACGGGATATCCACAGATGAGAGTAAGATTAAAGCCATTGCCGATTTGCCACCACCTAGTAACTATAAAGGAGTTCAAAGATTTATGGGCCATGTTGGTTATTATCGAAGGTTTATTTTAAACTTTGCCGAGATAGCGCGTCCATTGTACAAGCTTCTTATCAAGTTTCACTGGACGGAAGAATTTCATCAATCTTATGAGTTATTAAAGAAGGCCCTAACAAGTGCTCCAATCCTGCGAACACCTGATTGGAATGTACCTTTTCATGTGCATATTGATGCATCAAATTTTGCTATTGGGTGTGTTCTAACTCAACCAGGAGAACATAAATTGGACTACCCTATTAGCTTTGCAAGTCGCCAATTAAATGATGCCGAGATGAACTACACTACTACAGAGCGCGAAGGTCTAGCTATGATTTACGCAGTAAATAAATTTCGCTATTACCTTCTTGCTACCAAGTTTGTGTTTTATGTTGATCATCAAGCATTGCTATATTTGGTAAACAAGCCGTGTTCCACAGGTTGAATTACACGATGGTTGTTAATTCTTCTTGAGTTTGACTTCACCGTTGTTGTGAGGCCTGGGAGGAAACATGTCATGGTGGATCATTTATCTCGTATCCCTAATGGCGAAGCTCCTACGGGGGTTGATGATGAATTGCCTGATACTCCTTTGTTCATTGTTGAGACAATGCCTGAATGGAGTGAAAAGATTGTTAACTTCTTAGTTAATGGTTTTCCACCCAAAGAGCTGTGAAAAGATATAGCTCGAAAATTAATCAAGGAATGCGAACTCTATTGCTTACTGGCTGGAACTCTCTATAAGAGAGGAAAAGATGATGTTCTTAGACGCTGTGCCCACGAGGATGAGTATTTATATATTCTACAAGAGGCACACATGGGCGTAGCTGGTGGTCACTTTTCAGGAAAGTTGACTGCCCGAAAGATCTTACAGTCAGGCTATTGGTGGCCCACTCTGTTTAAGGATGCATCACTTTTTGCAAAGGGATGTGATGTATGCCAACGCTTCAAGAAGCCACAAAGAAGTGATAGGATGCCTCTACATCCCATCAAGGTAACCCAACCATTTGAAAAGTGGGGCTTAGACTTTGTAGGACCGATTAGTCCGGCTGCACGTAACACTCAATCACGATATATCATTGTGGCTACCGACTATGTAACCAAATGGGCTGAAGCAAAAGCAACACGAAAGGCGGATGCAAAAACAACATCTAAGTTCCTCTTTGAGAACATTATCACACATTTTGGATGCCCCTTTGAACTTGTGAGTGACAATGGAACTCATTTTATAAATGAAGTAATAAAAGAACTCACATCAAACTTCATGATATCTCACCACAAGTCTACACCCTATTATCCCCAAGAAAATGGCCAAGCTGAGAGTACCAACAAAACTCTCATCTCCATTTTGACAAAGACAGTCGAGGCTCATCGCACTGATTGGGACCTAAAGCTTACATCAGCTTTATGGGCTTATCGTACTGCGTATAAAGTTGCTATTAATTGCACACCATTTAAAATGGTGTATGGCCAAAAAGCAGTTATGCCATGGGAGTTTGTCATTCCTAGTCTTCGAGTAGCTTCTCAAGAAGGTTGGGACGGTAACCCCTTAGTGGAGCGATTATATATCCTGGAAAGGCTAGATGAAGAGAGGCAATTAGCTGTGCGAAATGCTCTAGTGGAGAAGGATAGGAGAAAGAAGTGTTTTGATAGCCATTTAAAGGATAAAGACATCAAGGTTGGTGATAAAGTTCTTATGTACGGGGTACGTAATGAAAAGAAGAAATTGAAATACGCTGGTAAGGGACCATATCGAGTGTGTGAAATTACTCCGCAAGGTACCATTCGTGTGGAGACTCTAGGTGGAGTTGAAACCATTGGATTCCTTAATGGCAGTAAATTCAAAAGATATTATGATCCTCTAAGCCAGGAAGAGTTGCAAGCCATCCATCAAAAGAAGGCTGCCAAGGAACAAGCAGAGCTTAAAAAAATCCAAGCAAGAGTTGAGGCTCGAGAACGACAACAACGTCTTAGACGCCAACGAGAGGTTAATCTGGGAATCACTCAAGCATTTTTCGAGGACACAGATGACGACTCATTAGAATCTGAGCCACCCCTACGATACCCAATTGAGCTAAATAGCCCCTATGGGAAAGTACTATACAATGCCTTATTAGATACAGGAGCTAAACACAATTTGTTATACTATGGAGTTTGGTGTCAATTAGGGAAACCGACCCTATCCCCGAGTACGATGCAAGTCAAGGGCATTAATAAAAAGAAAACTGCTATTCTTGGAGTCCTTCAGACCCCTGTTGTCTATGACAATGGAAGCATAGTGCAGAGGTTTCTAGTCATGCCCGTGGGAGCTATGGAAGGTAACGTAAACCTGGGACGCACATGGATGTTGGCAACCAAATGCACTATTGATTGGGATACTGGTAGTGTCACGACGCGACCACCGATTCTTACCCCTATCATTCAAGCAAAGTCACCTACGTTGCAAACTCTAGCAAAGTTGAAGGATAGCCAACATTCACAAGCCAAGGTGGTTAACTCGTCTTTGCCGGCTACCCATGAACCTAGCACTTCAACACTTGTAGTTGCAGCAAGCAGTAATATTGCGAGTACTCAACCTGCACGACCTAAGAGTACATATCAATGGGTCCCCAAGGCCTTACTTCCAACTACCTCAACCCTCCCATCCATTCCAAGAAAAAATTCCCCTGGAAAACCAAGAGCGCGCTCTAGGAGAGTCAAGACCAAATCACGATGGATTCCAAAACGACTATTAGAAGCCCAAGGCTACTATGATGGAAATGAGTAAATTTGGGTACTTAAACGTAAAATGTGTCCTTCCCTATCGACAAAAAATCCATATGAGTCAAACAGTGTAACGCTAAAGCCAATGGCAGACCGTGGGAAGGGAAAGATCACAGAATGCTACACACCTAGTCCAGAGCTAGTTTGGGCTCCAAGGCAAAACCAATTTATTCCACCTAGCTCAGGAAGGGGGGAGTTCCATGAAGCTTCTAGCTCCTCATGTAATACATCCATAGAGGTAAAAGTTTCTACACAGCCTCCATCTATAGTAGTGGACCTCCATGAAGCTACAAAAGAATCCACACCTCCCAGTGTTCAAGAATCACCTGATGAACCACTTCAAGTTCGATCCTGGGAGAGTACCTTACCACCCTTGCAACTTGACGAGGCACCTAGGGTAATAGAAAACTACTGGCAAAAATCCTCACCTATTACCAACTGGAACAATTGGTTTCAAAGGGTGACGAGCTCATTTCAAACGGTATGATCTACCCAAGGAAGGGGGGAGTGTTTGCTTGACAATCATCACTCACTCACTTTCCTCTCAACCTTTCCCCCTGACCCCTTAATCTCCAATCTTAGGGAATGTATATATAAAGCCTTATACTCACAAAAACAAGATAAAAAAGTAAAAGAGCAAGAGCCATAACACAAATCATAAAAACAAATTATGCACAAGAACACGGCCCTTGTAATATTTGCACTCTAACCATCATCTATTTGCGTATACAGATATGGCTAGTATGCTAGAGTCATCCACTCTTGCCTTGGGTGAAAGGTACCCTCGTTACTTTTCACAAATATTTCACATGGTCTTTCCAGTGCTTGCATGTGAATGGGATTTGATAGGTACGCTAGCATGTGAGAGAAATTTTGAGGAGTTAGAATGGCTGGTACGTCTCTTGACCACGTCTGATCCATACTTAGTAGAGAGAGTTTCTCCCATTGCACAAGCCTACCCTTTTGACCAAGATGACTATAGGCGTCTAGTGACCTTCTTAGTAAACATGGGCACCTATGATGAAGAAGAAAATTTACAGGACTACACGGATGGCACATATGGTCTCATGGATGATGACTTTGTTTATCTCGACGACGAGGATAGGGGTTTAGCCTTAGGGTTTCCCCCCAACCTCTACAATATCCTATTCCCTTGACTATCTAGGGGAGTGCAAATAATTAGGTTAGGGTTCCTTATGTTTTTTGTTGTGTTCAATAAGTGTTGGTACCTTTTCCCACTAATGTGCCTCCTGGAGGTATTCCTTTTGTTTCCTCGTGTGTACAGGAGCGTGTTGCTATTGATAGGATTTGGACCTTCATGGAATCTTTATCTCGACTCACTCTTCAAATCAAGCGCGACCATCGACACAAACGAAGTTTCTTGTCCATTAGCATTGCCCCTTATCTTTTTTGCATCTATGATTGTTTGCTTTAATTGTGATTGGTAGGATAATATCCAGCACATTTTCTTAGTAACAAACATTTAATTCAATGTAATTTTTTATCATAATCACTTGTCTAGGTTTAAAAATCAAGCAGTCCGACTAAGCTAGTTTGACCAAGTTAGGTGTTAGAGATCTTCTCATAATACCATGGGGAATGCCTTCCTAATAATCAATGGTTACTTAGGTTCTTAATCCGATTTAGGCAGCATTGTGTGAAATGTACTAGGGCTTTCTAGTGGGCTTGACCCTATTGACCTTTAGCTTAAGTATTATATAGGGAGTTTACTAGTGTGATGAGCCTGGGGAGGTGTATCAGTGTTATATGACCCCCCAAAGTTACAAAATTAAAATGTTGAAAATGAACAAACAAAAAATCAAAGTGCCACCCTGTAAAATCTTAAGCTGGAAGAGAAATCTCAACTTGATTTGGTACTTCACTCACATGTATTGCCTATGGTACTAGAGCCCTAGAGGTTCCCAGTGTGGGCGCTTTTTCTTGAAAAGCAAAAAACCCAAGGCATACAAAATAAGCACACACATAAAAATTGAATCACTGTGAAAAGAATTTTGGGGGTCAAAGAAAAAGTAATCAGTCAGGCGATGATTTCATGAGCAATTCCTTTTATGGTAGCTTAACTACAAGGTCTTCTAGATA
The DNA here is from genome assembly GCF_014529385.1 of Adiantum capillus-veneris. NCBI lineage: Eukaryota > Viridiplantae > Streptophyta > Polypodiopsida > Polypodiales > Pteridaceae > Adiantum > Adiantum capillus-veneris. The sequence goes on from NC_140960.1 coordinate 93,408,689, forward strand.
TAGCCTCTAGTCAGCCCTCGAACATGAATACTTGGCTCTCGCGATTAAACAACTTAATTGACCACAGAAAATTAAGAAGCTTACCCATGGTATTAATATTCAATCTCTAGTGCCTTTCGACCGTCAAATTAGCGACCCCAGACTTGTTTAATTTTTTACCTTTACATCTGTTTATGCATTTGATTACATTGCAATTTAATGTTCATTGCTGACAAATTGTTTGAAATTCTTTTACCAATCAATTTGTCTATCTAAAATTGCATATGCTTTTTAATCACTTATGAGAATGCAATTACTGTGCCAATGTTGTTTGATTTTGCAGTGACTGAAGAAGGCTAAGGACATTCATCTCAAATGCTCTTCCACCTCGACGAACGAGCTTCAACTCAATAGCTTCCGAGCACGGAATCTACATCAGGAAGGGGGGCATGTTAACCCTCACGGCTCACGGACACCCCATCACCTAGGACGGACGTGTATTATGTATTTGGTAGAGTCAGGTATCGGGCTTGTCGGACCAATAGGAAAAGGGTAAGAGTGATCGCCGATGAGAGGCGCACTCTAACTGGGACATTCAAGGGATTAGTTGGCTAAGCATGGGCGCCCAAGTGTGAATGGGGTGAGCTCATATAAAAGTCAACTAAACCTAAAATTCACTCATTCTCTCATTTGTGCAATAGAAGAGAGCTTCAACTCAATAGCTTCCGAGGACGGAATCTACATCAGGAAGGGGGGCATGTTAACCCTCACGTCTCACGGACACCCCATCACCTACGACGGACGTGTATTATGTATTTGGTAGAGTCAGGTACCGGGCTTGTCGGACCAATAGGAAAAGGGTAAGAGTGATCGCTGATGAAAGGCGCACTCTAACTGGGACATTCAAGGGATTAGTTGGCTAAGCATGGGCGCCCAAGTGTGAATGGGGTGAGCTCATATAAAAGTCAACTAAACCTAAAATTCACTCATTCTCTCATTTATGCAATAGAAGAGTGCTCTTGCTCCATCTCCATCTCCATCTTCTTCTTCTTCACCTCCTTGTGTGCGTGTGTATGTGTGAGAGAGAGAGAGAGGGAGAGTGTGTGTGTGATCGAGCATTACGAAGGCACGACAACGGCGAAGCGGTTGAGCACGGCATGACTGCAGCTTCTTCTTCATCGCGGCGAGGAATCCACCACGAAGGCGAGCGTAGAGCGGTGAGTGACACACCCTTTTCTCTCTTGAGCTTGCTAGTTTAGGCTTGTTGTGTGCTTGGAGCCATTTGTGGCTCGCACACGGTGTATCGGCAAGTCCCTTGCTTCGACAGTGCGGCAAGCAGCACACACAGCTGATGATAAGCTGCCGGATTGGGAAACTCAAGAAGATGTACGTAAAAAGACTATGATGTGGATGCCACATTCCGCACCACCATTGCCATCATCAGGACCATCAACCTCTTATCTGGAAACAAAAGAGGGGAAGTCAGAAATAAGGTGGATTTTATGGAAGAGGATAATTGGGATTCAGTTTGGAAAGAGGTTCTCAACTCGCCATTACAAGTACCTTTGGGTTCATTACTGAAATTGGTTCCGAATTTTCATAATGCTTTGCTAAGTCAAAAGTCCAAAGCAATGACTAAGATGCAAGTTGACATCACGGTAGCTGAGGGTGAGCGGGACGAGTCAATCCTGTTGCTGGTAAATAGGATCACGGATATTCGCATTCCGGAGCTTTCAGTCAGATATCATGGCACATACATCGACAAAGTACTATTAGATCGAGGTGTGGGAGTGAATATTATTACTCAAGCGGCTTGTGAGCGTTTTGGACTTAGTGATTGGGAACCTACAACTTTTGTAGTTTGCATGGCAGATCAGAGAAGAGTACAGCCAGTAGGATTACTCCGAGGCATTGTGCTCGATGTAGCTGGCTTGTCTTTTGCTGTTTCCTTAGTAGTCTTAAATATTGAGGATCACAGTCAGGATTATCATATTATTTTGGGGAGACCATGGTTACGTCAAGCCAGGGTAAAGCATAATTGGGAGGCAAATATGCTTACAGTTAAAAAGGGTCGCAAGAAAGTGGGTGATGTTGGGAACATGCAGGCAACCAGTTCAAGGCAGCATGGCCTGTGATAGCAGAGACAGTGAATATGGTGGAAGGATTAGAAGAGGATGAAGCGGAGCAATTCCTGAAGGCTAACCCGGATTTAGTTTCTTTATATCTTGCAGACATTTCTATGATTTAGGAGGGGAAATCTTTAGGGGTTTCAGGAATTTCACTAGAGACAGGGGAGCAAGGAAAAATCTTGCCTAGTCTCGAATCATTGGAGGAAATTATTAAGCAAGAACGTGCGTTTGAAGCACAGACGGGGAAAGTTACAAGGGTCAAGGAAGATGAACTGGAGACGGTTTTTCTAGGGGATCAAGCGGAGTCTCAGCCCATTCATATTAATAAACAGTTAGAGGCAAGTTTTTGAGGAAACTTGATTAATTTGTTGACAGAATTTAAGGATGTTTTCGCATGGGAGTATGCGGATATGAAAGGATTGGATCCAAAGTTTTATCAGCATACGATTAATCTAAAACCAGATGCGGTGCCAGTGAAGCAACATTCATATAGGATGAATCCGAAGGTAGCAAAGCAAGTTAAGGTGGAAATTGATCGTCTCTTGCAGATGGGTTTTATTACCCCTATTGTTAATCCCAAATGGATTTCCCCCATTGTGGTGGTACCAAAGAAAAACAAGCAAATTCGCATTTGTGTGGATTATTGAAAGCTGAATGCAGCTACTATTTCGGATCCTTTTCCTCTTCCATTTCTAGATTCTATTTTGGATGATGTGGCAGGGCACGCGATGTATACTTTTCTGGATGGGTTCAGTGGTTATAACCAAATGCAAATGGCGTTGGGTGATTAGCCTAAAACAACTTTTATTACAGCATGGGGCGTTTTTGCATGCACAGTAATGTGGTTCGGATTAAGAAATGCGCCCTCAACTTTTCAAAGGGATATGTTTTAAATTTTTGGTCCCTATTTGACGGATTTTATGCGAGTTTTTTTGGATGATCTCAGTGGTTTTGGAGCGCAATTAGAGCATTTGAAACAATTGCGGTTATGTTTTATGAAACGTCGAGAGGTGAAATTTAGTTTAAATCCTCTAAATGTGCATTCACAGTTCGAAGTTGGAGGTTATTGGGTCATATAATCTCTGAGGATGGCATTTCCGTGGATCCGGATAAAATAGCCGCAATTATGGAAGCGCCTCCGCCGGTGAATTCAAAATAGTGTCAAGTATTTCTGGGCCAAGCTCGTTGGCATGGGAGGCATTTGAGGTTTGTCGCGCATTTAACAATCCTTATTAATCAGGCAACGCATGCCAAAGTTTTTGAATGGACGTAGGAATGTGATCTGGCTTTTCGGAGATTAAAAATTCAGCTGTCCAAAGCTCCGATTATGATCCCTCCGAATTGGGGTCAGGATTTTCATGTATTTGTAGATGCTTCTGACCGGGCCATTGACAGTGTGCTGATGCAAGAACACATTCAAGGGTGGTTTTGCCTGTCTATTATGCCAGCAGAAGATTATCATCCGCAGAAAAGAACTATTCAGTAACAGAAAGAGAATGTTTAGGGATGATTTATTCGGTGAAAAAGTTCCGTCATTGTCTGTTGGGCCGGAGGTTTCTTTCATGTGGATCATTCTGCTCTTCTATAGCTGGTGCGCCAACAGAATTTGACAGGAAGATTGGCTCGATGGGTTCTCTTGTTACATAAATTTGATTTTGAGATAATACATCGTCCAGGAGCCCAACATGCGGTTGCCGATTACCTTTCTAGGCTAGATTCAGGTGAGCCGCCGCTGGGGGTGGCTGATGAATTTCCAGATGCATCTCTCTTTTTAACAGGAGCTATTGCGGATGATCTTACAGTTACGCAACAACTTAGGATGATCCCCAGCATTCCATGGACTTGGTATGAGGAGATGTTTCATTTTCTAGACATTGAAGAACTGCCTTCACTTTTGTCCAGTCATCAACGACGACGGATGGCTATTAGAAGCAGGAATTTTGAGATTGTCATGCGGAAGTTGTATTATCGCACGATTGTAGAGGTCTTGCTCAGATGTGTTCTACCACAAGAACAAGGATCTGTTCTGGAGGAAGTCCATACCGGCATTGCAAGGGGCCATTTTGCAGCATTGATCACAGCCAGGAAAGTTCTACAATTAGGATTATGGTGGCCTACATTGTTTCAAGATCGAGAAGCTTTGTACAACAGTGTGATGTGTGTCAGCGGTTGGGACAACCTACTAAAATGTCCAGAATGCCTTTTTAGCCAGTATTATCTTTGGAACCTTTTCAAAAATGGGGATTGGATTTTAATGGGCCTTTTAAACGAGTAGCAGCTAACACTGGTAATAAGTATATTTTGACGGCCACGGATTATGCGACTAAATGGATGGAAGCATGGCCTTTGAAAGATAATACCGCGGTTTTTGTTGCTGGGTGCTTGTATAAGGATGTTTTTTCCAGATATGGATGTCCTATTGAGCTAGTTAGTGATCGGGGTAGCCATTTCTTGAACAAGGTGATGGAGAGAATGCTACGATTTTACTTTGTATTGCATAGGAAATCTTATCCTTATTACCCTCAGGCAAATGGGTAGGCGGAATTAACTAATAAGCAATTGGTTCATATTCTAACAAAGCTAGTAAATATTCATAGAACAGATTGGGATGTGAAACTTCCTTCCACATTATGGGCTTATCGTACAGCATATAAAGTGGCTACATAATTGACTCCTTTCAAGTTGGCATTTGGTATGGAGGAAATTACCCCAGTGGAGCATGTGGTTCCGAGTTTGCGAATGCTGATTGCGGATAAGCTTCTTCCGGAAGATTTCATTGTTTATCATTTGGATGTTTTGCAGGAATTAGATGAAGAGCGGTTACGCAGTTTTGCGGTGTTGCAAGATCTACAGTCTAGACAAAAGAAATGGCTGGATCGCCCTAAAGCACGAAAATTTTTACGTGGTCAATTGGTCCTTGTATTTAATTCTCACCTTGGAAAGATGCCCGGGAAGCTAAAATTACGATGGTTTGGGCCATTCTGGATTTTTAAAGCATGCGGGCCTACCTCTTTTTATTTGGCTGACTTGGGGGGGGGGGGGGGGAGATTTCTATGCCGGTCAATGGGTTCCGACTACGCCATTATTTTTCACCTACCTCAATTCAGTGCCCCTTTGCTGTGGAACAAGAGCCGGAAGCCGGCCTAATCATGATTGGAAATTCTTATGTATGCAATCTTGAAAAGCGAGAAAAGGGCAATGATGATTGTGACACCGTGGCATGCCCTATTTTGAGAACTCTTTGTGATTGGTTTAGTGCATGCAATGGATACCTTATATTCTCCTCCTGTTTTTTGCAACGCGTTTGCAAGGCTACACTGCATCATTCTTCTGTTCTTCAGTGTATTTTTGCCACCATGATAGCCTCCTTGTTGCAGTGCGTTCCGTTTACTCCGGTGCAGCAGCTAGCTCTACGTAGGGTGGACTCTTTTTTACAAGTTTTTGCCTTCGTGTCTTTTCCAACCTGGATTGGCAAGGTATTCCTGTTCACCCATAGGCCTCAGCATTGATTGAGCAGTTAGCTACTGGAGATGTGGTGCAGATTAATAATCAACAGATTCAATTGACGGCTGAAAAAATTTCAAGATGTTGCTGCTTGCTAAGTGATGGTGTTGTGCGAACATCACACGTTATTCTTGCTGCAGAGGCAAAATTAGAGTTTGGCTTGAAAGTGAAGGGTGAATATAAATTATCAGGGCTCACTGATACAACAATAAGGGATGCATATCGCTGGTTCCTGGAGGCAATTTGGTTGCAAGCCAAAACCTATACAATTTCTACTAAAGCACGTAATGTATTGCATTTGATGGCAACTTTGGGCCGGTGACTGGGGCAGCAATTGTCAGAGAACGATTTCTAGCAGAATGTCAAAGAGTGGTGGGATAGATGGGGCGTAGCACCCCAACAAATACCAAGGTCGGGTAGCTTCTTACCCTGGTGTTTCCCTTGAGGGGAGTTTTCCCTCTTATCCTTCGCCCTCTCTGTCACTTTGAGGATGATCGATTTGTAGTACGCGGTACAATGCAGCTGGCACAAATTCAGAGTTAGGAAGTGCCTGTTGTGGGGGTGTCTCAAACACCTGCTCGCATCATGGATGTGCCATGTGCGTCGACTGCAGTGGTAGCCTCTAGTACACAGGAGATGGTCACTGCAGGAACATCAAGCCGCAAGCAAGGACGGGAGGAAATCCTGTTTTCCACACCACCTCTTGCTGCGACATCAACTTTGCCGGAGGATTCCGCCGTTGCGCACTAGCGACACAGAATGCAAGAACGGGTGGCAACCTCCACTCCGGTTCGGACTAGCTCTACGATGCGGATACTTCCTCGCAATGAGAAAATTCCGGTGTTACTATCACAACTGCAACGATGAAGGGGACTCTTCTAGCGGTTCTGCCCTGGGAGACAACTGTCGCAAACCCCTCTGATCAGCTCCAGGCGTGCAAAACATTTTTGCAGCGCATTGCGGAGTCATTGCATTCGGCTTGGCCAGCTCTAGCGGACTGAGGCACAAGTCACCAAGCTCGAAATGCAGGTAACGGCTTTGTAGGCTAGCATCACGGATTTGACAAGTCGAAATGCAGCATTGGATACTATAGCTCGGCACCAAACTGAGAAAATCCATGCACTAAGGGGGGTTAACTCTGCGTTTGTCGCTTATATTCAAGAGGAATTTCTTCAATTGCGAACGCAGAATAGCTTGGCCACTTACTTAGCATCTCATCCTGGTGATGTGATGATCAACATGAATGATCTTGATGCCTTAGTAGTGGAGATGCATCTGCACAGTTTTTAAGAAACTCAAATGCAGAGTTGGAGGTCAAGGGTATCTGCTAATGTGTTAGTGTAGCAACCAATTCCATAGGTTGTGGTGGGGCAACCTGAGCCACAGAATAATGACAGAGATAAGAATATTGTCCAAGAAGCCTTTGATATTTTTTATTGGGCAAAAGCTATAGAAGAATGTGCTAAGGCCCAGGCTCATGTCTCTCGTTTGCATCAAGTGACTCATCGCCTTCGTAAGGAGCGGTGTCGAGTCTGTTTTTGGGTGGAGACATTGGCTCATTCATTTTCACTCAGTCTTCCTCCATGTCCACCTTTTTGGCCTACGCTAAACAGATATTTGTCTTGGCATTATCCTCTTCATACACCTCTTGCTCCTTTGCCACAGGCACCTCACTCTGTTTCTTTGCCAACGCAATTCATTCCAAGGGATCCTTGGCCGAAGCAGCCTGAGATAGATCCACAACTCAAGTTATGGAAATTCTCAACTCGCTTGCCCCTCAAGTTTCTCCAAAATCTTCCACATGCATGTGCCTTTTCTTGGACTTGAAAAAGTTGTTGCTTTACATTCCATCTTCTTCTCTTCTTTTGAAGCAATGCCTTGTATGTATGCAAATGACTTTGATAGTTGTCTTTGTCCATAGTTGCATCAAGCTTTATCAAGGACTTTCGAGCATCTTGACATTCTTTATCAAACCACCTTTTGCATGATCTATCTTTGTTGATACCATGGAAATGCTTTATACGAAAGCATTCTTCGGCACATGAACAAATAACTTTCTTGAAAGCTTCCCATTTAGTTTCCAATGGTGCATCATATTGAAGCTTCTTCATCCATAATTTTTGCTCAACCATTTCAATGTACATTGGTGCCCGTTTGAAATCCATACATAGTGATAATTTCTCTTTTCTTTGGCTGAAATTATCATGCTTAGTTGCTTCTCCACATGAAAGGTCAATACATAAGGTGCGATGGTCGGAATCCGAGGTCCATTGGCCAACCATAAAACTCTTTATGTGATACGTGATGGCTTCGGAGAGTAGCATATAGTCAATCACACTATCCCCATTTTGTCTCTTACATGTAAATCCATTGGTTCCACTCCACAAAGATACACCATTGTCAATGAGCATACCCGTGATATTACACATGTGTAAAAGTAACTTTCCGTAGTGATCCGGCTCTTTCTCATCCATTGAAGAATGATCATACAAGTGAACTTCCTCCAACTCCCTTGAAATGTATGGCATATCAAATTGTTGAGTATCATGTTGCAATGTTTTTGTGCGAGCATTCATACCTCCAAATACAATAACATCACCTTAACCTTTGAAATAAGAAATGTCCTCTTCTAAATCAAAAAATGGATGATATCTATCTATACAAGCATAAAAGGGAGAATCATGATGAGGAATGTAGCAACTGGCTACAAAAATGGGTGCTCTTTTTGGTGTCATGATATTCAGCCATACATAACGTTTGTACTCATCATCTTTCACAATTGATACAAAATCTTCCAATCCTTTCTTAGCCATACATGCGACCCCTCCTTGTCCTCTTCGTTGCTTAAGATTCTTTGACCACATCAATGAATATACCTTGTAATTCTCCAAGCCGTTAATGCTTTGTGTATCATGCTCCCAAGTTTCAACAAGAAGTACAACATCGGCTTTGCTTGTTATTTCATCAATGCCAATCCCAGCATTCCGTGGGTATCCATTAAAATTCCAAAAGCATATTTTCAATTGTAACTCGGTCTCATAGGTCACGCATCCCTATTTTCTCGAGGGACTTGCCTCCTCCTTGGACACATTTTCTTCATGAGAGATCTCCTTGTTTTTCTTATTCTTTCCTCATATGCCTTGTGACACATATTTTTTTGCTTAATAGCGCGATCTTCACATACAAAATATTTTGTATACCTCAAATAGATCCAACTATATCGAGGATAATCTTTTGCTTGGTCTCATCCGGCATGGTGCATACAATTGGCCATTCTCCGGAGCGAGGAGCTCCTTGCTTCCCCACTCTATATGCTCCATAGACCATAACTCCGGACATGCCAAAGTGGGTTTTAAAGAAATCTTCAATAACAATGGAAAGAGAAGGAGGTGTTTCTAGCTTCTCTTCGAGAATTCCACAAATAACAATGTTCTTGGAACGTGGCTCCCGTTCCTTTAACTCCTCCACATCCACATTCTCAACATTCTTTGTTTGAGTCATATCTTGCATGAGTGAGGAATTAGAAGCCACATTGCTACCACATACATCAGCCCAAGAGTTGTTTGTGCTACATTTTGCATGTCGCATGCATCCCGGCTCATGGTGTCGAATTTCTCCTCTTTCAATACATGGTCATGCTCTACTTTGCTCATCCGCTCCTTCAAAGCATTCAAGTCCACAAGAGAGCGTTTACATTCCTTGAATTCCTCTCAAGTTGCATCAAACGTGTTGTTTGCATCTCAAGTGTCTTCTTGAGATTCTCATTCTCAACCACAAGTACCCTTAGTGTGCCGTTCTCCATTGCAAGTGCTCGTAAGTCTTCACCTTGTTTGTTTACGGTCTCCTGCAATGATACCAAGTATGACATGATCATGCTTTTCGATGTCGTTGGTTTGGTGGTTATGTTGCTATCTCCACACCTAGGAGATCTTGGATCATTTTCCACAGTGGTTGTGGACCTTGTTGAAGAAGAAGAACCCTTGCGAGTGCCGGAAGATATTGTGTGTAAAATAAGAGATGAGAGTCAATTTTCTTGAACCTGTTCACTTCGAAAATGCTGTTACAAAAATGCCTTCCATAACTCTAAAATTTTTGTCTTTACATCAATGCGTAGAGGGCTTTGTGCTCTTCGATTGAGGCTATAGATCACCCAAATCGGAGTTCGGATGAAGAAGTTATGATCAAAAGAGTGAACTGTTGCCTACTAGGTCAAAAAACGGTGTGAGCGGGAGGAAAACACACACAGCGCCTCTATAACGACCCGACACACTCTTGGGAAGATACACACACACACTATGGGGCACCACTCGGCTTACACAACACACCTGGTCGAGACAGGGAACACACCTCTGGAGTGAGAGGAGAGAGACTATCCACTTGCCCACTCCACACAGACACACACACACACACACACCCAAAAAACTCAGCTCAAAAGAGGAGAATTTCTGATGTTTAGATACAATTGAGCTTGGGCCAACACCAATGGGGCAAATAGCTCACACAATATGGGTAAAATAAGCCAGATACAATCACAAACTAGAGCAGAAACTTCGCTCATAGGAGAAACTTACACAGAAAAACATCAGGAAAAGAGTGAGGAATTTGGCAAAATGGACAGCGCCATCGCGTCCGGAACGGCCCAAAACCCCATTCTACAATGTCAAAGTGCTCAAATCCGACCTCGGATGAGCAGTTTACGGCCAAAACAGGCTCGAAAATGAGCAAAAACACACCTGCGGCTGTTCCTCCTCTCTTCTCCACATTTTTTCTCGTCTTCTCTCTGTTTTTTCAGTTCCCACACTTAGCTTTTTAAGTTGGGCACCCTTAGCCTTTTAGATGACCTCAAACGGACCCCGAACAGGCCAAAAACTGACCTCGCAGTGCATAGTTGTCACCTTTTTGCATCATTCGTACACCTGGCACTCAGCTTTTTTCCAATAATGCATCTCGCCACCACGTGAAGTGGCCCCAAAAAGTGGTCCTAATGATGACCTTTCTGTATAACTCTCACAAGAAAACACCCACGCTATGTCCGTCCTCATCCGCGTGCGAATATTGACCTCGTTCGCCCTCCTGACGCCACTAGATGCCATCTGACGCACCTGCTTACCTCATGTCGTCGGCCCGCGGATAGCTTCCTCGAGAAGTTTTAAGCGCTACCAACTCCTCATTATTGTAGAAAAAACACACTGGTACTGGTAATAGTGAAAATCGATGCACTATGTACATGCTGTCCTACCTGTACACATGTGGGCCCCACGTAACCACCTGGCTAAAGAAAATGGGCAATCCTTTATTCGATGCACCATGCATGTGTATGTACATATGCGCAATCCCTTGCTCGAAAAAACTCCTGACATAATTTGCCCACCTCCTAGCCTGCTAGAGCATTCATGCTCAGCAGCAGCACTAGAAGATGCTCATTCCACCTGGATCAAAAGGCCAAAGGCATATTGCCTGATTCACAAGAAGAATCATAACACCACACCTACATTTGTGAACAATCAACCAAAATGCACCATAGGCATATCCAACTAACGCATCCGCCCTGTCTGGAGTTCCAAAAGCATAAATATTGCATGCCACATTCAACCCAACCGATAGAGACAACTCAAGTGACTCATCACCTGGCATCTTGGCTTCACCAGCCATAGCAACAACCTGCAAATCATGCACCCAAGTAGCTAAAATCATTGTGTGAAGGTAAAGTTGTTGATATCCAAATCACAAAAGTATCCCCGCAACACACATATCCCTAGCATAGGCATCCACATAGCTGAGATTGGACTCATATATGCCAAACCCCTTCTCATCATCATAAGCATACTCATCATCACACATCACTTTATCCACATCATAATCATGGCTAGCACCACTATCCATAGCTTCTAGCATGGGTTCATCAGTCCCCAAGAATACAGATCCCTGCTCTAAACCACAATCATGCTCATAAATTGGTTCAATCACTGCACATACATCAAAATATGGCTTCAAAATAGGCTCCACATCCAACAAATCCACAAAATGGCTCTCAACCTTGCCCTCTTCCCTAATTTCCAAGGAACTAGTATCCAAAGATACGTGCTCATCATCAATAACCTCGACCTCACACTCACACCCAGAATCACAAGGTACACAAGTAGCCAATGCATCCTCTTCAAGACTTTTCAATCCTGTATCCAAAGCATTACTCACCTCTTTAGGCTCTTCCATAAACCTGTCAACCTGCAAGACCTCTTTAGGCTTCACAATAGACCTTGGGAAGAAACGAGAAACATCATAGGATAGGCTAGTTTTCACCTGCTTATGCTTAACTTCATCTTCCATGCCAAATCCATCTTGCACATGCATACCTGTACTGATACCATGTTCCTCAAGACGCTTAAACTTCCATTCCTTGTGCTTTGCAATGCATACTGCATCCTCAAAAGACTCGGGCCTCTTCAACTCAACCTCGAACCGCAACCAAGGTGACAAACCATCAACAAAAGAACTTTTCTTCAATGAACAAGGGGGGGTCTCATCCTTAAGAGCAACACACCAACGAGTCCATAAATCTGTAAAACCGTGTACATAGGCATCAACACCTTGACAAGAACCTTGCTTAAGAGCATCGAGCTCATTCCATACTGCATTTGCATCTTCAAAAACTTGGAAACGCTCTAAAAAAGCTTCTATAAACTTGTCAAGACTCAAACCATAAGAAGAAGCCACTGCCTCTTGAGCTTCCAAATCCATGAACCAACCACGGGCCTCATCTTTCAAAAGCAATCCAAATAGCCTCAAAATCTTCTCCTCATCACACAAATTGTTGCTTATGCATGCCACCTCGACTTGCTCCAGAAAGTCTTCCGCATCTTCACCACTTCTTCCATAAAATTCCGGATAAGAGAAAGCCATGGCTACCCAAGTTACAATGCTTTGAGAACCCCTTCGAACACACGTGCAAGAACCCAAGACTTTTGACTACCCAATCCCTAGAAACTTCAATGGAGCTCAACTTTAGATAAGGACAAACACATGCACATCAAATGAGTTTTCATAGTTAATCATCGGAATGACAACAGGCAAAGGACATTCCAAGATCTCTCGTAATCTTCTTGGCCCGAACATAAAGACTATGCGCTGCTAGAAAAAAATCTTCCTCGACACATGAACATTGATCTGGATTCTTTGAGTTAAATGAAATGGAGTGAATTGAGGGCCATTTTGATCATCCATTAAAGCCAACCATGAAGCTCCCAAGAAGGCACACCTGACTTAACCTCTGATTTTGCCAAAATTTCAGCAGCATAACAGCATAAATGGCTTAAAAGACCAAAAGACCAGCCATCATAACTTGGAAAATTTTTGACAGAGCTTCCCCAGAAGTAGAGCACTGTGAACCCAAAATATAGACTGTATATGTATGCATAAACTGCCAACAATAGAACTCGAGCATCAAGTAGGAATCACTAATACATAGCCTATGGCGAGGTCACGAAAAGGGTGCTCCAGCCACCTGTATCACCGAAAGGATCTCCACATTTGAGAATCCCCCAGCTCAATAAAACCTCACGCTATCGACCCTCACACGAAGGCTAATGCAAATCGCATATAGTCAAGTCTCAGAAATGACTATCTTCCAGACCAAGTCTCAGAGATGGCTGGGACTGCCAAATACAACCAAGTATGGCTCCACAAATGCGTACAATGGCAATTTCCACAAGTAACGTACAATCCAGCAGACAATGCGCTCAAATAGGCGCCAAGTGATGCATTCCCACAACAACTGCAAGTGACATCACTGCTAGTATATCACTGTACTCCAGCTACCTGTACCTGTGTGAATCACCTATACCTGTACCTGTACCTGTCCCTGTAACCTGTAACCTGTAATCTGCAACCTGTAATCCCGAAGCTCGAAGCTCGAAGCAGAAGGTACTCGAAGAAGATCCTCAGTGGGGGCACCAAAAGAATGTGAGCGGGAGGAAAACACACACAGCGTCTCTATAACGACCCGACACACTCTTGGGAAGATACACACATACACACACACTATGGGGCACCACTCGGCTTACACAACACACCTGGCCGAGACAGGGAACACACCTCTGGAGTGAGAGGAGAGAGACTATCCACTTGCCCACTCCACACAGACACACACACACACACACACCCAAAAAACTCAGCTCAAAAGAGGAGAATTTCTGATGTTTAGATACAATTGAGCTTGGGCCAACACCAATGGGGCAAATAGCTCACACAATATGGGTAAAATAAGCCAGATACAATCACAAACTAGAGCAGAAACTTCGCTCATAGGAGAAACTTACATAGAAAAAAAGCAGGAAAAGAGTGAGGAATTTGGCAAAATGGACAGCGCCATCGCGTCCGGAACGGCCCAAAACCCCAGTCTACAATGTCAAAGTGCTCAAATCCGACCTCGGATGAGCAGTTTACGGCCAAAACAGGCTCCAAAATGAGCAAAAACACACCTGCGACTGTTCCTCCTCTCTTCTCCACGTTTTTTCTGGTCTTCTCTCTGTTTTTTCAGTTCCCACACTTAGCTTTTTTAGTTGGGCACCCTTGGCCTTTTAGATGACCTCAAACGGACCCCGAACAGGCCAAAAACTGACCTCGCAGTGCATAGTTGTCACCTTTTTGCATCATTCGTACACCTGGCACTCAGCTTTTTTCCAATAATGCATCTCGCCACCACGTGAAGTGGCCCCAAAAAGTGGTCCTAATGATGACCTTTCTGCATAACTCTCACAAGAAAACACCCACGTTGTGTCCGTCCTCATCCGCGTGCAAATATTGACCTCGTTCGCCCTCCTGACGCCACTAGATGCCATCTGACGCACTTGCTTACCTCATGTCGTCGGCCCGCGGATAGCTTCCTCGAGAAGTTTTAAGCGCTACCAACTCCTCATTATTGTAGAAAAAACACACTGGTACTGGTAATAGTGAAAATCGATGCACTATGTACATGCTGTCCTACCTGTACACATGTGGGCCCCACATAACCACCTGGCTAAAGAAAATGGGCAATCCTTTATTCGATGCACCATGCATGTGTATGTACATATGCGCAATCCCTTGCTCGAAAAAACTCCTGACAACGGTTGCGTTTTTTGTTAGAGAGAGAGAGAGAGAGAGAGAGAGAGAGAGAGAGAGAGAGAGAGAGAGAGAGAGAGAACCCTTTGCACTTCTCACTCCAACTTCTATACTTGGGTTTGATGTTCAGGAGAGCTGTCGGGAATTGCCCACATTGGTGAATGAGCACACATGCAAGTGATCAACCTCTACAGAGACTCTAACGATCAGGATCCCCAGTTGCAGCAGCAATGCCGACGAGATGAGGCCTCGCCATGGTGGAGGGAGAGAGAGAGAGAGAGAGAGAGAGAGAGAGAGAGAGAGAGAGAGAGAGAGAGAGAGAGAGAGAGAGAGAGAGAGAGAGAGAGAGAGAGAGAGAGAACCTTTCTGCTATGGCATGGAGTTGTGAAGAAAGGTAAGAAAAGCCTGAGACCTCTGCAGGGCATTGATGAAGAAGGTGTGTGTGTGTGTGTGTGTGTGTGTGTGTGTGTGAGAGAGAGAGAGAGAGAGAGAGAGAGAGAGCCGTTTCAATAGTTATGAAGAGTTATGCATGGCTAACGATAGGGCATTTTCTACGAAGCTGGGCAAAATTCAGAACTGGCATGTTTTAATTGTTGAACCTTCACAGCAAGGGGGGAGAGAGGATGGCAGGAGGAAGGATTTGCCAACACTTGGGAGCTTGAATCCTTCCCCCCGTTGTAAATAAAACTGGTGGCAAAAAGCCTCGTTTTCACCTTCCTCCTCGCCCCTCGTTCACAAGAGGCATCATCAAAATATGATTTTACATTCTAGCTTTTAGTATCAACCACTCAGCTATAGCCTAGTGGTGGGGTTGCAGCCCGTGAAGCCAATGGCTCAAGTTCAAACTCCATGCAGCGCAAATAACACTGAAAAGAGAGCAACAATAAGGAACTTCGGGGGGGGGGGGGGGGGGGGGGGGGGGGGGGGGGGGGGGGGGGGGAGAATTTTTCCGTAGGTCTGAAAAATGAGCTAGAAAAGTTTTGCCCAATGGGCTTTCTCCACAGAAGACAAACGCTACTTTCCTTTTTTTTCCTCTCCAAACTCACATATTGCGAGTAAATATATATTATAAAACCAAACAATTACATAAAATATGCGCTCAAATCAAGCCACAGATGCATAGAGTTCAAACACCCCACATACCAATCCAAAGATCGTGGCTTTTTACAGGGAAGTCACAAATGACCATTCAGGTTGCCACCATTGCAAACCCTCTCTCACAAAGCAAATAGTACCCAAAGTGGCCAGCAAAACAAAAAAAACTCAGAAAATACACCAGCACTTGATAGCCCACATGACCAAGAAGTCGAGGATCCAAGAACTATCAAAACCGAAGCAGCTATTAGTGACCGGCACCATCACATGGGCACTTCGCACCTGACCATCAAACCGGCCATCATCCGTCAAGTTCGCCAGAAGAGAGGAGATGCAGGCTGTCCCGACGAGCCAAGCACCGTCTTCAACACCAACCCACAGGAGAAGATCACTTGGTGCCACCAATGCATGCCACCTCTGCCACAGATCGCGTGCCTTGCCGATAGAACACAGACGAACGAGTTCCCATATTATAGCCCAGAACTCCAAACCTTTACGAAAACAATTTGGCCATCCGAATCCTCTTAGGAAAGAGGGGGGGGGGGGATGGCCTCTCCTGAACGAAGACATTGAGGGGAGATGGGAGGCCATGGCGACAATAAGGCAGAAACGGCCAGGAGCCCCTCCCCAAGGGCAAACCCTCGTTGCTCGGAGAGAGTTAGCTTCGCATCCCCCCATCAGCTCGAGCTGTTGCGTACTAAGAAGACTCACGCTCCTTTCGTTTTTGGCTTGCTAAAGGCCTTAGTGCACTATGGGTGAAGGTCGTTTAATTTTCATTGTTTGACAAGTGTCCCCAAAGAGACTTAAAGGTTTTGTGAATAAAAAGAAATCAGAGTCTTCTAAATGCTATTTTCTAAAGTTGCATTCACCTTTTTGGATTAAAAAGTATATTCATAGTAATTTGATCCCATGATCCAAAGTATTTTGTAAAGATTTATTTCACTAATTTTTTTTGTTATTTTTTATGTTTATTAATTTATCTTTTCTTATGAAAAAGCACTAGAATATTTTTTGTTTTAATTTTTAATTTTATTGTTTTATTTTACTTCCCTCTCATTTTGTTTTGTTTCAAAATGTTGATGTGCAATGTGTACCTTTCACATTATTTAAGTGAAAGCCCTTCGTAATATATAATCCATTTGTGATTATATATGTATAATAGACAATACAATTTTATATTAAAACAAAATAAAAATTCCATGTGATTGTAAGCACATATTTAAACTTACTCTCCCTCATCTAGCTTTAACTTAGCAAGCCTTTGTGCCTCCTCACTTTGTTCCTATTGTTGCTTCGCTTGAACCCAACCTTATTTCCACTAGCTCGTGCGACCCACCTCCGACGTGTCTCGTTCGTTCTTACCAACGCTACGTGTGTGTGTGTGTCTTTATTTATAATATCTCTCATGAGTGCCATCAACTATAATCTTTCATCAACCTTGGTGCTATCTTTAAGCGTTGCCCACTCTAGCATGGGCATACAACTAACTATATAGGCCTTTTATTCCTAGTTGGCAACCTCCAATGTAGGCATTACAGGAGGTTTTTTTATGTCAACATAAGGATGGCCAGCTCTCAAGCAAGCAATCCGGTGGATTAAGGCTCTTGCATGATCAAAGCTCATGCTCTCTTTTAGCTAGACCAGCCAATATAAACCCCTCCCTAATGTCTCTCTCTCTCTCTCTCTCTCTCTCTCTCTCTCTCTCTCTCTTACAATAACCACTATGGCATTAAAAAGCATCTTATCCTCATCTTATCCCGTATAGAAGCAAATTGTGTTTCCTTCCTTTCAATAGCAAGCAAAACAGAACAATGAGAAAATTTCCACCATATGCTCATAGACTATATCCATAGCTATTGGGTGTTTTTTTTCAGTACATCCATAATATTGTATACAAACTTAGCCTGTTTTAAAATCAAAGATTCCTTCTTCTTGAGTGACAACTATCAGACGTTTTCTATCGATACATCCATAATAACTTAAACAACTTAGCCTAATGTAAAATTGAGGATTCCTTCACAAAGGATTGGCCAAGCCTCATATCAAATATAGCTACCAACATATATTGCTTACCAACTCAAAGATTGTGTATAGAGTAAGGATGGGTTTAGAAGGGGCGGAGGTAGAGAGAGAGAGGCAGCTGCAAGGGTCCTTGTTGGCACGAGCACATTGGAAAATCGATACTAAGTGTAGATATTGCCTTGCCGTTGAACATATGTTGAAATCACCTTGACAACGTGGTAGCCTTTCATCAAGTGCAAACTGCACTGCAAGCATGAAAGTTAACCAAGGAACATTTAATGCTCTTTTGCCACTTCACATGCACACACGCCCAACAAGGAAAAAGTATTATATCCCAAGGTAGCTGCTGCAAATGAACATGGTTTTGCAACGGACACATGATCGCAGCCTTGTCTTAGTATCCAATGCGAGGAGCTCCTCCATCAAGTAGCTCTGTATCACTCATCAAGGTGCAATTATGCAGTTATCCATTTGGTAAAGCTTATGGAGCTACGTTGTTTGTGGGAGTAGGTGCATAGGGAATTCAAGATGTGTAATAGCTAGTTGGCAAGGGTTTGTAAGCAGGTTGGGCATGCTGTGTGTAGCAAAGAGATTCACCAGAGGTGTTAGCGATGGACGTTTTCATACCTATAGAGAGCTCAACGGGGTTGTTCACCCTACGGGTTGGTCCTACAAAGATTGATAGTGTAATCACACAACTTCAGAAGAGTTGCTTGTGCACGCGTGCGCGCGCACACGCACACACACACGGAGAGAGAGAGAGAGAGAGAGAGAGAGAGAGAGAGAGAGAGAGAGAGGGGGGGGGGGGGGGGGTATCATGCCAGCCATTTCTAGGCTCGAAGTGTCTTGAGGAGGAAACATTGGATTTTGATGGGAATGCTCGCGAACCTTTAATCATAGTAGCTACCACACAACAGCTCTGTGAGTCTTGACCGATTCACTTTTGCCGAGAGGCTGAATTTTGAAAAGAAGACAGAAGGGATGTTGGGAGGGGAAATTGGCGAATGCCAAAAGTGGCCGAACCTAGCAAGTACGTGGTCTCTCTCTCTCTCTCTCTCTCTCTCTCTCTCTGCTGCTCAAAGAGCATTGCCTGAGCAGCCGTCGGCAAGGGGTGGGTAGGAGCCAGCTGGATAAAGGAAACACCACCACATGTCAAGGGAGGGCTCGAAAATTCATCCCCCTTTTATAATTACTAGTACAACACCGTCGCCTTTGGCAAAGGCACTGCCTCCGGCAGTCTGTGCAGATTTTCTAGCTATGTGTACAAAAGCATCACCTTCAACAAGAGTGTGGCCTCCGTCGACATCCACATATACTACTATAGGAATTTTGTGCTTTTCCACAATATTGGCTATGAAGGGCTTTTCCGCATCCTCACCTTGTCTCATGTTTGAGTCAAACCTGTCTGGGACTGATCTCACCTTTTCCATATTTGTTTTAACTTGATCACCTTCACCTACTTCAATAGCCCTTGTGTCTCCTCTCAATTGGCTCCAACGTGCTAATCCTTTGCAATGATGCTGCCCTCCTATGACAACACTTGTTGCACATTGAATCTTGTAATGAGCATATGGGGCTGTGCTAAGGATATCTATTGTGCCTTCCTACGTGGACACAACCCACCCCGTTCAAGTCCCTTGGTGGTTTCTCCCCGCATCATCAATAGCACCACAACGCATGTCATTGACAACTGTCTGCTGCAGCAGAAGGTAGGTGCACAAATCATTCCATGCTGCTCACCGCCTCACAAAATGTCCTCGAGAGAAAAAATCAGGTTGATGCGGCTAACTGTGTGATGAATCCTACTTTCACGCAATAGCCATGGCGGATGGAATAATTTGATCCATGTCATTAGTTTGTACGCTGCGGTAGATCCTTGAACGTATATGCGGAGTTTTTCAACCAAAAACGCCTCCATAGCCCCCCCCCCCCCCCTGTGCCCACCCCCCATCTGATCTCTCAATCTCTTTGTACCTCACTACTATTCGTTCGCTACCTCACATCTACAATATGGCGATCTAGTTAGCCATGACATGCGTGAAACTACTGGGTGAGATGGTGAGAATGTGCTCCAATGGATTGGGGTGTTGGACGGTTTAATTTAGGTGGATACCCAACAGCATGTGGTGTGAAAGGTGTACCAAATCGAGTCGCAGCTCCGCCTTGCTTCACACTACTTGCACCGCCATCATTGAGCACACAGTCCTCCCCCCCCCGGGCCAATCAATGCTCCAAAGAAGCTTGACGGGGGGCACAACTGAAGCTGAGGCACTTAGTGATGCATGGAGCTCATGCTGAAAATATCATGCATTATGAGCAAAGTGCAAGTTTTCGCACAGGTAGTATATGGCCACGCGTTTTTGTATGTATTAGAGATGTGTGTAAGAGAGAGAGAGAGAAAGAGAGCTTCATTACCCGCAAAAACACCAACACTAATGCGTAGCTAGCTAGCTGTTATATTCTTCTTCTCTCTCTCTCTCTCTCTCTCTCTCTCTATGTGCGCTACTGCAGACTCAACATTCAAAAGCTTTGACCAAAGGGTGTGTTCGTTGGCATCTGTATCCAAAAATGGCAAAGAATCCAGAGCAGACTGCGCAGGAACAGAGAGCAAGATACCAAAGCTAGAGAGAGAGAGAGAGTTATAATTGTTGGTTCTATTGTATACTCAAGCATGTAGCATCGCCTGCTCTCTTTCGGGTCGAAAGACGGCATAAGATGATCCAGGCACGACTGTGAGTGTGAGGGGGGAACCAAAGCCGATGCTGGATGTTGAAGTGTGAAATAGAGTTGCGAAGCGAGCAAGGGGCATGACACAATCGGGACGGAGTAGGGTTGCACTGCCATCTCCAACAACACATAGAAGGCGCTTTAGATATGGAAATGGATTGAGAGAGAGAGAGAGAGAGAGAGAGAGAGAGAGAGAGAGAGAGAGAGAGAGAGAGAGAGAGAGAGAACGCTTTGCACTGCTCACTCCAGCTTCTATACTTGGGTTTGATGTTCATGAGAGCTGCCAGGAATTGCCCACATTTGGTGAATCAACACACATGCAAGTGATCGACCTCTACAGAGATGCTAATGATGAGGAGCCCCAGTTTCAGCAGCAATGTCAGCGAGATGAGGCCTCGCGATGGTTGTGTGTGTGTGTGTGTGTGTGTGTGTGTGAGAGAGAGAGAGAGAGAGAGAGAGAGAGAGAGAGAACCTTTCTGCAATGGCACGGAGTTCTAAAGAAAGGTAAGAAAAGCCTGAGACCTTTGTAGGGCGCTGATGAAGAGAGAGAGAGAGAGAGAGAGAGAGAGAGAGAGAGAGAGAGAGAGAGAGAGAGACGTCTCAATAGTTATGATGAGTTATGCACGACTAACGATAGGGCGCTTGCTACGAAGCTGGGCAAAATTCAGAACTCGCATGTTTTAATTGTTGAACCTTCATGGCAAAGGGGGAGAGAGGATGGCCGGAGGAAGGATTTGCCAACACGTGGCAACCTGAATCCTTCCCCCCCGTTATAGATACTAGTACGGTCGGTTGCCTTCGATGGCCTCTTTTTTTTTCTCTCTCCCTCTTTATTGCGTGCACAGGGGCTTCTTTCAATTTGGAGTTTAACTTCGTGTCTAAGATTTTGACACGAGTAAATGGTTCCCCCTTCCGCCGCCTTCCGCCATATTATGTTAGTTTAGATAGAAGGTAGTATATATATATACCCGATCAGACAATGGCGCTCGCAACCAGCTGCTGTTTACCTACACACTGCCGAGAGAGCTTAGGAGAAAAATGAATTAGTTCCCGGAACGCCATATTTGGCGACCTCAAACCTCCGCCCAGCAAGGATATGGCGTGCGCTGCAGATTAGCTGTGTGTAAGCGTGTAGCAAAGAGCGATGGAGCTACCAGAGGATATTGTGGGTCGGATCTTGAGCAAGCTGCATCCCTTGGAGGCGGTGAAGGCGAAGCTTGTTTGCAGGACTTGGAGGCGGCTCATTCCTACTTTGCGCGTGCCCTCCTGGGCTTTGGGCTTTGCCATTGATTCCCCCTGCTCCTCGCCCACTCTGTTGTACGCAGACCTGTCTTGTTCTAGATGGATGCGCTTCCCTCTACTCGACGAGCCTGCATCCCTGCTTGCCATCGCCGGATCCTTCCTCTGCCTCTCCACCACCTCATCTTCAAAGCCCCATGTCACACAGCTCCATCTGTTGAACCCCCTTACGCATGCGCATGTGTGCATCCCCCCTTCCCATTCTCGGGTTGCACCCTATCTCGTAGGGCTCTTTACAGGCTCTCCTATCAGCGGCTTCAAGGTTGTCATCGCAGGGAAGAAAGCTATAGCTGATCGAAGCAGGCCTTTTGATATGGATCTTGATCTTCCCGTTCAAGTCTTTGATTCTGCAAGTTTTTCTTGGAGAAGAGCAGGATCGGTGCGTAGTGCCGCTCCTGAATATGCTAGTCCAGTCTGCATGGGAAATCGAATTTACTGGCTTGCACGAAGAAGCTTCAGAAGACATGTGCTTGTTTTTGATGCAGTGGATGAGAGCTGGAGTATGCTGGGTCTGTCATGGCCGCAAGAACTATTCCCCTTTACTTTGTGGGCATGGGATGGGCACCTCTACATGGCTGGAGAGCTCTCAAATGCTTTGACGGTATGGAAGCTCGCCATAAACAAATGTGAGTGGCAGATGTACACACGCATTCCATCAAATGTTGTTGATGTTGATCATTTCTGTGGAACGAAGGATGTTGCAGGCCACGGCCATTTGCTGTGCATCATGCTGGTATGGGCGAGAAAAGGCGTTGTTTATGACCTCCACTCAGGTATGGTTTCATGGCTTCCATATTGTCCAGTCAGCTCTTACAGTTGGGGAAATGTGCATCCATACATGCCGGGTTTCTCACAGCTATGATGAAGAACAGTTAGTGTATACACCCTGAATATGCAATGTTTACTGATGTAGAGAATTTTTCGCACGTTGATGTGCAGGTTGTTAGTGTCGCCTACTGTGTTATGTGAGGCTGCCTGTGCAATGTTCTCTGGTACAAATATAGGGCTTTGGTGCTTCTTCAGGGCACATAATGCACGACACACTCTCATGTTCACGTATGGTGAGAGAGCCACTCTTTTATTTGTAGCACTTGCAGATTATCTAGTTCCTGTCATATATGCTTCCATATCTTTCAAGAGGTTGGCTTTCAGCATCCATATATATATTTTTTGCTGCTTCAGGCACGACCAAGTTTTCCACGTGTGCAGTGCGTGGTATGATTCAAATTTTCTGATTTTTCACCCTTTTATTAAAAGAGTTAGCCATATGGGCCCCATGTTTGTTAATTCTTTCTTTGTGAAGGCATACCACGATTTTCTGCGCTGCAATTGATAGGTCTCAGTTCCCTGTTAATGAATGCTAGCCCATAGATGCCTGTAATGAGGGTTTTCATTTGATTCTCTAAATTGGACAGTGTGCTCTAGAGGCATTCCCTCTATAATCCTCCTTGTCGGCCATTGAAGGTATAGATGGACCATCATGCTTCTTCTAGAGCAATCAAAAGTTCATTATTAGACTGATTAGTCTAGACCTTACCTTGAGAGTGCGCTTAGATATCATTGGACTCGGCTGGGTGTCTAACAATGTGGTAGTAACTAGTAAACCGAAAGAGATTGGGTGTGTATGGTGTGGAACATAGTGTATGGTGTAAAGTGCGAGCTTTGTCCTAAAGTGTGAGTCAAGGAGAGGAGAGTGGATTTATCCCACATACTGTGGAGCAAGGCTGTAGAGCTACTTAAAGCTCATTTCTTGAACGAATAAACAACTTCATTTTGCACTATATGCTTGTTTATGGTGAGCTTGTGTTAAACTAAGTCAAATACTCAAGATTGTGTTTATGAGTCCAAGCTAATTCTATCTTGGAACCTAATTCACTTAAGTGATAACCTTGCTTACACACACACTCACACATTGAAGCTATGTTTCTCTTTCATCCACCATAGCTAGCACGATCCAATTCTTAACATTTGGTATCAAAGCCATGGTGTGCTAGCTAGAATTTTGATTATGTATTAGTATATGTTAATCATTAGCATCTCCATTAAATCGATTAGCATTTTATTATTACGATCCATTAACATTTTTCATAACTAGTTGCATCTCATTAATTAGGCACTAATCTTCCCAAGAGGCCACTACCCTCCATGGTTAGATAGGCTTGATTAGGGAGAAGATTAACATCCGATTTTTTGCATTTCTAGTCATTTTTGTGTCAATTTTCTAGTTGTTTGCATCTTCAATTAATCTCGTCGATTTTGCACTTATCAAGCTTTAATCAACTCATCTTGAAGCTTTTCTCGCAAGCTTCCCATAGAGCCTTCAAGCTTTGCAAACCGAGCCCGAGAACTCCATTAAAGCTATCTTCAATTTTGCCTAAAAATAGGTGTGTGTGTGTGTGAGAGAGAGAGAGTTTGTGTGAGAAAGGGACTGCCGAACCAAGGATAAGATTTTGTTTTTTTAAGGTCTATTACATTCAAGGCACATGGGTCACTTGCATCGACTCCTAAACTTGGAAAGGTGGTTGTGGGCTCAATTTGTTGTGACTATTTTTGGAGAGCTTACTGGATGGACTTGAAGGTTGCATTCAAATCAATTTTTTGTGGAGCTGGCAGGTCCGCAAGGAGGGAATATCACCTCGGCTGCCCACAAGCAGACGGACTTGAGCTGTGCGGTGAGTTGCAATCCAATCCTGCAGCGGGTCCGTTGGAGAGTAGTCACACACAGGAAATTTTTCGGCTTGCCTCCGCCTGCCCGACGAGCTACCCCTGATGTCCGGTTGTGCCCGCGCTTGCTCTTTTTTTCCCGGCTTACCCGACCTCTTGGGTCCCCCTTCCCACGCCTATTGAGGCTCAACCAAGCCACTGCTTGGGACACATTCCCGCGTTGCTCCGAGCCTCAAAAGCTATAGTCAAGCCCATTGTCCCGCGGTCCTACCCGCTGTTCGAACCACCTATTCTTGGCCTTGCTTATCTTCCCATGGGCCTCGAGTTTCAATTAAGCTGCACATCCCACATAAGTAAAAAAGGCCCATGATCAGAGGTTGTTTTCGCCTACAAAGAAGCCAAAGCAACTAAAGCATTCCTACAAAAGGACAAAACTCCTTTAAGCATCGGAAGAAAATTCAATGAGCTTCACCGCGTAAAGCAAAGAACATTACCTCCTTGTGAAGAGGGGCTTCACCGACACGATGGTAAAGAGGAGCTTCACAAAAAGGGGGATCTCTCTCTCTCTCTCTCTCTCTCTCTCTTACAATGAACCCTTAAAATTTGCAGTTGAGCACACAAATTTACAAATAAATTTTTCTATCATCAATTGTGCTCGTGTAAAGAGGCAGACACTGGCTAGGAGAGTCTCCATAGCTAAGACCCCTCTATCAGCACAAATGGGGGACAAGGGAATAGAGAAATTCAACGAGGAGGGATTTCATACTTGGCAATGAAGTTAAGAGGCTACCTTATGAAAAAATGTTTGTGGTTTGTTATCAGCACTGCCTTAGCCGAACCCGATGGAGTGTACACTAGGGCATCTACACTCATAGCAAGTGCACATAATTTGACCAAAGATGAACAAGCATTGGGAATCATCATCACCTCCTTGCATGACAACTACGTGCATTTTGTAGATGAATGTAAGTATGCACATGATGCCTGGCATGTCCTAAAAAGTAATTTTGGAGCTAGGGCCAAAAGAAGCAAAGTTAGTCTTAAAAGACAGCTTTACAAAGTTACTATGATTGAAGGGGAGGACATTGCTAGTTTAGTGAATAGGCTCAAGAGCATTGTCACGCAGCTCACTTACATCCAGGTTGAAGTACCAGAAGATGACAAAGTGGCCATACTATTAAGTGCACTTCCACCATCTCATGACCACTTAGTCACAATTCTTGAAGAGAAAGAACGAGCACCACCATTCCAAGATGTCATCAACTCAGTCCAAGCAGAAGAAAGAAAGCAAAGAGGTTCACTCACCTCATCATGAGGAGTTTTTATCGCAACATCTTCAAGGAGAAGGCATTCGCCATCAACATCGACAAACGAAAGAAAGTGCAACAAATGTGGTAGGAAGGGACACCCTCCTTCTCGGTGCTACTCAAGTGGAGGTAGTAGCAGTGGAGAAAACATCAGCAGTAGAAGCAACAACAGAAGCAACGAAGGCAAGAGATCTGACAGAGGATCAGCTCACATAGTAGAAGACAAAAAGGACGAAGACGAGAGCAACGTTGTCTTTTATGAAGACCCATTTTGAAGATGCAGACTCTCTACTTGTAGGGGAGGACTTTTTTTTTCCTGTGTGGATACCAGTTTATCATCCTGTGTGGACATCACCATCCTTTGTGGATTTCTCCTGTGTGGATATCACCATCCTATGTGGATTTTGTTAGCCTGTGTGGATCATGTATCTTCAGTATCTTGTCTTAGTCAAAACCTCAAGGGGAGGATTGTAAAGTGTTAGCTTTGTCCTAAAGTGTGAGTCAAGGAGAGAAGGTGGATTTATCCCACATACTGTGGAGCAAGGCTGTAGAGCTACTTAAAGCTCATTTTTTGAATGAATAAACAACAACTTCATTTTACACTACATGTTTGTCTATGGTGAGCTTGTGCTAAGCTAAGTCAATACTCAAGATTGTGTTCATGAGTCCAAGCTAATTCTATCTTGGAACCTAATTCACTTGAGTGATAATCTTGCTTACACAAACACTCACACATTTAAGCTATGTTTCTCTTTCATTTACCATAGCTAGCACGATCCAATTCCTAACATATGGCCTGTCCACGTCAGTAGTTTATTGAGAGTCTCTTTATCTTGGCCGGCTGTCTAGAAGTTGGGGACCTTTAGTGGTCCTAATCCTCGAGGGGTTTCCATGTCACCAAACTTGTGACACACCCCCGTCTTGAAAGAAGAGTAATCTTCATCGATTAGATCTCAATCCAATTCTTTAGCAGACACTGCCTTTATACATACATGCTAGGCAAGTATGCAATTGATTGACTAGAGAGGAAAAGAGGTGAGCCTCTGCTGCTACCATCTAGGAATACTGTCTGTGGAAAAAGAAATGAATTCTTGCTATGTAACTAATAGAAATCCTGTTGAGCTTGCTTTAGTCATTTAAAGAGTTTCTGGTTTCAGAAAAGAATGTGTGTTTCATGTGGGCTTTTAGTATCATGTGTGAGCCAATTTGACACATTGATTGGAGAAAGTGGTAAAAAATATATGAAATGGTGTGTGCAAATGGCTTGTGTATAGTAACTTGAGTGCAAAAATGAATTGCACATGTAAGGGCAAATATTCTAGGTGGTGCCGATGCCTCAAGATGACAATTTTCTAACATTAGAGGGGCGTTCCATCTTCAATATGTTGGGAGAAGAGAGTCCTAAGCTCATGAGAACTTTCACATCTGTTTGGCAAAATTATTAGTTTAAGAAAACACAACTTCGTGAAATTGATCCGAAGGAGCTTCCATAAGGGGCCAAAGCTCTAACTTGCACTCAACTTTGATGGAGGAAGAGAAAGTAGTCCTATAATTTGTGAGAAGAATTACATTCCAAACATAACTAGTGATCAACTAAACTACTTGTAGTAAAAAATCTCCAAAAATTTTGCCAAATCAAAGAGCTCTGTTGAGAGGGGCAAGCTATGCCTTACTAATTAGATTCATTGGAAGAGGATTAATGTATTGCTTTTGGGACTTTGAAAAAAGTAAAGACCAAACATATATACTTAGTAATAACTGATAGCTGATCTCCAAGTGTCAACATGCTCCATTCAAGATAAGTATCTGGTAAGGGTATCACCTTGTGCATAGTCAACACCTTAGTCAAGAATACTATGAAGGCATGGGTCCACAATATTTCTCAAGCAGTTTTACACATACTTCTTATGACATGAAAATTCCCATTTAGAATGAACTTCCAAACCAAGGGAATAGTGGAATATTTTAGGTCATAGAAAAATAATACAATTTTAAATAAATTGGAAAATTTCAATTTTCCAAATGCTAAATTGACATGTTAAGATCGGGTTATTCTACTATTTTTAAGCTCAATTTGTTCTTAATCTAGATAAGATGTTATGATTTTAGCACCCAAATTTTATTTAATTTTATTAATTTTTATAAGCAAACTTCCAATATAGGTTTCTGCAAAAGGATTCTTATCAGATAAATGCTTTAAAAAATAAATCAAAGCTCATAAAGATGGATTCTAAAAAAACTAAGGTGTCACAAAACACCAAATGATGTGACTACTTAGCAACATACAGATTGATTATGTCGACCAAAAATATTAATATCTAAACACAAAGAGTACCAACAACTCTTATCATAAAATTGGTCACCTTAATCTCAAGTATGAGAAAATAGCTCGTCCCAATTTTGAAACACTATCAAGTTTCAACTACACTATAGTACGTACACCACCCAAATTAATATTTGACAATTAAAGAATCTAAAAAATATTATCGAGTATCCTATGGTCCTAAGACCATAACTTGTCCTCTATGGTACCTGTAGTGCCATTTAGTGTCAAAAAAGAATATACGTTTGTGCCAAAGAATCTATATTAACATGCCACATTTTCATCAATACACGTTTTAAAACTTCAATCAAGCTTGTAGACATGATGTTTCAAAAACTTTAATACATGCTTTAAAACTTCAATAAAACTTCTAGAGATGGTCTCTCACAAAAGCGAGGTGTTTAAAAACACCATAGTTGTGACTAATAAGCAGCCTATGAATTGATTACACCAAATCTGTATGGGTTGTGCACAAAGATTACCAATAACTCACTTTATTAAATTTATGGTCTTTATCTAATGTACAACAAAGTACTAAGTATAAGGAGTATAGTATCCTCAAGATAGAGGGTGTTCAACAAACACCATTTTGGTGGCATCACCTCAGAAAAGACAAGTACTAAGAAGAAAACAATAAGAGCTTCAAACAATAAGATTAACAATGTTACTTAAATTAGAGATGTCTCCTCACAATAGGGTGCACTTCATAAATCCAAAATTTATGATTTTTGAAGCTATTTCTTAAATGTAACTTTTTCTTTTGTTTGAAAGATGTTGGTAGCTGATTAAACCATTGTTCTGCTTTGAATGAGATATTAGATGTAATCTGAGAAGAAACTCTTCTAATTTATGACATTATAATAGCAAACTTTTTTAAAACACCCCCTAGAATGATTTAAAAAAAAACAATTGAATAATTTCACTCAAACTCATATGATCATGTGATAACAAATCAAAATCTGTTTAACAAACAATGTAATGGAATTTGCCTATTCAATTTGAGAATAGCGGAATTTAATGAGAGTACTTTCAAGAAATGATTTTGTGAGCATAACGGGTAGACATAATTGAAGATAGCAACATAATCATAGCAATTAGTTAACTTGGCATAGACAATACTTTTGCAAGAGAGAGAGTTTAGAGAACATGACAACAATTGAGGATCGGATTTATGTGGAGCCGGTCCCCCCTCCAATAGGCATTTGTATTATGATTTCTCCCATAAAGAGAGACTTGTTACAATACAGTCTTTGTGTTCATTGTGACCTAGGTGATGCCATGAAGATGGAAGGCTTCATGCACCACAAACATAACATAAACTTGAAGAAAGCTTTAACTATCCCAAGCCTCAGTCCCAAGACCTCAAACACCTTCGAAGGTGGAGAGAGCTAGTAGGGAATGAGGGTAGGGAAGAGGAAGAAGAAACATTTCGTAGGAGAAAGAATTAGTTCCTCACTTATCATACTCTTGTTGCTAGCATACATAATAGCATAGTAATGAAGAAGAAGGATATGGCAAGCTTAAGCATTGAAGCATGGCTCTTGGTTGGATTTGCACTCCATAGCCAAGAGTGTTGGTGTAGGCTCTCAACCTCTACTTGCTTGGAGAGGGAGCTCTTGCACTTTGCATATTACACAATGAGAGTGCTTGTGAGTGTGTGTGGGTGAGTATACCCCCTAGGCACCCCCCTAGCTTGCTTGGGTCGACCCCCCCTTGTAGCTCATGCCTGAAGCTCATTGGACCCTTCCAGGCCTAGCCAATCACAAGCAAGAGCCATTACAAGCAACATGGGTAGCCTTGGGACAAGTGTCCCCCTTTCCCCTTTGAGAGAGAGGACTTGATAAATGCTAAAACAATTAGATAATTCATGTAATTTATCATTGGACCCCTTTGAAGCCTAGCCAATAGGCTTCAAGCAACACATGAAGGTAACATGGGTAGGGGCCTGACATGTGTCATTGCTGCCTCTTCAAGTTGGGCTTCCCTTGTGTGTGTGAGTGGGTATTCTCTCTCTAGCCCCTAGGAAAAGGGCTCGCCCCCCCTCTTGTAGGAATGCTTTTGACTTTTAGGTGATCAAGCACCTTACTTACCAAGCATGACAAAGCACTTGAACTAGGGGGTGTTCCCACAAGCATCTCAGGCAAGCTTCTCAAGGCACCTCAAGTACTTTAATCATGCAGCAAGTCAAGCACCTCAAGCATGGAGCCAGTCAAGCACCTCAAGCATCTTAATCAAGCACCTCAAGCATGAAAAACACCTCAAGCATGACAAGCACCTCAAGCATGACAAGCACCTCGAGCTTGGGCCGGGTTCCCACCTCAAGCTCAGCCCTAGCTTACTTAAGGTCAAAGGACTTTTACACACATTTATTGGAGGTCTTCAATGAAGCTAACCCTAAGGTCTTATGCTCCATTGGTTAGCCTTGCTCTTTGATAGACCATCTCCCTTTTGGGCCCCTTTACCATTGGCCCCGTGTTGAGATAGATCTATAAGCACATACCTATATCTTAACACTTGTTCCCGTTTATTCTCCCACATTAAGTGATCAATTCAATATGAGAAAATCATTTGGGTTAGTTAGATATTAGATTTTATGACATTACCTCTCTCTTGAAATCATAGTCGTCCTCGACTATGAGGTAGAAAAGATAAAGTCTTAGTCATTAGTCAATCGTACTTAGCGGGTAAAGGATCCCTTTTTACCCTATGACATCTTTCCAAGATGGATGACTAATCCATTTGGTGCTTGGGAGACATAGCTGCCGCAAGCATGTCTGCTCTTTAGTCCATTTTATTCTCCCAAAGTAGAGTGACAAATTCTACTTGGTGTTTGAGAGACGTCGTCATCACAAACATGATTCTAAGCATGCATACTAGTTAAATTTTGTGCACAATTAAAAAGAGGACTAGTCATATAAGACAAAAACATGAGTTATTTAAAAGAAATTTGTACATTTGCTTACTCTAATGTAGCATTGTAAGCATTGACAAGGTTCATACTATCCTTAAGTTGTACTCCTTGCATCCATTTAGCATCTTCAAAAGGATAATTTTTGAACTTAATAAGATACCGTCGGATAATCTTACCATGTCGTAGTACCTTTGTCTTCATGCTGAAGGATAGCTTCGGGTTGTAACACCTCTTCTTGGTCTTCAACTTCGGGAGGGTCTTCAATAATTGGTTCAATTGGTGGCTCTCCTTTGTAGGGCTTAAGTAAGCTTACATGAAAGGCATTGTGTATAAGCCAATGGTTGGGCAACTTGAGTTGATAAGCCGTCTCATTGATAGGCTTCAAGATTTGGAAAGGACCATAGTATCTTTTTGCTAGTTTAGCATAATACTTTTGATGGCCCGTAGGATTTTTGCCCGTCGTTTGCCTTAATCGAGCCTTAGGAAACTTGAGTAAGACCCAATCATTTTCTTTGAACATTAAGGCTCTTCTGTGCTTATCAGCAGCAGCTTTTTGCTTTTGTTGAGAGATGGCTATAGCCTCCCTAATCTTTTGAAAAGATTCTTGTAGGTCACGGCTATACTCATCGGCGACGAAGATTTTCCCATGTACTTTCAGTAGCAAGGGACTTTTAGGTCTTCCTTCTATGATCTCGAAAGGTGCTTTTCCCGTAGAAGTATGTACAGTATTATTGTAGGCATACTCTACTAGCGGTAAATACTTTTCCCATTGTGAGCGTTGATCTACTTCGGTAACATAAGTCTTGAGTAGATCGAGTATCGTAAGATTGGCTATCTCACTTTGGCCATCCGTTTGTGGGTGATAGGCAGAAGAGAAATTCAATCTTGTTCCTAGATTTTCAAAGAGACCTTTCCAGAAATTACTGGTCATTCTAGGATCTCTACGATGGATGTCGGTAATCCATGGTGTTTGAAAATCTGAGATATGAAGAGAGTTGCCATTTGATGTGCCTTAATAGTCTTTTTGACAGGAATAAAATGTGCTTGCTTGCTAAACCTGTCGACTATTGTCCATATTCCTGTATTCCCATGGATAGACTTGGGTAATCCAAAGATGAAATCCATGGATATACTCTCCCATGGTGAATTTGGAATAGGCAATGGCTGGAGTAATCCAGGTTGCTTCCCTCTATCATACTTGGTCTTTTGGCATACTACACATTTTGAAACATACTCTTGTATGTCCACTTTCATGGTAGGCCAATAGAAATACGTCTCTACTCCTCGGAGAGTAGGTTGAATACCTCTATGCCCTGCATATGGAGGAGCATGGGATTCATACATAACCTTCTCACGAAGGGAATGGGTAACACATAGCCTATTTCCGTGAAGAAGATAACCATCCTGCAAGGTGAATGGTTCCTCTTTCTTCCCCAAAGCAAGGGCTGACATTATGTCTCTAAAGTCAGGGTTAGTAGCATACTCATCTATCATAGAGGATAGATCATTGTGAGTAGCTATAGACACCGCATTAACTTTTGGTCGTCGTGAAAGTGCATCGGCAACTTGATTGTGCTTACCAGCTATGTGAGCAATATGAAAATTAAATTGCGAAAGAAAATTTGCCCACCTCATTTGTTTGTCAGAAAGCTTGGTTTGCGTCATGAAATACTTGAGACTTTGGTGGTCGGTTTGTAGGATAAATGGAGTCCCCAATAGGTAGTGCTTCCATGTGTCTAGGGCATGTAGAATAGCTAAAAGCTCTTTCTCATAAATGCCCAAGACTCGTTCATCACCATTGAGCCTTCGGCTCTCATATGCTATGGCATGCCCTTCTTGAAGCAAAACCGCTCCAAGGCAATCACCACAAGCATCACATTGGACCTCAAAGGGCTTTGAGAGATCCGGAAGCACGAGGACTGGTTGGGAAGTAAGCTTCTCTTTGAGTTTTTCAAAAGCATTTTGCTCCTTAGCAGTCCATACAAACTTAACGTTCTTCTTGGTTAAGTCGTGTAGTGGTCCTGCCACTTGAGAGAATTTTGCTATGAAGCGTCTATAGTATGCACACATACCAATAAAGCTTCTTAGCTCATGTAGATTCCTTGGGTTAGGCCATGATTTTATTACCTCTAACTTTGATGGATCCATACGAATACCATCGTGAGAGATAATATGGCCTAGATATTGAATCTCTTGAAGGAAGAATTCACTTTTCTTTTGGTTGAGAAAAAGTTTGTTCTCCCTCAAGGCTTGAAAAATCACTTGAAGATGTTGCTTATGTTCCTCCAAAGACTTGGAGTAGATGATGATATCATCGAAGAACACTCCAGTGAATTTTCGATATGGTCTAAAAAGTTTCTCCATCAAACGATTGAACGTAGCTGGTGCATTAGTCAAGCCAAAAGGCATGACTAGATATTTATAAAGACCAAAGGTTGTGCGAAACGCGGTCTTTAAGATATCCTCATCCACTATCCTTATTTGATGATAGCCACTCTTAAGGTCAATCCTACTGAAGTAGGTAGAGCCTTGTAGCTTATCAAACAGATCTTCTACCCGAGGTACGGGAAATCTGTTTTTAATAGTGATATGGTTTAGTGCTCGATAGTCCACACACATACGGTATGTACCATCTTTCTTTTGCACTAAAAGGACTGGAGAACAAAAGGGAGAGGAACTAGGCCTCACCATCCCTTTGTCTACCAGCTCTTGTACTTGCCTCATGATCTCCTCTTGTTGAGCTTGTGAGACTCGATAAGGAGGTTTGTTAGGCGGTGAGCTTCCTGGAAGGAGCTCAATACGATGGTCATCATCCCCTCGTTTTGGAGGTAGGTCCATAGGGATATCATCGATGAACACATCTTGGAATCCTTTTAGAAAAGTAGACAAGTCTAACTCTTCTTGATTCCTATCATTTTCATTTGATGAAACATTATTAGCTTTTAGAGACTCTTTGACATAAATCATGTACGCAGAAACTGAGCTCCTCATTGATTTATCAAAAGAAAGAGGATTTACAAGTGGAATAGTGCGACCACGCTCACTAGCATCTACATACATGTTCTTTCCCCTGTAGGTGAAGTAAATTCTCCTTTCAGGGAACTTCATGTTGGCAGCCATGCGATCAAACCATGGTGCCCCTAGGATAACATCCTGATGTTGGAGGGGAGAGATGAAGAAGTCTTCTTTGTCGACATAGCTTTGGACATGAAGCCTCAACTTCCCAATCAAGGGAGTAACGGAGGCTTGTTGTCCCTTGAAAGCTACATCAGCTGTTACTATATCTCCCATCTCAAAAGCTTGAATGCCCAACTTGGTGGCCAACTCTATTGATATGAAGTTGAGAGTAGAGCCAGGGTCAAACAAGATGAAGGCATCATGCTCTCGTACCTTTCCCCAAGCATAGGAGAGTGATGATCCTTTGCAATGAGCATCCTCTTTTGGAGCTTCGATGGTGGAAGCCCTAGGAGTCTCATTGCGAGTATTCTTCTTGGGGCAAGAACGATAGCCATGTCCTTGCTCCCCACACTTGAAACACTTATGGTCCTTGCGAAAAGCTTCAAGCTCTTCAGGAGAGAGTTTGTTTTTACCTTTGTAAACTCCCTTCTCCTTGGACCGATTGTTGTTGTTGTTGTTGGAAGTGCCTTGGGAATTATTTTGAGCATTGGATTTCCCCTTTGCATCATTTTTATCTTTGTTTTCCATGGGCTTGACATTACGTCTAGCCCCTTGATGGAAATTGATGCGTGAAGCAACCATGGTGTGGTGGATTACTTCGGTAATAGTACCGGGCCGTTGAGAGTTGATATATTCGGCCATCTCTTCAGGTAATCCCGCACAGAATTGCTGTCTTTGCTCGGCAAAGTCTATCTTTTGAAAGACAGTAGCTTTGAGATGTAAATCCCAAAACTTATCTACATACTTGTTGATAGACTCATGAGAGAGGAGTTTCAAGCCGCGCCATTCGGTAAGAACTTTATCTTTAGTATCGCTTGGAAGAAATTGCTTCATGATGGAAACTCGTAGATTTTTCCATGTCTTTGGGGCTTCTCCATTGCCACGAAGGCTAGCCCACCATTGACGAGCTGATTTTTGGAAGTGCATAGCTACATGGCGTAGCTTGGAGGACTCTGTGAAGCCCTCGTCCCCAAAGGCCGCATCAAATTGCTGGATGAAGGCCAACACTTTGTCGGTAGCACCAAAGGTGCCATCGTAGGTGAGAAAAGAGATACTCTTTCCTCCCTCCTTGAACTTCTTTAGCTTTTGTGACCTTCGCCATGCAGGAAATGATTTGCGATGCCCTCCCCTCTTGTATTCTCTAGGAGAATAGCCATAACTTTCATCGGAAGAGAAGGAAGGTGAAGAAGAAGGAGAAGAGGGTGACCTCTTCCTAGCCCTTTTCTTCCTTTGTTTCCTCTCTTGCCTTTGAGAGTGATGAGGAGAAGGACTATGGGTTGCTCTTTTCCTCTTGGGAGGAGTAGGCGATCGTCTAGACCGCCTTCTTCGTGGAGCCACATCTTCAGAAGAACTTAGACTTTCATTGTTTTCTTTCTCTTTGGATTCCTCCTCTCGAATGGGAGAGAGTCTTCTTTTGGGGGTCTCTTCAAGAGGCCTCCTAAGCTCTCTCTCCTCTTGGAGAGGAAGGGAAATTCCATAGGCACGAAGTTGTTGAGTAACTTCGGCTTGCAAGGTAGGGTTGCCCATAGCTTGTTGCAACCTAGTCACAAGATAATTCACAAACATGGGAGCATCATCATTAGCATCTTCATGTGCAAAATCAAAGCTATCAATGTTCATTCTACTCTCTTGATTATTGTCAGCCATGTTAACAAAATTTTATGTATGTACTTAGTGTATGCTTTGGCAATTCAAAACCTTAGTTGCCACTCCTCTTAGCCTTTGAAAATCGGCTCTTAAGTATCTACACCCACGGCTCAAAGTGGTTAATTATAGAGAGTAGAGGAGTAGGTCTAACATAGCAGAGTTGCCAAGGGCTAGCTCCTTTCGGACTTCTTATGGCTCAATAATGGTAAAGCCGTAGGCAAGTCTAAAAAGACTCCATTATTAAGTCCAAAGCTCCCGAGGTGTGCAC